>NC_133389.1:68586794-69211794 GCF_047511655.1 Castor canadensis
CTCCCAGGTGCACAGAGGCTCAGCACTTCCAACCACACCTGCCTGTGGGAGAGTCCCATCTCCCCTGTCTAAGATCTGGAATCCCAGCTCCTCCTTTGAGTGGCAATCTGCTACTCTGCAGCTGCCAAGAGGTCTGCCTCCCAAGGTGCACAGAAGCCCTGTGCTTTCCACTGTGCCTGACAGTGGGAGAGCCCCCACTCCCTTGTCAGAGAGCAGGAATGCCAGATTCCCAATTGAAAGGTGGAAAGCTGTAACCTGCTACTTAGTGGGTAGTGCCAGAATGCCTGCATCTCCAAGGTGCACAGAGGCCCAGCACTTCCCACTGCACCTCCCTGCAGGAGAGTCCTGTCTGTCCTGTGGAAGAGCTTGAATTCCCAGCTCCTCCACTGAGTGGCAATCCACCACTCTGCAGGAGCTAGAAGACCTTCCTCCCATAGTGCACAGAGACCCAGTGCTCCCCACTGTGACTGTGGGAGAGTACTCACACCCAAACCCCAGCTCCCTCACTTAGGGCAGAAAGGAGGTAACCAGCACCATGACAAGACCCCTTCAAAGGGTAATGTTTCCAGCACACCTCTCTCTGAGGAAAACTGCTGGAATTCAAGGATGAAAAACCTAAAACTCCAACCACAGGGGCACAAGGGATTAAAACCCAACCAAAAACAATTCCAGGTGCATAAATCTCAGTGCAGAATAAAACAGCAAGACAACTACTATCCCTCAAGTGCCAACTCCACCACTAAGGCTCTAAACACAAGTGTAGAGGAAGAGATATCAAATAATGAATTCCAAAAAAACAATAGCAAAAATGATTAATGAGCTCAAAGAGGAAACACAAAACTTATTATTTGAACTCAAAGAGAACATGAATAAAAAATTAAATGAGCTCAATAAGAATACAAATAGATAGAAAAATGAAATCAAGAAGATTATGCAGGATATGAAAGAGGAAATCAACAAAGGTATGGACCTCCTGAAAAAATAATCAGTCTGAAATAACTCAATATCCCAAATAAAAGTCTTAATTGAAAGCTTGGTGAACAAAGTGGAGCAAGTTGAAAATAGAGTATCAAGAATGGAAGACAAAGTAGAAGAATTAGACCAAATAGTAAAAGATCATGAAAGAATGCTAAGAAAATATGAATGGAAAATGCAAGACATCTGTGACACCATGAAAACACCAAACCTATGAATCATGTGTGTAGAAGGAGAGGAGATGCAAACAAAAGGGATTGAATAGAATAATAGTAGAAAACTTCCCTAACCTTGAGAAAGAGAAAGTCACACAGGTGCAGGAAGCTTATAGAACACCAAACCATCAGGACCAAAAAAGAAACATCAGCAGACACATCATAATCAAAACACTCAGCACACAGAATAAAGGAAATACTGAAAGCTGTAAAAGAGAAAAGATAATTCACATATACAGGCAAACATATTAGAATAATGGCAGTTTTCTCAACTCAAACTCTAAATGCAAGAAGGACATAATTCAAGCCCTGAAAGAAAGAAAGAAAAAAAGAAAGAAAGCAATGGTCAACTAGACCAGTCTACCTAGCAAAACTATCCTTCTTAATTGAAAGAGAAATTAAAACCTTCTACAAACAAGGAAAAACTAAAGGAATTCACAGTTACCAAGCCAGCACTACAGAAGATACTTAAAAGACTTTTACATACAGAAGAAGAAACTAGAGTGAGACAGGAAGACTCAGGAAAGAATAACCCTTTTGAGCTAGCAGACCCATAAACAAGGAATCGCTAAAACTAAATAACAGGGAAATAAGAGTGGAAACAACAGACACCTCTCAATATTAACACTGAGTGTAAATGGCCTCAATAACCCAATCAAAAGACAGAATAGCAAACTGGGTTGAAGTGAGCTTTTTTCTTGCTCCTATTATTACTGAACCTAACCGAGGCTAACTGGGTGGTGATGGGAGATGCAGAAAGGACACAGGATAGATAGACAGACAGAAAGTTGGGGCCAGGTGTGCTTATTTTTCATTTCTCTATTATTCTCTTCATTTATTCTCCTTTTCTCTATTATTCTCTTCATTTACTCTTCTTCTTTTCTCTATTATTCTCTTCATTTACTCTGCTTCTTTTTTTCTATATTTATTCTTTAAGGCCTTACTCCTTTACAGTTCTTTATAACCTTGCTTCTAAAGTCTTTCTTCTTTCTAGTCTTTAAAACCTCACTTCTAAGTCTTCTTTTCTGTTCTTTAAAGGTTCTTTCCTTAGACTCACACTGTCCCATGTTTTCTCTTAGCTTTTCTTTAGCGTATCTCTCTTAAAGTCTTTGCTCCCAGACTTGCAGTGACCCATTTTCTCTTTAGATTTCTTAAAATCTCAGCCCTCAGACTTGCTAGTAATTCCCCTTTAGCAACTCTCCTTCAGCAATTCTTTTCCCTTCAGCAATCCTTCCTCCAGCAATTTCCCTTCCAAAATCTTCCCACATCCAGAAAGTCAAAAGCCACCCATCAATAAAAACCCTCATGTCCTTCAGCAAGTCTTTTACACCCAGTGGTAAAGAAGGAAGTGGAGCAGTGGTTCTCAGGGAGGGGCGTGACATTGTAACAAGAGGAACCTGCGCTCCTGCTTCTCTGAATGTAAACAACTTAGGAAAAGCAGCTGTTCTGCCTTCTCCTCTTCTGTGACTGGGGCTATGCCAATCTCGGCTTGCAGAAACATCTTAGGAAAAGCAGCTGCTCTGCATCTTATTCTCTCCTTATTCTGTGGCTAGGGCTGTGCCAAACTCAGAACACGGAACAGCTGTGCTTAGGTCCAATTCTCATAGGCTTCTCATAATCTGCTCTCCACACTGGGTTAAAAAACAAGACCTAACCATATGTTGCTTACAAGAGACTCATCTCACTGAAAAAAAAAAAACAGCTTAGAATGAAAGGATTGAAAACAGTTTTCCAAGCAAATGGACCCCATAAACAATCAGGAAGAGCTATACTCAGATCTGACAAAGTAAACTTCAGACTAAAGTCAGTCAGAAGACACAATGAAGGTCACTTCATGTGAATTAAAGGAACAGTTCACCAAGAGGAAATATCAATTCTTAACATATATACATCAAATACATCTACATTAAAAAATGTGAATACACCTAAGAGCACAGATAGACCCTAACAAAGTAATAGTGAGAGACCTGAATATCCCACTGTCACCATTGATAAGTCATCCAGGCAAAAGATCACCAAAGAAACTTCAGAGCTATTCCACACATTAGACCAAATAGACACGGTAGATATCTAAAGAGTATTTCACCCAACAACCAAGTAATATAAATTCTTTTCTGCAGCTCATGGAACTTTCTCCAAAATAGATAATATTTGAGGACAAAAAGCAAGTCTCAACAAATTCAGGAAAACTGAAATAGCCCCCTAGATCATATCAGATCACAACAGAATAAAATTAGACCTCAACAATGAAACAAACCCCAGAAAATATTCAAACACATGGAGACTGAACACCATACTGCTGAAAGACCTAGTAATTTCTAGTATTACCAAAGTAATAAGGGAAGAATTCAAAAAGTTCCTAGAATTCAATGAAAATGAAAATACAACCTATCAGAATCTGTGGGACACAGCAAAGGCTAGGCTAAGGGGAAAGTTTGCATCCATGAGTGCCTACATTAAAAAAAAAAGAGACCTGTCAAATAAAAAATCTAATGATATACCTTAAAGTCCTAGAAAAATAAAGACAAACCAAACCCAAAACCAGCAGACAGAGAGAAATAATAAAGATCAGGGCCGAGATCAATGAGATAGAGACTAAAAAATTATACAAAGAATCAATGAAACAAAAAGTTGTTTCTTTGAAAAGATTAACAAGATCAATAACTTCTTAGCCAACATGACAAAAACGGTGTAGAGAAAAGACCCAAATTAATAAAATCAGAGATGAAAAAGGGGATATAATCAAAAATACTAAAGAAATCCAGAGAAACATTAGAGAGTACTTTGAAAACTTGTATTCAAGTATACTGGAAAATCTAGATGAAATAGATAAATTCCTAGATGCGTATAACCAACTAAAATTGTACCAAGAAGATATCAAACACCTCACTAGTCCTATTAAAAGCAATGAAATTGAAGCAGTAATAAAGAACCTCTTTACAACAAAGCGCCCAGGACCTGATGTATTCATAGCTGAATTTTACCAAACCTTTAAAGAAGAACTAACACCAATACTCCTCAAACTTTTCCAGAAAACAGATAGGGAAGGAACACTACCAAACTCATTCAGTGAAGCCAGCATTACACTCATTCCAAAACCCAATAAAGATGCAAATAGAGAAGAAAATTATAGACCAATATCTTCAACGAATATAGATGCAAAGATCCTCAACAAACACTGGCAAACAGAATCCAACAACATGTCAAAAGATCATACACCATAACCAAGTCAGTTTCATTCCGGGGATACAAGGATTATTCAACATACATAAATCCATAAATGCAAAACAGCATATAAACAGAAGTAATGACAAAAAACACATGATTTTCTCAATCATGAAAGAAGAAGAAAAAAGAAGTCAAACTATGATCCTAAAAATGCTACCAAGAAACCATTAGAAATCATAAATTCTTTCAGTAAAGATACAAAATTAGCATACAGAAATCAGTAGCCTTCCTCTATACCAACAACGAACAGACTGAGAAAAAAATTAGGGAAATAATCTCATTTACAATAGCCTCAAAAACAATAAGGTACCTTGTAATAAATTTAATGAAAGAAACCAAAGACCTTTTTAATGAAAACCAAAAACCACTCAAGAGAGAAATTGAAGGCTTCAGAGTATGGAAAGACTTTCCACACTCACGGATTGGTAGAATCAACATTGTGAAAATGGCCATATACCAAAAGCAATCTACATGTTCAATGCAATCTCTATCAAAATTCCAATGACATTATGCACAGAAATAGAAAAGGCAATATTGAAATACATATGGAAACACAAAGACCTCAAATAGCCAAAGCAATTTTGAACAAAAAGACCTCAAACTATAGTATAGAACCATAATAATAAAAACAGCATGGTAGCAGCAGAAAAACAGACTGGAAGACCATGGATCAGAATAGAAGATCCAGACATAAACCCACACAGCCAGCTGATCTTCAACAAAGAAGCCCAAGGCACACAATGGAGAAAAAACAGCCTCTTAAACAAACGCTGCTGGGAAAACTGGATATCCATATGTAGAAGATTGAAACCTAGATCCCTGATTTTCATCCTGTACCAAAATCAACTCACAGTGGATCAAAGACCTTAACATAAGGCCTGAAACTTTGAAACAACTACCACTAAGCAGTAGGAAATACACTGGAACAGATAGGTACAGGGAACAACATCTTAAACAGAACTCAAAAGGCTCAGCATCTTAGAGAAAAAACGAACAAACAGGACTGCCTCAAACTAAAGAGCTTCTGCACAGCAAAGGAAACAGTCACCAGATTCAAGAGACAGCCCACAGAATGGGAGAAAATCTTAGCCAGATACTCATCTGGTAAGGGATAATATCCAGAATCTAAAGGGAACTCAAAAAAGAAACTCAACCCTCAAAGAATCAACACCCCAGTGAAGAAATAGACACATGAATTAAACAGGGAATTCTCAAAGGGAAGAGGTAAAAATTGCCAGAAAGTAGACACATGAAGAAGTGTTCAACTTCCCTGGTTATAAAAGAGATGCAAATCAAAACAACACTTAGATTTCATCTCTCCCCAGTTAGGATGGCCATAATCAAGGGTAATAGCTACAACAAATGCTGGCAAGGATGTGGTGAAACAGGAACCCTTATACACTTGATGGGAATGCAAATTAATACTACCTCTAAGGAAAGCAGTATGGAGCTTCCTCAAAAAGCTAAAGATAAAACCGCCATATGGATCCAGTGATATCGCTCCTGGGCATCTACCCAAAGGAATGTAAGACAGAGTATAGTAGAGATACCTGTACACCGATGTTCATCCCTGCACTATTCACAATAGCCAAGCTTTGGAAACAACCCTGGTACCCTACAACTGATGAATGGATCAAGAAAATGTGGTATATATACACAATGGAGCATTACTCAACCATAAGGAATAATGACATGGGGCTTGAAAGTAAATGGATGCAATTGGAGGACATCATGTTAAGTGAAGTTAGGCTCAGAAACACAAAGTTTGCATGTTTTTTCTCATATGTGAAAGATAGATCCAAAGACAAACATATACACAAAAACAAGCATGATCATGTACAAACTCAGAAGTAGAACATGTTTGTAACAGTGGACTACTCTATGGAACTCAGGGAAAGAGGGAAAGGAAAAGAGAATGATAGAGCACCAGTAATATCGCATACCATAAGAGGTAAATGTAGAGGATATAAGGATGTGTATTGAAAACTGTTGAAAAACGGAGGGTGGGAAATAAAGGGATAAAGGAGAGTAATGGAAGGGGTTGAATGAACCAAAGTAAAGTACACACGCAATGGGTATACATTGAGAAAACCCTTTGAACTTAAAAATTAATAATGAAAAATAGGACTATAAAATGGGTACAGTGTGTGGGGGTACTAGTGGAAGGGGGGAGGGTGAAGGAAGGACATTAAGGTGACAGTATATTGTAGACGGACTTCATATACCTACATGAAACAGAACTAAGAAACCTCTTGCAATTGCTTTAAGTGGGGCAGGCAGGGGGTTGAGGGGGAAAGACGATGTGTGCAATGTAACTAATGTACAATATAAGTCTCAACTGAAGTTGCCACTATGAATCCCCCTGGCATAATGAATATACCCTAATAAAATTATATATATATATAAATAAATATATATAATATATATATTATATATAATTATATATATATATATAAAATTTATATATATATGTGTGTGTGTGTGTGTGTGTATATATAACCAACCTATAGACAATCCACAGAAGACAGTACAGGAGCCTAAGTTGAGAGGCAAAGAAAGTTGGAGGAGAATCTTACATCCTGGAGAGGTGAAGAGTATTGTTCAAATTTAATGGATCCCAAAGTACAGGTCTTAAAATAGAGGTATTAGCTCAAATTGCAAAAGTACACAAAGAACTAAAAAGAACTGCAAAAACAGTGATGTGGACTCAATCCTGATTCTTTAAGACAGGTGTTATTAGACAATATCTCCCTAAGCAAAAGTAGTGCTATGTAAGTACAACCGTTAGACTCGTGAAGGGAACTATTAAGAGGGAAAAGCAGAAAAGTTAAAAGTCATTGCCTCTGAGAGAGCCCTAGGGTGAGAATGTTGTGCCAGGAGACATCACAAACACTGCTGTACTTTGATTTTTTTTAAAGAAATTTACATGTATCATATTACTAAAAGTATTTTTAAGTGAGAAAAAAATAGATTGAAATGTATCTGTATTATGGCATAAAAATAGATCAAGCAGCTGTTTCAAATGTTTGCAAATTTTAGCTATATAACTGGGTTGGCTTTTTTTAAAATAATCATTCTGTTTCTAAATGAGGAAATGGAGAAGATTTCAAATTGCTTCTAATTATCTTTGTTTGGAAATCTAAATAATGGTACTTTGTGAATAGAGGTCATTTTTTTCCCATAAGTGAAAAGTCAAATTTTTTTCATTTGATTTTTAATTTTAACATTGATTTTTGAAAAACCAGTGGTACTTTGATATGCTATGTAAGAATTGTGATCATATAAACACATGGCATGGATGTAGTGGACAATACATTGGCAGGAACTTGAAAAATTATCTTTCTTTTTTTTGGCGGCACTGGGTTTGAACTCAGGGCCTACACCTTCAGCTACTCTACCAGCTCTTTTTTGTGTTAAGATAGGGTCTCGTGAATTATTTGCTTTGAACCGTGATCCTTCTGATTTCTGCCTCCTAAGGAGCTAAGATTTCAGGTGTGAGCCACTAGCACCCAGCAAAAAGTTATCAGTTTTGTGCTCCTTGTTAACTTGTTTGCAATTGAACAAAGAATTCCTTATATTTCTCCACTTTATTTGCAATAAAATATATATAACAAGAAAGTTGCCATTTTAACCAAAATTGTACAATTCAATGCCATTAAGTATCCTGCATTGTAGTGTACCATCTCCAGAACTTTTTCATCTTTCAAAACTGAGCTCTACTCATTTTTAACAATGATTCTCCATTGCCCTCTTCCTGCCTCTGATAACCACCATCCTCATGACCCTGACTCTGTGACTTTGGCTAATCTAGGTGTCTCATGAAAGTAGAATCCCACAGTGTTTGTTTTTTTCTATCTGGTTTATTTCACTTAACATAATGCCTTCCAAGTTTGAATTTGTAACATGTCCTAACTTCCTTTTTCTTTTTTGTGAGACAGGGTCTCCCTATGAAACCCAGGCTGGCCTGGAAGTCCATCCTATGGCCTATGCAATCCACACTGGCCTCAAACTTGCAATCCTTCTGCCTCAGCCTCCCAAGTGCTAGGATTAAAAACATGTACCTCTACACCTGGCTTTTGTTCCTTTTTCTTTTTCTTTTATTTTTTTGGTGCTGAGGATTAAACACAGGACCCAGGGCCTTGTAGGTGCTAACCAAGTACCTTACCACTGAGCTACATCCCCAGGGATTTTCTTTTTTTTCTTTTCTTTCTTTCCTTCCTTCCTTTTTCCTTTCTCTCTCTCTCTCTCTCTCTCTCTCTCTCTCTCTCTCTTTTTTTTTTTTTGAGACAGAATATCTCTAAGTTGCCCAGACTGGCTTTGAACTCTTTATCCTCCTGCCTCAGTCACCCAAACAGTTGGGATTACAGACCTGTGCTGTCCTGTATTGGTCCTTCCTTTTTAAGACTAACTTGGGTTCTGTTGAATGTATATACCATATTTTACTTATCCATGCATTTGTTAATGGATATTTGTGTTATTTCCATCTTTGTCTCTTATGAGTAAAACTATTATAAACGTTGATATACAGATATCTGTTTGAGTCCTTGATTTCAGTTTTGGGGCCTGACAAGTGGAATTTCTGGGTCATGTGGCAATCCTATGTTTGGGTTTTGAGTAACCATCCTCAGTACCTTTCTCAGTGCCTGCACCATGTTACACCCTCACCAGCAGTGCACAGGTTCCAACATATTTTTTAACAAAATCATCCTAATTAATGTGAAGTGGTTTTGATTTGCATTTCCCTGATGATTGGCCATTTGCTTATCTTTTTTGGAGAAATGTATGCAAGTTGTTGGCTCATGTTTTATTTGGGTTTTTTGGTTTTTGTTGTCGTGGTTGCGTTATAGGAGGTCTTGTTCTTATATGTTCTGAACACTCAGCTTTTAGCAGGTATATGACTTGACAATGTTTTCCCTCATTCCTTTGGGTATCTTCTCGCTCTGCTCCCCACTTTGTTTTATATTCAATTTATTGTATGTATGTAGCTAGCATACAATAAATTAAATTGTAAAGGTTAAAAAATGAAAACTACATAGTGGTCCACCACACCCACAGCAATTTGGATCTGGAATGTCCCCCAAAGGCCCATGTGTTAAAGGCTTAGTCCCCAGCCCATGGCGCTATGGGGAGAGTACAGAAGCCTTAAGAGGTGGGGTCTAGTAGGAAATCTTCAGGTCACTGAGAGCACACCCTTGAAGAGGATAGTGGGACCTCAGCCCCTTCTGCTTCCTGGTCATGAGGTGAGAGGCTCTGCTCCACCACATTGCTCCCACAATAATATGCTGCCTTGTTACAGATCCAAAAGCAATAGGGGCCAATCCACCATGCCTGAAACTTCTAAACTCAAGAGCCAAAATAAACTTTCTCTCTTTGTAAGCTGGTTATCTCAGATAGTTTGTTATAGTAATGAAAAGCTCACTAACACTCCACCTGTATTAATTACTTTCAGAGTTGTTGTGACCAAACACCTGAAAAAAATAACTTAAGGGAAAAATAGATTTATTTTGGCTCATAGCTTTAGAAGTGTCAATCTGTCATGGTGGGGAGGACATGGCAGAGCAGAGAAGTTCATATCATTATGACCAGAAGCAGAGAAAAAATGCGACTACAGGAAGAGGGCAGAGCAGATAGAGGTCCCCAGGACACACTCCCAGTGACCCACTTCCGACAAGTAGGCCCATCTCCAACCTTTCTCCACCTGTCAATAATGCCATCATATCATGAATCCATGAAGGGATGAACACATTCATTAGGTCAGAGCTGTCATGACCTAATCAGCTCTGGAAATGCCATCTCAGACACCCTCAGAGGTCGGCTTTATTAATTTTTTTTTGTAGTACTGGGGTTTGAACTCAAGCCCTCACACTTGGTATGCAGGTGCTCTCACATTTAAGCCACTCTGCCAGCCCTGTTTTGTGTTGGGTATTTTCAAGATAGGATCTTACAAACAATTTGCCTGGGACTGACTTTGAACCACGATCCTCCTGATCTCTGCCTCCTAAGTAGCTAGGATTACAGGCATGAGATACCTGGAGTCTATACTAATCTTGCTAAGTTTCTCATACAGTCAGGTTGACTATCAAAATTGCCCATTACACATGTGATGATCTAACTGCATCTGCTGAATGATAAATCACCCAGGGAACTAACACACAATTAAGTAAGCACTTGGTGGCTCTCAGACTTGTGCTTTAAGACCAATATTTTAAAGTAATTACTATACTATTTTAAAACTTAAAATAGTATCAGTGGCCATTCTACCCTCTAACAGCAGCTCCCGTTAGCCCTTGCTTGGGAAAAGCTTCGTTGTCCAATAAGTTTTACTTAGGAAGCCATTGCTCTGCCATCCCCCAAGGACTTGTGGGAGACCCCATTTCCGGGACTGGGAAATGCTACTTTTTAGAGAATTTCCAAGCTTCCTGCTCCCCTCACAGTCTCTTCCGGTGAGCTTCTGTGGTGAGCATGGTCTTGTATTACCCCACACTGGTAAGGAGAATTGGGAATCCTGTTTTATGAGTATTTTGGTAGGGATGGTTACTGGGAATCAAACCTAGGGCTTCAGGCTTGCTAAGCATGCACTCTTCCACTGAACTACATCCCCAACCCCTGAAATCAATGTTGCAGTTTAAAAACAATGTTGGTCATCTTCCCAAGAAAATGACACTTTGTGAAAGCCCCTCTGCACCAACTTTAGGAAGATTCAAATATCAACTCTCCTTGGGAGGACGATTACCTTGGGGTGGGGATGCAGAGCTGCACTGCAGAAGCTCCCAGCTGGGAGCTAGAATCACAAAAAAACACAGCTGCTTGTCTCTGTTCCCATCCCAGCATGGCTGTCCCATTTCACCAATCTATAAAAGCTAACTCAGGGCTGGGGTGCCCCTCAGTGGTAGAACACTTGCCTAATGTGAGTGATGCCCTAAGTTCCATCCTCAGCACCACAAGGGGGAAAAGTTAATTCATTTTTAAGGAGATTCAGTTCCATTTTTTTGGTAAAATTATCAGTTAATATTACATTTGAGATTTTTAAAAAGCTCTGTGGAAGAAAAGCCCAACTGTGATCTTAGGGCAATTAACTTGATGAAACATGATTTTTCAAAGGTGTTACATTTCAAGAATATTGCTAACCATTACTGTAGAGATACCTGCACACCTGTATTTACTGCAATTCTATTCACAGCAGTCAAGAAGTCCAGATGTATATCAGCAGATGAATGGATAAAGAAACTGTGGTGCCTGTACCCATACTTCAGCTACAAAGTAGAATGAAATTGCATGAAAATGAATAGAACTGGAGATCATCATGTTAAGTGAGATAAGCCAAGTATTACATGCTTTCTTTCACATGTGGAATTTAGGAGGGTAGAAAGGACATGAAGGGATGGATGTAGAAGGACAAAAGGGGAAAGAGGTGGGTAGTAAGAAAGGGAAATAGAAGGTACAGAAATGTCATAATGAAATCCATTACTTTGAACAATTAATGGACACTGAAATGAGAATACTGCTGACCAATGACATTTGAAATAAGGGGTTTTTCCCTTTTCACAAGGATCATTTTGACATGTTTACTTTTGGGAATTTCTTCCTCAGCAACACATATAAAAGAATTGAACTGGATGGAGTTGACATTCTAATCACTTGAAATTTGCCTTTGGTTCCTTAAAAAAAAACAGTAAAAAAAAAAAATAAAAGGGAAGAGGAAGGGGGTTTAACATCATTAAAACATCTTTGAAGGTTTGATATATGCTTTGTGCTATGGAAACTCAACTGATATAAAAATTCTTTTGAAAATGGTAGCATTTGGGAATTTCCCCCTAACTTTCTCTTGCAGAGATTAGAGGCTGCTCCCCCAGGACATGGGCAGATCAGCAGCAAAGGGGGTTTCAGAAGACAGACTCTGGACAAGTCACTGCCGGTTCCAGTGAGTAGAATTACTGTCTTCCAAGCTTTTGCTGAATTGCTCTAATGCCCTGAATCCTAACCCTAAATATTCCTCTAGAAATAATGGACAACAGTCTTCAAATTTTACAGATAAACATGTGTGTGTGTGTGTGTGTGTGTGTGTGTGTGTGTGTGTGGTGTTGAAAAGAGTAAAATGACTCTACATGTACTGAAGTGGAAACCGTAGTATATTCAGGGAAACAGCAAGTCACAGACAAGTAAATTCAGTAGGATTCTTTTCATGAGTTTGTTTGTTTTTATAGTACTGGGGATTGAGCTCAGGGCCTCACCCTTACTAAGTATTTGCTGTACTGCTTGAGTCAGGCTCCAAGCCCTTTCTGCTTTAGTTATATTTCCCAAAGAGTATTATGCTTTTGTTTGGGCTGGCCTTAAACTTAAAGCCCTTACCTTGGCATCCTGAGTAGCTGGGAATATAAGTGTGTATTGCTATGCCCAGCCATTTTTAGGTTTTCTTTCTCTCTGTGTCTCTCTCTCTCTCTTTGAGACAGGGTCCCCATAGGCAGCCCAGGCTGGCCTCAAACTCACAATCCTCTTGCCTTAGCCTGCCAAGTAGCTGGGATTACAGGCATTAATCTCCATGCCTGGCTAGTGGAAGGAAGTTAGGTCATTGGGTGCATGGCCTAGAAGGGAGTATCGGGAACCCCACCCCTTCTTGTCTCACTTTTTGCTTCTCAGCCACCATGAGGTGAACAAGTCTCCTTGACCACACCCTTGTTCCATGATGCACTGCTGTCATGGGCCTGAAGTGATGAGACCAAGATACCTCTGAAACTGTGAGCCCAAATAAACCTTTCCTACTTAAAAGTTGATTTTCTTAAGTGTTTTGTCACAGTAACAGAAAGGTGACTAATACAAAAGTTCAGCTGGCTAAAATGAGCTGTGGATTTATGCAAGAATTTTTTATGTGCTTTTTGCTTTTCTGGGAACAAGGATAGTCTTCAAAGCAAAGCCATCAGACAAAGCAATACAATGTGATATAAAGAGCCACTGAGGACAAAGGGTGTTCCAAACTTGGAGATGCTTGTGCCCTGGATAATTTAGAGGCAGTTTGGCATCTAACTATTTCAAACATATATTTATATAAGCAAAGTAAATTTAGTCTTATTGGCTGGGAATTTCTTTCTTTCTTCCTTCTTTTTTATTTTTTTTGCAGTACTGAGGCTTAAACTCAGCGCCTTCACCTTGAGCCACTCCACCAGCCCTATTTTTGTGAAGGGTTTTTCAAGATAGAGCCTTACAGAACTATTTGCTTAGGCTGCCTTCAAACCATGATCCTCCTGATCTTTGTCTCTTGAGTAGCTAGGATTACAGGTGTGAGCCACTGACACCTGGCGGGCTGTGAATTTCTACAAAGCTGCAGAGTTGCCAGAAGGATCTGTTCACAAACAAACTCTGGCTAAAGGAGATGGAGTTTATAACTGATAAGTTATGTTTATGACTAATATCTTATGGGACACATTTGTAGTCTAAGTTCACATTTTAGAATGTGTAATTTTATTGCAGTTTTTAAAATAGTGGAGGTGTAGCTCAAGCAATAGAGTGCCTGCTTTGCAAACAAGAAGCCTTGAGTTTAAACCCCAGTCCCACCAAAAAAAAGTAGCATAACAGGTCTGGGGACACAGCGCAGTGGTTTACTGTTTGCCTAGCATGCCCAAGGACCTGAGTTTGATCCCCAATAACATAAAATAAAAAGACAGACAAAAATGATTGTAGGAGTGGCCCAAGTGGTAAAGTACCTGCTTAGCAAGCATGAGGCCCTGAGTTCAGACCCTGATACTGATACAGGCTAGAGTTAGGGAAAGTTTGGGATTATAGAAAAGTACTGTTCCATGATGCCATGCTCTGGCTCAGGGACTTCCCTCACCTGGCCTGGGAAGCACCCATACCCCTTCCCACTCATCAGTTATTGGGTGAGAATCACTTGGTTCCTCCCTTCTCATAGGTTAGCATTAGTTTTAAAAGCACCTAGAGAAGGGAAGCATGCTCTCTCTGCTCCAGAATCCACATGGGCCTCACCATGCTCCCTTTTGTATTTCCCTTCCCTAACTTTTAATAAACTCCATTAACACCCATGTGTTCTGCCATGGATTCTTCCCAGTGGGTCACAAAGAATTTGGAAGTCTTCTGATCACAAACTCTACCACCACCAACACATGTGCAAAGCCAGCCAGGAGAAACAATAAGCTCCCACAACCTGTATTTTAGAAGGATATTTCTACTCTGTTTTCTCTTCTTCCTTCTGCACAGCCAAGTGAATGGGCTTGGCTGGGAACTGCAGTTGGGGTACGCAGGGTCCCTGGGACCCAATGGTGTCTAGCTGACATGCAGGGCTTGCTCCAAGGCCTGCAGGACACACTGCAGGGACAGGTGGCCTGTGGGACCAAGTGGTGTTTGTCTACTCAATGCGCATTTCCAACAGGACTTGCAGTTGGCAGAAAATGCTCATGCTGAGGTTCCCACATCCCATGGTTTCCCTCCAGGGCAGGCCACCCTAAAACCACAATGCCCTTTTCCCTCCTCCTTTTTCCCTCTTCCCCCTCTGACCCCAGAGCTGAGGCAGTCATATGTCCTGGGGAGGATGATCAGGACCATCCCAGGGCCCTTGGCAATGCCAGCCATGACAGTTGCAGGCCATGGTGGGTGCCAGCCATGGTGGCTTTTGCCACAGGCACTTGGGCTGGATTCCTCTCCACCCATCCCTCACCTCCTAACCTGTTCCGCACTATGAGCCACGAGACAGGATACTGGAGGGTGAGTGAGGGGCACAAACCACATAACTGGCCCCAGGCCTGAAACTGTCTCTGGAGGATTGACCAGAAAAATGTCACTAAAAATTTACCTTAGTTCTTGTATCTGGCAGGAGAAGGTTCAGTAAAAGTAACACTAAAGTTTATTAGGAAAAAATACACTTTCAACAGACTGAAAGTAGGTAGTAAATTTTTATTTTATTTTATTGTTTTTACATTTACTCACATGTGTATACATTGTTTGGGCCACCTCCATCCCCTGCCTCCTGCATCCTGCTTCCAGGAAGAATCTGTTCTACCCTCTTGTTCTCTGATTTTGTTGAAGAGAAAACATGGGGGAGCAGATTAAGACGGTGGATTGTTGAGATTCCTATAGCCTAGTGGTGACCAACTACCCCAAAAAAGGAAGATCAGAGGACTCCAAAAGGCACCCATGTGTCCCATAACCAGCGAGAAGCAAAGCCCTCTCAGAATACACAAATAGGGAAACAACTAAATGTGGGAAGAATGGGAAGAACAACCTGCAGCTCAACACTGCCAATCCCCTGCCCCTGAAGTTTGCAGGCAGCTCCAGGCTCCATTACTCAGTGGTAAGTCCCACTACCCAGCACACACAGGAACTCAGAGCTCCATGCTCTCCCCTAACACACAACCTACTACCTGATATGCCAGGGAAACCAATAACTCCTGTGTAAGCAGGTCCCTCAGCTCTCATTCCTCCATGGGTAACAGAAAGCACAAGCCAGCAGGTTCGGTTTCCCTGGCAACAGTGCCACAGAATTAAGCTCAGCCCCCAGAACTCTGGGTGCTTGCAGACTTTGCTCTCCTAAACCAGCAGCAGCACCATGAGACTGTGTTTCCAGAAGCCTGTGGGGGAGATTGGGCCCCAAGTCTCCTGCCACCTACTGGCTCTGTTCTCCCAAGTGGGCAGCAGTCCCACAGAAATGCACTGCCTGAGGCTCGTGTGGGAAATCAGGCCCTGGAAAGCCTATTGCCTGCAGACTGTTCTCCTAAGCTGGCAGCAGTACTATGGGCCTAAGCTTCCGGAAGCCCATGCAGGAAACCAGGTCCCAAAACTCCCACTGCTAGCTGGCTCAGTTCTCCAAGCGGGGCAGAAGTCCCACAGAACTGCACTCTCTGAGGCCCATGTGGGAAATCAGGCCCTGGTATGCCCGCTGCCTGCAGGCTCTGTTCTCCTAAGCTGGCAGCAGCTGCCATGGCTCCCAGAAGCCTACACCCCAACACAAGTAGACCCCAGGGCACTGCTACCTGGTGGACACCAGACAATTCAGGCTCCCTGGCCTTGCTGCCCCATAGGTGCCCTCAACTTGCTAAACAGTGCCAGGAACCTGCCACCACACACCCAAGTGAACCCCAGGCTCCAGTCTTTCTAATATGCTGGCACCAGGAGGCTTCCCTCCCCAAAGGGCATGGAGACCCAGCACTCCACACTGTCCCTGATAGCAAGAGAGGCCTTGCTTCCACATCAAAGAGCAAAACAACCAGAATCCCCATCAGGAGAGGAAAGCTAAAACCTGCTACTCTGCAGGCAATACAAGGAGCCCTGTTACCCCAAGGCACACAGAAGCCCAGCACCTCACACTGCACCTCACTGCAGGAGAGTCATATATCTCCTGTCTGAAAGCTGGAAGCACAGCTCCCCCACCAAGTGGCAATCCACTGCCCTGCTGGTGCTAGGAGGCCTACCCTCACAATGCACAGAGATCCAGTGCTCCCCACTGAGACTGCAGGAGAGCCACTGTGCCCCCACTAAAGAGCAAGAACTTCAGCCCCTCACTGAGGGGAAAAAAGAGGCAATTGTCACAACAAAAATAACCCAGAAAGGGGTAACTTATGCAGCATACCCCTATCTGAGGAACAGTGATAGAGGTCCAGGAGGGAAAAAAAACCCTCAAAAACCAACTACAGGGACACAAGAAATTAAAAGAATAACCAAAAACAACTCCAGATGCATAAATCTCAATGTGGAATGAAACAGCAAGAAAACCACTCTCCATCAAAAGCCAATTCCACCACCAAAGATCCAAACACCTGCATAGAGGAAGAGCTATCAAATAATGAATTAAAAAAATACTAAAATGATTAACAACCTCAAAGAAGAAACACAAAAGTTAGTATTTGACCTCAAAGAGAATGTGAATAAACAATTAAATGAGCTCAAAGAAAATACAAACAAACAGATGATTGAAATTAAGAAGACTATCCAGGATATGAAAGAGGAAATCAATAATGATATGGAAACATTGAAAAATAATCAATCCAAAATAAACAACTCAATTTCCCAAATAAATATTACAATCAAAACCTTGGTGAACAGAGTGGAGCAAGCTGAAAATAGAGTATGAAGAACTGAAGACAGAGTAGAGGAAATAAACCAAATAGTAAAAGATCAGGAAAGAATGGCTAAGCAAATACAAATGAAGTATTCATGATCTCTGGGACACCATGAAAAGACCAAACCTACAAATCATGGGTGTAGAAGAAAGAGAGGTGATGCAAACTAAAAGCACTGACAACCTATTCAACAGAATAGTAATGGAAAACTTCCCTAATCTTGAGTAAGAAAGAGTCACCCAGATGCAGGAAGCTTACAGAACACCAAACCATCAGGACCAAAAGAGGAATACCCGAAGACACATCATAATCAAAACACTCAGAACACTGAACAAAGAAAGAATTCTGAAAGCTGCAAAACAGAAAAGATAAGTCTCATATAAAGGCAAACTTATTAGAATAACAGCAGATTTCTCAACTCAAACACTAAATGCAAAAAGAACATGAAAAAAATAATCCAGGCCCTGAAAGAAAACAACTGTCAACCCAGACTTGTCTACCCAGCAAAACCATCCTTCCTAATTGATGGAGAAACTAAAACCTTCCACAGGAGATTAAAAACTAAAGGAATTTGCAACCTCCAAGCCAGCACTACAGAAAAAAAATCTAAAGGACTTTTACATACAGAAGAAGAAACTAGAGTGGGACAGATGGATTCAAGAAAGAATAAACCCTTTTGAGTAAGCAGACCAATGAACAAGTAATAGGTAAAGCTAAACAACAGAGAAACAAAATGACTGGAAACAATAGGCACCTCTCAATGCTAACACTGAATGTAAATGACCTCAATATCCCAATCTAGAGACATGGAATAGAAAATTGTATTAAAAAGCAAGACCCAACAATATGTTGCTTACAAGAGATTCATCTAAGTAAAAAAAAAATAAACACTGGCTCAGAGTCAAAGGGTGGAAACTGCAGAGGAACTAATACAGAAACCTTAAAGCAACAGAGGTCAGTATGAGAAGGGGATCAGGAACTAGTGAAAAGGTCAGTTAGAGATTAATCAATTCGGGTTGTAACACATTTGTACATGGAAGCAATGCTAGGAATCTCTCTGTATAGCTATCCTTATCTCAACTAGCAAAAATGCTTTGTCTTTCTTATTATTTCTTATATTTCTTTTCAACAAAATTAGAGATAAGGGCAGAACAGGTTCTCCCTGGAAGCAAGGAGGGTGGGGGGGAGAGGGAGGGTACAGTGGGTGTGGGGGAGAAATGGTCCAATGTATGCACATATGAATAAATGAATAAAAAAAAGATGGAAAAAAGTTTTCCAAGCAAATGGACCCCATAAACAAGCAGAAGTAGCTATACTCATACATGACAAAACAGACTTTAGACTAAAATCAATCAGAAGAGACAATGGATGGTACTGCATATTAATGAAAAGAACTATCCAACAAGAGGAAATATCAGTCCTTAACATATATGCATCAAACACAGGGGCACCCACCTATATTAAAAATCTTAATGTTCCTAAGAGCACAGATAGATATTAACACAGTAGTAGTGGGAGAAATGAATATCCCACTGTCACCAATAGAAAGATCATCCAGACAAAAGATAAAGAAACATCAGATCAACTACACACATTAGACCAAATAGACATGATTGATATCTACAGAGTATTTCACCCAGCAACTAGGCAACATACATTCTTTTCTGTAGCTCACAGAACTTTCTCCAAAATAGATCATATTTTAGGACACAAAGCAAATCTCAACAAATTCAAGAAAATTGAAATAACCCCCTGAGTCATATATGATCACAGTGGAATAAAACAAGACCTCAACAACAAAAGAATTGCCAGAAAGTACTGAACTAAATTGAAACTGAACAACACACTGCTAAAAATAAAAAACAAAAACAAAAAACCAATGGGTGACTGAAGTCATAAGGGAAGAATTAAAAAATTCCTAGAATCCAATGAAAATGAAAATACAACATACCAGAATCTGTGGGACACAGCAAAGTCTATGCTAAAGGGAAAGTTTATAGCTATAAGTGCCTATATTAAAAAAGCAGAGGCCTCTCAAATAAACAATCTAATGATGAGATTTAAGCTCCTACAAAAACAAAACCAAACGAAATCCAAAGCCAGCAGACAGAGAGAAGTAACAAACATCACAGCCAAGATTAATGAAATTGAAACCAACCAAAGTATACAAAGAATCAATGAAACAAAAAGTTGGTTCTTTGAAAAGATTAACAAGATCAACAAACCCTTAGTCAACATGACAAAATGGAGGAAGGAGAAGACCCAAATTAATAATATTAGAGAAAAAAAGAGGACATAATCACAAATACTAATGAAATCCAGAAAATAATTAGAGAGTACTTTGAAAACTTATATTCAAGTAAACTGGAATAATCTAATGAAATGGATGAATCCTAGACACATGCAACCAATGAAAATTGAACCAAGAAGACTAACCATCTAAATAATCTTATTACATGCAATGAAATTGAAACAGTAATAAAGAGTCTCTCCCTAAAAGACCCCAGAACCTGATGGATTTGCAGATGAATTTTACCAAACTTTTAAAGAAGAATTAACACCAATACACCTCAAGATTTTCCAGAAAATAGAAAGGGAAGGAACACTACCAAATTCATTCTATGAAGCCAGCGTTACACTCATTCCAAAAATCAATAAAGATGTAACCAAAAAGAAAATTATAGACCAATATCTTTAATGAAGATAGATGCACAGATTCTTAACAAAATACTGGCAAACATAATTCAGCAACACATCAAAAAGACCATAAATCATGACCAGTCAGTTTCATTACAGGGATGCAACGATGGTTCAACATACATAAATCGATAAATGTAATACAGTACATGAACAGATGCAAGGACAGAAAACACATGATCCACTCAACAGATGCAGAAAAAGCTTTTGACAAAATCCAACACACTTTCAGGATAAAAGCTCTGAAGAAACTAGGAATAGAAGGAAATTCCTCAACATAATACAGGTCACGTATGACAAACCTAGAGCCAGCATCATTCTAAATGGAGAATAACTGAAACCATTTCTGTTAAAGTCAGGAATGAGACAGGGCTAGCTGCTTTCTCTAACCTTATTCAATCAAGTTTTGGAATTCCTAGCCATAGCAGTAAGACGAGCAAGAAATAAAAGGGTTTCAAATAGGGAAGGAAGAAGTCAAACTATCCCTATTTGCAGATGACATGATCCTATACCTAAGAGACCTCCAAAACTATCAAAAAAGTACCAGGAATCATAAACTCTTTTGGCTAAGTAGAAAGATACAAAATTAGCATACAGAAATCAGTATCTTTTCTATATACCAACAATGAACAGACAAAGAATGAAATCAGGGAAATAATCCCATTTACAATAGTCTAAAAACAATAAAATACCTCAGAATAAATTTAGCACAATAAACAAGAGTCTTTTATAATGAAAACTATAGAGCACTAAAAAGAGAAATCAAAGAAGGCTTCAGAAGATAGAAAGAACTTCCATGTTCATGGATTGGTAGAATCAACATTGTAAAAATGGCTATACTACCAAAAGCAATCTACATGTTCAACACAATCCCTATCAAAATTCCAATGACATTCTGCACAGAAATAGAAAAGGTAATCATGAATACATATGGAAACACAAAAGACCTCGAATAGCCAAAGCAATTTTGAACAAAAAGAACTCAAACTATAGTATGGAACCCCCAACAATAAAAACAGCATGGTAGCGGCAGAAAAACAGACAGGAAGACCAATGGATCAGAATGGAAGATCCAGCATAAACCCACACAGCCAGCTGATCTTCAACAAAGGAGCTCAAGGCACACAATGGAGAAAAGACAGCCTCTTCAACAAATGCTGCTGGGAAAACTGAAACTAGATCCCTGTCTTTCACTCAGTACCAAAATCAATTCATGGTGGATCAAAGACCTTAACATAAAGCCTGAAAGTTTGAAACAACTCGAAGAAGCAGTAGGAAATACACTGGAACAGATCGGTATAAGGGATAATTTCTTAAACAGAACTTCAAAGGCTCAGCATCTAAGAGAAACAATGAACGAATGGGATTGCATTAAACTAAAGAACTTCTGCACAGCAAAAGAATCACCAGACTCAAGAGACAGCCACAGCGGGAGAAAATCTTTGCCAGCTACTCATCCAACAAGGGTCTAATATCCAGAATCTATAGGGAATTCAAAAAAACTCAACCCCCAAAGAATCAACACCCCAGTGAAGTAATGGGCACATGGATTAAACGGGGAGTTTTCAAAGGAAGACGTACAAATGGCCGGTAAATATAGGATGAAGTGTTCGACTTCCCTGGTTACAAAAGAGATGCAAATCAAAACAGTACTTACATTTCATCTCACCCCAGTTAGAATGGCCATAATCAAGGGTAATAACAATAACAAATGCTGGCAAGTATGTGGCGACACAGGAGCCCTTACACTCTGCTGGAAGGAATGCAAGTTACTACAACCACTGTGGAAAGCGGAATGGAGAGTCCTCAAAAAACTAGAGATAGAACTGCCATATAGTCCAGTGATACCACTCCTCGGTATTTTTCCAAAAGAGCCTAAAACAGAATACAATAGAGACAGCTGTACACTGTTGTTCATCACAGCACCATTCACAATAGCCAAGCTTTGGAAACAGCCCAGATTCCCTATAACGGATGAATGGATCAAGACATTGTGGTATACGTACACAATGGAGTATTACTCAGCCACAAGGAATAATGACATTGGGTTTGACGGTAAATGGATGCAATTGGTGGACATCATGTTAAGTGAGTTAGCCAGGATCAGAAACACAAAAGATGGATGTGTTCTCTCATATGTGGAAGATAGATCCCAAGATTAACGTATACACAAAAACAAGCATGATCGTGTACAAACTCAGAAGTAGAACATGTTTGTAACAGTGGACTACTCTATGGAACTCGGGGAAAGAGGAGTTCCATAGGAACAAAGAATGATAGAGCATCAGTAATATTGCGTACCATAAGATGTGAAGGCAGAGGATATAAGGATGTGTATTGAAAGTTGTTGAAAAATGGAGGGTGGGAGGTAAAGGGGTAAGGGAGAGTATTTGAAGGGATTGAATAGACCAAAGTAAAGCACACCCACAGAGGGCATACATTGAGACATCCCTCTGTACTTCAACTCAAATATTAATTATGAAAACCAGGACTGTAAAATAGGCAGTGAATTTTTTGGGAGGAGTTACTACGGGGCGTGGGGATGGTGAATTAAGGTGATTAAAGTGACAGTGTATAGGAGATGGACTTCATATACCTTATGAAACAGAACTAGAAAACCTCTTGCAATGACTTGAAGTGGGTTGGGTAGGGGGTTGAGGTAGAGAGACGATGGGGGCAATATAAATAATGCACAATGTAAGTCTAATTGGAATTGACACTATGAATGCCTTCCTATATAATGAATATGTCCTAATAAAAATTGATATAAAAAAGAAGAGAAAACATAAGCAATAATAAGAAAGACAGAGTGTTTTTGCTAGTTTGAGATAAATATAGCTATACAGAGAGATTCCTAGCATTGCTTCCATGCACTTGTGTATTACAACCCACACTGGTTATCTCTACCAGACCTCTTACTACTTCCTAGTCCCCTTCCCATAGTGGCCTCATTCTGTTTAAGATTACTATATTCACTCTTCTACAGTAAGCACATCAACCACATTCAAGTTTTAGGTTTCCTTACCTTTCCCTATGCCTCATGTGCCTGTTCTCCCCTTAGTGTGTGACCCATGTCCAAAACTATTATTGCATTTGTTTTGGGTCTATAATCCACATATGAGGGAGAACATGCAATATTTGGCCTCTGAGTCTGACTAACTGTGCTTAAGATGGTGTTCTCCAGTTCCATCCATTTATTTACGAATGACAAATTTTCATTATTTTTTGTGGCTGAATAAAATTCCATTGTGTATAAATACCACATTTTCTTAATCCATTTGTCAGTAGTGGGACATCTTGACTGTTTCCATAACTTGGCAATTGTGAATAGTGCTGCAATAAACATGGGTGTGCAGGTGCCTTTGTAATAACCTGAGTCTCATTCCTTTGTGTATATCCCCAGGAGTGGTATTGGTGGATCTTATGGCAGATCTATGTTGAGTTCTTTAAGAAGCTTCCATATTGTTTGCCAAAGTGGTTACACTAACTTACATTTCCATCAGCAGTGTATGAGGGTTCCTTTTTCCCCCTCATCCTTGCCAACATTTGTTGTTGGTGGTGTTATTGATGATAGCTATTTTAACAGTAATGAGGTGGAATCTTAGTGTGGTTCTGATTTGCTTTTCCTTTACGGGCAGGGATAGTCAGCATTTTTTCATGTGTTTTTTGGCCATTTGGACTTTTTCCTTTTGCAAAAGTTCTGTTGCCCTCTTCTTTATTGGTTCATTGATTTGGGGGGGATTTAATTTTTTGAGCTCCCTGTATATTCTGGTTATCAGTCCCTTGTCTGATGTACAGATAGCAAATAATTTCTACCATTCTGTGGGTGGTCTCTTCAATTTAGAGACCATTTCTTTTGTTGTGCAGAAGGTTTTTAGTTCATGTAGTCCCATTTGTCCATCTTTTGTCTTAGTTGCTGGGCTGATGGTGTTCTACTGAAGAAGTTCCTGCCAGTATGCCAGTACTATGTTCATTCTCCCAATCCATGAGCATGGGAGATCTTTTCATTTTCTGTAGTCTTCTTGCATCTCTTGGTTTGTTTTTCTCTTTGTAGAGGTCACATCCTTTGTTAAGTTTATACCTAGGTAGGAGATGTTGAGTGAATTTCAAGTGGCCTTTTTGTATAGTGCATAACAGTCCTTTATCAGATAAATCTTTTGCAATTTTCTTTTTGGTGGGACTGGGTTTAAACTCAGGATTTTCTACTTGCAAAACAAGCACTCTACTGCTTGAAACACACCTCTGGTCCATTTTGCTCTGGCTACTTTTTTTGGAGATGGAGTCTCATGAACTGTTTGCCCAGAAGGCTTTGGTCTCCCAAGTAACAAGGATTATAGGTGTGAGTCACCAGCACCCAGCTCTTTTTCAATTTAAAAAGAAATAATTGTGGTGCTGGGGCTCAAACCAGGACCTCATCCACACTAGACAAGAACTGTACCACTGACTTACATCCCCAACCCCTTATTTCCTTCTCAATGTCTCCCAGTCTTCTGGCTTGTGTGGTTTCAGAAGAGTAGTCCAAGGTAATCATCCTTGCTCTTTAGTTTGAAGATGGGTTTTCCTCTAACTTCAATATTTTTTCTTCATTTTTTATTTCCTACAGATTGAATGTAATATGCTCAAGGGGTATGTGTGTGTGCTCTTTTTTTTTCAATGTAATGAAGGTCAAAAAATAGTAATAAACTAGCTTGGGCATCAGTGACTCACACCTGTAGTCCTGGCTGCTCTGGAGGTAGAGATCAGGAGGATTTCAGTTCAAAGCCAGCCCAAGCAAGCAGTTCTTGAGACTCTTTCTTGAAAAAAACCCATCTATTACCCATCTGTTCCTGTATCTTCAATTTTTCCATCAGAACCCATAGCATATTAATCAAAGTTATATTAAATTCTTGTTCTGGTAATTTCAAAGAAAAAGTTTATACCTAGGTATTTGATTTTTTAAAGCTATTGTGAATGAAATTGTTTCCCTATATTCTTTCTCAATGTGTTCATCCTACCAGACTTGGTCCTGGACTTTTTTGGGGGGGAAACTATCACTGCTTTAATTTCATTACATGTTGTAGATCTGTTTAGGTGGTTAATATCCTCTAAGTTCAGTTTTGGATGGTCATACGTATCTAAAAATTTGTCCATTTCTTCAAGATTTTCAAATTTATTGGAATATAGGTTCTCAAAGTAGTCTCTGATGATTCCCTGGATTTCCTTGGTGTTTGTTGTTATCTCCCCTTTTTCGTTTCTGATTTTATTAATTTGGGTTTTTCCCCTCCTTATTTTAGTCAGGTTTGCCAGGGGCTTGTCAATCTTGTTTTTTTTTTTTTTTTTTTTTTTTTTTAAGAACCAGCTTTTTGTTTCAGTAATTCTTTGTATACTTTTTTTGGTCTCTGTTTCACTATTTTCAGCCCTTATTCTTGTTATTTCTCTCCTTTTGCTTGTTTTGGGTTTTGCTTGCTCTTATTTTTCTGGGAGTTTGAGATGTAGCATTAGGTCATTTATTTGAGAACTTTCTGTCCTTTTAATATATGCACTCATGGCTATAAACTTTCCTCTGAGGACTGACTTTGCTGTGTCCCATAGGTTCTGGTAGGTGGTGTTTTCATTTTCATTAACTTCCAGGAAACTTTTGATTTCCTCTCTTATCTCTTCTTTGACCCACTGATCATTGAGCAATGTGCTATTCAGCCTCCAATTATTTGTGTATTTTCTGCTGTTGCTTTTGTTGTTGAATTCTAGTTTTATTGCATTATGATCAGATGGAATGCAGGGGATTATTTCTATTTTCTTATATTTGCTAAGGCTTGCTTTATTCCCTACAATATGATCTATTTTGGAGAAAGTTTCATAGGCTGCTGAGAAGAATGTATATTGTGCTGTTGTCAGATGAAATATCATGTAGACATCAGTTAGGTCCATTTGATGTATGGTGTCATTTAGTTCTAGGATTTCTTTGTTGATTTTTTTTGGATAGCCTATCTATTGGTGATAGAAGGCATTAAAGTCTCCCACTACCACTCTGTTGGAGTCTATATGTGCTTTTAAGTCCTTTAGTGTATGTTTGATGAAATTGGGTGCACTGATATTAGATGTATATAGGTTGATAATTGTTATTTCCTTCTGATGTACTACCCCTTTTATTAGTATAACATGTCTTTCTTTCTCTTGTTTGGCCAATGTAAGCTTGAGGTACACTTTGTCTGATATAAGTATTGCTACTTCTGCCTGTTTTGGGGGGCCATTGGCTTGGTAAATCTTCTTCCAGCCTTTCATCCTAAGCCAATGTTTACTTCTGTCAATAAAGTGGGTCTCCTGTAAACAACATTTTCAGATCTTCATTTTTAATCTGGTTTGCCATATGGTGACTTTTCATGGGGGAGTTGAGTTCATTGACATTCAGTGTTAATATTGATAGGTATGTGGTGATTCTTGTCATTTAGTTGTTTATGTTGTTTAAGGATTTGATGGTGTGCAGATGAATCAATGCTACTTTCTGATTACTTGTCTTTTCTTCTCCTGTGGTTTGATCTTCTATGTGCAGAATTTCTTGTAGAATTTTCTATAGTGGTGGCTTGGTGGTCACATATTGTTTTGGTTTCTGTTTATTGTGGAAGATTTTTATTGCTCCATCAATTTTGAATGACAGTTTTGCAGGATAGAGTATCCTAGGGCTGAAATTGTTTTTATTCAGTGCCTGAAATACCTCACTCCATGCCCTTCTTGCTTTTAAGGTTTCCATTGAGAAATCTGTTATTATTTGTTTTTTATCTCTTATAGACTTCAATATTCTTTCTCTGTTCTCTGTGCTTTTTGTTTTAATGATAATATGTCATGGGGTAGTTCTATTTTGGTCAAGTCTGTTTGGTGTCCTTGAGGCTTCCTGTGCCTGAATGGGCAAAACTTTCTTGAGATTTATTGTGCTAGTATATTATTATTGTACTAGTATATTATGCATCCCTTTGGCTTGCACTTCTCCTTCTTCAATGCCCATGACTCTCAGATTTGGTCTTTTGATGGAGCCTCTGAGTTCTTGCATATTTCTTTCACAGCTCTTGAGTTGTTTGACTGGGATTTCTTCTGCTTTTTCTTTAATTTCTGTTTTATCTTTGAGCTTTGATATTCTGTATTCCACTTGTCCTAGTCTACTGGAGTGAACTTCCACTGCTGGAGTGACCTTTTGTTTGACTAAAGGGAATTTTTATTTCCAGGATTTCTGTTTGATTCCTTTTTCTGAGGTTTTCCATATCTTTACTCCACTCCTATTTTATAGTTTGTGTTGACATCTTTAATTCATATATCTCCCTTTTTATAGTGTCCTTGTTTCACTTTAGTGTTTGTTGAAGTCTTCTCTGAATTCCTTTATTTGTTTCTATGTCTTCTCATGTTCTTTATCTTTGGTGTCTTGAAATTTCTTGAGTGCACCTCATATATTCTGGTTAACCATGTCTAGTATCTTCTCCATGAATTCCTCAGTGATATCTTCCACAATTTCTTCTTTGAGGATTTTTATGTGGATGTCACTGGGCTTCTTAGTGACATTTATCATTGTTTTGTTGAGGTCAGGATTTGGGTATCCATTTTCTTTATTTCCCACTGAATCCTGTATTGAATTGTTTTGTTTCTTTCTTCTTCTTCTTTTTTTGAGGAGAGTAGTTTCCATCCCTTCTTTTTCCCATCGCTCCACTTGGTGCTGTGCAACTATATATTTGATAGGCTAGTTGGTGGTTTTGATTGCCTGATTTCTTTCCCTGATTTAATTTTTGTGTTGTGACTGACTTGGTTATTAACTAGGTTGATGTGCCCTTTCTGTCCCTGGCCTGGAGGTGTAATTTAGCAATAACAAATTCACGGGTTCAATGCAGACCAGTTGTTTACATATTATATAAAATATTTCTGGTTATAATATCTATAAACAGTGGGAGTTGGAGGGGGAGTAATTGTTATTAGGCTAGAAATAGAAATTTGGGTAATTGTTAAAGTGGCAAAAAAAGAGGGGTGGGAAAAGGGTAGGGGGTGGGGGGAGAGGTATGGGGGCTGCTGGGTTTTGTGGCCCTTATGTGTGTTTGGGTGTATTTCTGTTGTAGTGGAGGGCACTTGTGTCAAGGATTGAAATTGGCTGGGGTTGTATAGAGTTGGTACAGAGGCTAGTCAGCGGGTGGTGAGTGTGTAGGAGGGAGTGGCAGTGTGTTGACAGGTTGGGGAGAGATGGGAGGGGGAGGTGAAGACAGCGGGAGAGACTGGATGAGAAGGGGCATAAACAGTAGCTGGCAATGGGGGTTGTTTTTCTCCTCAGCCAGGGCAGGAGGCCAAGATCAGCCTCAAACACTGTCGTCAGAACTGCTCCTACCCAGGCAGCCCTGTTTTCCTCCCTCACACATTTGTAGAAAAAAAAAAGAGTAGTTAGGAGGTAAAACAATGAATTATAGCACAGGAAAAGGAGGAAAAGTGAAGGGATAAGAATAGGGATAAGAAAATAGTGATGGTGAAGTTAATAATACAGAAATAAAACCACCAGGTACAGGAACAACAAAAAGTTCAGTCTGTTTGGTAAAAGTTGTGGAGTTATTCCTTAGGCATCCAATCCTGGTACTGGCATACAAGCAGGAGCTCTGATATGGTCTCACTATGTGACTGGCTTGTAAGTAGTATTTGTTTCCTTCTGTCCACAGAGCAAATTGCAATTGGTAGCTGAGGTAATTCTGCCAATTTGTGCAGGGTGGTTAGAGCTGTTGTTTTCACCAGATGGCAGCTGCATTGCCCTACAGCTGCAACTCTGTTTGGTCACCTCCCCCACCCCCACAAGGTGGAGCAAACCAGTTTGGAATATTGCCCTCTGTCCCATGAGACCAGCTCCAGGATCCATCACCTGCCCCACTTTGGAAGGTTGTCTTGTTGCCCCACCCCTGCTCTCAGCCTTTGTGCCTTTCCCAACTTCTGCTCATTGTTAGCTTGTCACCCCATCCCTGCTCTCAGCCTTTCTGTCTCTCCCAACCTCTGCTCAGTGCTAGTGGCTCCTCTGGGAGGCTGGCTTGTCACCACATCCCCGCTCTCAGCCTTTATTGCTTTTTATTTACTGAGAGTTTGGCACTGATGTTTCAGCTCCTTGCCCCACCCCCATTCTCCAGGGCAGATTCAGTGTTCCACCACCACCTCTGCTGTTGGTGTTAGATTACAGTTCCCTGTTTTTGCTTTTCACTTTTGTTGGCAGGGGATTCAGTCTGCCCAGGGGCTGCACTGGATTATGTTCCCAGGAGTTAGGTAGGGGAGTCATGTGTTGTACGTGATGCTCATCTGTTCATTCTGCAGATCCATGCAAGCAGTTTTGGAACTGTCCAGTGGGGAGAAATGGCATGGCATAGGGAGGCTTTCCATGCATTATGGGTCCAGGATGTTGCAGAGTTTGATTCTGATTGATGCTCTTGTCTTCTGCTTGTTGGGAGGAAAAAAAAAAAAGAAAAAGAAATGACAGGGGGCTTTTTTTCTCAGGGCAGGACATGCCTTGCTGGCTTGCTGCATGGGATTTTTGTGGCAGTTAGGTGTAATTAAAAGCTGATTTAAGAGTCAGTCCTTGAATTTTATGTGCACCTAATGTGATGGCAGTTATTATTTTGGCTAGAAGCAATCAGAATTCCCCAAGTGTAACTCCAACATCTCAAGGTGGTTTCTGGAGTCATGGAGCTCAGGAGTTCTGATTTCCTACCCTAATTGCCATCTTGGATCCCCAGCATGGGTAGTTTCTAGAGTGAGAGCAATAGAGTCATGGGGGAGAGAAGGAGAGAGACATTTCCTGTTCCTCACATGGGAAATGGGAGCAAAAACTCAGGGTGGTGATCCCCATCTCCTAGTCTTGTACTAGAGACACATGTACTTTGACATGTGGTCAAAGGTAATGGGTAACAGCTGAAATGGCTGTTAAAACAGGGACGGGTCATTCTAGCCACTGGGGTAATTTTCTGGATTTGGGTCATTGTCTTGTTAAGAGAGACATTGAATAATCTACTAGTTCCTGCTCAAATTGATAATTTCTGAATTCTAAATTCTTAACTTTTGCTCTGTCTAGCTCCTAGGTTTGGGTCTTTGTTTTATTAAAAACACTTTTGAAAACTTCCCTGCTCCTCGCATAGTTGATGTTTAGGGTGTGAATTACTTTTCAGTAGAGAGGGAATTAAGTTTTAGGGTAGTGGCTACCTTTAGAGCATTGTGTCTTAGCCTCTGGCCTCTAGATACCTGATCTTAAATAGAGATTAGTGAAGTTGTGAAGTTAAATTAAAATGATTTCTTCCTATCTTCCTCTTGGGGTCACCACTTATGCCTATCTTCTACCTAGCAGAGGGACCATGGATGTGTGCCCATGCCCCAAGTCTCTGGCCTTGCCTATCCGTGCCAACCTGGAATCATCAGCTCAGCAGCCAGGAGGCTTGAGGACCCAGGACCAGCAGGTAAGGATCAGCAGCTGGGAGGCTTATGACACTACGGGCAATGTGGCCAACAGCCTAGGCCTTGTCAACAGTAGTAGCAGCAGCAGCAGATTACACATGCCTATGCCAAGTCAGGCCTGGGAACTCTCTACTGCTGTTGGATGCCATGCAGCCTAGCAGACAGTAGGTAGCAGTGCAGACAAAAAGTAGTGCCAGTGCTGGGCACACCTCAAGACCCATCACCTGCATGGTCTGGGCTCCATGGCTACCACTTCTTTTGCCACCACTGCAAGTGCCAAAAGGGAAGCTAAAGGTGTCAGCTTCAGAGGCCACAGTCCCAGGCCATAGGGTGGACCTCTCTTTTCTGTGGCCGTTGTATGTCCTCAGGCTTTATCCTCTTGCTTCTCTGTCCTGCTCCCTTGCCCGCCTACCCGCTATACCTCTGTTTGCCCTTGGACATATGGTCTCAATTCTCACCTGCACTCTCCTTGTCCCCATGGCCTGCAGGGATTGTGGAAGCCCTCACCCCAAGATCACATTCCCTTGTCCCAGGGACACGTGCTTGGGGTCCACCATTAAGTGGCTGGCACCCTTCACTGATGAGACTAATGGCATTATTTGCCAGATTCAAAGATAGATAGTTTCTAAGCCTCCTTTCTTTAGGGAAGTTAACAAGGACTCACAGAATGACCCAAATTGTAGAATGCCTGCCTAGCAAGTGTGAGGCTATGAAATCAAATCCTTCCTTAGTTATCTCAGTTCTAATCCCAAAGGGGTCTAACTATCCTCTGCTTTAGGACTAAAAATTTTATGGACAATAATCTCAATCTGTTTCATGCTATCATAAGTGTAATTTACATTTAACTATAATTAAGTTTATTAACACATGTGTTCTTGTAATTTACTTTTCTTCATGAGTCTTTTAAGGTATGAGGTGCTAAGAGTTTTATTAAAAACAATGTTATCTAAATTCAGGTTTTTGCAAAGGTTATTCCAAGATACAAATTAAGTTCTTAGAGCTTATAAATTTATATATGTGTGCTTGGGTTGGCTATAGTTGAAAGTTTGCCTAGAAAGTATCCTGGAGTCAAAATTTAAGGTACTAATGTGTATTTCAAAATGGGTTTCTGTTTTATCAAAACAGCTGTGAGGGACTTTTGGTGCTATAGATTGATACAAAATTTTACCAAAACAAACAATTTTCACCTTCCAGATGGGATGATTAAACCTTAAGTTTTTATTAGGGTTTAATAAAAGATGATTAATCCTAAAATACTGGGTTGTGCATATCATTAACTTTCAGTGTCTGAGCCTGCTCCATGACTCTCAGTCATCGGGTTTCCTAACTTTATGCTTGCTCTCTTATCTTTGTTTCTGTATCTAATAATTTAAGGCATTAATCGTGTTGGTTTACGTAGGTGTGGTTTAGATCTGGTACTTAATTCCTTACTATTTTTAAAAGTTTGTATTAAGATGTTTCCTTTTTAACACTCAACAGATTGCTTTCCTTTATATTATTTTACATGTTTTTGGTATAAGCCTCTTTGCCTAGTGTATGGTAGTTCAGATGTTTATTGGCAAACATATCTTAAAAGTTTTTTTTTTTTTTACATTCATCAAACTCAATAAGTAAGTTCTCTTCATACCCCATTGAAATTATTTACTATTCTATGCATCTTGCCTAAATTAGTCTCTTGCCAGATGCACAGACCCTAAGATATTTTTCTGGTAACACTGCATATACCTTGTGTGTGCATCTAAATGTTATAAAATCATTATATACATGTAAACTTCTATGATTCCTCTATCTAAGGTACATTCTATCTAATGAGGTCTTTGACACTGCTGCTGTTTATGACAAGTACTCAAAGTTCTGCAATTTAGGCCTGACATCTATTTGTCAATAAACATTGGTTTATCTGACATTGGCTAGATAAATATTGTTTTATACATATGATATGCAATTGAGCATTAAAACAGAGGCTGTTTGAGATTACTGACACTGCCTTCCCCTAGCCATTAAAAATTTAGGGTTTTCAAAACTAATGCTTTACTTTACCTAACCAAAATTCAAGGTTTAAACTGTGTTGTTGCAACTGACTCCTTTATATGTTAGGCATTTTTGTGTTCTTCAAGTATATAAACCTTCTAAAATAGAGCTGTAAAAAGGCACTGTACCAAGTTGGTGTCTTGGCTTCTTTTACAAGTTAGCACATATTTCCCAATTATAATAAGAGATGGTTAGTAATAGTATACTACTATGTCAATTTCTAAACTGCTAATTATAGTTACTTTAAGTTTTGTCATTACAGTTCTAATCCTTCTGAAATATTTACAGACAACCCCATGGAAAATGACTCTGACAAGTGCTTATCTATTAACCAGGACATTCTTAAGTATTGGAGTCATTTTGTATTTTCCTTGTAAAACTTTATAACTGTTGTCTGCTGATACTTTATAATAATTTAAAGGTGTCAACACATCTAAAATTAACCAAAGCTGAGAGATTTTTAAAAGGGGCTCTTATGCATATGCTCTAATATGTAAACCTTCTAGGCTTAAATAAATTTGTGTTTCTGTCAAAACGCAAGTTCATAACTTTGTCCAAGGCCTTTTGTTTAAGCAAAGACAATATGTCCATTTCTACTGGCTCCAGATCTGTCCTTTTAATAACAGTTAAGAGTTGTTTAGACTCTCTCTTGTATTCTACTTACAATTGGTAACCCCCAACTATTTTCTAACTAAGAAGTTAAACTGAGCCAATCAGAAATTACTCTCCCTAGGGACATCCCAGTGATTGTTTTCTGTGCCTTGCTTCTATGCTCACCTGTAGAAACCTCCCCTTGGGCCTCCCTGGTGTGTCTGTTCCTCTTGCCCAGCCACTTTTCATCTAGTACTGCCTGACTCATGAATCACTGTATGCTCAAAAACCTCTTTAAAATATTTGACAATAATTCTCTATGTTAAAATAGCCAGTAGAGAGGATTTTGAATGTTTCCAATACAAAGAAATGATAAATGTCTGAGTTAATGGAATTACCAATTATCCTGATCTGATCATTAAACATTATATACATATAATGAAATGTCACATTATACCCAATAAATATGTACAATTATGTGTCAAGTAAAAATAAAAGTAGGGCTCAGTGGTAGAACTCTTGCCTAGCATGTGTAAGACCCTGGGTTCAATTCTCAGTACTGCAAAACAATAAATATGCTTTTAAAAAGGGAAATGAGGACACAGACATGCACAGAGGATTAACTATTTGAAGACAGAGTGAAGACTGCAATCTGTAAGCCAAAAAGAGCAGTAGATGAAAACAACACTGCCCATACCTACATCTTAGATTTCCAGTCTCCAAAGTTGTGAGAAAAAAAAAATCTCTATTGTTTAAACCAAAAAATTTTTAATATGCCTTGGTCTACCTTTTAACAGGTTATGTAGATGAAAGAAAACAGGCCCCATGTAATAGCAGAAAGTTAGGGACACAGTGGGTATGAAATAGGAGACAATTGCCCTTGCTGCCAGAAAGTGTTCTGCATAGCACATTTTTATCCTCGCTCTTTGTTACTATAGCAACATTTAAACAATGAATGGAAAATGCAACCTAGAGAGTATGACCCCAAAAGCAAATAGTGAGCTGTGGGCATTGTAGTGCAAGGTTGGAGTCCCAGCTGCTCGGGAGGCTGAGGCAGCAGGATCACCTGAGCACACGGTGCTACAGCTTGGATGATGCAGAGACCCTGTCTGGGTAGGGGGAGTAAATACTGAGTTTCCACTTGACAGGTTAGTAAAATCAAATGCATACTAAACAAGTATGCTCCTTGGGAACAAAATTGAGTAAAAACTAAAAGTAAAAATGCCTGAAGCGGTGATTTGCAAATGTGGCCACTCTTACTATTGTCATAAATTGTATCAGACTTTGCCAAAAAAAACCAAGATGGTGTGTGTTTGGGATAGGGGGTTGCTGTTCATGTGCTGCTTACATGGAGAGAGTTAAGGCAAATGAGCTATTTGACCTTTAATTTGCCTCCTAATTTCTTTCTTATGATTTTTGTTGAGACAGGGTCAAGCTATGCTGCCCCGGTTGATCTCAGGTGTCTGGGCACAAGCAATTCTTGTGCCTCAGCCTCCTGGGTTGCTGGAATGCCATCGTGCCCTATTCAATTTGCCATTTTAAAAATGTGCTTCATGTGACAGCACCCTACTTTGGCAGAAGCAAGTTAGCAGTTCAACAGCTGCCCATGACAGCTACAATAGAAATGTCTAAATCTCCTAGGCAAAGAATGGAAAAACACCCAGAGAAGATGGGAGTGGGGTACTATGTAGGAGGAGAATTGCACCCAAGTGTCTTTCAATTGCGAGTGACCTGCTTATCCCTTTGAAGGTCTAGCACCCTTTCCTTGAGCCCAGGATGATGTGAGGAGAATAATAAGACATGTTGGTGTTCGACTCCAGGTAAAGTTAGAGGTATGAGGAAAGAACAAGATGCATATAAATGGAACCTTTAGAAATAAAATCATTGATGGTCCATTTTCTTTTTTTTTTCTATTTATTTATTCATATGTACATACATTGTTTGGGCAAATTTCTCACCCCCCACCCCCTTCCACCTCCCTCTCCTCCCACCCCCCTCACATCCAGGCAGAACCTTTTCTGCCCTTTTCTCCAATTTTGTTGAAGAGAAGACATAAGCAATAATAAGGAAGACAAAGTGTTTTTGCTAGCTGAGATAAGGATAGCTATACAGAGATTCTTAGCATTGCTTCCATGTACAAGTGTATTACAACCCAAATTGATTCATATTTACCTGACCTCTTCACTACTTCCTGGTCACCTTTCCATATTGACCTCTGTCATTTTAAGGTATTGGCTCCTCTACACTGGGCACATCAAACATTTTCAAGTTTTGGGTTTCTTACCTATCCTCATTCTTCTGGTATGTGCTCTCCCTTTAGCATGTGACCCAAGTCCAACAACAGTGTTGCATATGCCCGAGATCTAAAGTCCACATATGAGGGAGAACATATGGTTTTTGGTCTTCTAAGCCTGGCTAACCTCGCTTAAGATGATGTTCTCCAGTTCCATCCATTTACTTGCGAAAGATAAGATTTCATTCTTCTTCATGGCTGCATAAAATTCCATTGTGTATAAATACATTTTCTTAATCCATTCATCAGTAGTGGGGCATCTTGGCTGTTTCCATAACTTGGCTATTGTGAATAGTGCTGCAATAAACAAGGGTGTGCAGGTGCCTCTGGAGTAACCTGAGTCACATTCCTTTGGGTATATCCCTAGGAGTGGGATTGGTGGATCACATGGCAAATCTATGTTGAGTTTTTTAAGAAGCTTCTATATTGTTTTCCAGAGTGGTTGCACTAGCTTGTATACCCACCAGCAGTGTATGAGGGTTCCTTTATCCCTGCATCCTCACCAACACCAGTTGTTGGTAGTGTTTATGATGATAGCTATTCTACAGGGGTGAGATGGAAACTTAGTGTGGTTTTGATTTGCATTTCCTTTATGGCCAGGGATGGTGAGCATTATTTCATGTGGTTTTTGGCCATTTGAATTTCTTCTTTTGGAAAAGTTCTGTTTAGTTCAGTTGCCCATTTCTTTATTGGTTCATTAATTTTGGGGGAGTTTAATTTTTTGAGTTCCCTGTATATTCTGGTTATTAGTCCTTTGTCTGATGGATTGCTGGCAAATATTTTCTCCCACTCTGTGGGTGGTCTCTCTGGTTTAGAAACCATTTTTGTTGTGCAGAAGCTTTTTAATTTCATGTGTAATCCCATTTGTCCATCCTTTCTCTTAGTTGCTGAGCTTCTGGGGTTCTATTGAGGAAGTCCTTGCCTATACCTATTACTTCAGGAGTATTCCCTGCTCTTTCCTGTACTAACTTCAGAGTTTTGGGTCTGATATTAAAGTCCTTGATCCATTTGAGTGGATACTAGTACAGAGTGATAAACATGGATCTATTTTCAGCTTTTTGCAGGCAAATAACCACTTTTCCCAGCAACCTTTGTAGAAGAGGCTGTCTTTTCTTTATCATATGTTTTTGGCGCCTTTGTCAAAAATAAGGTGAGCATAGCTGTATGGATTCATATCCGGGTCCTCTATTCTGTTCCACTGGTCTTCATATCTCTTTTTGGGCCAGTACCATGCTGTTTTTATTGCTATTGCTTTGTAGTATAGTTTGAAGTTGGGAATTGTGATACCTCCAGCATTGCTCTTTTTGCTGAATATTGCCTTGGCTATTCATGGTCTCTTGTGTTTCCAAATGAACCTCAGGGTAGATTTTTCAATCTTTGTGATGAATACAACTGGGATTTTGATGGGAGTTGCATTAAACATGTAAAATGCTTTTGGTTGTATAGCCATTTTTGCTATGTTGATTCTGTCAATCCATGAGCACAGAAGATCTTTCCACCTTCTGTGGTCTTCCTCAATCTCTTTCTTGAGGGATTTGTAGTTCTCCTTATAGAGGTCATTCACATCCTTTGTTAAGTTTACGCCTAGGAATTTTTTTGAGGCTATTGTAAAGGGAATTGTTTCCAAATATTCTTTCTCAATTTGTTCATTGTTGGTGTATAGAGAAGCTAATGATTTTTGTAAGTTGATTTTGTATCCTGCCACATTGCTGTAGGAATTTTTGGGTACAATTTTTGGGTCTTTAAGATATAGGATCATGTCGTCTGCAAATGGGTATATTCAGACAGTATCTTTACCTATTTGTATTCATTTTATTTCTTCTTCTTGCCTAATTGCTCTGGCTAGGAAATCCAGGACTATGTTGAATAGGAGCAGGGAGAGTGGGCACCTTTGTCTCATTCCTGACTTTAGGGGAAATGCTTTCAGTTTTTCTCCATTAAGTATGATGTTGGCTATAGGTCTGCCATATATAGGCTTTACAATATTGAGGTACATTCCTTCTATTCCTAGTTTTCTTAGAGCTTTTATCATGAAGTTGTGTTGGATCTTATCAAAGGCTTTTTCTGCATTTATTGAGATGATCAAGAGTTTTTTGTCTTTGCTTCTATTAATATGCTGTATTACATTTTTAGATTTGCATATGTTGAACCACCCCTGCATCTGTGGGATGAAGCTGACTTGGTTGTAGTGAATGATCTTTCTGATATGTTGTTGGATTCAGTTTGCCTTTATTTTATTGAGGATTTTTGCATTGATGTTCATTAAGGATATTGGCCTATAGTTCTCCTTTTTGGAGGTGTCTTTTCTGGTTTGGGGATGAATGTGAAACTGGCTTCACAGAATGATTTAGGCAGTGTTCCTTCCCTTTCTATTTCATGGAAAAGTTTAAGGAGTGTTGGTATTAGTTCTTTAAAGGTCTGATAGAATTCAGCAGAGAGTCCATCAGGTCCTGGACTTTTCTTTTTTGGGAGACTCTTGATTGCTGCTTCAATTTCATTTTGTGTTATAGATCTACTTAGGTGGTTAATATCCTCTTGGTTCAATCTTGGATGGTCATAAGTATCTAGAAATTTGTGCATTTCTTCAAGATTTTCAAATTTATTGGAATATAGGTTTGCAAAGTAGTCTCTGATGATTCCCTGGATTTCCTTGGTGATTGTTGTTATCTCCCCTTTTGCATTTCTGATTTTACTGATTTGGGTTTTTTTCTCTCCTCATTTTAGTCAGATTTGCCAGGGGTCTGTCAATCTTGTTTATTTTATCAAAGACCAGCTTTTTGTTTTGTTGACTCTTTGTAGGGTTTTTTTTAGTCTCTGTTTCATTAATTTTGGCCCTTATTTTTAGTATTTCTCTCCTTCTGCATGTTTTGGGTTTTGCTTGTTCTTGTTTTTCCAGGAGTTTGAGATGTAGCATTAAGTTGTCTATTTGAGATCTTTCTGTCCTTTTAATATTTCCACTCATGGCTATAAACTTTCCTCTGAGGACTGCCTTTGCTGTGTTCCATAGGCTCTGGTAGGTGGTGTTTTCATTTTCATTAACTTCCAGGAACCTTTTAATTTCCTCTTTTATTTCATCAATGACCCATTGATCATTGAACAATGAATGCGTTGTTCACCTTCCAATTGTTTGCTTATTTTCTGCTGTTGTTTTTGTTGTTGAATTCTAGTTTTAATGCATGGTGATCAGATAGAATGCAGGGGATTATTTCTATTTTCTTATATTTGCTGAGGCTTGCTTTGTGCCCTAAGATATGATCAATTTTGAAGAAAGTTTCATGTGCTGCTGAGAATAATATATATTGTGCAGATGTTGGATTAAATATTCTGTAGACATCAGTTAGGTCTGTTTGATCTATGGTGTGATTTAGTTGTAGAATTTCTTTATTTTTTGTTTGTATGACCTGTTTGTTGGCAATGGGGGGGTATTAAAGTCTCCCACTATCACTGTATTGGAGTCTGTATGTGTTTTTAAGTCCTTTAAATTATGTTTCATGAAATTGGGTAAACTGAGATTAGATGCATATAGGTTGATAATTGTTACTTCCTTTTGGTGTATTTCTACTTTTATTAGTATGAAGTGTTTGTATTTATCTCATTTGATTAATGTAAGTTTTTGAAATCTACTTTGTCCAAGATAAGTATTGCTACTCCTGTCTGTTTTCAGGGACCATTGGTTTGGTAAATCTTCTTCCAGCCTTTCACCCTAAGCCAGTGCTTGCTTCTGTCAATGAGATGGGTCTCCTGTAAACAACAGATTGTTGGATCTTCCTTTTTAATCCAGTTTGCCAAATGGTGTCTTTTGACAGGGGAGTTAAGTCTGTTAACATTCAGTAATAATATTGATAGGTATGTGGTGATTCCTGTCATTTAGTTGTTTTTGTTGTTTAAGGGTTTGATTGGGTGCAGGTGAACCAATGTTACTCTCTGATTCATTGTCTTTTCTTCTCCTGTGCTTTGGTACTGCCTGTCCTCTTGTGGTTTTGTTTGCTTTCATCTTCTTTGTGGAGAATTCCTTGGGGAATCTTTTGTAGTGGTGGCTTGGTGGTCATATATTGTTTTAATTTCTGCTTATCATGGAAGACTTTTATTGCTCCATCTATTTTGAATGATAGTTTTGCTGGGTAGAATATCCTAGGGTTGAAGTTATTTTCATTCAGTGCCCGGAATACCTCATTCCATGCCTTTCTTGCTTTTAAGTTTTCCATTGAGAAATCTGCTGTGATTTTGATGGGTTTGTCTTTGTATGTTATTTGTTTTTTCTCTCTTACAGCCTCATTATTCTTTCTCTATTCTCTGTGCATGTTGTTTTGATGATAATATGTTATGGGGTAGTTCTATTTTGGTCAAGTCTGTTTGGTTTCCTGGAGGCTTCCTGTAACTGAATGGGCATAACTTTCTTTAGATTTGGGAAACTTTCTGTTATTATTTTATTGAATATATTATGAATCCCTTTTGCTTGGACCTTTTCTCCTTCAATGCTCATGATTCTCAGGTTTGGTCTTTTGATGGAGTTGGTGAGTTCTTGCATATTCCTTTCACAGGTCTTGAGTTGTTTGACTAATAGCTCTTCAGTTTTTCCTTTAATTTCCATTTTATCTTCAATGATAAAATTTAATTTCCACTTTATCTTCAATGAAGATAAAGTGGAAATTAAAGGTCTGAGATTCTGTCTTCCATTTGTTCTAGTCTGCTGGAGTGGCCTTTCATTGTGTTTTGTGTTTCTGTTTCATTCTTTTTTCTGAGGTTTGCCATATCATGGGTCACTTCCTCTTTAATAGTCTATTTTCATCTTTAATTCATTTATGTATTTATAGTGTTCTCAGTTTCACTTTGGTTTTTATTTAGGGCTCCTATTAGTTCATTTATTTGTTTCTGTGTCTTCTTGTATTCTTTATTTTTGGCATCTTGAAATTTCTTGACTGCCTCTTGTACATTTTGGTTAACCATGTCTAGTAACATCTCCATGAAATTCCCAGTGATTACTTGAAGGATTTCTTCTTTGAGGTTGTTCTTGTGGACATTGTTGGGTGCCTTGGCATCATTTATCTTTGTTTTGTTGGAGTCTGGAACTGGGTATCCATTTTCTTCATTTCCCTCTGAATCTTATATTAAATTATTTTGGGGGAGGAGAATGGTTTCAATCCCTTTTTCTTCTTCCCATCACTCCAGTTGGTTCTGTGTAACTATGTTGTTGATAGGCTAGTTGGTTGTTTCAGTCACCTGTTTTCTTTCCCTTGGTTTAATTTTGATTTATGGCTGTATTGGGTTTTTAGCTAAGTGTTTGTGTATGCTGTTTCTTTCCCTGGTCGGGGTGTAATTTAGTATTAACTAATACAATAATAAAAATAACAACAAAAAACCCAAAGAAATCAGTGGGGAGAGATGTATAAACAAACAAGAAACAAAACAAACAGACAAACAAATAAACAACAAAAAACCCTCCAGGTTCAGGAATAATAGAATTTCAGTCTTTTTTTTTCCCTAGAATTTCAGTCTTAGTTTAAGTTCTGGTATTACTCCTCCAGTATCCAGTCCTGGTGTTGCTATTTAAGCAGAAGCTCTGTCATCGTCTTGCCAGGTGGTTGACTCGTGGGTAGTGTTTTTTTTTTTTTCTGTCTTTCAACAGCAGCTGCTTAGTCAGCTCCTCCCTCAGTGAGGTATGACCATCTAAGTTTGTATTTTGTCTTCAGGCTCAGGAGATCAGTTCTGTAGTCCACCAGCTGTCCTGCTTTGGAGTTCGGTTTTCTCTGTGCTTGTTTACTGCGGGCTTGTTTCTTTGCCTTGCCCCCTTTCTGTGGGGCAAGGTCAGAGGTCAGTCAACTGGCCCCCTGCTGTCAGCATGTTGTGATGATTTGCTGATTATTTTTCAATTTTGCAGTGTCATTTAACTTTGGATGTTGCTCACTGGCTCAGATGAGCTTTGTGGGCCACTATCTGCCCTATTTCAGGCAAGGGCTTATCACCTACCTGCTGTCAGCCCTTCTGCCTTTCCAGACTTTGTTTACTGAAAGTTCTCATGGAGATCAGCTCCTTGCTCTTCCAGCCTTCTCTGGTGTGCTTTCAGAGTTCTTGTCCCCTCTGCTGTGTGCTAGTTTTCAGTTTATTGTTTAGGCTTTTATTTTGGAGGGGGGGTCAGTCTGCCCAGGGGGCTATGCAGGTTTATCTCAGAGGTGGCTGGGGGAATACTGTGTGACACTTGGCGCTCACCTGTTTGGTTTGCTGAATTTCTCCCAATCAGGTTTGGAGCTAGTGGCAGCAGCAGCCCACCTGTTTAGTCATGTAACGTGGCATGGAGAAGCTTTCTATAGGCTAGGGGTTCAGGGTGTCAATGTTTTGATTCTACTTGGTGCTTTATTTCTGCCACATGTGACTCCAGCTTCTCAGAAAGGTTTTTGATTCATGGAGTTCACGCTGTCTGATTCTGCACCCTACTTGCCATCTTGGATCCTCGCTGATGGTCCATTTCCAAGGAAAGGCATTTAACCCTAGCCACTTCCTTGTGTATCAGTTTGCAAATGTTGGTTTAGGGGCCACTCATATGGAAACTTAAACTAGGAGGGTAAATCACAATAAAATGAGAAAATAGGTAAAAAATGTATTTACTGCCATAGAAAGAGGCAGATACCACTTCTAAAATTTGGCCAATACAAAGAGAGGTCTATTTTAAAATAACCCAATAGGAATTAGGTGACAACCAATGGGGGAAGAATGCAAACTCCATCATAATCAGCCAATGAGCAACCAGAGGAGGGGCCTGCACACTAGGCAATATAATGCTTGTTGTAACCTTTTCCACTGTCTCTGCTCCATCAGGCATCTGATCTTGCAAGATCACCATTAAAGTCTCACTTTCTCTGTACTCCACCTGTCTCTGAATCCTCTTTGAGTTTGGACAGGTGAGCATATTTCTCAGAGTCCAATCTTGGTGGATGTCAGAAACATCTGTTCTGTTCTTTCCATCTCTCTTCCATTCCTGCCTGTGTCAGCCACAAGAGTCAGGATTTCTGCAGCAAACATACAGCTGACTCCCATGAGCTGGGGTGCTGTGCTCCAACCCTTGTCTGCACCTCTGTGCTTCTAAGAAGGATGAGCCACTGGGTGTCCCTTTCCCCATGTGTAAATCAAGGAGGTGTCTCCATCAGTAAGTGCTTCCCAATATCTTCCACTGAGCAGCTGCAATAGTGGCAAAGAATGAATAAACCTCAAAGAAACTACGATAAGTGGGAATTTCTTTTTTTGAAGACTTACTTTTTTTTGTAAAGTTTGTGAGAATTTTGCAATTTCTTCAATCACATACCTGTGTTTATTTGAATTTTATTAATGGTAGCCTGAATTACTTCTCTTGAAATGCAGGTGGTGCTACTTCTTGTTCCTGTGACAGAGAGAATGGTCTTGCTCCTATGCCAGTGTGAACATCCCTGGGAGAGAGAAGCATGACTTGGGTGTAGACCATCAGCAAGGTGCTTCTAGTGATACGACACTGTGCCTGGTGTGGTCAGTTGAACATTGGCTGCCCAAAGATGTCCACATTCCTAGTCTCCTGTGAATCAGACCTTATATGGAAAATGCACTTGACAGGTGTGATTAAATTCAGCATCTTGAGAGAGAGTGATTATCCTGGGTTGTCTGGTTGGACCTGATTTAATCACAACAGTCCTCAGAGGGAGGCAGGAGTAGTCAGGTTAGAATGTATGGTGATGTGATCAAGGAAGCAGAGATTGGAAGGATACTCTCTGAAGATGGGGGAGGGGTGATGGGCCAAGGATGCAGGTGACCACTGGAGGCTGGAAAAAGCAAGGAAATGGATTCTCCCCTCAGTGCTTCCAGAAGAAACCTTGACCTCAGTCCTGTGAAACAAGAGGTGACTTGTTAAGCATCAATAGAAACCTAAAACAACTGATATTGAGCTCATACAGCTCAGCAGTTTGCCTGATGCCAGAAATCCTTATTTGTAAACTCGTTTTTTATTCACTGCTAAATAAATCAGAAACATAGCAGCATCTCTTGATTGGGTGTGATGAAACACAAAGCCATTTTCTCAGTTCTGAAATACACGCTTGAAACTGTGATATTACGGATTTTAAGGGGGTTTGTCCATGGTTCCTGGTTCAAAACATCCTCCTCTAAACAGGCCATAGAAACCAGAATTTCTCTTCCTCAAGGCAGGTCACATAGACTCTAATTTTCCCCTGCCTTTGCTGGTCATAAAGAAATTCTTGACCTACCTTGTCTGATCAAATCATAAGACCCTCCTCCTTCTTGAGGGTCCTGCCCCAAGCCCTGCAGTGAGAAATGCTAGAGAGGCCAAAGGACCCTGAGCAGATGGGCCTTGATGGGACTCCCCATCAGCCCATCAGCAACCATGCTGGCAGTGAAGTTCCATAGAAACCAAAAGATCGAGGTTCAGAAAGCTTCCAGGTGGTTGAACACATGAAGGTTCCTGGAGGGTGGGGCACCCGTTTGTCTCTTCATCTGTATCCGTTGTTATGTTCTGTATAATAAACTGGTAAATGTCCCTAAATGTTGCTCTGATTCCTTTGAGCCACTTGAGCAAGTTAAACAAATCAAAGAGAGGGGCTGGTGGGACCCTCACTTACAGCCGGTCAGTCAAAAGCACAAGTAAACAACCTGGGGCTTGTGGTGGGCATGGGGGTGAGAGTGCTGGGGACCAAACCTTCAACCTGTGGGATCTGGTGCTACCTCCAGGTAGACAGTGTCAGAACCTCATGGATTACAGGACACCCTGCTGTTGTCTACTGCTGCAGAATTGATTGCTTATTTGTTTGGTGTAGGTAGAAAATTCCCACACATCTGTATTGTTTGGAGTGTGAAAGCAGAGGAAAAACAAGACACTGTTTTTCCTAACACAGAGGCTACTCAACCATTTTTCTCCTGTTAGGGTCCTACCTTGGAAGGGTCAAGGAATGAGCTAAGTGCTCACAAAGAAGTCCCTGCTCAGCAGTAACTGCGGACAGTCCAGCCTTGTGTCTTTTCTTGATTCCAACTTGGCCAAGGAAGAGTGGGAGATCATGTCCCCAAGTGGCATCTGGTACTTTTGCTTCTTGGTCTTCAAATCAAGAGGCCAACCTCCCACTCCAGCCTCCTCTGGTTTCTCTAACACCTCCTGGAAAAACATAACCAGGGGCTGGCAGAGTGGTTCAAGTGGTAGAGTACCTGCCTAGCAAGTGTGCAGACTCTGAGTTTAAACCCCAGTACCAAAAAAAAAAAAAAAAAATTCAAGGGAAAGGTTAAAAAATGCCAAACCTTGCAGCCTTTGGCCCACTATTTTAAGTGTACTTTTTAACAAATTAAAATGTTTATTATTTGAAATTTTCCTAATGGAGTATTTTAGACATAATCCAAACTAGTCAGAACAGTCTAAGGAACCCCAGTGTCCCAGTGGGACAAGAAAGCATGTCCCAAACACCAGATCATTTCGTAAGTAAATACTTCAGGGGTTATTTTAAATAATAGGAATACAAACAGAAAGGACATAATTAAAGGTAAGGCACACTGCTTCCTTTCTCCCCCTCAGAAGAAAGGACTAGAAATAGGTCCAAACTAGTTTCCTCAGTGAAGAACTGCTCATACCCACAAAAAGAAACATCCTCTTGACAAACTAGCAAGTGCACAGCCAGAGCTTTCCTTCTGTGTCGCCATGGACAGCACCTTTGATGAAAATGATCTGCTTGGACTCTGCACCTCAATTTATACGTGTGGGTTGATTGTTCACAGAGCTACCTAAAAAGGGTGAGATTCCAAGCTTGGCTTGGTGGTACTAGGGTTTGACCTCAGAGCCTCACACTTGTTAGGCAGGTGCTCTTCAATGCCCTTTTTGCTTTAGTTATTTTTTTGGAAAGGGTCTTGCATTTTTGTTTGGGCCATTCTGGACTACAATTCTGCTATTTATGCCTTCCACATCGCTGGGAGTACAGATGTACATTATCACACTTATTGGTTGAGATGGGAGTCTCACTAACTTTTGCCTAGGCTGGCCTCAAATTATATTCCTCCCCATCTCCACCTCCCAAATAGCAGCCAACCTTGGCTTTTAAATTACTCACTTTGCACCACTCTTATCTTGGCCATACATAGACTGCAAGAACTGGAGGGATCTTAGTATTAAGTTAGTCAAACCCTGAGAGGAATGACAAGTGAAGCTTGGAGGTCACACTGGTGACAGAGACAAGATCAGAGTCTGGTTTTCCTGCACACAATACTCTGTGCATCATTGCTGCCACATCCTCCAGCAGCCTGTCCACACTGCAGCACATGTGTCTGCACTGGATGAATTGTCATTACCCATAATTGGGGGCAATTTTCCTTGGAGAAGGAATCCTTATGGAGTTTGATGGAGCAGACAGCATGTGGCCCATACCAGAGCTGGCCAAAGAAAATTCTTCCTGGGATTCAAGACACCCTCCAACAGAACTCACCCATTGCCTACATCTAGCAATGGACTCTGCTTGCATCAGGTCGCCTTAGCTCAGAATGCATTTGTGCAGCACCACATTATGTGACACTCCACACAGGAAAAATATTTGTAACCTTTATTTCAAATGCGATGAGATTTGGGCATTCTAGGCACAAAGCCCAAGGCCTGCAGTGACTAAGGAACAAAGCTAGGACTTCAGTGATGGTCTGGCAAGAAGCCCAGAGCTCCACTTCACAGCACAGCTGGCCAAGTACAAAACTGGGTGAATATTCCTACAGAATGAGAACAGGAAGAAATGGGACCACCCTTTTAGAAGCACAGTATATGCTTGTCCTGGTACCAGTCTTCATGCATCATTTGGAAAGAGCACTTCAGGAATAGGTAATACACTGTGTGTGTGTGGGCAATCAGAGGTAGCCGCCATTTCCAGAGCGTGAAGTGGGAGCAGGCAGTGTAAAGATGTTTGCAGGCCCTGCAAACAACTTGGCTTTGACTCTATGGGTTCCTTCCTTCCCTTCCTCCCTCCCTTTCTCCCTCTCCCTCCCTCTCCACCTTTTTTCCTTCCCTCCTCCACCCCCACTCCTTTCTCTGTCTAAATGGGATCCTGCTCTGCTATGCAAGCTGGTCCCAAACTGCTGGGGTCAAATGATCCTCCCACCCTAGCTTCCTGAGTAGCTGGGACTACAGGCGTTAGCACCTAGTCTGGCTTGAAGGATTGCCCTTAAGAAAAGATTAATATGAGAATATTTGTACATATGAAGGTCACCTGGTAGCCACGAGGCTGATGAATCAAAATTGGGCCATGAGAAATCCCAGTTTATTTGCTTCCTCTGTTAATATAATGCTAATCACAGCAGATGTAACCTTGCTTTGGTTTAGCTTTTTTATTGAAAAAAAAATGGCCAAGACATAATGAACATATTATGCACAAGTAGGAAGTGTTCAACCCAATGAGCTCTGACAATCATGTGACCTATGCAACCATCAGGATGGGACATAGCTAAGTGCTTCTGCCTGACAGGAAACTCCAGGCAGGGACACTGAGAAGTAACTTTTCTTTTCTTTTTTTTTTTTTTCCATATGCCTAAGATGGGTTGCTATTCTAATATCTTTATTTTTTTTTTACAGTCTCTGACGTGACCTTGAAGAAGTTATGAAAGAAGGGACAGGAGCAGATACGAATTGAGTACTGGTGCAAATACATTGTGTTTAATCCTCTCAATGGCACAGGCCTCATCACTAGACAATAAAATTCTCTGGGAGCTATTGATTTTGCCCCTGGAGAAGGTGAGATTTGGAGGAGGCCATATGCTAACAGGAAAATCAAAGAAAAATATGATGACTTCTTGCCAATCAGAAATGAACAAGAGCTTAAAGTACAAGAGATACTTCTCAGAAACTCCCAGTTCAAATTGTGTTCACCCAGTAAGCCCTCTAGGTAAAGATTTCTGATGTAGTGACCAAAGACATCAGCTCCATACAATGAGTTCAGGGACCAGGATAGAGGCTGGCCATAGGGCTGGAACTTAGCCAAGGTCAATGATGATCAGAGGGAGAAGCCATCATGCAGCCTGCTCAGTGAATAGCACCAGGTTGTGGAGGGCCACAGACACAGATGGTACCCTGTGCTAGGGCCCTCTGACTGAGGCTGGATTGTGGGCTGCAGCTGCCTCAACACAAGCTTCTGGATCTGATGATGGAAGCCACAGAAGCATGACAATAGCAGGCCAAGGTGAGTAACAGAGGCAGAATGGCACATAGGAACACAGGCTGCAGGGATAGGGTGGGCAGGTTTTGAAGAAGGGGCTTGGATGGGGTCCTGCCCACTCAGAGAGCTGTGGAGGAGCCCATGGTCCTGTTGGGTCACCTTCATTTGCATTCGTCAGAGTGCTTAAGAGTTTCTGCTTTGGTTCTTGATCTTGATGACAGATTTGTTATTTCTTTTTTTAAAAAAAAAATCAGAACTAATAGAATTGTAAGTTATGCTTCCTGGTTTGTGTATGTGTGTGTCTGCGTGTATGTGTGTGTCTGCGTGTGTGTGTTGTGTGTATGTCTCTTTTGATAGTCCAATATGTTTCTGCTATTGAGAAATTGCATTTGGACCATTGCTAGAACTCACCAGGGTCTTCTGGAAAGGCCACACCTGCCCAAGGGAGGGAGCTGCTGGGGTTTAGGGAAGGCAGGCAGACCTAGAAAGAACTCCACTCAACTCTGCTGTAGGTTTCCAGAACAGATAATGCATTTTTAGTAGGATGGCAGCAAACTGACTTCAGTGTATTGATGACAACTGTTCAGATATTTGGAAGTAATAAAGTTGTGATGATAGTAGGAGAATGCTCGCAATATATTGTATTACAAAAAAGGCATGTTACAACTTGTTATAACATTTCCATCTCATCTCATTTATTGAGGAAGACAAAAAGACTAGGCGAAAATGGTATTTCTTAGGATTTTGTACAGAACAGAGATTCACTGAAGTTTCCCAAATCAGAGAGAATCATCGTGAGGAGATACCACCAACTCATGGAGTCAGGAAAGGCCATCAGCACTCAGGCCATGGATCATTCTGGAATCCAGGCAGGTCCCAGGCCTTGGCGAAGGAGCCTGTGGCAGATTGCCCATTTTCTCATGGCCTCTTATTAGGTGAAAATCCTTTCACAGTTGTGGCCAACACGACCTATTAGTCACCTTCCCCAGTGTGATTACAGTCTTTTAGCCATGTGCCTTCTCACTGCTAGCTGCCCTACTCTCTTGGTAGAGAATATCCATGCTGTGCCCCTTGTTTATGCACAGTCTCATCATCAGTCCAGCCTCTGGGACACCTTTACTCTGTGGCCCAATTGCCAAAGCAGTGTGAGTTATTTTCCCTTAGCTACTCCCAGCTGGTGGCCATGGGGGCTTCACAAAGAATTGCAGGTATAATCAGATGCAAATAATACAGACAATATGAACAGTATGCCATCAGAACTGTGTGAATAATGGAAAGGATGCTGCCCCATACTGAGAACATAGGTACCCTGCCTTGGCATGCAGTTTTCCTGATGGGCTCCCAGACCCAGAAGAGGCCCTCGTGCAGCCTATAGCTGGCAGCCTGTGCACGGCTCTGTCCCTGCTGTCTGTGCCTCTGCTGGAGAAGAGTCCTAGCTGCCAAGCCTGTCTGCTCCTGGTTCCCAGCAGAAAGATTTAAATTTGAAAAATGAATTATGAATGGTTGTTTTTCAATTCATTTATGTACCCATTATCATCAGAAGAATCAAGGATTTAATTTAGAAATTTGTTCCTTTCCCCCCACTTTCAGTGTGTTACAAATATCTTTAAGATATTGCGGTATCACGAGAGACGACACAACTCAGAAGTCAATAGGCAAGGCAAAATTTGTTAAGTGTGCACTGGACAAAGAGTGTAGGAAGCAAGCACACCAAGCAGGAAGTCCACTCAGTTTTTATCTCTAATGCAATGTTACCCTCCCTTGGATTGGGCAGGTTTCAGGTTCACAGTCTACATGGATGGCTATCTGGAAAGGGGACAGGTTTGGGAGTGGGGATTGGGCTTTGGAGACAAAGAAGTTTAAAAGTTCAGGGAATAACTATCTGTTTTAGGTTATCAGTTCCAGAGCCAGGGCATCTAGCAGAATTTGTCTGGCTAAGGATAACAACCCTTTGCTTTTAATAGAAACTTTTATCAGGTTAAGCAGAGACCAGGAAGCAAGCATATGGGAAGTGAATTAGTGAGGCAGTTATTACTGATTAAATTCTTTGACAGAAAAGGCCCAACCTCTGCTGATTCTTACAAGTGGATGCTTATTTTGTTTTTGCAGAGTCTTTGGATAGGACAGTGTTGGAGACTCAAGCATGAGGGAAGGCTGTCATTCCCCAGCTGGTACCTTCAGGCCATGGGAAGACAGCGGCTCTGCTGTTTCAAATTCATCTTCAGAACTGCTGAACACCTGCTCCTCTTGAATTTCATTCACTTTTCCTAATCTGTAGGAAGAAGTGTCCTTTGAAGAGATCAGACAGGTTCTAGGGCCTCAGAGAAAGGCCAGAACAACTGGCCTGGTCAGGCTGTGCTCTGAAAGATCCATTCAGAACAACTCACGAACCAGTCATAAGCACTTTGCTAGACAAGGTTTGCTCCAATAAATTAGGTTACCTTAAAGTGAGTATGTTCCAATGCCTCCTCCTCCCTGTATGGGGAGCACTGGACCCTGCCAAATGTACTGAATTCTTATATAACTGCAATGGGGCCCCATGAACTGGAAGGGAGGAAAGCTGTGAAAGGCAGTAAGTGTTTTACAGATTGTAATGTAACAATGGATTTGAACCATTCACTAATGCATTTTATGTGATCAAAATCACATTCTTCTTTAAGATCATTCTCAAGGAGTGTAAAACCATAGCTTGAAGTTTTCATTGGTTCTAATTAACTTAGGATGTTGGAATGCAACTGTGTAAATGATGTTGTGAACTGAATTTATATTCTTTAACTCCTCCATGAGGAAGAAGTGGTAAATTTCATGGTAGGAGAAGTTACAAACTACAGGAATATCTGTCCTAACATCGTATTGCTCAAACATAAGATTCTATTTGGAAACTTTTGTTAGAGTTTGAGAAATGAATCTAAGTCACTGTCCATCAGAAACGTGACTGGGCTGAGGATGTGGCTCTGGGGCTGAGCTGCTTGAGTGAGACCCTGCGTTCAATTCTCAGCATAGAAAAAATAATTAAAACCCCCACAAGGACTTGTTAGGGAAACAACATTTTTTTGTTTGTTTTTCAGTGAATGTATCTGCTGGAGTCCAAGCCCTCCCCTTGGCATGCTAGGCAAGGGACTTCCCATTGTGCTGCACCCCAGCCCAGAAGGAAGCAGTGGGGGTTTTTGTGTGTTTGTTTGATTGGTTGGCTTTGGTGTGACTGGAGTTTGAACTCAGGGCTTTGCACTTGCAAAGTAGTTGTTGGCAAGTGGAAAGCAAGTGTTCTACTGCTTGAGCCACATCTCCAGCCCATTTTGCTCTTGTTATTTTGGAGATGGGATCTTGCAAACTATTTGCCTAGGCTGGCCTCCCTATCTCAGCCTCCCAAGTAACTAGGATTACAGGCATGAGTCACTGTTTTTCTTTTTAAAAAGCAGGCTGTTAGCTGAGCGCCAGTGACTCACATCTGTAATCCTAGCTACTCAGGAAGCAGAGGTCAGGAGGACTGTGGTTTGAAACCAGCCTAGGCAAATAGTTCATGAGACCCTATCTCAAAAAAACCACCACAAAAAAGGGCTGGTGGAGTGGCTCAAGGTTTAGACCCTGAGTTCAAACCCCAGTACTGAAAAAAAGCAGGCTGTTATTCTTATTCTCACTGACTTAAGAAAAAAACCCCAAATTTCTCATTTGGAATTTTAAAAAATCTATGGTGCCGTTTTGTCATTTCTAAATTCAAATTTCAATTTTGTAGTAAAATGAATTAATCATTTCCTTACTACTGACTTTTAGATTTTTAAAGATTGTAGTTAGAAAAGCCTTTCCCAAAGGGATAATTCCCTCTTCTTGTCTATGATTGTGGTTCAATTTTTTGCATCCAATCTTTGATTGGTATGGGATTTATTTTAGCATAAAAGGTGAAGTATGATTTCACCTTTACCCTTTTTCAGGTGGTTATCTAGTGTTCCCACATTTATTTAATTACAATTTTCCACTGGTATATAATATTACTTTCATCTTATACCTCTCATTTTACACATCTTGAGCTATTTCTGGACTTGTCTGTACATGGGATGTCTTGACCCCAGGTCCACTCAAGTGTGACTAAGATGCAGGGACATTACAACACAGAGAGGCCACTGAGAGGTCACAGCAAGAAGGAAGTTACTCCAGTGAATGTTTTGAACACATTCACTTTTGAGTCCTTAACACTGTTAATAAATACATTTTTTATTGAAATGTAAATGTTCACACATCTAAGCTGGGAAGGGTGGCTAATATCTGTAATCCTAGCTACTTGGAAGGTGGGGATTGGGAAGCCAAGATCAGGAGGATCATGGTTCGAGGCTAGTCTGGGCAAAAAGCGAGATCCCATCTCAAACAAAAAGCCAGGAGTGGTGGCACAGCTGTGGTCCCAGCTATGAGGGAGCTATAGGTAAGAGGATCACAACCTGAAGCTGGCCCTTGGCAAAAACTCAAAACTGAAAAATAACTAAAAGCAAAAACAGGCTGGAGATGTGGCTCAAGTGACAGAGCACCTGCCTAGCAGGAACAAGGCTCTGAGTTCAAACCCCACTACCACTAAAAAAAAATTCATAATCTGCCCCTAGCATTTTAATAGGCACACCCCCAGTGACCTACTTCCTCCAACTGGATCCCACCTCCTAAAGCTTCTACCACCTCCCAATAGTGCCATCAGCTAGGAAACAAGCCTTCAAAGAGCTTTTGGGTCACTTTAGATCCAAGCCATAACACATAGACTGGGTAATACAAAGAATAAAATTTTATTTAGTTCAGAGTTCTGGAGGCTGGGAAGTCCATGTGGTGAGGACCTTCTTGACAAAGGGCATCACATGGCAAGACAGAGCAAACTTCCCAGCTCAGGTCTGTTTTCTTATCTTATAATGTGGGGCTGGGAGTAGTTGTGCAAGGCCCTGGGTTGGATCACCAAGGACCAACACCACAACAAAAAGCTGCTAATGCTGTCGTGGGGGGACTAACCTCATGTTCTCATCTAATCCTAATCTCTCAAATGCTATCAACATATGAATTTGGGGATTGAGTTTCCAATACATGAACTTTTAACAGATTCAAATCATAGCAGTACCCTGCCCGAGGGCGTGAGCTGATTCCAGTAGCCAAAAGACATGTGTTTTACTGGGGACAAGAAGATGGATGATGAAGTATTTAGAGGCCCAAGAAACAAAGGGATTGTAACTTGAAGGTCCTTTCTTACCTCTCATGAAGTTGAGCCCTTGAAACCTATAGCCTTTGCAGAAGGACAGACTAGAAGAAGCTCTCCTTCTGACAATGGTAGAACAAATGACAAAAGAACAACTGTTGGTGTGGGCAATGGATGAGGCAAATGTCTCCCTGAAAGTTCATGATTTTGAAATGCATTCATGCTATTCTGGGGTTCAAATGTATCCAATCATTTTATAACATATTCTTATAAACCAAGACATTAACACAAAAGGTTGTTGAGTTGGACCTTGAAGCTGTAACAGAAGCAACAGAACTCCTTTCAGAAATCATATATCTACAATACAGGTCTCTTAAAAATGGCACAAATCTCTACTGAACATGTCTTCACATTCCAAAAGTATAAAGCCCATGGTGGAATAAATAGATTACCATAAGTGAACTAGAAAGAGAAAAGAGTAAACATCAGAATTAAACACATCAGAATTCTACTGTGCAAAGTTTTTAGCTGCAACAACCACCTCTGTGTATCATTTCTGATTTTCTGACTACCCATTTCATTTGACCATCCAATTTGTCAACACACACTTATGCTGAGATCCTCAAAATACAAGTGTTACCACCAATAAAAATTCAGAAACGCCACAGTTCCTTTCAGTGCTTGTTGATGTTCTATACCCAGTCTAGACACTGATTCCACCAATATATGCTTCATTTCTCAAATACCTATAGGCATGGATTTAAAAATTTTAGTTACCAATGCCCCAGTTTATTACGTTAAAACAAAATGGCAGAGTATGTTGGTACATGTCTATAATCCTAGCACTTGTTAGGTGGAAGCAGGAGGATTGCATGCTTCAGGCCAGCCAAGGAGATATAGTAAGATCCTGTATCAAAACACACACACACACACACACACACACACACACACACACACACACACACACACACACACACCAGGTACCTGTAGTCCCAACTACCTGGGAGGCTGAGGCAAGAAGATTTCTTACACCCACAAGTTTGAGGCCATATGAACAGGATCTCATCTCAAACAACAAAATCCAAGAAAAAAACAAATCATCAACTAATTCCTCCCATTCCCTGCAGAATCTATTAGCAATATTTAGTAGAAAATCGAAGGAACAATCCATGGGAAAAGCCACTTAAATAAGAGGCATACTGAAAATACTTAAGAAAATACAGAACATGATCTTGGGCTTCAATCTGAAGACAGTGAACACATGATTAGACTGACATCAAAACATCAAACATAACTGTTTATACTGTACAGTGAGGACTTAAGAATCAGTAAGCTTTCTTACCTGTTGCTGACAGAGTCCTTAAATTTTTCAGCTGCCTATATCCAGTATATGTCTAGGTAGAGGAAGTAAAAAACCCCCTATAACAAATTATTATTGCATTACTTCTTCATGAATTATGAATAGGTTAAAAATGATAGTATAATCTGTAGCAATTGAGGAATAAGTCATTATTTATGAATATTTATAAAATGCCCTTTTTTAAAACTCAAAACATTTTTTCCTCAGAAAGTGTATTATATACTTGAGATTCGAATTGTTATTCATAGAAGTTCATTTCATACTTATAGCTGAAGGAGCATTTCTTGACTGGCTTACTAGATTATATTAACATGCCAACATGTCAGACAAGGGAAAAAAAGTGAGTCACCAGGCCTCAAGTGAAATATGTAATTTAAATAGTACATATTAGACATTAATTTTAACATGTGGATTTCCAGCTGTTCTAAAGTCTGGCTTGTATAAAAATTTTTGTTAAAAGAAGAACTTCATAAAGCTGATATTCTTCCTAAAGCAGACCCAGTGAAGATCCTGTTTTGACTTTAAAGCCCTTCTTCTGATAGTCTCTGTATTTTCCTTGGTTGCCTACAACTTCCCCATTCTGTCCAGTGATCTGTGAGGACTAACTCCTCCCCTGGGCCAGTGTAAGAAGTCCTTTTTCTGGCACTTCTGGATCACTGCTGGGATTACCACCTAGAGATGTGTGACCCTGGTGTCTGGAAGGGCTCCTGAGAATGTGGCAGCACCTCAAGAGAGCCCATTTCCCGTATCTGGCCATGCCTGAGGCTGAGAATTCCTGTGCTCTTCAGGTGTGTGAGCCCTTCCTTCACCTTTTTATTTTTCTTTTCTTGAGCAAGCATAAATTGGGTTTCCACCATTTGCAACAAATACCCTATAAGAAATGCTAAAGGGAAGCCAGGCATAGTGGTTTATAGCTATAATCATCCTAGCTATGCAGGAGGTGAAGTTTGGGGGGGTGGGTAGTGGTTTGAAGCCAGCTTTAGCCTAAAGTTAGCAAGACCCCATCTTAACAAATAAGTTGATGTGGTGGTGCACACTTGTCATCCCAACTACACAGTAAACATAAATAGGAGGACTGCCATCCAGTTCGGCCTGGGCATAAATGCAAGAAAGACCCTATCCCAAAAATAACTAAAGCAAAAGGGGTTGAAGGCATGCTCAAGTGGGAGAGCGCCTGCCTAGCAAGGCCCTAAGTTCAAATCCCAGTACTGCCAAAAAAAAAAAAAACAAAGAAGGAAATGAATTCTAAAGGTAGTCCTTTAGATGGAGATGAAAAGACAGTAGACATTGATTTAAATCCACATGAAGAAATAAAGATCACTGATCAGTAAAGCTAACTCTAGAGGCAAATAGAAGAGATAGCATGACTATTTTTTTGTTTGCATTTTTTCTATTTCACTTAAAAGACAACTATATAACACAATAATCATAAATCTTTGTGCTGGGTATACAAAGTATAAAGATGTAATTTGTATGACAATGACATCACAAACAGAGGGGAATGAATGGAGATACATAAAAACAAAGTTCTTACATACTACTGAAATTAAATTGATACTAATCAAACCCGATTGCTATAAATTAAGATGCTAATTGCAATTCTCAGGGCAGCTACTAAGAAAATAATGACAAGAAAATTAAAATAGTACATAAGAAAATATATATTTAATGAAAAAAAGGCAGTAATGTAGGAAAAGAGGAACAACCAAAAAAATGACATACAAAACAAATAGCTAAATGACAGAAATCCTTCCTCACCAGTAATTACATTAAAAGTAAATTGATGAAAAACTGCAATTAAAAGGTAGAGATTGACAGCATAGACTTAAAACAAAATAAACCGTTCAGTGTTTACTAAAAACACAACTTGGATTCAGTGACACAAATAGTTTGAAAGTAATAAGATATAAAAATAATATGCCATTCAAACAGTAACCAACAGAGAGCTTGAAAGCAGTAATATCAGAAAAAAAAAGTCTTTAAGGTAAATATTGCTTCTAGAGACAAAGAAAATCATGATGATAATGATTAAGATAAAGAGCATTCTCATGATAGTGATAAAGGGATCAATCCATCAAGAAGATACAACAATCACATACATACATACATACACCTAAACCTAACAAGAATGCCAGAATCTATTAAGCAAAGCCTGATAGAACTGAAGAAAATAGACAACAGTAATACAGTCAGACACTGCATAATGTCTTTTTGGTCAAGAACAGACTGCATACACAATGATGGTCCATACATTGCAATGGAGCTGAAAAATTCCTGTTGCCTAATGATATCATAGATGTCTTAACATCATAGTCCAACACATTGCTCACAGCTCATACAGGTGTAAACAAAACAATTATGTTGTCAATCATATAAAAGTATAGCAATACAGTAACTGGAGGTGTGATTCAGTGGTAGAGCACCTGCCTACCACGCACAAGGCCCTGAGTTCAAACCCCAGTATGGCAAAAAAAATGTGTAACAATAAAATTATGAATATTGCATAATACTTGATTATAATAAATGACTGTTCCTGGTTTATGTATTCACTGCATTATATACTTTTTACTGTTATTTTGGAGTATACACCACTTATAAAAAAAAAGTTTACTGTAAACAGTCTGAACAGTCTGCTATATGATCCGAGAAGCAGCTTCACACATCTCTCCTTCACCATATCTCTTGTTGCATCATTTCTCTTATGCTTTATTTAATGTGGTGTTGTTTGTTCATCATGATCCTAGGAACAGTAGGCTATAGCACATATGTACATCTGTATGCATGCATGCACATAACCTAGATGTGTAGTCAGCTATATCATTTTAGTTATGTAGGTATATGCTGTTTGTACAGCAATAAGATTCCCTAATGATGAACTTCTCAGTTTTGCATTCCCATGGTTATGTGACACATGACCAGCTGGAAAGTGCAGTATCTAATTTGGAACAATGTATAGCTTGTTAACCAACTAGACAGAGGATCCACAAGATAATAAGTGACCAATGTGCACTACTAGCCATGTGGCTTTTGAGCACTTGAAGCATGACTAGCTCAAAGTTGGAATGTGTTATAAACATAAAGCATTCACCAATTTCAAAGATTTAATTCCAAAAATATAAAATATACCATTAATAATTTTTATGTGAGTTACACGTCAAAATGCTAATTTGAATATACTAGGTTAAAAAATGTATTCTTAGAATTAATTTTACCTGTTTGTTTTTACTTTTTTAATGTGGCTACTAGAAAATTTTAAATTAATATGGATTCACATTTGTGACTTGCACTGTATTTCTATCAGACAGCACTGTTCTAAATAGTTCTGTCCTGCGAAACTATTTTTTTAAAAAAATGTTTTATTAGGATATATTCATTTTACAGGGGGGATTCATAGTGACAGTTCTGATTAGACTTGTACAATCACCCCCATCGTCTCTCCCCCTCAGTTCCTTCCCTGCCCCACTTAAAGCAATTGCAAAAGGTTTCTTAGTTCTATTTCACATAGGAATTATGAAGTCCATCAACCATATACCCTCACCTTAATCTCTTCATTCCTCCTCCCCCTCCCACTAGTACCCCCCTCCCACATACACTGTACCTATTTTATAGTTCTGTTTTTCGATAAGTCCTGCAAAACTCTTAAGAAACCAGAGGGAAGAGTCCTTGCTCCATGATTTTAATATGGAAAGCATCTCAAGGCAGGGCTTTCTGTTTAGGGATTAAAGTCACTACAGACTTTTTTTTTTTTTCATTTTTCTTTTATTATTCATATGTGCATACAAGGCTTGGTTCATTTCTCCCCCCTGCCCCCACCCCCTCCCTTACCACCCACTCCACCCCCTCCCGCTCCCCACCCCCAATACCCAGCAGAAACTATTTTGCCCTTATCTCTAATTTTGTTGTAGAGAGAGTATGAGCAATAATAGGAAGGAACAAGGGGTTTTGCTGGTTGAGATAAGGATAGCTATACAGGGCATTGACTCACATTGATTTCCTGTGCGTGGGTGTTACCTTCTAGGTTAATTCTTTTTAATCTAACCTTTTCTCTAGTTCCTGGTCCCCTTTTCCTATTGGCCTCAGTTGCTTTAAGGTATCTGCTTTAGTTTCTCTGCGTTAAGGGCAACAAATGCTAGCTAGTTTTTTAGGTGTCTTACCTATCCTCACCCCTCCCTTGTGTGCTGTCGCTTTTATCATGTGCTCATAGTCCAATCCCCTTGTTGTGTTTGCCCTTGATCTAATGTCCACATATGAGGGAGAACATACGATTTTTGGTCTTTTGAGCCAGGCTAACCTCACTCAGAATGATGTTCTCCAATTCCATCCATTTACCAGCGAATGATAACATTTCGTTCTTCTTCATGGCTGCATAAAATTCCATTGTGTATAGATACCACATTTTCTTAATCCATTCGTCAGTGCTGGGGCATCTTGGCTGTTTCCATAACTTGGCTATTGTGAATAGTGCCGCAATAAACATGGATGTGCAGGTGCCTCTGGAGTAACAGTCTTTTGGGTATATCCCCGAGAGTGGTATTGCTGGATCAAATGGTAGATCGATGTCCAGCTTTTTAAGTAGCCTCCAAATTTTTTTCCAGAGTGGTTGTACTAGTCTACATTCCCACCAACAGTGTAAGAGGGTTCCTTTTTCCCCGCATCCTCGCCAACACCTGTTGTTGGTGGTGTTGCTGATGATGGCTATTCTAACAGGGGTGAGGTGGAATCTTAGTGTGGTTTTAATTTGCATTTCCTTTATTGCTAGAGATGGTGAGCATTTTTTCATGTGTTTTCTGGCCATTTGAATTTCTTCTTTTGAGAAAGTTCTGTTTAGTTCACTTGCCCATTTCTTTATTGGTTTATTAGTTTTGGGAGAATTTAGTTTTTTAAGTTCCCTGTATATTCTGGTTATCAGTCCTTTGTCTGATGTATAATTGGCAAATATTTTCTCCCACTCTGTGGGTGTTCTCTTCAGTTTAGAGACCATTTCTTTTGATGAACAGAAGCTTTTTAGTTTTATGAGGTCCCATTTACCTATGCTATCTCTTAGTTGCTGTGCTGCTGGGGTTTCATTGAGAAAGTTCTTACCTATACCTACTAACTCCAGAGTATTTCCTACTCTTTCTTGTATCAACTTAAGAGTTTGGGGTCTGATATTAAGATCCTTGATCCATTTTGAGTTAATCTTGGTATAGGGTGATATACATGGATCTAGTTTCAGTTTTTTGCAGACTGCTAACCAGTTTTCCCAGCAGTTTTTGTTGAAGAGGCTGCTATTTCTCCATCGTATATTTTTAGCTCCTTTGTCAAAGATAAGTTGCTCATAGTTGTGTGGCTTCATATCTGGATCCTCTATTCTATTCCACTGGTCTTCATGTCTGTTTTTGTGCCAGTACCATGCTGTTTTTATTGTTATTGCTTTGTAATATAGTTTGAAGTCAGGTATTGTGATACCTCCTGCATTGTTCTTTTGACTGAATATTGCCTTGGCTATTCGTGGCCTCTTGTGTTTCCATATAAATTTAACAGTAGATTTTTCAATCTCTTTAATGAATGTCATTGGAATTTTGATGGGAATTGCATTAAACATGTAGATTACTTTGGGGAGTATTGACATTTTTACTATGTTGATTCTACCAATCCATGAGCATGGGAGATCTCTCCACTTTCTATAGTCTTCCTCAATCTCTTTCTTCAGAAGTGTATAGTTTTCCTTGTAGAGGTCTTTCACATCTTTTGTTAGGTTTACACCTAGGTATTTGATTTTGTTTGAGGCTATTGTAACAAGACTATCAATGAAGCTTCAACAAACTGGTTCAATTGTCAATTACTTGTCCTTCCTTGCTTGAAAGAAATAATTTATTTCACCTTAAAATAAAAGAATATTTTGATCTTTTCTAGAGGAGTCAGCCAAAGTAAAAGATCTAACAGTATTAAATGAGGAGCTCTATTTACACACTTTAAAAGGCCACTATCAACACTTAAAAAAAGTTATACAACTCACATACACTTCTTCAAAGCAATATCAACCAAATGGAAAGTTGTTATTAGCTAGCTTCCTCTAGATCATTCTTTTCTTTTTGGGGTGGGGGGGTGCTGGAGTTTGAACTCAGGGCTTCATGCTTGCAAGGCAGGCACTCTAGTACTTAAGCCATACCTCCAGTCCATTTTGTTCTGGTTATTTTAAAGATGGGATCTTCTGAACAATTTTCCCAGGCTGGCCTCAAACCAGGATCTTCATGATCTCAGCCTCCCAAGTAGCTAGGATTACAAACCTGAGCCACCAGTGCCCAGTAGTCATTCCCTTTGGCTACTCAGTAAACAACTGGTGCTTTCTTAGGTGGACCAGGGCCAGTTTCATGCTTTCAAGCCAGATATGCACCTTCCATTCTGGGAAAGGGATATATAGCAAGTGAAGAAGTCCTTGCAACAGAGTGAAAAGTACTGCAAACATGAGGAGTTCTTGATGCTATCTGCACCCTGGCAGGGATTTTTTTGGTACCTATCATTCTTTCCTTTTCAACTCTCTACTTATTATAAAATTCTCCATTTTATTCAGGTGCTAATTCCTTGTCACTCTTGCAACTAGTAGTAGCCACTCAGCATTCAGATACAGTGATGCCAACCAGACCCCAGCAGAAGTGCTGGATAGGTCAGTTGACTTGGCTCAGAGGTGCAGTTTTTGTTTTTTGTTTTTGGCAGTAATCTTTCTCCTTGGAAAGTGTCTTCTTTGTCCATTTTCTGCTGCTATAATTGAATACCACAGACTGAGCAGTTTATATGGAATAAACTATAAGTTTATAAAGTTTAAGTTTTTTTAGCCCATGGTTCTGAAGACTGAGAAGCTGTAGATTGGGTGGTTGTATCTTGTGAAGTCTATCTTCAAATTTCATGTTTTCTGACATCAAACAAACTCTAGTTGTTTAAACTATAGTTAATTATTTCCCATCTCTATTATTAGACATTACAAAAAATAAGAGGCCCAAATGGTTGGAAGGAGAGCTCAGGAAAGGCATACCTGTACTGTAGTCTGCCATGATAAACTCTTGAAAATAAAATTCCTGAAATTCCTCAATGGTTATAGGTTTCCAGAGAAAGACCTTAAAAGTGTAGCCAGTAGTTAGACAAGCCACCTGCAACAACATGTCATTTAGAAAGAATTATATGATCCTTGGAACATGAAGAGATATGATTACATCAGATCTTCCAAAAACCACTTATTTCCATAATTGAGAACATCATCAAAGGGTTCTTAGAGAACACACACACATTTATTTTTGGTGGGACTCACATTTGAACTCCAGGCTTCACACTTGCAAAGCAGGCATTCTACTTCTTGAGCCACACTTCCAGCCCATTTTGCTCTGGTTATTTTGGAGATGGGGTCCCATGAACTATTTGCCCAGGCTGACCTCAAATCTCACTCCTCCATATCTCAGCCTCCCAATAGCTAGGATTACAGATGTGAGCCGCTGGTGCTGACTAACAAAAAACATATTTTAAGAGCAAAAGATAGGCAAAATTTAATCCTGCCATTGATCTGAGTATGAAGTACAAACTTCTCTGAGAAGCTGGGGAGATGTAGGTAATGTATTTCATTTGGGCCCTTGGTGCTTGAATTACTGGACTATGCAATGACAACACCCCCACAAACACATACCTAATGTTTTCTACCTTCATAGGAGATCATTTTGTGCACTATTTGTCCTGTCTCTGAGCAGAGAAGTACCTTAATCATCAAATTTGTAGAGAAGACTGGGCACACTCTTTCTCTTTGTATTGAGTTGTCCATCAGGAACTATATTTTGCCCCATTTGTCCATAAGTAGGCCCTTCAGATGGACCCATGATTTGGGACATGTCTAGATAAATCTTGGTTGAGTCCTGTCATTTACAGCTTTTCAAGGTCTCTGGCACCTTTTTTTAAACATATTTTTTATTAGGATATACTCATTATTCTGGAGGGGAGATTCATAGTGACTATTCAGATTACACATATATTGTACATTATTTACATTGCCCCAATGTCTCTCCCCCTCAAACCCCTCCCCACCACAAATAAAGCAATTGCAAGAGGTTTTTTAGTTCTGTTTCATAGAGGTATGTGAAGTCCAACAACCATATACCATCGCCTTAATGTCCTCCTTCACCCTCCGCCCTCCCAATACTAACCTCCCCCTTGCACACAATATGCCTATTTCTCAGTCCTCCTTTTTGTTGTTAATATTTAAGTTGAGGTACAGAGGGATGTCTCAATGTATGCCCTCTGTGGGTGTGCTTTACTTTGGTCTATTCAATCCCTTCAAATACTCTCCCTTACCCCTTTACCTCCCACCCTCCATTTTTCAACAACTTTCAATACACATCCTTATATCCTCTGCCTTCACATCTTATGGTATGCAATATTACTGATGCTCTATCATTCTTTGTTCCTATGGAACTCCTCTTTCCCCGAGTTCCATAGAGTAGTCCACTGTTACAAACATGTTCTACTTCTGAGTTTGTACACGATCATGCTTGTTTTTGTGTATACGTTAATCTTGGGATCTATCTTCCACATATGAGAGAACACATCCGTCTTTTGTGTTTCTGATCCTGGCTAACTCACTTAACATGATGTCCACCAATTGCATCCATTTACCGTCAAACCCAATGTCATTATTCCTTGTGGCTGAGTAATACTCCATTGTGTACGTATACCACAATGTCTTGATCCATTCATCCGTTATAGGGAATCTGGGCTGTTTCCAAAGCTTGGCTATTGTGAATGGTGCTGTGATGAACAACAGTGTACAGCTGTCTCTATTGTATTCTGTTTTAGGCTCTTTTGGAAAAATACCGAGGAGTGGTATCACTGGACTATATGGCAGTTCTATCTCTAGTTTTTTGAGGACTCTCCATTCCGCTTTCCACAGTGGTTGTAGTAACTTGCATTCCTTCCAGCAGAGTGTAAGGGCTCCTGTGTCGCCACATACTTGCCAGCATTTGTTATTGTTATTACCCTTGATTATGGCCATTCTAACTGGGGTGAGATGAAATGTAAGTACTGTTTTGATTTGCATCTCTTTTGTAACCAGGGAAGTCGAACACTTCATCCTATATTTACCGGCCATTTGTACGCCTTCCTTTGAAAACTCCCCGTTTAATCCATGTGCCCATTACTTCACTGGGGGTGTTGATTCTTTGGGGGTTGAGTTTTTTGAGTTCCCTATAGATTCTGGATATTAGACCCTTGTTGGATGAGTAGCTGGCAAAGATTTTCTCCCATACTGTGGCTGTCTCTTGAGTCTGGTGATTCTTTTGCTGTGCAGAAGTTCTTTAGTTTAACTCAGTCCCTTTTGTTCATTGTTTCTCTTAGATGCTGAGCCTTTGGAGTTTTGTTTAAGAAAATTGTTCCCTATACCGATCTGTTCCAGTGTATTTCCTACTGCTTCTTCGAGTTGTTTCAAACTTTCAGGCTTTATGTTAAGGTCTTTGATCCACCATGAATTGATTTTGGTACTGAGTGAAAGACAGGGATCTAGTTTCAGTTTTCCCAGCAGCATTTGTTGAAGAGGCTGTCTTTTCTCCATTGTGTGCCTTGAGCTCCTTTGTTGAAGATCAGCTGGCTGTGTGGGTTTATGCTGGATCTTCCATTCTGATCCATTGGTCTTCCTGTCTGTTTTTCTGCCGCTACCATGCTGTTTTTATTGTTGGGGGTTCTGTATTATAGTTTGAGTTCTTTTTGTTCAAAATTGCTTTGGCTATTCGAGATCTTTTGTGTTTCCATATGTATTCATGATTATCTTTTCTATTTCTGTGCAGAATGTCATTGGAATTTTGATAGGTATTGCACTGAACCTGTAGATTGCTTTTGGTAGTATAGCCATTTTTACAATGTTGATTCAACTAATCCATGAACACGGAAAGTATTTCCATCTTCTGATGTCCTCTTCAATTTCTCTCAAGTGGTTTTTGGTTTTCATTAAAAAGGTCTTTGGTTTCTTTTGTTAAATTTATTTTGAGGTATTTTATTGTTTTTTAAGCTATTGTAAATGGGATTTTCCCGATTTCTCAGTCTCCATGTTGTTTATATATAGAAAAGCTACTGATTTTTGTATATTAATTTTGTGTTTTGCTACTTTGATGAAAAAGTTTATATCTAGTAGTTTTTCGGTCTCTTAGGTATAGGATCATGTCATCTGCAAATAGGGATAGTTTGTCTTCTTCCTTCCCTATTTGAATCCCTTTTATTTCTTGCTTGTCTTATTGCTCTGGGTAGGAATTCCAAAACTAGATTGAATAGAAGTGGAGAAAGCAGCTAGCCCTGTCTCATTCCTGACCTTAACGGGAATGGTTTCAGTTGTTTGCCATTTAGAATGATGGTGGCTCTAGGTTAGTTGTATATGGCCTTTATTATGTTGAGGAACATTCCTCCTATTCCTAGTTTCTTCAGAGTTTTTATTATAAAAGGGTTTTGGATTATGTCAAAGGCTTTTTCTGCATCTATTGAGAGGATCATGTGGTTTTTGTATTTGCTTCTCTTTATATGCTATATTAAGTTTGTGGATTTACCTCACATCCCTGGAATGAAACTGAGTTGGTCAGGGTGTATGGTCTTTTTGACATGTTGTTGAATTCTGTCTGCCAGTATTTTTTTGAGAATCTCTGCATCTATATTCACTAAAGATATTGGTCTATATTTCTTTTCTACTTATGTCTTTATTGGGTTTCAGAATGAGTGTAATGCTGGCTTCATAGAATGAGTTTGGTAGTGTCCCTTCCCTTTCTATTATTTCCTGGAAAAGTTTGGGGTGTATTGCTGTTAGTTCTTTAAAGGTTTGTTAAAATTCAGCTGTGAATCCATGAGGTTGTGGACTTTTTTTGCAGACACTATTACTGCTTCAATTGTATTGCACGTAAAGAGACTATTTAAGTGGTTAATATCTTTTTGGGTCAATTTTGGTTGGTTTATATGTGTCTTGGAATTTATCCATTTTGTTAATTTTCCAGTTTACCTGAATATAAGTTTTCAAAGTACTCTCTAATGATTCCCTGGATTTCTTTGGTATTTGTGGTTATATCTCCTTTTTCATCTCTAATTAATTTGGGTCTTCTCCTTCCTCCATTTTGTCATGTTGGCTAAGAGTTTGTTGATCTTGTTAATCTTTTCAAAGAACCAACTTTTTGTTTCATTGATTCTTTGTATAGTTTGGTTTCAGTTTCATTAATCTCTTCCCTTAATTTTATTATTTCTCTCCATGTACTAGTTTTTAGTTTGGTTTATTTTTGTTTTTCTAGGAGTTTAAGGTGCATGATTAGGTTGTTTGACAGGTCTTTTTTTTTTGTATAGGCACTAATAGCTATAAACTTTCCCCTTAGCATGGACTATACTGTGTCCCACAGATTCTAGTAGGTGATATTTTCATTTTCATAGGATTCTAGGCACTTTTTATTTCTTCCCTTATTACTTTGGTCACACATTGGTTTTATAGGAGTGTATTATTCAGTTTCTATGTGTTTGAATATTTTCTGGGGATGTTGAGATCTAGTTTTATTCCATTGTGATCAGATATGACTCAGGGGTTGTTTCAATTTTCTTGAATTTGTCAACAAACTTGCTTTGTGTCCTAAAATATGATCCATTTTGGAGAAAGTTCCATAAGCTGCAGAAAAGAATGTATATTGCCTAATTGCTGGGTGAAATACTTTGTAGATATCAACCATGTCTGTTTGCTCTATTGTGTGAGGTACCTCTGAACTTTCTTTGGTGATCTTTTGTCTGGATGATATCTATTGGTGACAGTGGAGTATTCAGATTACGCACTATCACTGTTAGCATCTATCTGTTTTCTTAGGGCCATTAGAGGTTTTTTTTTTTTTTTTTTAATGTAGATGGCTGCCCGTGTTTGGTGGATATATGTTAAGGACTTATATTTCCTCTTGATGAATACTTTTCATTAATATGAAGTGACCTTCATTGACTCTTCCAATTGATTTTAGTCTGAAGTCTACTTTGTCATATATGAGTATAGCTACTCCCTCTTGTTTATGGGATCCATTTGCTTGGAAAACTTTTTCCACCCTTTGACTCTAAGCCAGTGTTTATTCTGTTCAGTGAGATGAGTCTCTTGTTAGCAACACATGGTTAGGTCCTGTTTTTTCATCCAATTTGCTGTTCTATGTCTCTCGATTGGGGCATTGAGGCCATTCACATTCAGTGCTAATATTGAGTGATGCCTGTTGTTTCCAGTCATTTTTGTTTTACTGTTTAGTTTTACCTAGTCCTTGTTTACTGGTCTGCTTGCTCAAAAGGGTTTATTCTTTCTTGAGTCTACCTGTCTTACTCTAGTTTCTTCTTCTGTATGTAAAAGTCCTTTATCTATCTTCTGTAGTACTGGTTAGGTGATTGCATATTCCTTTAGCTTTTCCTTGTTGTGGTTTTAGTTTCTCTTTCAATTAGGAAGGATAGTTTCACTGGGCAGACTAGTATAGTTGACAGTTGCTTTCTTTCAGGACCTGAATTGTCTTTCCATGCCTTTTTGTGTTTATAGTTTGAGTTGAGAAATCTGCTGTTATTCTAATGGCTTTGCCTGTGTACGTGATTTGTCTTTTCTCTTTTGCAGCTTTCAGTATTCTTTCTTTGCTCTGTGTGCTGAGTGTTTTGAGTATGATGTGTCTGGTGTGTTTCTCTTTTGGTCCTAATGGTTTGGTGCTCTGTAAGCTTCCTGCACCTGGATGACTCTCTTTCTTGAGCTTAGGAAAGTTCTCTGCTGTTATTCTATTGAGTAGGTTACCTATGCCTTTAGTTTGTATCTCTGCTCCTTCTTCTACACCTATGGTTAGATTTGGTCTTTTCATGGTGTTCCTGATATCTTGCATGTTCCATTCATATTTTCTTAGCATTCTTTCATTATCTTTTACTGTTTGGTCTAATCCACTACTTGAAATACTAACTTTTGTCTTTCTTCTTTGAGGTCATTAATAATTTTTACTACTGTTTTTTTTATTTCATTATTCAATAGCTCTTCCTCTATGCAGGTGTCTGGATCCTTAGTAGTGAAATTGGCTTTTGATGGAGAGCAACTGTATTGCAGTTTCATTCTGCATTGAAATTTATGCATCTGGAAGTGTTTTTGGTTATCATTTTAATCTCTTGTGCCTCTTTAGGTGGTGTTCTGAGATTTTTTTTCTTCTGGAGCTCCAGCAGTGTTTCTCAGAGAGGGGTGTGCTGGATACATTACCCCTTGCAGAGTTCTTGTTGTGGTGCCTATTACTTCTTTTCTCCCCTCAGTGAAGGGGTTGGAACTCCTGCTCTTTAATGGGGGCACAATGGCCCTCCTGCAGTCACAGTGGGGAGCACTGGATCTCTATGCTGTGTGGGGAGTAGGCCTCCTAGTAGCAGCAGGGCAGTGGATTGCCACTCCATGGAGAAGCTTGGATACCAGTTCTTGACTCCCCTGCAGGGAGGTGCAGTGTGAAGTGCTGGACTTCTGTGTGCTTTGGGGGATTAGGGTTTCTGGTGCTGCCTGCAGAGTAGGTTGTAGGTTTCCTCCCCTTAGTTGAGAATCTGGCATACTTGCTCTTTGAAGGGGGAGCGAGGAACCACAGGACTCTCAACAGAGAGTTCTGGGCCTCTGTGCTCTATGGGGATGAAAGCCTCCTGGCGCCAGCAGAATATCAAGGCCTGGAGCCTGGGGTTCACTTGGGTGTGTGGTGGCAGGCTCCTGGCACTGTGTAGCATGAGGGTACCCATGGGGCAGCAAAGCCAGTGGGCTGAACTGCCTGGTGCCCAGAAGGCAGCAGAGGCCCTGGAGTCTACTTGCGTTGTGGCTTGTGCTTTTCACAGCAGCTGCTGTAAGCATGAGAGAACAAGGCGTGCAGGCAGCTGGAATTATGGGGCCTGATTTCCCACAGGAGCTTCAGGGAGCACAGTCCCTTGCTTTGCTGCTAGTTCAGGAGAATAAAGCCTGCAGGCAGTGGGAGTTCCAGGGCTTGCTTTCCCATATAAGCCTCTGGGAGTACAGTTCTGAGGCTCTGCTGTTTGCTCAGGAGAACAAAGCCTGTGTGCAGAGGGAGTTTTGGAGCCTGATTTTCCACAAAGGCTTCAGGGAGCCTTCTGTTACCCATGGAGCATCAGGAATCATGGGACCTGCTTACACAGGGGTGCCAGTTTCCCTGGTCTTTCAGGATGAAGGTAGCAGGTCCTGTATTAGGGGGGAGTGTGGGAGCTCCGAGTTCCTGTGTGTGCCTGGGAAAGGGACTTACCACCCAGTAACAGATCCTGAAGCCACAGGAAACCTCAGAGGCAAGGGTTCGGGAGTATTGAGCTATGAGTCTTTCTTTCCATTCCTCCAGGTGTTAGTTGTTTCTCTATTTGTGTATTCAGAGAGGGCTTTGATTCTTGTTGTTTATGGGACCCCGCGGGTGCCTTTTCTGGTCATTTGATCTTCCTTTTTCAGGCTGGTTGATCGCCGCTTGCTACAGAAATGTCAACAATCTGTGATCTTTGAGCGTACCCCCCAAAGTTCTCTGTCACCTGTTTTTACTAAGGTGATTAGAAATCTCCATGAACTATTTTGCTTTCTGAGAGCCTGTTTTTCAACACTGGTATGATTTACAAGATTTAGGATAATTGGATCAAACCATATTATTTGTATTGTTAAGAACTGACATATTTGAATACTGCAGAGGATTTGGCTTATTAGAATGCAGTGTCCACTGAGAGTTGATTTTAAGTTGAAATCTTCCCAAGTCTGTGTGCAGCATTGGTATGTCCAAGAGGTTCACCTTAAGAGTGAGTTTATTAGTTGCTTAAGTACCCAGCAAACACTGAATGAGGGCCCTGTAAAAGTGACTGTCAGATACACACATTTAGAGCATTAGGTTGCTAAACAGAAATATTCATAACCTTTTTGATACTTTGTTCTTCATTAGGCATACAGCATTTCAGCTTAAACTGTTTAGAATAATTTGTAGAATATTAAATTAATTTGGCCCTTGCTAGCTAAATTTATAACTAAATTTATGTCTCTACCTATAAAGTGAATAAATTGAACAAAATGTATTTTACTGAATCAAATATCCAAAGTTGTGTTTATTTCTTATACCTTTTTTTTTTTTTGGCTATACTGGGGTGTGAACTCAGGGCCTATACCTCGAGCCACTCCACCATCCGTTTTTTTGTGACTGAGTTTTTCAAGATAGGGTCTCATTAACTATTTACTTAGGTTGGCTTCAAACCACAATGCTTCTGATCTCTGCCTCCTGAGTAGCTAGGATTACAGGCGTGAGGCACTGGTGCCTGACTTCTTATACCCTTATTTAGCACTAACATAAAACAAATATTGGTCAGTGAATATAATAAACATTCAGTTTCAAATTCTAAATATAAAAGGTAAAAGAAAGTGGAAATATAGTATCTTAGGAGAGTGGAAGGGAGCTGGAGGTATAGCTCAAGTGGTAGAGTAGCAAGTTCAAAGCCCTGAGTTCAAACCAGCACAGGAGGGAGGGGGAGAGAAAGGGGGGGGGGAGAGAGAGAGAGAGAGAGAGAGAGACAGAGAGAGAGATATTCAAGTATCAGTTAGTGTTTGGCTGAGGGATTGTATACACCTTTTAACCATTGATGGAAGAACTAGGTTCACTATTCTATAGGTTAAAGAAATTGAACTTTTTTTGACTGGAGGTGTGGCTCAAGTGGTAGAGCACCTGCCTTGCAAATGTGAAGGCTGGAGTTTAAACCCCAGTCCCACACACAAAAATATTGAACTTTTTGTTTGTTTGAGACATGGTTGGCTATGTTTCCCAGGCTCAGGCTGGCCTTTAACTCTCCATTCTCCTGCTTCAGTTGCCCAAGTAGCTGGGATTACAGGAATGTACCACCACAATCTGCTGAACATTATTTTAAAATGAATATTAGTTTCTCATAGTCTTTTTCTGCAAATAAAACTTGCCCTTAAGGACACCAAAAAAAAATTCACATCAACAACACACATGGTGTTCTTGCTAGGTTGTTCAGGAAGTCCTTTAGTCTCCACCAAAACTTCCATTTGTCAGCAGTCTGGAAAAACCCGAAGCCACAAGGGTAAAGTATATTGGCAACACCTGCAAATGGCCCACTCTGGACACCAAGCAGAAGTGTGGCAATTCACAGCCTGGCTACCTCTTAAGCAAGATGATGACTAAGGTTAAGATGCTGCTGAGGGAATTCCTGGTCAAGGTTAAACCAAGACTTTAGTGGGCCAGTCAGTAATGGGGAGGGCAGGCAGAAGGAGAAGTGTTTCAGAATGTGTAAACTGCATTTGCAGGGCATGACAGCAGTGCAGTGGGACTGAAGCTTGGACTGTCAATGCAGAGTCCTGGGATGGGTGTGGCAGTACAAGCAGGACCCGATTGTAGGTTCCTGAGAGGCCTTCTGCCGTCAATGACCCACTAGTGAAAGTCTGTGCCTTCGTGGGTGCTAGGAGTGGTTTAAGGTGGTCGTAAACAAAAGAACAAATGTCTCTGTATTAGTCCATTTTGTGTTGCTATAAGAAGACATCAGAGGTTGGGTAATTTATAAAGAGATTTAGTGGTCTCATGATTTTTGTGCCTGAAAGGCCCAAATATCATAGTCTAGTATCCTGGTAAAGACTCCCTGGCTGTATCACAACATGGTAGAGAAACAGAAAGGGAACCAGCTGGCAGTGTACAGAAAAAACTAAGGTATGGAGTGGCCTTGCTTTTTAATAACCCACTCTGGAGATACTAATCCAGTTCCATGGAGAGCCAGAACTCCTAAGAGACAGCATTAATCCATTCAAGAGGAAGAACACCCCCCCCCCACACCAGGCACCAGTGGCTCACATCTGTAATCCTAGTTTCTCAGGAGATAAAGATTGAGAAGATTGTGGTTTGAAACTAGCCTGACTTTGAAAGACCCTATCTCGAAAATAACCCACACAAAAACAGGGCTGGTGGAATGGCTCAAGTGGCAGATTGACCCTGAGTTCAAACCACAATACTGAAAAAAAAAAAAAAGAGGAAGAGGCCCCTTTGGCCTAAATACCTCCCACTAGGTCCTACCTTTTAAAGGCTCCTCCACCTTCCCACCCTGCCATACTCAGGACAAAGCCTCTAGCACAAGAACCTTTGGGGATATACTCAAATCATACCTAAACCATAGCAGTCCTATTCTCATTGGCCTTTTCATCTGTGAGAAGATAAACATCTATCAGTGAGTACCTTTGGAGAGATACCTGCTATGAGAAATGAGTCAGCAAAATTGAGATGTGGGAGGAGCAGGGTGGTTATTGTGGACAGGGTGGTTAGAGAAGACCTTTGTAAGGTGATATTTGAGCTAAGACCTAAGTTAGAACAAGAACCATAATCTGCATAAAAAGCAGACCCAGCCGAGGGAACATCCTGTACAGAACCCAAGGGTGAGATGGATTTGGTGTGCTGAGGGGTAAGGACAGCAGTGCAGGAGCAGAATGGGGAGGTGGTGTGAGACAGTCATAGATGCCATTCTGCAAACACAGGACTGCAACACATCCTGTCTCATTGTTTCTTTAAATCAAGTAAAATCTGAATCTGAATCCCATCCCACCCAATGTTGGCCAGAAGCAACCTTCTGTCCTCCATCTTGGCACTAACAGAATCCTGGCAGTTGGTCTAGGGGCCTTGGACAATGAGGGCTAGTGAGGCTACCAAAATCCCCAAATGAAAGCCCACAGAAAGAGGCAACTGTAGCTCAGAAGCTGCCACCCTGTGAGCCCTGGGTTGGTGCCAGAGCTTGGGCCTCTTCTAGGTAATGACTGGGGCATCTTGAGGTGCAGGCCATGGGGATAGGGCCTTTCCCTGGATTCTCACTCTCACCATCCCCTCACCGTCCCCTCCGCCTGCAGAATACTGGAGCAGGGAAGGCTTCTGGAAAACAAAAGGTTTTTGTTTTGCCGTTGCATTCCCATTGAGTACCTCAAACACTTGCTGTTTGCCGGGGTGGGAGTAGTAATCACCTGCACAGGTGTGTTAGAAAGACAGTGCTGGCTGCAGTGTGAGATAAGACAGGAGAGCAGGAGAATCATTTTTGCTGTGTGTTTTGATGGTGACTATGTCTAGCCTCAGCTCCTAGCAGTCAAATGAGGGAATTTCTGTCACTTTGACCAGAGGAAGTAAGGCAGCCTCCACTTTCTCAAGCTTCATTACATACAAGCCCCAGAAAATTAATTCTCATTTCCAAAGATGAACCTCAGGATTATTGCTTACTCCATGCTTTAAGCACTGACTTTAAAATAAAAAGAGCTGGTGGGAGCCTATAGTTCCCAGCTACCCTGGAAGCTGAGGCAGTAGGATCACTCAAGCCCAGGAATTCAACACTAGCCTGGGAACATAGTGAAACTATGTCTCAAAAAATAATAGTAAAAGTAAGTAAATAAAAGGGAAGTCAAAAGATCTTATAACAACAAATTTAATCATAGATCTTACTGGCTTTTCCTTGAGATTCATCAAGCAGGGCAACCTCCATTTTATAAAACATAAAGAGTTCCTGCTATGCAATGGCAGGACATGAGTTTTACATGTTAGGAAAAAGGAAAAATAGAAAACAACAAAAACCTGACTAGTTTGATTTGGGTACTTCTGGTTACGTTTTGTGAAGGTTAAAGCAGAGGGAACTTTTCTATTATGTTCAGTTAGATTGAAGTCTCCCAATTTCAAGAAAAATTAGTCTGTCTTGAGTCTTGGGATCTGCTTCCTTAAAGCTTGTTTGACTCAGTAGTATTTAGTGTGAGTAACTATTCTGGCCTAGCTGCTGGGGCAGGAGAATGGCCCAAACAATGATGCCCCATGATTTTTGGTTAACACGAGATAAAATGATTTTACTTTGTACTGGATAGGAAATATCTGAAACAACAAAGAACACTAATTTCTAAGACCCACCAGGTAATGAAGGTAAGTGGCTGGCTTACTGAACCCAGCAGCCTGATGGATGAATGAATAAAGATAGTATGGTTAGTACTGGTGGAACAGCTCAAGTGGTACAGGCTCCCTGGCAAAATGCAAGGCCCTGAGTTCAAACCCCAATACCACAAAAAAAAAAAAAAAAAAAGTGTGGCACATATACCTAATGGACTGTTATTTGGTCATAAAAGGAATTAAATACTGTCATTTGCAAGTATGGATGCACTTGGTGGATATTAAGTTAAATATGTCAGGCAAAAGAAGACAAGTGCCACATGTTCTCACTTACATGTGGAAAGGAAAAAGTTACCCTCAAAGCAGAGAGTAGGGTTTGGAGGCATGGCTTAAGCTGAACAGCGCATGCCCAGCAAGCATGAGGCCCTGAGTTCAAACTCCAATACCAAAATAAATAAATACATAAATAAAAGTAGTACCAGAAGCTGGGAAGGGTGAAAGGGGTTGGACAGACATAGCCCGTGTATACAGAGGTACATGTGGATGGAGAATAATTTCTAATGTTCCAAAGCACATCAGGATAACTAAGGTTAACAACAACTAATTGAGCATTTCAAATAGCTAGCAGAGAGGATTCTAAATGTTTTCAACACAAAGAAATAAGTGTCTGAGGTGACAGATACGCTAATTACCCTGATCTGATCATTATGCATCATACACATGTACTGAATAATCACACTGCACCCAACAAATATATAAAATTACTATGTGTAAATTAAAAATAAAACATATTAACTTAAAAAAAGACAGCCGGGTGGGGCAGGAGGTACCCTGTACTGTCAAGCTGCATAGGTCTTTGAGCTTCAGACAGGTGTGTCCTCCGACTCTGCATGTTAGCTTTATCTTCTTCCAATTCTCCTTCCACAAGACCAGCTTCTACTTCAGCAGAAGAACAACTTTCCTAACAAATGTTCTGTTTTCCCTGGAACTATACCTCCTGAATTCCTCAGCTGCACCTTCTCTTAAGTACTCAGCCACCCTCTTGCAACAACACCCCTTTCCAGGTTCCCCTGTACAATATAGCTGCCACTGTGTGGATTTTGCTACATCAGCGCAGCTCTGCCTCTCAATTCTAACAGTAATACTGGCCTGTGAGAAGGTTGTGGGAGAACTGGGAAAGTCATCTTCCTTCCTTGATCTTTTCAGGCCTCCTTCAAGTCACTATATCGGTCTTGTAAAGCTGGCCGATATCCTGAGGCACACAGAAGCAAAATGGTGGAGTATTGTTTCAAAGGCTCTCCCATAAATGAAACACCCAAGGAAGCTGAGAGCAAACTTCAAAGGTCCCCATTCCAAAAGAATCTGTGGGGACAGTCAGAGAGAAAAGGACTTGCTTCACTGATCCTTAAAATGGTAACTTCACTAGACAGGAATGTCAGTCTTATTTTGGTGGTCTATGCTGAAATTAACGAAACCATGACTCACATTCATTTCAATTTTTTTATTAAAATACTTTTTGTTTTTAGAGACAACTAAAGAAAAAATACAATTTTCTATATTGTAGATCATGTAAAATACAATAAACATAGACTCTTTGGAATGCAGAATAGATTTTAACATCTTCAAAGAAGCTTTCATAAAAATGAATTTTTAAAATGTGGCTAATTTATAATTACCTCATTATCCAGAACAGTTTTAGTTTGTTTCATTTTGATGTTATTCTGATTTATAGATATATTGTTCAAATATTCTAGTATCTTATCAATGTGTTTTCTGCAACTTTAGAAGTCATATTTTTACGTGAAGACCTCTCTTTTATAGCATCTCATGTAAAAAAAACCCACTAGATTTTACTTAATTATCATTTGATTTTGTACTATGATTATGAATACACTTAAAATAACAATTAATATTATGGGGGGAGAAAACAACAGAAAAACCTGCTAGCAAGCATGTCTTATTATAGGAAAGGACTTCCTAATTTAAAATCTAGTGGGTTGGTTTTTTTTGGTCTTCATTTATTTATTTATTTATTTTGTGGGGATTGAATCCAGGGCTTTGCACATGCTAGGCAAGGGCTTTACCACTGAATTACATCCCTATCCCTTAAAATCTGATGTTTTTTGATCTGATTATAATAAAGGAAACAACATAGTTTTTGATTAAAAAAGAAAAATGAATTTTTACCAAAGCTTCAATATAGCAGTGAATATGCCAGAATGGTAAAGAGGGTCCAAATTTTAGTGAGGCCATTGGCTTCTCAAATGTTGTACTTTCAACATTATTATAATGGAAAAACATTATTCAAAACCTTGAATGCACTGCAGAACTAGAAATAGAATCTTATAGGTGAACTTTTCTCAAGCCCTTGGTAGACCAGAAGAAATAAGCAAAATTTGAATGTAAAGACACTACCTCACTGGGGCTAATTTCTAGTGGGAGAACTAGAGATAAGAAAAATCACTTAAAATAATATGGTTAAGAAATTATCCACTAAGAAATGTAGCGGGCAAAAAAGAGATTGCATTTTAAAATTTAATAAGGAAGAGCTAAAAAAAAGATGAATGCTCTTTTAAAATGTTTGTTGTCATCTTAAGAAAACATGAAGCATGCGGCCAATGAACACAAAAGCATTCCTCCACTCATAGGTGTGAAATTACTTGAAAACTAGCAAAATTGAAATAAAGCAGCCTGTTGCAGATTTCTTTAAAACTTCTTCTCAAATTCAAGAGAACCCTCAGCTCTCTAGGTGCTAATGACGAAGGGTCTTAAAAGTATTTAAGGCACTTTAAACAGAGGCACCCTAGATAAAAGTAAGAAAGGATACCATAATGTCTAACTATCAAATATACCCATAAGCTAATTCTCAAAGTCTTAAAAGGCTAAGTATCTTGAATACTCATTAGAGTTATCTGAAAGAGCAGGAAAGGTGTCAAGGCTTTAAATTTTGTAATACTTAATCATAATATCACAAATAATCTTGTCACTAACGACTGTTCAAATAATGAATAATATAAAATGTATCCATCCAAGAGCACTATTTTTAGATACTAAAATATGTGACATATAGAGGTATTCCTAAAAAGTTACTTATAATTCAAATATGCACTAGAGAAATAAGCAACTCATAAAACTTAAGAGTCTGCAATATACTTATTTTTTGATTCATGCTTGAATATGAGGATTTTATTACTATGAAGTCCACACAGTATTTTAGCTTATCTTCTATTGAAACATCATATAAGACAACTAAATAATTCTGTAGTATATTTAGAGTGAACATCTTGAATAGAAATATTTTTCAATTTCAGAATCCTAGTCTTCCACAATACACTTGTTTTATAAGAACATTAGATCCAAATAGAACAGATCCAAGTGAAAGATTACAAAATAACAAAAATGAACATAAATATTTATTAAGTTAACCTCCATTATAGTTTCCAGCATTTTTATCCTCCCCTGCTCATTTCCTCAAATTTCCATAATTCCCCTTTCATCACATACCTACTGAGGAACCTGGTTCTGTCGTGCTAATACTTGGCTGATTCCTTCTCCCAACACAGCCTTGCTTTTACCTATGCTGATTCCCTACAAGAGGACAGCTCCTTCCTGGGTGCTCTCAGTGGAATCTGATTTGGCAGTCATTCCCAAGCCCCAGTGCTATTTAAGCTAGGACTTTAGCTGACGGAAATACTTTAACTCACTAAGTACCCTCACTATGTATTTATACAGTTTCAAAGGTGTACCCTGAAATTCTTGGCAGAGATGACTCTATTGGCTAGATCAGCACTTTAGATGGGGAATAGAAGAGACTAAGAAACTCTCTGTAAAGCACTGTCAGTATGTGTATTATAGTATAGATTCTACCATGTAAGAGGTTTTTTTTTTTCCCATGTGGGACAGAGATTTGAACTCAAGGCTTCATGCTTGCAAAGCAGGCACTCTACATCTTGAGCCATACCTCCAGACCATTTTGATCTTGTTATTTTGCAGATGGAGTCTGGCAAACTATTTGCCCACTGGCCTTGAACGGCAATCTTCCCAATCTCAGCCTCCCAAATAGCCAGGATTAAACGCAAGAGCTACCGGCACGTAACAGTTTTTGACTGCAAACCACAGTAAGTATTTACTTTCTAAAACCAATATAAAAAAAAGCCTGAAATTAAGTTTTTCATGGTAATTTTTATGTGAGTTGTCAGAGTGATATATCTGAATAACCTACTTATAAAACAGATGAATATTATAAGGCACATTGAAGAATGATGCACTCAGTGTCTTAGGAGTAGCAGTAAAAGAAAACACAGCTCAGGTTAATAGTCTTTTGCTAATACTTTCAAAACAGAAAGCTTTGGAACACCAGAAGAAAACAGCATAACAGCATCAGGCTTTCTTTAAAAATCTCAGATCTTTCCAGGAACATTTTGAACACCTGTTTCCCATATGACCAAAGCTATACATGGACCCAAAGGAAAAGACATTTTGCTCCTGGGAAATAAACTTAGCAAGAGCAGTTATAATCGTATAATTTAACATATTCCTGAATATATACTTTAAAGGTAACCTACTGCAAATTCTTTACATCTTCACAACTTGTTGGCATTCTTCTACAACCAAGTAGACTCACTGAGTAATTTATGTTTCTTTTTGATTAAATTGCTTTGGTTTACATTTCTTTTCCATCTTTAAAACATGCAGTTCATACATTTGACAGTTTTACTACCGTAGTCAATACATTCTGGACCAATGCACTCACAGCAGGCATTATGAAACCAGCGATATTTTGATGCTCCCATGGACTCACAGGATATTTTACATTGATGTATGGACATGCAGTCATCAAAATAAACCACTGTACACATGTGCTCTGAAAAATAAAAAATTAAGATTTTTCTCAATTTTTAGCACAAGAAAATGAAAACAAAATGTTTTGCTACACAACTGAATAATGCCAACCATTACTTGTGTTAGTTCTCTTATTGCTGGTCTGTACAGAACAAAGATGAGGTGTAAAAAAAAAGATCTTCATTTGTTAATTACATTGAGAGTTCTTCCACTTCAGATGAACAAAGCAAAGGGCTTTCTTAATGGCTGCTATCAAACTTCAGAATGTGACTTACAGACTATTGGGCTTTAAAATGATCTGTTAAACTATACAGCTGAGTATGTCTGATAGGCTTCCTATGAAGAGATAAATCTCTATTCAAAAAGAAGTCTGAAAAATACTGTTCTAAGGTTATACAGAGAATTTACAATAAAGTAAAACTACGGAGATTCCAAGATGGCGACTAGAGGGAGGAAGCAGAAAGCATGCCTCCTAAAGTGAAATCTTGCAGAGACACTGGAGACACACCTTGTAGGCAAGGCCACCGAGAAGAGGCAAAACTTTGACCCCTCCACACCTCCAACGTGCACAGAGAATCTTCACTTCACGTTAAATGGAGAAACCAGGAGGGCGCCCGGGCCGCCAGACGCCCGAGCCCAGACGGCTTGGGAAGACACGGACAAGCTTACGGTTGATTAGTACACTGTCTCTCCCTGTTTATGTCTTTGAAACTTTTTCTGTTTTTTGTTTTGTTTTTTTTTCTACTTGATTATTTGTTTTTCCCTTTTCTTTAACTTCTTTGCCTTGCATCCCCTCTTATCCTTCCATTCTAAATATCACTAGTGCTATTATTACAAGCCAGAAAATACTTAATTGCACACAGTACAGGGACAATAACAACAACAAGAGCAATGACAGGAAGACAAAAAATTGGGAAACCAGTTCCTCCATAGCAAAAAATTACTACAGGAACCAAAGAGAAATGAAGAAAACAGATACTCAGATCCAGACGCCAACAAAATGAAGATAAACTATGCCAAAGAACCCAACGAAGCCCACAAGAAAAATTTAAAAGAAGACATAATACAGGTACTCAGTGAGAATTTTATAGAGATGGTACTGGATATGGTCAACCAAAATGTACAGGAGACACTCAAGAAATTCCAAGACAACAAAAACAGAGAGTTTGAAAAAGCAAAAGAAGAAATAAAGGAAACCATAGAAGCACTGTATAAACACCAAAGTGAAACAGAGAACATGATTAATAAAGAGATAAATGAACTCAGGACAAAAAATAGACAACATTAAAGAGGAACGACCCAGGATATAGAAAACCTCAGAAAAAACAAAGAAACAGAATTGCAAAACAACGGAAGGCCAATCCAGCAGAATAGAACAAACAGAAGACAGAATCTCAGAACTCGAAGATGAAATGGTAAATTAAAGGAAAAACCATGAACTATTTATTAATTAAACAACTCAAGACCTGTGAAAAGAAAATGCAAGAACTCACCGACTCCATCAAAAGACCAAACTTGAGAATCATGGGCATCGAAAAAGGAGAAGAGGTGCAAGTAAAGGTAATGAGTAATATATTCAACAAAATAATGACAGAAAATTTCCCAAATCTAGAGAAAGATATTCATATACAGATACAAGAGGCCTCCAGAACACTAAACAGACCAGATCAAAATAGAACTGCCCCACGACATATCACCATTAAAAAAACAAGTTCAGAAACTAGAGAAAGAATATTGGAAGGCTGTAAGAGAGAAAAAACAAATAACATACAAAGGTAAACCCATCAAAATCACAGCAAACTTCTCAACAGAAACATTAAAAGCAAGAAGAGCTTGGGGTGAGATCTTCCCGGCACTGAATGAAAATAACTTCAACCATAGGATACTCTACCCAGCAAAACTATCAATCAAAATAGATGGAGCAATAAAAGTCTTCCATGATAAGCAGAAACTAAAACAGTATGTGACCACAAAGCCACCGCTACAAAAGATTCTTCAAGGGATTCTGCACACAGAAACTGAAACCCAACATAACCATGAAAGGGTAGGCAGCACCAAACTACAGGAAAAGAATAAGCAAGAAAGTAGAGAGTAACCTCAACTTGGGTACACAAATTCAAACCTTCAAACAACTAAGACAACTAAATGACAGTAATCACCACAGACCTATCAGTACTAACACTTAATGTTAATGGACTTAATTCCCCCATCAAAAGGCACCGTTTGACCAAATGGATTAAAAAGGAAGATCAAACAATTTGTTGTTTATAGGAGACCCATCTCACCGACAGAAATAAGCATAGGCTTAGGATGAAAGGCTGGAAGAAGATTTACCAAGCCAATGGCCCCCAAAAACAGGCAGGAGTAGCAATACTTACCTCTGACAAAGTAGACTTCAAACCTACATTGATCAAACGAGATAAAGAAGGACATTCCATACTAATAAAAGGGGAAACAGACCAAAAGGAAATAACAATTATCAACCTATACACACCCAATGTCAACGCACCCAACTTCATCAAACATACCCTGAAGGACCTAAAAGAATATATTAACTCCAACACAGTGGTTGTGGGAGACTTTAACACCCCATTATCATCAATAGATAGGTCATCCAAACAAAAAATCAATAAATAAATCCTAGATCTAAAATATACAACAGATCAAACGGACCTAGTTGATGTCTACAGAACATTTCATCCAACTTCTACACAATATACATTCTTCTCAGCAGCCCATGGAACCTACTCCAAAATAGATCATATCCTAGGGCACAAAGGAAGCCTCAGCAAATATAAGAAAATAGAAATTGTACCGTGTATACTATCTGATCACAATGCAATAAAACTAGAACTCACAACTAATGTAAAGACAAAAAACATGCAAACAGCTGGAAACTAAATAACTCACTACTTAATGAACAATGGGTCATTGATGAAATAAAAGAGGAAATTAAAAAGTTCCTGGAAGTCAGTGAAAATGAAAACACAACCTACCAGAACCTATGGCACACAGCAAAGGCAGTCCCTGAGAAGAAAGTTTATAGCCGTGAGTGCATATATTAAAAAGACTGAAAGATCCCAAATCAATGACCTAATGATACATCTCAAACTCCTAGAAAAACAAGAACAAGCAAATCCCAAAACAAATAGAAGGAGAGAAATAATAATGATAAGAGCTGAAATCAACGAAATAGAAACCAAAAAAGCCATACAAAGAATTAATGAAGCAAAAAGTTGGTTCTTTGAAAAAATAAACAAGATGGACAGACCCCCTGCAAACCTAACTAAATGAGGACAGCAAAAAACCCAAATTAGTAGAATCAGGAATGCAAAACGGGAGATAACAACAAACACCATTTAAGCCCAGGAAATCATCAGAGACTACTTTGAGAACCTATATTCAAATAAATTTGAAAATCTTAAAGAAACCGACAGATTTCTAGATACATATGATCATCCAAAACTGAAAAAAAAGGAAATTAATCACCTGAATAGCTCTATAACACAAAATGAAATTAAAGCAGCAATCAAGAATCTCCCTGAAAAGAAAAGTCCAGGACCTCATGGATTGTCTGCTGAATTCTATCAGACCTTTAAAGAAGAACTGATACCAACCCTCCTTAAACTGTTCCACGAGACAGAAAGGGAAGAAAACTGCCTAACACATTTTATGAAGCCAGTATTATACTTATCCCAAAACCAGGAGAAGACACCTCCTAAAAGGAGAACTATAGACCAATCTCCTTAATGAACACTGATACAAAAATCCTCAACAAAATAATGGCAAACCGAATTCAACCACACATCAAAAAGATTATTCACCACGACCAAGTAGGCTTCATCCCAGGGATGCAGGGGTGGTTCAACATACGAAAATCAATAAACGTAATAAACCACATTAACAGAAGCAAAGACAAACACCACTTGATCATCTCAATAGATGCAGAAAAAACCTTTTATAAGATCCAACACCATTTCATGATAAAAGCTCTAAGGAAAACAGGAATAGAAGGAAAGTACCTCAACATTATAAAAGCTGTATGACAAACCTACAGCCAGCATTATACTTAACAGAGAAAAACTGAAACCATTCCCTCTAAAATCAGGAACTAGACAAGGATGCCCACTATCTCCACTCCTATTCAACATAGTACTGGAATTCCTAGCCACAGCAATTAGGCAAGAAGGAATAAAAGGAATACAAATAGGTAAAGAAACTGTCAAAATATCCCTATTTGCACATGACATGATCCTACTACTTAAAGACCCAAAAAACTCTACTCAGAAGCTTCTAGACATCATCAATAGCTACAGCAAGGTAGCAGGACATAAAATCAACATAGAAAAATCATTAGCATTTCTATACACTAATAATGAACAAACTGAAAAAAAAAATATGAAAACAATTCCATTTACAATAGCCTCAAACAAAATCAAATACCTAGGTACAAACCTAACAAAAGATGTGAACGACTTCTACAAGGAAAACTATAAACTTCTGAAGAAAGAGATCAAGGAAGACTATAGAAGTGGAGAGATCTCCCATGCTCGTGGATTGGTAGAATCAACATAGTAAAAATGTCTATACTCCCAAAAGTAATCTACATGTTTAATGCAATTCCCATCCAAATTCCAATGACATTCATTAAAGAGATTGAAAAATCTACCATTAAATTTATATGGAAACACAAGAGGCCACGAATAGCCAAGGCAATACTCAGTCAAAAGAACAATGCTGGAGGTATCACGATACCTGATTTCAAAGATATTACAAAGCAGTAACAATAAAAACAGCATGGTACTGGGACAAAAACAGACATGAAGACCAGTGGAAAAGAATAGAGGACCCACATATGAAGCCACACAATTATAACCAACTTGTCTTTAACAAAGGCGCTAAAAATATACAGTGGAGAAAAAGCAGCCTCTTCAACAAAAACTGCTGGGAAAACTGGTTAGCAGTCTGCAAAAAATTGAAACTAGATCCGTGTTTATCACCCTATACCAATATTCACTTAAAATGGATCAAGGATCTTAATATCAGACCCCAAACTCTGAAGTTGATACAGGAAAGAGTAGGAAATACTCTGGAGTTAGTAGGCATAGGTAAGAACTTTCTCAATGGAACCCCAGCAGCACAACAACTAAGAGATAGCATAGATAAATGGGACTTCATAAAACTAAAAAGCTTCTGCTCATCAAAAGAAATGGTCTCTAAACTGAAGAGAACACCCACAGAGTGGGAGAAAATATTGGCCAGCTACACATCAGACAAAGGACTGATAACCAGAATATACAGGGAACTTAAAAAACTAAATTCTCCCAAAACTAATAAACCAATAAAGAAATAGGCAAGTGAACTAAACAGAACTTTCTCAAAAGAAGAAATTCAAATGACCAAAAACACATGAAAAAATGCTCACCATCTCTAGCAATAAAGGAAATGCAAATTAAAACCACATTAAGATTCCAGCTCACCCCTGTTAGACTAGCCATCATAAGCAACACCACCAACAGGTGTTGGCGAGGATGCGGGGAAAAAGAAACCCTCTTACACTGTTGGTGGGAATGTAAACTAGTACAACCACTCTGGAAAAAAATTTGGAGGCTACTTAAAAAGCTAAACATTGGTCTACCATTTGATCCTGCAATACCACTCTTGGGGATATACCCAAAAGACTGTGACACAGATTACTCCAGAGGCACCTGCACACCCATGTTTATTGCAGTACTATTTCCAACAGCCAAGTTATGGAAACAGCCAAGATGCCCCACTACTGACGAATGGATCAAGAAAATGTGGTATTTATACACAATGGAATTTTATGCAGCCATGAAGAAGAACGAAATGTTATCATTTGCTGGTAAATGGATGGAATTGGAGAACATCATTCTGAGTGAGTTTAGCCTGGCCCAAAAGACCAAAAATGGTATGTTCTCACTCATATGCGGACATTAGATCAAGGGCAAACACAACATGGGGATTGGACTTTGAGCACATGATAAAAGCGAGAGCACACAAGGGAGGTGTGAGGATAGGTAACACCTAAAATATTAGCTAGCATTTGTTGCCCTCAATGCAGAGAAACTAAAGCAGATACCTTAAAAGCAACTGAGGCCAATAGGAGAAGGGGACCAGGAACTAGAGAAAAGGTTAGATCAAAAAGAATTAACCTAGAAGGTAACACCCACGCACAGGAAATCAATGTGAGTCAATGCCCTGTATAGCTATCCTTATCTCAACTAGCAAAACCCCTTGTTCCTTCCTATTATTGCTTATACTCTCTCTTCAACAAAATTAGAGATAAGGGCAGAACAGTTTCTGCTGGGTATTGAGGGGGTGGGGTGTAAGGGAGGGAGCGAAGTGGGTGGTAAGGGAGGGGGTGGGGGCATGGGGGAGAAATGACCCAAGCATTGTATGCGCATATGAATAAAAAAATTAAATAAATAAATAAATAAATAAATAATAAATTGTAAATGGCTTAAAAATAAATCAATAAAGTAGAATTACTTAGGTAATTCAAATGATGCAGTGTTTAGCAATACACATTAGTCATTAAATCATACTAATAACGAGGCAGGTTGTTGTGGTTCGCAGCTTTAACCCTTGCAACTAGGGAGGCAATGACAGGAGGATCAAGGTTTGAAGGCAGCCAAGCCAAAAAAGTTATCAAGATGCTATCTCAAAGAACAAACCAGGTATGTTAGTATACACCTTTAATCCTAGCTTCGTGGGAGGTGTAGGTAGGATGGTGGTGGTCTGAGGTCAGCCTATGCAAAAATCACAAAACCGTACTTGAAAAATAAAGCAAAAAGGGTTTGAGATGTAGCTCAAGTAGTTACAGCACCTGGTCAACCAGCACAGGCCCTGAGTTCAAACCCCAATACTTCCGAAAAAATATTAGTAATGATTTTTAGCTCTACTTTCCAACAAGACAATCACTTTTGACTGGATTGACTGTTTCCATTTTCAGTTCTCCTGGTGGTTAATCCCATAGAACTACCAAGCTAGGAGTGTAAGGTACACGAAATAAACAAAGGGCAATAGAAACCATTAACAGAGGCTACATGATCAAAGGCTCAGTTATCTTTTACAGAGCCACTTACAGAACTGTTATCACCTAAGATCTGAATAGTAAGAAGGCGTAATAGAAAAAACTGGATTTGTGCTAGAAAGAAGAATGAAAAGCAAAGCTCTGAGGCAACAGAAGAGGAATGTCCAAAAAGGTAGGTATGGTTTACATGGGGACAAGGGGGAGCCAAGCCCAATTCAGGGAAATGCAGGACCATCACTGGGAACCTAAGATGGACTTGGTTAAAAGAGGAAACACAGGGTTGGTATAGTAGCACATTCCTGTAATTCCAGTATTCATGAGGTTGAGGTAGGAGGATCCCAAGTTTGGGACCAGCCTGGGCTACACAGTGAAACCTTGTCTCAAAAAAAAAGAAAAGGCCAGCTGTGGTGGTACATACCTGTAATCCCAGCTACTTCAGAAGCAGAAAAAGGAGCCCTGGCAAAGCTAGCCCAAAACCTAAAAAACAAACTAAAACAACAACAAAAAGAAACCTAAGAGGTAGCATAGCACCAGACGACATAAACCAGAGCAACTGACAGTGAACAGGAAGTGAACATGTTCAAATTTCCAAGTGACTGGAACCTACTAAATTCATTTCATCTGTTTATTCAACACCTACTTATCAACACCTAACATGGGTTAGCTATTATGGACTCAGAGAGTAATCAGAGAACTGGGAACTGAGTAGAAAAAAGTAGACCTATCTGTTAAAAACAGAACCACAAATGCCAGGAGGAAGAGAAGGAAGTAGCTGAGTATTTGGAGGAAGAGGCACTTAGGAAAGGTGTCATGGAGAGAACCTTTAGCTGTTTGGAAGGACACATGGGTTTTCAAGAATTAGTTTCTTGCTAATACTTTCATTAACTTAAGAAACTTTGAGAAAAATTTATAAATTATTAAATATTTATGATTTCATTACATTTTAATAATAGGGAAATGATAGCACATTTTATTATTATTTTGTTCCACATATTTCTGATGTTTTCAAAGACCTAGAATTTGTTTTATAAAGTACTTTGGCCTAAGTACTAAGTGATTAGGAGGATGGAAGTTCAAGGCCAGCTGGGTAAAAAGTCACGAGACCCCATTTGAAACAATGGCTGGGGATGCTGACAGTAGCCAGTCATCCATGGCTAAATGCGGAAGCACAAACAGGAGGATCCTAGGCCAGGCCAGCCTGAGCATGAAGTGAGACCCCCGTCTCAAAAATAACCAACCCAAAAGGTACTGGCAGAGAGGCTCAAGTGGTAGCCCCTACCTAGCAAGCACTGGGCCCTAAGCTCAACCCCTAGTACCACCAATAAATAAATAAGTAAGTAAGCAAGCAAGCAAATAAATGAAATAAGAATTCTTCCCTGTCCCCAAGCTACCGGAAATTGAACCCAAGGCTTCACTTGAGCTATGCCCCACTACCCCAGAAAATAAAACTTCTTACTGTCATTTAACAAAAGCTGTTTTGCTTTTACTATTAACATCCAAAGTTCTATTATAGGTAGGAATGTCACTCTACCACTTGAGACACACCTCCAGTCCTTGTATAGGTAGGATTGTAATGAAGGGCACAACAAATAGCCAAATAAAGAGTACAAATTCTGCTATTTCTACGTAATTCTCCTCATGCTTTAAGACATAGCTGCAATTTTCCTAGTTGTCTTATTTTTTCTATAATAAATTGTGTGGTACCTTTTACTAGATCATATCAAAGACTTTACAAAGCTTACATGCCCTTTACATTCCAAAATCATAGTATGATTTATCCTCATTAGTAAAAGAGCTCAGATTTATGTAAGTCATTCCCTTTGTGACCAACAGCACCCATTTGCAGAGAGCTGGTAGGGAATAGTTTATAAATGGAAATGGGATGCCTGCAATACAAACTTGCTCATAAAAAACTATCATCTTCAGCACCAATGCTACTATAAAAGCTTGACTTCATCACAGGACACTGTAACTGTTACCCGATGGTGAGCAATGCTGTATTAGGTAAACAGCATAGACACCATCTTATTAAAAAACAAAAACAAAAACAAAAACAAAAAAAAACACCAAAAAGTAGTTAACGCCTAACATAAATAAATAACAGAATTAGGAACAATTACCTGTTTTTCCTACACTGTCTCTTATCACCAGGAGTACAGAGCAATCTAGATAATATGTCGAGATGCCTCATCATCTACTCAGGGATCCAGATTATAGAAATCTAGAATCTACCTCAGACTATACAAATTCAAAAACCAAAAAGCTGCTCCAAAAGATAATCCAATGCAGCTTTCATAAATCATAACAACAGAACACACAAGGGGAAAAATAGGAAGACTCAACTTGGCAGGTACCTTTGTCACTGGAATAAGGTGCATGAACATTATTGCTAGGAACAGATACATTTTGGTGGTGTGGCTGGTTCACAGTTTCTAAAAATGAAACCAGATTCTCATGATGTGTAAGTTCTTCTGCAACAGGGAAGGAAACGATGTTCCAGTTCAACTGGGTATCTCCTTCCGTGAGTGCCCGGAAGAGGGATGGGATGGGCTCATGCAGCTCCTCTACTGTGCTCTTGGAAGTGGGAGGTGTGTCGCTGTAATTTCGAGGGTTACACATACCTGGGAGAGAAAAAGAGAGTAAATTTATTTTTTTCACTGACAGAAACATCTTAGACTTCTGTTAGTTACTCCCCTGCAAACAAAGGTCCACATATTAAAATTGTGTGACTTCTAATATATGGAGATTACTTTCCTACCCTTTTTTAATCCCAAGAGAACCTAGAAGTAATGGCACCCACCCAAGTAGCTATGAGAAACTGGGTACCCAGATCTTGTATTCTGAATACCTATGCTTCACTAACAGTCACTAGAACTCTTTGAAGAAAAAGTGATTCCAGAGCTGGGGTAGTACAAATATGCTGTGAATCAGGAACATTTTTTGGTGTCAGAAAAGTAAAGAAGTGCTCAATGAATGAAACACACAAGAGGCAATCTGAAGGGACTCCCACTGACTAAATCAATAGTTTGAGCATTAAAGTAGTTAACAGTGAGTTACTACCTAGAGAATAAACAGGATTCAGTGAGTCCTTGTATAAATAAATGAACAAATGTAAGTGAAGGGAAAGCTCTTCTGTACCAAGTAATTAAATGTAGAAGGATGAAACAGAAAATCATCACCTGTCACCATCACAGAGGTGTTTGATCAAACGGGGATTGTCAATGGATGTTAATGCATCCATTTGATGAGGAATGTATTGGTGTTATCCTGGAAAACTCTCCATAAAGTACTATGAGTTACAAAGAGGTTAATGCTGACGTGATGTAAAGAAATCTTGCACAAATCAATATAATCAGAAGATCAAGGGTAACATCACTAGTGGTGGAACAGGTGGATGCTGTATGTCACCTGATGCAAGCATCTAGTGTCATTTCAATGATGGTGTTCCCTAGAATGTGTGACTTAAGTTTGGTCATGGTGAGCATCTGATAGGCAGAGACTGAGATCCACCCTACACAATATTCTAAAACTGCCAAAGAAAAGACTAAGGAAAATTTTCAATTGAATGAGTTTGAAGAGACACAACAACTAAACCCATCACATATTCCGAGATACGATCTTGGTTGAACCACAAAGTAACAAGAGAAACAAGATAATTGGTGAAATTTGAATGGGGTTTGCAGTTTCTGTGGCAATATTGTCCGAATGTTGGCTTCCTGGTTTGGAGGGGTGTATAGTATTTTATAGAAAAATGTCTGTATTGCTGGAAATGCAGACTGGAGTATTTAGTAGTGATGAGACATCAATGGTAAAGCTTGTGTTTTAAAATTTTTTTAAAGTGTATGTGTACATACACAGAGAGAGAGGGAAGAATACTGAGCAATGGAACAAATGTGATAAAAAATAATAATTGGGGAACCTTGGTGAGTGAATACAGGAGTCATTTTACCATTCTGGCAAAATTTCTACATATCTGAAATTATTTCAAAATGAATTTTTTTTAAAAATAATTTTTAAAGGAGAAAACTGGTGTCAGTGATTATACAAAACTTCAGGAGTTTTGCTATGAAGGAAAGAACTGAGATAATATTCAATCAGCCCCAGTGGTCCCAGCTGGCACTTCATGGAACAGAGAGAAGCCACCTCAGCTTCTCTCTCCAAATGCAGATTTTGTGAGGTAAATTATTGTGCTAATAAACCACTATGCTTTGAGATAGGTTGTTCAGAAGGAATAGGAACTGGAACAGAGCTCTCTGCGTTTCCTTTTGTTAACACTGTAGTTTTAAAAGTTAAATCATGTTACATTTTTGTTTCATTATCTATTGGGTATAAATGGAGATGATTCATGTCTTACCCTGAATTAAAAGTTTGAAAAGTTAAACCAAATTTATAAATTCCAAATTTTATAAATTCAGAGAGGATAAAAATAATCTTGTTTTCCACATTTTGTTAAGGGAATATGACAAGAGATGACAAGGATAAACTGCATGCCTTTCACAATTTTTTAAAAACACCTGAACTTTAATAACTTAGTCTAACATGGATTAAATGATCAGATCTGACCTCTTAATTCATAAATGAGGAAACAGGACCAGGTAAGTTAATAACTTGTCCAACATTATTACATAATTGAGGATTAGAGTCAAGATTGTGATTCAGCCTCCTGTCTTCATGTCCACTGTTCTTTGTAATAACCACATGCTATAAGCAATTTTTTAAGTGGCATTAAAAAGTACATAATGCTTAGAATGGTTCTAATACAGAAATATTCATGATGGATCTTCTGCCAGGTTCTGTGATGATGAAAATTGGCAACCAGAGATGAAAAGGAGTAAACAACTGAGTCCAAAGGTTAGAAGAGCTAAATTCAACATCTACTTAAGACTTCAAAGGAACATTAATATTTATTATTGGGAAATTCATTAGATTAAAACAACTCTTTAGGGGCTGGGAGAGTGGTTCAGGTGGTGCCTGGCTAACAAGCATGAGACTGTGGGTACCATTAGAAAAAAAAGAAAGAAAGAAAAGAAACCTCACCAACTTTTTGGAATTTTGTGCATTTAACAAACTTAGGCCAGAAATTTATAATTTAAATCCTAAAACGTTACATTAAAACTAGACATGAAGTAAATGCTTCCTAGGTTATATTTTCCATATTATAAAATTTGTCTTCTTTTTTATTGGGCGGGGGGAGAGTTGGGATTTGACTATAATACCTTACCATTGTGCTTTGCCACTTGAGCTATACCTCCATCCCTCTTTGCTTTTAGGTTATTATCTTTTTAAAGGATAGCATCTCATGTTTTTGCCCAGAACAAGTCGGGATCTCTTCCTACTTCCAGCCTCCCACATAGTTGAGATTACAGACACTGATACACTCAGCTCATTGACTGAGATAGGGTCTTGCTAACTTTTTGCCTGGATTAGTTCCAACCACGATTCTCCCCTGATCTTTGCCTCCAAAATAGCTGGGATTATAGAGCTGAGCCATAGTGCCCGGCCACATCTTCTCTTTTTATTAGGATTATATCCATCAGACACAACAGTCTTAGGCATTCTGATTTTAACCCTTCATTCCCTGCCTTAAGCTCCCTTCAAATTCTGCATTCTGGGTTGGAGGTGTGGCTCAAGTGGTAGTTCATGCCTAGTAAGCATGAAGCCCTGAGTGCAAATCCCAAGTCAGCCCCCAATTTTTTTCTGCATTGTTTGAAGCACAGTGAACTATGAAATCTGATTCTCTAATGATGTGTAGGAGTTTTCCTACTCAGGAAAAGAAACCTTTTTAAAACTTCTGGAAAACTTTTTTTTTTTGGTGGTACTGGGGTTTGAACTCAAGGCTTCACACTTGTTAGGCAGGTATTTTATCACTTGACCCATGTTTCAGGCCTTCTGGAAAATTCTAGTTATCCACCTTCATTGTGAACAATGGATCAATTTACGGTGGAAGTCATCAGCCACTTGAGATGTAAGTCCAATTATTAAATGCTTTCCAGAAGCATCTTGTCATAGCTCTGAAGTTTATCATTACTAGAGTTTTTCTCTAACTACAGAAATTGTTTTTGGAGCTTTCTTTTCATTTCATGGTTATTTTCTTGAAATATTTTGTTGCTTTTTTGCATTCTTTCACTACACAGAAATTTAAATACAAATGGCAATAATTAGAAGACAAACATTTCAAATTCTACCTGAAACAATTTTAGATACTACTTATTTTAGCAAGTCAAAACTCACCCCCATTATCCTCTTGATCTAGAACTACAGAATACAAAGAATTTTTCTAGGCAGGTGCCCTACCACTTGAGTCACACCCCCAGCCCTAAATACAAAGAATATTTCTGCTGTAATTGATCAATGCTTAATTCTTTCACATATCCCACTGCTGTTACCATATATTTGAAAACAAGGGTTTACTTGACAAAACCGTATTTTAGGGTAGAAATTAAGATTAAGGGGAAAAATGATCACTTTCTTTGATGAATGTGCATGGATGAAAAACAATACATAAAGGAGAGCAGGGACCCTATGGGGGCAAGAGTGAGGTACTGGAGCCCTTAATAATCTGTGATTTACTAAAAGTAAAGTCCTCCCTTGTGAACAAGATATAGAACATACCCATCCCTGCTCCCCATTCTTCCTATTCTTAAGCAGGGACAAAACATTCACAAGGTGCAGGGTGACACTACGGCGCATACAAGGACAAACACCCGCAGATCTGGACAGACACACATACATAGAAATATGTTTTAATTTTTTACAATGTGGTCTTTCTATGTTGCCTAGGCTGCCCTGGAACTGGTGATCATCTTGCCTAAGCCTACCAAGTGCTGGGGTTAGTCTGTGTGTGTGTGTGAGAGAGAGAGAGAGAGTGTTTGAACTCAGGCCTTCCCTCTGGCAAAGCAAATGCTTTACTGTTCAAGTTACACCTCCAGTCCATTCTACTCTGGTTATTTTGAAGATGGGATCTCGCAAGCTATTTTGAACCACTATCCTCCTCATCTCAGATTCCCAAGTACCTACAATTATAGGTGTGAGCCACCTATAGGACTGGTTGCTGGTTTGTATCTTACACAGAAAAAGCTTCTTAAACCATGAGGCTTCCTAAAAAATAAAAAAAAAAGCCATCCTCACAGCTAGTGAAAAATTTTTAGACCCTAGCCAATTCTAGCAACCAGAAAAGCATCTGTTCCTCCCTCTGATCAGGGATAAAAACTGATCTCTCTCTTCTGTCAATTCTGTCCTTTACAAACCTTTCCCATCTCCCTTCCTAAAGCCCCTACTCCACTTCTTGAGAAAAAGCCTCCACTTAAGTTCTTCCAGAGAGTTTATCTCAGCCATTCCATTTTGCTACTGCTGGGATGAAAGTTCATTGGGTCCTGTATCACAATGGTAACAAGTAGTCAGAAAGAGCTTAAAACCAAAAGCAGCAGTCCTTTCTATTCCTCCTACCCCAATGCAACTCCTCAGACACAGCCACTTTAGAAGTCTGATAATAAGTTTTTCTGGTAGCTATCTACAAGAATTTAAATAAAAATGATGTAGCAGCAAAACCATCTTTAGACAGCATCTACAAACCTTTTTATATGAAAGATGATGTTCATCTATACTAACACTATTTCTATTTCTACCATATTTCTAAAAATTACAGCAGTCTAACTCTGCAATTTTTTCTTTTGTAATTTTAAATATACTTAAATCTCTAATTTATTCACCATTTTTAATTCCCTGATTTGCAGATAAGAGTTCTGGGACCCTTCCTGTTTTCACCACCCAACTTTTAACTTCTATATTTCTAAGAATGCTTAACCTGTTTTTGCTAAAAAGCTCTGACTCCTTATTTGGACCCATGAATTAACTAAGAACAGGAAAAAAGCTAGGTATCCCTTTTGCATGTGTTTGTCTAAGCCATTCACCTTACAGTCACTTTGGAATCCAGTAAGGACAGAATTCCTGTCCATACTGCTGGAATGTCGAGAAACACTGAAACAATACAAACATGGTTACCTCCAACAAGAGAGCCAGAGAAAAACAACAGGCACAGCTGCTCAATCCCAATGACCTTCCTGCTAATGTCCAGCACCTCCCCCATCCTCCTTCCCAATGATCTTACCTAATGCCCATCCCCCTCCAACCTCTTTTCCCACCACAGGATGGTTAAAATCCCCAGCCTGTAAGAAAGGCATGCTCTCGCCACTCTCAGAGTGTTACTCTGATGGTGGAGGGTCCCTCTCAGGTCTCCTCTCCCTAATAAAGACCTGCTACTTATGAAGGTTGCAGATTCTTTCTCAGTATGTCTATCTTTTCAGCTTCTTCACTTCCTTTCACTTACCATGTTTACAAGTGATAGAGTAATAAGGTCGCCACTTTGAGAATCAGCAGCCATTTTATCCTCAGGCCTCACTTCTTTGTCTCGTTGACTGCTGGCTTGTGCCACCATGACCAGAGACTCCCGTGCATTCCTCAAGCTCCCTCTTCTATAAAAGCCACACCTAGCCCAGAGTCAGCACTGTACCATCTTTCCCCAGCCAGCCTGGCAGTTTGAGCCTACCATTAAACTTTGTTCTTGGACGTGAGACTTTTATTTGCAAGCTTTCTTTGAAAGCGGCATTTTTCCTAACATTCTGGTGCCATGACTCAGATCAGGTGTGCTCCTTGCAATGACCTTGCTCTCCTGCAGCACCACCCCACCCCCGCATCCTGCTCTCTCTCACAACTCTCATTCCCTTTCTCCGGATCTGAGCTGCTTTGTCAGGACCCCTGATCCTAGAAGATGCCCACACTGCTCACAGGGAATTTCCTTCACCCCAGCGTGCCTCCAATTGCCATCTACCACCGGTCAATCCTCCCTCAAGGTCCTCTCTCGGTGAGTCCTCCTCAAACACAGAGCTGTGATCTCACTTTCTCATTTCCTCTAGAGCTAGGTCTCAGCTTGCTCTCATCCCTGGGGACTGGGTCCCCTAAGACTGTGGAACCCAGTGACGGAGACGTCCCTCTACTCTCCCCTGAGGAACCGATATCTTGGGGACACCCGCCATATCTCTCCTCAGGTCAGTTCTCACCATGGAGATTGGACTGTCACAAATTCCCTCAGACTCCCCATCGGGATGTCTCCTGGGCAACCTTGGGACCCTTCACCTCACGCCTGATCTTAAGCCCTGAAAAGTCATTTTTCTCTGTAATCAAGCCTGGCCCCAATATCCACTCGACAATGCCTCCAAATGGCCACTTAATGGCACTTTCAATCCCAATATTTTAAGAGATTTATACAATTTCTGTGAGCACACTGGTAAATGGAAGGAAATAGTCTACATCCAATCTTTTTCCTATCTCCACACCAAACCCTCCCTCTGTACTTCCTGTTCCCCTGCGCAGGTTCTATTAGCCTATAAGCCATCCTCTAAATCAACTAAATCCTCTCCCGAACCTCCTCCCTCCCCATGTAAGCAGACTTCTTGAGCTGCTTGCCCTGCCTGTCTCTTCCTATCTTCCTGAGGGACTTTCCCATTATGGTGTCAAGCCAGCCACTCCTTGCCAACTCTGGCCTCCCGGTGATTCCAGCTCTAGGGGAGCTCAAGCTCCCTCCCTGTGGGCTGAGACCAAGCCTGGGGTTTATTCGGGTATGCCTCATGCTACGTTGGGGGAGTCCTGATTGATTGTGACATCTGACAACTGCTTCTCTTTTCCCCCTGTCTAATGTCACTTCTGCCTGAGACAGTGACCAGAGAGTGGAGGTTTCATGTTGCTGAAAATGTTCCAGTACCAGTCAATGGGAGCAACCTAGAGGCACAGGTGATCACTAATCCCTCAGGTGTGTGTCATGCCTCCAGGTTCTTCCTTCCCCTCCCTTACCTAAGAAGTCAGGCACCTTTTCTGCTCCCTCCATGGTCTCAGTGCGTGTCCTTTGTCTCTGTCAGCCTTCCCCTCCCTGGGCTTACTAGGACCCTGGCCTCCCATGAAAAGCTTGTAGCATGGTACCTTATGACTTAAGTTATTCCCACTACTTTGTCATCCCCCTCAGTCTAAAGCAACTTTAAATTAACCACTAGGCACCAGCGAGGCAAAAGCACTTACAAAAAAACTGAGACTGCCACACTTGCCCTAACTCCACCCCCACAAGAGGAGGAGGGAAAACAAACAGGCACACTTGTGCACACAGATGATGGCCCCTGGGCACAGCAGGAACGCCTGCCATAGCTAAGAAAATCCATGCAGAGGACCCAGTACATCCAGGGCCACCAGCAGCACATGGCGGTGGCCGCGGCCTGCCACCATTTCCCCTAGAATAAATGCATGCAGAGTACATAGGAAGGGGGGAGGGGCAACAGGCCGAGGATTATGTCTAGGCACACAGGCTCACTTGTCCCTGGTGTATGGGGGGTGGCGGTGCCTTCTACAGACCCTGCTCCCAGCCCCACCTCACGTCTCGTGCCACCAGACCCGCCCCTTCTAAGCCAATTGTTAGCTCAAGGTTATAGTCTCAGGAACAGCAAAATGGGCATTATTGTAGTCTCTAAACTTCTCATTTTCATCTCTGAGACCACCCAGATTGGCTCCATAATTATGATTTAGATACTCAAACAATGGCCATTCTTTGTAAGCCACAGGATAAACTTGAAAAGGAGGACCAGAAAAGCCCCTTATCAATGACAAGGCCCACCCCTATTGCTCCACCCTATGTCCTACCTTCAAAGCCACCCTAACATTCAGAACCTCATAATGGGTGCTTCCGCCTTCAACAGGTAATGGTAGGAAGAGGGCAAGTCTTATGTCCCCTTCCAGTTATCAGATCTAAGGGAAATTTAAAAAGATCTGGGCAGCTATACTGATGCCCAGACAAATACATTCAAGCATTTATCTCTGTGATCCAAATCTCTGAATTGACATAAAAGGATATTATGCATCTACTAGCCCAGACTCTTTCCTCATTAGAAAAGCAATGAGTTCTAGCCCATGCCACTCAGGTTGGAAATGATTACCATTTACAATGAGCCCCAATACTATTGGCACCTAAAAATGAGAAATAAATGTGCCTATACCTACAGGGGCACAGGCAGTCACCTTGACAGATCCACACTAAAAGGTGCTGGTGATATGGCTCAAGCAGCAGAGTGCTGCTTGGTAGACATAAAGTCCTGAGTCAAGTCCCAGTACGGCCAAAGAAAAAAGAAAAAAATATATGGGGATGAGGACGTGGCTCAATGGGAGAGTGTCTGCCCAGCATGTGCAAGGCCCTGGGTTCAATTCCCCAGCATTGCTAAATCAAAAAAAAAGAAAATGGTAAGGAAGATAAATGGCATTAATGTCACTTCAGCCATCTCATAGTGGAAGAAAGTAGCTTAACCTAGACAGATCCCTCATTCGTCAGTGAGAAAACTGAGGCCCAGAACGGTTCAGAGACCTGCCCTCCAGAGCGTCAGGTGTCAATGTAAAATAACAACTTTGCTTTACAGCAACACCCTAAAAAAAATCCCCTTACGTTTCTGTAGCATCTTGAGGATGCTATCAGAAAGCATACCACAGTGGACCCAGAGTCACAGGTGAGAGAGGTTCTCCTCAAAGATAAATTTCTAACTCAGTCAGCCCCAGATATTTGTAAAAAACTCAAAGTCTGCAGCTGAAAGGAAAAAAGTCATTGAAGCAAGTAATACAGCTAGCCATGCCTGTATGTATAGCTATGTATGTATTTCTGTATGTCTGGGACCTGACTAACAGGAGAGAAAAAGATAAGAGACATCATGACCTCACTGCTGCTCTCAGAGAAGTCCCCACCCGACTGGGGCCTGAATCCTGAACTTGCTATCATGGTTGGAGAGGAGGGGCACTTCTGCAGTGAATGCTCAGAAAGGGGACAGCCTGGGAGTCAGCCCTGCCCCCAACCGGGACCCTGCCCTCTCTGCAAAGGTAACCAGTGGAGGTCTAAGTGCCCCTGTCTCCAGATCGAAGGCGAGGTGCCACCTCCTATGGATTGATGGGTCCCGGCCTCCTGTCCACACTCCACTTCTTGGCATCAATGTTGAGGAGCCTCGGAGTAGCCATAGTGGCAGAAAAGCGAAAGGTCATTTTCCAGCTAGACAGTGGAGTTCATTTCTCTTTCTTACCTATCTCTCCCGGTCCCCAGTCCAATGACAAAAGTTATCGTTCGGGGCAAATCTGGCCAGCTCCTACAGCACTATTTTACACGGCCTCTGACCTGCTCTTGGGGAGCCCTCCTCTTCTGTCATTCTTTCCTCATAGTTCCTGAAATTCCAGTGCCTCTGCTGGGATGGGATTTACCATCTCAACTAAAAGCTCAAATTCTCCTCCCCCAGCAGCTATCTCTGCTGCCCCCTCCTTCAGGAACAAAAGATTCCACAGTGTGGACTGATGGAATGACTGTAGGGCGAGCCAGGATGGCCCTCCCTATTCAAGTAAAACTCAAAAATCTCTCACAGTTTCCACGCCCAAAACAATATCCCCTCAAGCCTGATAGGCCTTATGCCTATCATAAATTCCTTAAAAAAAAACCAAGGGCTACTAATTAGTTGCTCTAGCCCCAATAATAAATTTAAAATTCTTATAAAAGTTAATTTTAAAATACAAGTTACAAAGTAAACAACTGGAAAGGATATAGATAGGTATTAAATGTATTTTTTGAGAAGTTAAAGGAAAAGGGAATGTTTTTTAGATGAGAAAGGATTTGGTAAAGAAGGGTTTGTCCTAAAGATTCTTTCAAATAGGAGGGATAAGGACAAACCATCAAAGGGTTTAGTATGTTATATGAAGGTCTGAATAAGTTTTAAAAGTTAAAGTTGACTATAATCTAAGAATTGCCTAAAAGATTTTTAGGGTCATGTCAAACTAAAATCAAATTCTCTATGTCTATAAAATAACAAGGTTATCTTAATATTGTTCAGCTCTAGGTAACATTTACAAAATACTGTTACAGAAAAAGATTTTATTGAAGAAATTATTCGTGTTTTCTGTTGATCTTGTCAAGCTTTAAGCACTACTAAATCAGAGTTCATTTATGTATTTGCTCATGTGTCTTAAATGACCACCTTATAACAGTGTTGTGCCTATACTTTATCTAAATATGGTACAAACATTTACAAAGTTTCATAAAAAATGAGCTAGAGCTCTCTTTTATCCAAGGGTGTTATATTTAACCTAAATCTAGACAGTCAGTCCCTGCCTTCCACAGGTCACCTACCTAGGCAGGGTCTTAAAGGGACATACTCACTCCATGAGTCATGAGGGAATCAACCCAGTCCTCCATTTCCCACTCCCCCATACCATAAAGCAGCTTAGAGCTTTCTTGGGAGTTACAGGATTTTCCAGAATCTGGATCCCTAGATATGCAGCCCTTAGCAGACACCTTTTTATGTTCCTTCTAATATTTCTATTTGGGTCTTACATGATAAATGCTCTAAATAATGTATGACCGCCCATTTCTCTTAGCAAACTTGCCTCCAACAGACCCTGCTCCTTTGGCTGTCTATCTACCTTATCTTAACCTTCTCAGGGAACTTCTCAGAAAGCATGCAGACCAGATCCTGCCCCACCCTATAACAATTTCTGTTAAACTAGGGGATCTTGTTCTCCTAAAGGATCCTCACAATGCCCACCGCTGACAAGCTCAACGGGAACCCCCAGTGGCAGCACCTTTCAAGGATAAAACATTCCCCACCAACTTCAGACTGTTCCACTACAGCAAATGATGAGTACTCTTGTGCACCGCTGGGCCCCACGCAGCTACGCCTCTCCTGCAAACCCTCTCCCTCTTCCACTCCTACACAGTTCTTAGTCATCTGGCTCTCAATTTTCCACCATAGGTGGATTTAAAACTCTGGTGGTGGGGGAGCCTGGCAGAATGGCTGAAGTGGCACAGCACCTGCCTAGGAAGTATGAGGCTCTAAGTTCACGCCCCAGTATTGACAAAAAACACTGGTGGGGCAGTAAGCCTAATTCTGGGAACATACATAAATACTTCCCTGCTTCCTTCCCTTTGTTATAAGATCTATTAGGTCCATTATAGAGGCTACTATAGAAAGAAAAACAGTTGCACATGTAATGATGCTACACCAAAACCGATGAGGCCTTGACCTGCTCACTGCAGAGAAGGGTTGGTCTCTGCCTATTTTTACAAGAAGATTGCTGCTTCTATGTTAATCAGTCGGAGGTAGTAAAAAATAAAATTAGACAACTCCAGGAGCAATTAGAAAAATGGAGAAGGGAGTTAGAGGACTCTTGGAATCATCTAGGGAACAACATTTCACAGTGGTTTGCCTGGCTAATGCCCATCCTAATGCCTATGTTTCTTGCTCTCCTATTCTTAAGCTTCCTCCCTTGTATCATAAAAACAGTACAAAGATTTCTCTTAGACCACATGTCTGCTATTGCTAATCAAAAGTTTAACCAGTTGTACCTCCAGGGATATCAACCTCTCCAAAACCATCTGGAGGACTGCTGTGAGGGCCCCTACCAGGACGCAGGAGTCTGAGGATCTTGCCCCATACAGCGCCCCCTGGCAGCAGGAAGCAGCTAAGAGGTTGACATTTCACCCCAATTCCCAATTCTCAGCTCCTACCCTAATCACTATTAAAGAAAAAATGGGGGAATGTTAGAACAATAATGTCACCCTTTGTAAATCGGCCAAAATGGCAGCCCCGCCCCTTAACAGAAATTCCTGTGCTCTAAGACAGCCCCGCCCCTACCCCAGAGACTACTGTACATGCGCAAACTTCCTTAACCTCCCCCTTCTATAAAAGCCATGCCTGGCCCAGAGTCTGTGTTGCGCCATCTTTCCCTGGCTAGCATGGCGGTTTGAGCCTGCCATTAAACCTTGCTCTTGGACGTGAGACTTTTCTCATGAGCTTTCTTTGCATGTGGCATTTTTCCTAACTACAAGGAGGAATGGAGGAAACTGCCCCAAAGAAAGGTAACCTCAGAGCTTCCCCAGGACCAGTGATGATTTACTTCTAGTAACTTCTGAAGAACCCCCTCCAAAAACAAGGACTGAGATGATGTTCCATCAGGCCATACCTGTACCTGGGGCTGTGTATTTATACATAAAGCTAAAGTTCATGTCTGTACCCTGAAGATGGCTAAAAATTACCTCTTCTCCAGGTGTGTCCAGACCATGTCATAAATCTTCTTCCTTTGCCCTTCACCACGCCTCTTTATTTGTTGTATAGGGGTAAGTGGCTGGACCTGACGTGTGGAAGCCCAGGAGTTTGGGCCTGCAGCCTAAAACTCTGGTTTCACATTGACAAGACTATATTCTGACAGAAATGCATAAAAGCTACATTCTGTTGGAAATGCATAATGAAGGTTTTTCTTATATATTGATTCTGAAAATTGAAAATCAGTAAGCAGTAGTCATTGCAATATGATCCTCTAAGTACTGCTCGCTACAGAATAGGTAGCACTGTAGGATTTCCTTGGCCAATGTTGTATTTCTAATTTCAAGAAAAGATAAACCATGCTACACTGCATTAAAACTGTATCTAACCAAACTCTTACAATTAGTTTAAAATTACTTGAAAACAGACAGAAGAACTAGTTAAAAGATATCAAGAAAGCAGTCAAAACATGAATATGGGATATTCTGTATTCTAGCTAGCAGTTTCCTCAGTATGTCAAATGGCATGGGGAAAAGCGAAAAGAGGGTGCTTCTGGACTTAAGATGCAACACTCAGATGCAATTGAAGGACCTGGTTGGGATCAATTTGAGTAAGTCTGAAAACACATTTTTTGAGATAGCTGGAGAAGCTTGATCAGGAAGTGAATTTTAGCCAGGTATGGTGGCCAAAGCCTGTAAATTCCAGCAACTCAGGAAATGGGTGTAGGAAGATCGTGGTTCAAGGTTAGCCCTGGCAACAAATTAAAAGTGTAAGGACTGATGGTATGGCTCACATGGTACAGCATTTGCCTAGCAAATACAAGGTCCTGAGTTCAATACCCAGTACCACAAAAATAAAACATCATTAAACAGGATTTTAGACTATACCAAGAAATTGTTAATTTTGCTAGGATGTCATGATGACATTATCATTAGAAAAGTAAAATTCCATTGTTTTAGAGATTGATGAATGTAGGGATAAAAGTTATTTGCTGTCTATAATTTACTTTTATGCACTTACCAAAGAGAGGAAAAAGGATAAAGCAAATGTGCCATGTTCTCAATCACTGTTGAATTGAGTGGTGGACAGATAGGTGCTTATGGTGCTATTGTTTCTACTTTTGTGTATACTTGAGATTTTTTATCATAAAAAATAAACTTCAACAAATCTTTTATGGACAAATCTTTTCTTTCTTTTTTGAAACTGGGGTTTGAACTTGTGCTTTGTAGGCAGGTGCTTTACTACTAAACCACGCCCCCAGTCCTTTTTTATTTTAGTTCTTTTCCAAGTAGGGTCTTGCACTTTTGCCCAGGACGAGCCTAAGATGGGGAGCCTCCTACCTAGGTCTCCTTCACAGCTGGGATTACAGACACGCAACACCATGCCCAGTTTATTAAAATGCGGTCCTATTAACTTTTTTTGTCTGGGGTTGGCCTTGAACCGTATTCCTCTCAATTTCCACCTCTAGAGTAGCTGGAATTACAGACGTGAGCCACCCATACCTGATGACATTATTTTCCCCTCAAGGTTTGAATGCAGGGTCTTGTACTTGCTAGTCAAGCACTCTACCACTTGAGCCACACCTCTAGCTAGACAATTACTTTCTTCAGTTTTTGTTTTTTTTCTTGTTTTTTCTCAGCTTTAGATTTTCTTTCTTGTAGACCACAAAATAAGGTTTCAGCACGTCTTGAAAAATTACTGTTTCTCAGACATATGCTCAAAGCTCCAAGGGCCTAGGTTCTTCTGAGAGGAGTAAGTCTCAGAGCCCTGCTCAATGCTTAAGTCAGGACTGGCTGTCTCCCAGGCCTACTGCTCAGTGATTCCCTAATTGTCCTTAACTGAACCCCCAGTTAAAGCTATTGTTTCCGTCAACCAGTTTTCCTCTTTCTTGTTTTTCTGCCCTATTTTGTTTGGTCCTCTATTGCACTTTAAAAAAAAAATAGTTGTGATATGTTTTCCCTCATATGCACATTCTGGATTAAAAGAAAAAAAACATGAAAGTGGACCAAAACTATTTAGAAGAGGGAGGGGATGGAGGGAAGGGGTAAATATGGCCAAAGTACAATATATGCATGTATGAAAATTTCATGTTGAAACCCATTATTTTCTACACTTAAAACACACTAATAAAGAAGGAAAACAATGCTGCCTGAGAAATAAACTTTGAGTTCTTGTGTAATATTTTTTATTTTACATTCACATTCTTGATTTGGCAAGTCAGAATAATTTTCCCACTGACCAATCAAGGCAGTAAAGTAGTCAGTGTTCCAGCAAAACTGATGAGAAGTCTGAGAGCAGTGTGATTTTTATTTCTTGCATATGCAAACTATTGTTTTTTGTCCCTCCTTCCTTCCCTGTCAACCAGGTATGGCTATATTGCTCAGGCTCTTTTCAAACTGATGAGCCCGTGAGTTTCTACCCCGACCTCCCAAGTAGCTATACTATAGCTAAGCACTGCTGTATGCAGCTACTATTCTTTCTAAAAATTTTTAGAACATTCTTTTTAAATTGGAAGTTATAATTTTTATAAGGATGTGTTTAGATGCAAGTCTTTTAAAATTCATCTTGCTCAGCATTCTATAGACTCTTTCAATCTGAAGACATTTTTTCCCCTTAGCATTAAGAAATTTTCTTCTATTGTGAAGGGTTTATCGAGATAGGGTCTCGTGGAACTGTTTGCCCAGGCTGGCTTTGAACAGAGATCCTACTGATCTCTGCCTCCTGAGTAGCTAGGGTTACAAGTGTGAGCCACCAGTGCCTGGCCTTCTTTCCTATTTTTAAATTGTCTTTTCCTAGAATATTTATTTTCTTTCTATTGTATTTCTTATCTGTCGGCTTGCTCTATATACTATGACATTCCGGTATTATTTTCATCCCCCTTTAATTTATAAATATTCCAATCAAATTTTAAACTTGAAAATGCTTTCTGGATGATTTTTTTCCATAATAAGGATATCATACTTTCTCAAATTTCTCAAAAAGATGACAATCAGCTAAATATTTACTTCCTGAAGGTTTCCTCCATGGTCAGCTGGTCTGCTCTCTTTTTCAAGGTACCTGTTCTATTTTTCTTGCATATCTAGTCACTGGGATGGAGACATCTTCAAATGCCACAATACCTCAAAGACTTGACTCTGGGTTCCAACAACATATCGGTGGCCCCAGTCCTTAGTTTAATCTGAGTTTCTCACTCCTACACTTCACAAAATGTTGCACCTAGAGTTTCTATGGGTTTAGCTGGGAAGGTCAGTCCTATTTCTACCATAACTCTTACGCAAAATGTTTTGGTGTCCATCTTTCCTTTTAGATATCTAATGCAATCTGCAATTAATATTTTGTCTTTTATTTTTTTACTGTTAGCTTATTTCCAATTATATCCCTTTATTTCATTTTACTGCAGTCTTAAATGGAAGGGAAAAATGTGAACTTAGACCACCAAGTGAAACCAGAAGTCACATTTATTTGAAAGAGATGGAAAATGTAATCAATATACCCATCTATTCATCCCAGATACTTATATGTAACTTCCTACAGAATGTCCATTTGAGAACCTTACAGGAACCTCAAACTCAACTGTCTCAATCATCTTACCCAACATTATCTAGATCTTAGGTCAGCATCCTCTATCCTGGTTCCCTGTCACAATTTATCCAGTAAAGTCAAAACAGAAATACAGAGGTTGTTCTTAATTCCAATTCCCACTTTTAAAGTATCATGAAAGCTAGTCAAGTTTAACCTTATTCGTTCTTTGTCCAGTGAGGCCAAACCTCTTCATCTTTCTGGTGATATTGCTATCACCATAAAACCAAGCTCCAATCACATTTTGACTGAACATGGAAACGAGGCTTTTTTGATAGATTCCATTCCGCTTCAGAAACTCCACCTCCTATAAAGCACGTTATTGCACTTCACTATCTCTTATCCCTCTTTTTCTGCTACTGTCATGATTTTTAAGTTCACCTTCACCTCAGTCACCTGACAGGTCAATCTCATTTTTGGTTTCTTGGTGGTATTGGGGTTTGAACTCAGGGCTTCATACTTGCTAGGCAGGCACACTACCACTTGAGCCACTGCATTAGCTCCAGGTCAATCTTTATTTCTCTTCTTTCCTCACATCCTGCATCTAACTCAAATCAAACTCTGACAATTTATCCCTGAGTCTTTCTCTGTAGGTCTGAGCTGTACCATTTCCTCTGCTATAATGTTATTGACCATCATTTACTTAAACTACTGCAACAGTCTCCTAATTCCTATCTTTTCTTTTCACATGACTTAAGTATATCTTCCACATACACAGTCGGAAGGATCAATTTAAGTTTTAGTTCAGCTATCACAATCTATCCTCTCCAATGAGTTCCATCACATTCAGGATATAGTCCAAACTCCTCTCTATGGGGCCCAAGAACTGGCCCTACCCTACCTCACCTGCTCATCTGTCTCATTCTTCCTCTTGCTTACTATCATGTAGCCACATTGGGCATCTTTCTATTCTTCAGACTTGTATTTTTAACCATTGTATAGACATTTATATTTTGATATTAAGTGGTTTACATCAATCCTTTTTATAGTTACCTCAGTTACTGATTTCTTAAATTTGTTTTCTTAAGATAGATCCTTGTTATTTAATCTACATGTTAACTCTTCTGAAAGTTAGATTTTTAGTACTGGATTTCATTAAGTAAAAAAAGGAAAGTATTATTAAAAGATGTCTTTTGATATAAGTAAATATAAAGTTGTTCTAAAGGATTCTTTGAGACTGCTAAGTACAACTGTTAAAACATACAAATAAGTCCAATGAGGCCTTCTGTGGTGCTGCAATGTTTTGGTCTTCAGTATGGTTGCCAGTTACAAAGTTGAGTTAGGCTTGTGAAAATTCATTGTGTTGTACACTTATGATGTATACCTTCTGAGTATATATCAAATTTCATGAAAAAGCCTGAAAACATGTAGTTCTCGACTGGAAGGATATATGAGAAGCACTGAACTTTGAGGAGAGGAATCATATAAGAAGTAGAAGGGTTAATAAAGGAAAAGATTTCATTATACAAACCTTCTTGTATTGTTTGAATTTCTTGTATGCTAGTAGTAATTTTAGTTTTAAAATTCTATTTTAAAAGGAAATGCAAATTAAAACCACGCTAAGATTCCACCTCACCCCTGTTAGAATAGCCATCATCAGCAACACCACCACCAACAGGTGTTGGCGAGGATGCGGGGAAAAAGGAACCCTCTTACAGTGTTGGTGGGAATGTAGCCTAGTACAACCACTCTGGAAAAAAATTTGGAGGCTACTTAAAAAGCTGGACATCGATCTACCATTTGATCCAGCAATACCACTCTTGGGGATATACCCAAAAGACTGTTAGTCCAGAGGCACCTGCACATCCATGTTTATTGCGGCACTATTCACAATAGCCAAGTTATGGAAACAGCCAAGATGCCCCACCACTGACGAATGGATTAAGAAAATGTGGTATCTATACACAATGGAATTTTATGCAGCCATGAAGAAGAACGAAATGTTATCATTCGCTGGTAAATGGATGGAATTGGAGAACATCATTCTGAGTGAGGTTAGCCTGGCTCAAAAAACCAAAAATCGTATGTTCTCCCTCATATGTGGACATTAGATCAAGGGCAAACACAACAAGGGGATTGGACTATGAGCACATGATAAAAGCGACAGCACACAAGGGAGGGGTGAGGATAGGTAAGACACCTAAAAAACTAGCTAGAATTTGTTGCCCTTAACACAGAGAAACTAAAGCAGATACCTTAAAGCAACTGAGGCCAAGAGGAAAAGGGGAACAGGTACTAGAGAAAAGGTTAGATCAAAAAGAATTAACCTAGAGGGTAACACCCACACACAGGAAATCAATGTGAGTCAATGCCCTGTATAGCTATCCTTATCTCAACCAGCAAAAACCCTTGTTCCTAACTATTATTGCTTATACTCTCTCTACAACAAAATTAGAGATAAGGGCAAAATAGTTTCTGCTGGGTATTGAGGGGGGGGGAGAGGGAGGGGGCGGAGTGGGTGGTAAGGGAGGGGGTGGGGGCAGGGGGGAGAAATGAACCAAGCCTTGTATGCACATATGAATAATAAAAGAAAAATGAAAAAAAAATTCTATTTTAAGGAAAAATATATGTTAGTAGTAGTAGACATTGGATATCTTTCTTTTCTGTATTTTCTCAAAATTTAACATGATATTTGAACTTTACATAACCTATGTAGAATGCAAAATATTATTTCATGAGTAGGTTTTTCAAAAAATTGAATCCACTAATATAATATACTGGATAGCCAAAAAGAATCCATTCAGACAGCAATTCCCAATGTATAATCTATAAACTTCCTGGAGTAATCAAGATCCTTTCTGGGGTTTCATAAGGTCAAAATCATTTTTTTTTCCTGAGACAGGATGTTGGTATGTAGCTCAGGCTGGCCTGGAACTTGCAATCCTCCTGCCTCTGCTTCCTTAGTGCTAGGATTACTGGTGTGAGCCAATACATCCAGCCAAAATAATTTTTATATTAACACTAAGACGTTTTGTTTGCTTGCTTGTTTTTATAGTTCTAATACTTGCATCAATAGTGCAAAAATGGGTAAAACTTGATGTATTAGCATGACTCAAGACAGTGGTACCTATTACTAGTAGTCACTGTATCCTGCACCCCTACATACAGTTTAAAGAAAGAGTCAGTTCACATCAAAAAATACTTAATAAAGTAGTAAGAATCATTAATTTTATGAAATGGGAGATTCTTGAACACACAAGTTTTAAGACAGAAAATACTTTCTATACACTGAAGTATAAAGCTAGTCCTCAAGAAAAGCACCACTGAATTTCAAGCTGAACTAGCCACTTTTTACTACCAGACAAGCTATGACTATGAAGAATTGTGTATCTGGCAGACATTTTATTAAAAATGAATGAAATGAGCATATTATCTCAAGGATACAACTCACAGTATTACTTTTTTGATGATTATAAAAATGCAAGTAAGAATTTTGGAAAATTTGTATCTGCTAACATGACTTGACAGTTTCCCAGTAATTATATACTTTTCCTAAGGGATACTGGTAAAACTAATTTTTTCAATATTGTACAATGAAATGCATCAATATTTGGAAAATCTGTGTACCTCACTAAACCGTAACTTCTCAGTGACCAATGTGTAATGTTATAAAATTATGCATGGGTAAGTTTTTCAAGGTTTAAGAAAGACCAGAGGAATTTGATGTAACAGTATGAAGACTTGCAGATTCTACTTTGCAAATACCATTTACGAAATCATCAGTTGTCCAATTCTGGTGTAATATAAAGAATATACACAACTATCAGAAAAGGCTACTAAAATGCTTTTCTCTTTTCCAATGACATAGTGAGGCTGAATTTTTCAGAGTAGAAAAGGGTTCTGAAAATAGCTTCATTAGAAGAATAGATGGTAAGAATATGTTTGGCAGCTGTGTGTGTGTCTGTGTGTGTGTATAAAATTTTTTTTGAGACAGGGTCTCGCTATGTAGTGTGGCTGACTTCAAACTCTTGCTTAGCCTCCCCACTACTGAGATTGTAAGTATGAACCATACATCTGGTTACAATCTGTTTTCATTTTTGGGGTTTTTTTTTTGACAGTACTGGGGTTTGAACTAAGGGCCTCACACTTGCTAGCCAAGCACTCTACTGCCTGAGCCATTCTACCAGCCCTACAATCTGTTTTTAATGACTCTTTTTTTTTTAACAACAGGTTTACAGAACCTCTGTATCCCAGCACCAGGTTTCAATTATTATTAACATCTTGTATTGTACGGTACATGTGTCACAATTGATAAATCAACACTGACACACTATTAACTAAAATCCATTCTTTATACAGACTTCCCTAGTTTTTTTTTTTTTTTTTTTTGGTTTAAACTCAGGGCCTCACACTTGCTATGAAGGCACTCTACCACTTGAGATACTCCACCAGTCCCCTAGTTTTTATCTAATGTCTTTTCTGTTCCAGGATTCCACTTAGGATGCCACCTTACATTTAGCCATCAAGTTTCTTTAGGCTTGTCTTGGGTATAGCAGTTATTCAAACTTTGTTTCTGATGACCTTGTCAGTTTTGAGTCGTATTGGTGACAATTCTGAATAGCTTTCTTACACTGTACATTCGTTAAATTATCCCTTCCACCTCCCCTATTTTATTGATTTTTGTTGCTTAAATTGTTCCAGCTTTGGCCATTAGGAACTCTTTCAAGTTGGCTCCTGGTTAAATTTGACATATCCCCAACAATATAGTTTTTTTTTGTTTGTTTGGTGAGACTGGGGTTTGAATTCAGGGCTTTGCACTTGCAAAGCAGACGCACTAGTGTTTGAGCCGAAACTCCACTCCATTTTGCTCTGATTATTTTGGAGATGGCATCTCAAGAACTATTTGCCCAGGCTGGACTTGACCTGCAATCCTCCTGTACAGTAACCTTGTATCTGACAACTTTGTTCTGACCACTTATTGGTTCCAAGAAATTTTCAATCACTTTTCTTGGATTTTGTACATAAGATAATCAGTAACTGGGGTTCTTTTTGGGATTACGTTCTGGGTTATTTGACGAAACTGATAAATTAAATTCAGCTTTTGTTTCTGAATTGGTTTTCTGAATCAATACACTACCTTTAAAAGAGAACTATGAATAAGCCCATATTATTGGGCAATAATCACAACTAGACCAAACATCTTTAGCAAAACAAAACTCAACAACAAAAAAAGCACATAAGGCATATTCCTTTGACATACCAATTCAATGAATTCAATGAAATTCAATATTTACAATGGTTGAACTCAGAGACAGGTTGGGGAGTGATCATGATGTATCTGAAACTAGAAGAAAACACAGGAGAAAAACCCCATAGGCCCTGGACAATGACTTTTTGGATATGGACTCAAAAGCACAGGGGGAAAAAAAGCATAAATTGACAAAAGGAATAATTTCACACATGCGCAGCCAAAAAGAAATAATTGACTGAGTTGAAGATACAACACAGAATGGGAGAAAATATTTGCAAATGCATACAAAGAGATACATCTGATCAGGGGCTAATATCCCACACACAGAAGGAATCCAAACAATGCAATGGTGAGAAAACAGAAAAATTAATAATAAAAAACTGACAAAAGATCTAAAGAAGCAGTCATCAAAAAAAGATATACAAATGGTCAACTAGCATAGGAAAAAAAATGTTCAAAATCACTAATCATCAGAGAACTATAAATTAAAAACACAATGAGACACTACCTTATGTCTGTCAGAATGGCTATTATCAAAGACAGAAGACAACCAGTACCGGATAGGACAAAGAAAAGGGAATCCTTCCACACTATTTGTCAGAATGTATAAATTAGTACAGCCATTATGGGCAACAGTATGGAGGTTCCTCAAAAATTAAGAAAAGAGCTACAAAATAGATTCAGCAATCTACTACTGGGTATACAAAGGAGATCAAATGATTATGTGAAAGAAATATTTCCACTCCCATGTTCACTGCAAGATAATAGCCAAGAAATGGGATCAATCTAGGTATCCCTTAATAGATGAGTGGATAAAGAAAATGTACATGTACAAAAATATATATGTATAAAAGACTATTACTCACTCTTAAGAACAAAAGAAATTTTGTCACGTGTAACACTGATGAACCTTTATGTTAAGTGAAATAAGGCACAGATAGACAAGTACCACTGAACTCACCTATGTGGAATTTTAACAAAGCTGAACTCAGAATTAGAGAGTAGAACAATTACCCAGAGCTGGGGGGAGGGAGGGAGTTGGGGAGATGTTGGTCAAAGGATACAAAATTTAGCCAGGCCCAGTAGCTCATGCCTATAATCACAGTAACTTGGAGGTGGAGATCAGAGAATTCTGATTCAAGGCCAGCCCAGGCAAAGCTAGTGGAACCCCATCTAAATAAGTAAGCTGGACATGGTAGTTCATACCTGCAATCCCAGCTATGAGGGAGGTATAGATAGGAAGATTTCGGTCCAAGGCTGGCCCAGGCAAAACCACAAGACCTTATCCAAAAAAATAACTAAAGCAAAAAAGGGCTGGAAGCATGGCTTGTGTGATAGAACACCTGCATAGCAAAGGTAGGGAACCTAAACTCAAACCCCAGTGCTGCCAAAACAAAACGAAACAACAAAAAAATCCCAAACAAACAAAAGAGTACAGAATTTCAATAAGATATGAGGAATAAATTCAGGAGATCAGTTACACAATATGGTGACTGACTGTAGTTAGTAACAATGTACTATATTCTTGAAAACTGCTAAAGGGGAAGATTTTAAGAGTTCTCAGTACAAATATGTAAGCATAAGTTAACTGGTTCAATTTATAGATCACACAAGGTATACATACTTCAAAACAACATGTCATATTGGAAAAGTATATACAATTTTTACTTAATTAAAAATAATGGGGGCCAGAGGGGCAGGTAGCCCAAACAATGTATACACATGTGAGTAAATGTAAAACGATAAAATTAAAAAAATAATAGCCTGAGGATATACCTCAACAGAAAAGTATTTGCCTAGCATGTGCAAGGAGTCAAGAAAGATACAAAGTCTTAACAAAAAGCCTGATATTCCAAAAAAAGAAGATGCAAAGGTACAATCAAGGTTGGTATTAGAACTACAGCCACAAATTCAAAGAGGTCAAGACATTTCCCTAATAAAGAACAGGTTTAGAGAAAAAAACATTTGATCCAGTAAGTGGCAGAGCCTGTCTAAGGCTCTGGGTTGTGTTCTAAGCATCAAGCAAAGAGCTACCTGATCTTGTTTCCCTGGGTATGGCAGGCACAATCCACTGTCTGAAACCAAACACCATCTTCAGCTCTTTCCCTTTTCCTCCAGTCACCAGGGTGATGTCTGGAATGATGACATAGTATAGCAAACAGGCTAAGTGTGTTTTTAGCAAGCTTCTCAGCCTGGTCTTTGGCACTTATAAAGCTTCTACTCTCCTAAAACCTAAAAATGACTTTGCTACCAGAAACAATCTAGTATTACCAGATCAATAAACATTACTCAAAAAATTCACCAGTGAATTCAACTGTTGCCTGAGATGATAAACAAATGATCCAAGATGGAAAAGTTGATTCTCATTACATTTTCTAATTCATGGAGTAAGTTATTAATTTTTCTTATAATTTAATGTTTACCACAGAATTTTTAACTTAAGCACATTAAACATGGATTCAAGTTACAATTTCTTTTCTTTTTTTTTTTTTTGATGGAACTGGTGTTTGAACTCAGGGCTTTATCCTTGCTAAGCAGGTGCTCTACCACTTGAGTCATACCTCCAGCCCTTAGTGTTCTGGTTATTTTGGAGATAGGGTCTCACTTTTGCCCAGGTTGGTCTGGACAGAAATTCTCCTATTTTGCCATAGCTGGAATGACAGGTGTATGTCACCACACCCAGCTTTTTTCCATTGAGATGTAGGTCTCATAACCATGCAGGAAATGGTTTTAGATCATTCAACCTGGATGTAACTTCGTGTTACTACATCTTAAGAAAATTTTGAGCCCAATGCCAGTGGCTCACGCTTGTAATCTGAACTACTCAGAAAGAAGACATCAGAAGGATTGTGGATTGAAGCCAGCCCAGGCAAATAGTTCTTGACACCCTATCTTGAAAAAGTGCATCACAAAACTACCTTGGACTAGCTCAAGGTATAGGCCTTGAGTTCAAGCCCCAGTAAAAAAAAAAAAGAAAAATTTGCCTTCATCTTATTGTATTCCTTAATGAATACCTTCCTTTGTGAAATTAATAAAGGAAAAATTAAAAGGTTGGACTCAATTTTTCAAATCATTTATTTGTTTATTTGTTTTGAAACAGGGTCTCATTACACAGACCAGACTGGCCTCAAAATTATAATCCTCCTGCCTCAGCCTCCAAGTGCTGGAATTGCAGACATGTATAATCACAACCAGCTTCAGACCCAAATATTTTTGTTGCACATTATTCTACAAAACCAGTCTAATGTCAGATCCCCTCCCCCCAAAAAAACCACATTTAATTATACAGAAACTTAATGGTTCTGTTTCTGAATTTTTGGAGAAGAGCTCTGAAAAACTGGCCTAATTATCCAAGAAAAATGAAGTTAGCTTTCTTTCTTGCATATACATTAACAACTTTTTGGAGAATCAGTTTTCAAAAGCTAGGTCTAGTTGGGAAGTCTTTCATCAACAGCACCTGTCATGTCAAGGAAAGAAAAGAATTCTTAGGCTGGTGCTATCACTCAAGTGGTAGAGCACCTGCCTAGCAAGCATGAGGTCCTGAGTTCAAACTCCAGAAATTCTATTGTTCCTGAACCTGATGTTTTTGTTTTTTGTTTGTTTTTGTTGTTTGTTTTTTTCCTGTTGATTTGTTTTTGGTTTGTTTTGTTATGGTAGGTTTTCTATTTTTATTTTTATTCCTATTATCCTTTGTCTTTCTATATTATCAACTTTACCATCATCATCTTCTCATCCCTACCATCACCCCCTTCACTCTCCCTCCTTCTCCTGTGGTAAAATCCATTGCTCTCCTCTCGAACAGTTCATTATGCCCCTTCTCACCTACACTTTACCCCAGCCCTCACCTTCCTCTCCCATTTTCACCTAACCTATAACCAGACTACACCTCCCTCCTTTACACTCATCACCCACTGACCAACCTACTATACCAACTTTACATAACCCCAAATCCCTGCAATCCCTAACACAAGCACCCTCTACTACAACAACAGAAATACACCTAAACACACAGAAGGACCACAAAAATCAGCAGCCCCCACAATGCTTCCTCACTCACCCACCCCAATTCATACCTCCCCCTTTAGTGCCACCCAATCCAACTCCCCAAATCTCTATAGCTACCCTTACAAATGTTAACTGCCCAACTCCCAATGCTTATAGATAGATATAACCACCAATGGGTCTTCTATATAACATATTAAACTACTGGTTGAGTATTAAACCTGTGAATTAGTTATTACTAAATTACACCCAGACCAGGGGAGAAATAGCACACTAACCTAGCTAAAAACCCAATACAGCCACAACACAAAAATTAAATCAAGGGAAAGAAAACAGGTGACTAAAACCACCAAGTAGCCTATCAAGAACACAGTTACACAGTACCAAGTGGAACAACAGTAAGAAGAAAAAGGGATGGAAACCATTTCCCACTCCCAAATAACTTAACACAGGATTCAAAGGGAAATGAAGAAAACAATACCCAGTTCCTGACTCCAACAAAACAAACATAAATGACATAAAGGAACTCACCAATGCCCACAAAAACACCATCAAAGAAGAAATCCTACAAGTAATCACTGAGAATTTCATGGAGATGTTACTAGATATGGTTAACCAAAATGTACAAGATGCACTCAAGAAATTTCAAGGCACCGAAAATAAAGAATACCAGAAGACACAGAAACAAATGAATCATAGGAGCCCTAAATAAACAATAAAGTGAAACAGAGAACACTATAGAGAGATGAATCAATTAAAGATGAAAATAGGAAATATTAAACAGGAAGTGATATGGAAAAACTCCAAAAAAAGAATCAAGCAGAAACGCAAAACACAGTGGAAGGCCACTCCAGCAGACTAGATCAAGCAGAAGACAGAATCTCAGAACTCGAACATAAAAGTAGAAATTAAAGGAAAAACTGAAGAACTGCTAGTCAAACAACTCAAGACCGCTGAAAGGAATATGCAAGAACTCACCAACTCCACAAAAATACCAAACCTGAGAATCATGGGCAATGAAGAAGAAGTCCAAGCAAATGGGATTCGTAATACATTCAATAATATAATAACAGAATATTTCCCAAATATAGAGAATGCTACGCCCATTCAGGTACAGGAAGCCTCCAGCACATCAAAATAGACTTGACCAAAAGAGAACTACCCCATGACATATAATCATTAAAACAACAAGCACAGAGAATAGAGAAAGAATATTGAGGCTGTAAGAGAGAAAAAACAAACAACATACAAAGGTAAGCCCATCAAAATCATAGCAGATTTTTTAACGGAAAACTTAAAAGGTATTCCGGGCACTGAATGAAAATAATTTCAACCCCAGGATACTCTACCCAGCAAAACTACCATTCAAAATAGATGGAGCAATAAAAGTCTTCCAAGCCCCACTACAAAAGATTCTCCAAGGAATTCTGCACACAGAAAATGAAGGCAAACAAAACCACGAGAGGACAGGCAGTATCAAACCACAGGAGAAGAAAAGACAAGAATTCGGAGAGTAACATTGATTCACCTGCACACAATCAAACCCTTAAACAACAAAAACTAAATGACAGGAATCACCACATACCTATCAATATTAACACTGAATGTTAACAGACTTAACTTAACCATACAAAGAGTCAACGAAACAAAAAGCTGGTTCTTTGAAAAAATAAACAAGATTGACAGACCCCTGGCAAATCTGACATAAGTAAGGAAAAAACCCAAGTCAGTAGAATCTGAAATGCAAAAGGGGAGATAACAAAAACACACCACAGAAATTCAGGAAATCATTGGAGACTACTTTGAGAACCTATATACCAATAAATTTGAAAATCTTGAAGAAATGGACAAATTTCTAGATATGTATGACCATCCAAAATTGAACCAAGAGAATATTAACCACCTAAATAGATCTGTAACACAAAATGAAATTGAAGCACCCAAAAAAGAAAAGTCCAGAACCTGATGGATTCTCTGCTGAATTCTATCAGACCTTTAAAGTAGAACCAATACCAATGCTCCTTAAAACTTTTCCTTGAAATAGAAAGGGAAGGAACACTGCTTAACTCATTCTATGAACCAGCATTACACTAATCCCAAAACCAGACAAAGACACATCAAAAAAGGAGAACTAAAAGCCAAACTCCTTAATGAACATCAATGCAAAAATCCTCAATAAAATAATGGCAAACAGAATTAACAATGTATCAGAAAGATCATTCACCACGACCACATTAATAAAAGCAAACACAAAAACCACATGACCATCTCAACAGATGCAGAAAAAGACTTTGATAAGATTCAGCACCACTTCATGATAAAAGCTCTAAGAAAACTAGGAACAGAAGGAATGTACTTCAACATTATAAAGGCTATATATAACAAACCTATTAATGGAGAAAACCTGAAACCATTTCCCCTAAAATCAGTAACGAGATAAGGGTACCCACTACCCCCACTCCTATTCAACACAGTCCTGGAATTCCTAGCCAGAGCAATTAGGCAAGAAGAAGAAATAAAAGGAATACGAATAGGTAAAGAAACTGTCAAAATATCCCTATTTGCAGATGACATGATCTTATTCCTCAAAGAGCCAAAAAACTCTACCTAAAAACTCCTAGACACCATAGACCGCTTCAGCAATGTGGCAGGATACAAAATCAACTTACAAAAATCATTAGCTTTTCTACATACCAACAATGAACAAATTGAAAAAGAATGTATGAAAATAGTTCCATTTACAATAGCCTCAAAAAAAATCAAACACCTAGGAGTAAACTTAACAAAGGATGTGAATGAACTCTACAAGGAGAACTACAAACCCCTCAAGACAGAGATCGAAGAAGACTACAGAAGGTGGAAAGATCTTCTGTGCTCATGGATTGGTAGAATCAACATAGTAAAAATTTCTATACTACCAAAAGCAATCTCCATGTTTAATTAATGCAATTCCCATCAAATCCCAATGACATTCACCACAGAAATTGAAAAACATACCCTAAAGTTCATTTGGAAACACAAGAGACCACAAATAGCCAAGGCAATACTCAGCAAAAAGAGCAATGCTGGAGGTATCACAATACCCGACTTCAAACTATATCACAAAGCAATAGCAATAAAAACAGCATGGTACTGGCACAAAAACAGGTATGAAGACCAGTGCAACAGAACAGAGGACCTGGATATGAACCAACACAGCTATGCCAACCTTATTTTTGATAAAGATGCCAAAAACATACAAGGGAAAATAGCCTCTTCAATAAAGTTTGCTAGGAAAAGTGGTTATCTGCCTACAGAAAACTGAAACTAGATCCATGTATATGACCCTGTACTAGTATCAACTCAAAATGGATCAAGGACCTTAATATCAGACCCAAAACTCTGAAGCTAGTACAGAAAAGAGCAGGAATATTCTGGAAGCAAAAGGTATAAGCAAGGATTTCCTTTTTTTTTTTAATTTTATTATTCATATGTGCATACAAGGCTTGGGTCAAAGGATTTCCTTAATAGAACCCCAGCAGCTCAGCAACTAAGAGAAAGGAATGATAAACGGGACTACATGAAATTAAAAAGCTTCTTCACAACCAAAGAAATGGTCTCTAAACTGAAGAGAACACCCACAGAGTGGGAGAAAATATTTGCTAGCTATAAATCAGACAAAGGACTGATAACCAGAATATACAGGGAGCTCAAAAAACAAAACTCCCCCAAAATCAACGAACCAATAAAGAAATGGGCAACTGAACTAAACAGAATTTTTCCAAAGGAAGAAATCCAAATGACCAATAAACACATGAAAAATGCTCACCATCTCTGGCTACAAAGGTAACACAAATCAAAACCACACTAAGATTCCACCTCACTCCTGTTAGAATAGCTATCATCAAAAACACCACCAACAACAAATGTTGGCGAGGATGTGGGGAAAAAGGAACCCTTATACACTGCTGGTAGGAATGTAAGCTAGTACAACCATTCCGGAAAACAATTATGGAGGCTTCTTAAAATACTAAACATAGATCTGCCATATGATCCAGCAATCCCACTCCTGAATACGACTCAGGTTATTCCATAGGCACCTGCACACCCATGTTTATTGCAGCACTATTCACAATAGCCAAGTTATGGAAACAGCCAAGATGCTCCACTACTGATGAATGGATTAAGAAAATGTGGTATTTATACACGATGGAATTTTACTCAGCCATGAAGAAGAATGAAATCTTGTCATTCACAAGTAAATGGAAGGAACTAGAGAACATCATCTTAAGCGAAGTTAGCCAGACTCAGAAGGTCAAAAATTATATGTTCTCCCTCATATGTAGACTTTAGATCTAAAACAAATGCAATAATACTGCTCAACATTGGTCACATGCTAAGGGGAGAACACATACAGGAGGAATAGGGAAAAGTAGGAAACCCAAAACTTGAGAAAGTATTTGATGTGCCCACCATAGAGGAGCTAATATAGTAAGCTTAAACTGACAGAGGTCACTATGGGAAGGTGACCAGGAAGTAGTAAAGAGATCTGGTAGAGATGAATCAATTCAGGTTGTAATACAATGTGCATGGAAGCAATGCTAGGAATCTCTCTGTATAGCTATCCTTATCTCAAACTAGCAAAAATGCTATGTCTCTTATTTTGCTTATGTCTTCTCTTCAACAAAACTGGAGAAGAGGGAAGAACAGGTTCTCCCTAGAAGTGACAGGGGATGGGGGAAAGGGGAAAGAGATGGCCTAAACAATGTATGCACATATGAATAAATGAACCAAAAAAAACCCAGAAATTATACCAAGACAAAGTCACTTAATCTTTCTTTCTCAGAGAAAATCAGTGACTATGAGACTCTTTTGCACACTATGGTGCATTTCTGTATTTTAAAACATCATCAGGTGGTTGCCAGTACTCTTGCTAGTACCATATCATTACCAAAACAAACTAGAAAGACAGAACCTGCTAGAGGTAAAGGGAAGGAAAATGTGTTGTCCAACATATGATTTTATACTTTCGAATACAGAAGACTGTTGAAAAATGATGTAATACAAGTTATGGAAATGTTGTAGGTGGGAAATAGAGACTTTGCCATTTACAATATTGATTTTCTGAATGACTTCAACAATTGTTTTCCAATTAAAATATAACTGCCTTAGTCTAAACAAAAAATAAAAATAAAAAAATCATAAGTTCAAAATAATACTTAAGAAAAGCAAGAAAGAAAACTAGCAAAAAGCAAAACAAAATGTATTGAAACTTTTTGGAATCTGCTGCAACATAAAGTCAGTACTCTGAAAATGAATAAAGAAAAAGAATTAAATATTTACTGTGCATTTGCTTATTTATCCTTTATTTCAGGGTAAACAAAAGGCCCTATTGGATGAGAGAAAGTTCTTCTATACAGAATAATTTCTGCTAATACTAATAATTGCAATAGTAATGACAAAAACAGAAAATCACTGTTTTACAACATCTAATGAAATAAATGATTCAGGCAATGGTCACCAGTGAAAGGTGAAATCACCAAGTGGAAAGAACCATGGGGAACTTTACATGAAGGGATCAGATTTTTACCATCTGAACACTTCCATCAGCATCTAGATGTCCAATCTCTAGGAAGTAAGAGAGAACAGAATAGCAACTTGGTAGGCTGAAACTGGAAGGACTGCAGTTCAAGACCAGCCTGGGCAAATAGCTCCTGAGATCCTATACCCAAAATAACCAAAGCAAAATGAACCAGAAGTGTGGCTCAAGCAGTAATCGTCTGCTTTGCAAGCTTGAAGTTCAAACCACAGTCCCACAAAAAGAAAGAAAGTTCAGAGTAGTAAATTAAATAACCATATGAAACAATCAACCAAATCTAGAACGTGGTTATTTTCCATCATAACTGACTAGTTTCTTCAGAAAGCCAATAGAATAGTGAAAGATTGGGATGGGGTGAGGGACTGTTATAGAATAAAAGAAACTTAAGAAATCTAACAAACAAATACAGAAAGTTTAGTTGCATCTTGACTTGAATAAAACTATAAAAATCACTTAGTCGTCAGGCACCAGTGACTCATGCCTGTAATCCTCACTACTCAGGAAGCAGAGATCAGGAGGATCGTGGTTTGAAGCCAGCCCAGGTAAATAGTTTGAGGGTCCCTATCTTGAAAATAATCCTTCACAAAAAAGGCTGGTAGAGTGGCTCAAGGTATAGGCCCTGAGTTCAAGCCCCAGTACCAAAAAAAAAATCATTTAGTCAATCAGTAAAATCTAAGTACAGAATAGGTGGGTATTAGATGATATTAAAGAAGTATTTTTACTTATGAGGGTATGGTAAGAAATACTTATTTTGAGATAAAGTATTCTGGGGGTATTGTGAAAGGAATTATTTTACAATACCCTAGCAAAACAAAGACCGGAGGGAAAAACAGATAAAAAGAAAATAGTATAGCAATGTATTAATGATTGTTGAATCAACGTGGTGGGTACATAGCAGTTCATTGTATTTTCTGTTTCTGTATGCATTTGGAGAAAAAACAAAAGCCCAAAGAAACAAGATAACAACAACAAAACCACATGTTGAGTAGAGATCTAGAATCCAAGTCACTGGAGCTGAGGTTATGTTGAATGAAAATGAACTATGATGGTTATTCTGACCTTAAGAGAAAAATCAGAAAAGAGAAATTAATTCTCTTACTCAAGGGAGATAGAGGAGAAAACTTGCTAGACAAATTGGTGTTAAAGCACACAGAACAAAGACAGGAAAAGGGCTGTACTCTAATTTGGGTTCTCTCATAGATTGCAACCCACCCGTGAAAAGTATGGGGGCAGTTTCAACTTAGAAGGGAGAAGCAGTCACAGATTTGTGAAAAGACTGTAAAACAACCTAATTTTGAAGATTACAGGCATGAGCCATCAGCGCCCAGCTGCAATTGCCTACTTTGTAAGCACAAAGTCCTGAGTTCAAACCCAGGCCCACTAACAAAAGAAAAAAAGGACACTTGTGCCAGGCGCTGGTGGCTCACGCCTGTAATCCTAGTTACTTGGGAGGCTAAGATTGGCAAGATTGCAATTCAAGGCCAGCCCAGACAAACAGTTCGAGAGACCATTTCCAAAATAACCAGGGCAATATAGACTGGAGGTGTGGCTCAGGTGGCAGAGCACCTGCTTTGCAAGTACAAAGCCCTGAGTTCAAACCCCAATCCCACTTAAAAAAAAAAAAAAAAGTACCTTATATGCCCAGTGTGATGACACATGCCCATAATCCCAGCCCCCAGGAGGCAGAGGCAGGAGGATCTTGAGCTCGACATCAACCTGGGCTATGTATAGTGAGATCATGTCTCCAAAAAACAGTATATTCATGCACTCTAGCATCTATGTTTAAATTAAATACTTATACGTGTATATTAGGGATTAATATAGCTATTTTCTCATTTTTACTTTCATTGTACATATTAAATTAATTCACATTTAATATTCTAAAATAATCTTTTATTTCAGTTGACATAAAAAAATAATTATCCAGGGGATGACATAAGGAAAGAGTGTAGAAGGGTGAATATGTAGAAATATTATGTACTCATGTATGAAAATGAGACCTGCTGAAATTATTCTAATAGAGGGAGAGGAGATAAAGGAAAATGATGGAGGGGGTGAATTTAACTAAAATATATTGTAAGCACTTCTGTAAATGCCATAATGTACCCCCAGTACAATAATAATAAAAACGTTATCGAAAGCATAGAATAAACTGTTTATCTCAGGGAGTTTAAGGCATTAAAAACTCCTTTTTGAGAATCATAAAACCTTTAAGTATCTTTCCTGGGCCAAACACTAACTATACCAGTTGTTAGAGGTACCAAGATGAACTAAGGGGATACAGGAAAAGACACTTCTGCCTGTGTTCTCTCAGAATTTACTACCAAAACAGTACGGAAAAACAATTTTAGAAGCTGAAACATGAACTCATCTCTGAAGAACCCACAAGCTAAGTATGTCCAAGTGGACGCAGTTCATAGGATGATGTTCACCAAGGATCCTGGGAGAGTCAAAAGTTGGGGGCACCAGCTAGAGGCAAGCCCATTCTGCAGGAAGATACTTTCAGGTTCCCAACTCTTCTTTCATGACTGTAGGACACAAGAGGGTTATTCTCTACAGAAATTAAGCCAAAGAAGCCTTGAATGGGGAATGCCAAAGAATTGCAGAAGGTAGAGATGAGGACAGCAAAGAAACAAGGCAAGTAAATCAAAGTACTCTCATTGATACAATTTTTTTTTCATTTTTCTTTTATTATTCATATGTGCATACAAGGCTTGGTTCATTTCTCCCCCCTGCCCCCACCCCCTCCCTTACCACCCACTCCACCCCCTCCCACTCCCCCCCTCAATACCCAGCAGAAACTATTTTGCCCTTATCTCTAATTTTGTTGTAGAGAGAGTATAAGCAATAATAGGAAGGAACAAGGGGTTTTGCTGGTTGAGATAAGGATAGCTATACAGGGCATTGACTCACATTGATTTCCTCTGCGTGGGTGTTACCTTCTAGGTTAATTCTTTTTAATCTAACCTTTTCTCTAGTTCCTGGTCCCCTTTTCCTATTGGCCTCAGTTGCTTTAAGGTATCTGCTTTAGTTTCTCTGCATTAAGGGCAACAAATGCTAGCTAGTTTTTTAGGTGTCTTACCTATCCTCACCCCTCCCTTGTGTGCTCTCGCTTTTATCATGTGCTCATAGTCCAATCCCCTTGTTGTGTTTGCCCTTGATCTAATGTCCACATATGAGGGAGAACATACGATTTTTGGTCTTTTGAGCCAGGCTAACCTCACTCAGAATGATGTTCTCCAATTCCATCCATTTACCAGCGAATGATAACATTTCGTTCTTCTTCATGGCTGCATAAAATTCCATTGTGTATAGATACCACATTTTCTTAATCCATTCGTCAGTGCTGGGGCATCTTGGCTGTTTCCATAACTTGGCTATTGTGAATAGTGCCGCAATAAACATGGATGTGCAGGTGCCTCTAGAGTAACAGTCTTTTGGGTATATCCCCAAGAGTGGTATTGCTGGATCAAATGGTAGATCGATGTCCAGCTTTTTAAGTAGCCTCCAAATTTTTTTCCAGAGTGGTTGTACTAGTCTACATTCCCACCAACAGTGTAAGAGGGTTCCTTTTTCCCCGCATCCTCGCCAACACCTGTTGTTGGTGGTGTTGCTGATGATGGCTATTCTAACAGGGGTGAGGTGGAATCTTAGTGTGGTTTTAATTTGCATTTCCTTTATTGCTAGAGATGGTGAGCATTTTTTCATGTGTTTTCTGGCCATTTGAATTTCTTCTTTTGAGAAAGTTCTGTTTAGTTCACATGCCCATTTCTTTATTGGTTCATCAGTTTTGGGAGAATTTAGTTTTTTAAGTTTCCTGTATATTCTGGTTATCAGTCCTTTGTCTGATGTATAGTTGGCAAATATTTTCTCCCACTCTGTGGGTGTTCTCTTCAGTTTAGAGACCATTTCTTTTGATGAACAGAAGCTTTTTAGTTTTATGAGGTCCCATTTATCTATGCTATCTCTTAGTTGCTGTGCTGCTGGGGTTTCATTGAGAAAGTTCTTACCTATACCTACTAACTCCAGAGTATTTCCTACTCTTTCTTGTATCAACTTAAGAGTTTGGGGTCTGATATTAAGATCCTTGATCCATTTTGAGTTAATCTTGGTATAGGGTGATATACATGGATGTAGTTTCAGTTTTTTGCAGACTGCTAACCAGTTTTCCCAACAGTTTTTGTTGAAGAGGCTGCTATTTCTCCATCGTATATTTTTAGCTTTGTCAAAGATAAGTTGCTTATAGTTGTGTGGCTTCATATCTGGATCCTCTATTCTGTTCCACTGGTCTTCATGTCAGTTTTTGTGCCAGTACCATGCTGTTTTTATTATTATTGCTTTGTAATATAGTTTGAAGTCAGGTATTGTGATACCTCCTGCATTGTTCTTTTGACTGAGTATTGCCTTGGCTATTCGTGGCCTCTTGTGTTTCCATATAAATTTAACAGTAGATTTTTCAATCTCTTTGATGAATGTCATTGGAATTTTGATGGGAATTGCATTAAACATGTAGATTACTTTTGGGAGTATAGACATTTTTACTATGTTGATTCTACCAATCCATGAGCATGGGAGATCTCTCCACTTTCTATAGTCTTCCTCAATCTCTTTCTTCAGAAGTGTATAGTTTTCCTTGTAGAGGTCTTTCACATCTTTTGTTAGGTTTACACCTAGGTATTTGATTTTTTTTTGAGGCTATTGTAAATGGAATTGTTTTCATACATTCTTTTTCCGTTTGCTCATTGTTAGTGTATAGAAATGCTAATGATTTTTCTATGTTGATTTTATATCCTGCTACCTTGCTATAGCTATTGATGATGTCTAGAAGCTTCTGAGTAGAGTTTTTTGGGTCTTTAAGGTATAGGATCATGTCGTCTGCAAATAGGGATATTTTGACAGTTTCTTTACCTATTTGTATTCCTTTTATTCCTTCTTCTTGCCTAATTGCTCTGGCTAGGAATTCCAGTACTATGTTGAATAGGAGTGGAGATAGTGGGCATCCTTGTCTGGTTCCTGATTTTAGAGGGAATGGTTTTAATTTTTCTCCGTTAAGTATAATGCTGGCTGTAGGTTTGTCATATATAGCTTTTATAATGTTGAGGAATTTTCCTTCTATTCCTAGTTTTCTTAGAGCTTTTATCATGAAATGATGTTGGATCTTATCAAAGGCTTTTTCTGCATCTATTGAGATGATCAAGTGGTTTTTGTCTTTGCTTCTGTTAATGTGGTTTATTACGTTTATTGATTTTCGTATGTTGAACCACCCCTGCATCCCTGGGATGAAGCCTACCTGGTCATGGTGAATAATCTTTTTGATGTGTTGCTGAATTCGATTTGCCATTATTTTGTTGAGGATTTTTGCATCAATGTTCATTAAGGAGATTGGCCTATAGTTCTCCTTTTTGGAGGTGTCTTTGCCTGGTTTTGGGATAAGTGTAATAGTGGCTTCATAAAATGTGTTTGGCAGTTTTCCTTCCCTTTCTATTTCATGGAACAGTTTAAGGAGGGTTGGTATCAGTTCTTCTTTAAAGGTCTGATAGAATTCAGCAGAGAATCCATCAGGTACTGGACTTTTCTTTTTGGGGAGACTCTTGATTGCTGCTTCAATTTCATTTTGTGTTATAGGTCTATTCAGGTGATTAATTTCCTCTTGGTTCAGTTTTGGATGATCATATGTATCTAGAAATCTGTCCATTTCTTTTAGATTTTCAAATTTATTTGAATATAGGTTCTCAAAGTAGTCTCTGATGATTTCCTGGACTTCCATGGTGTTTGTTGTTATCTCCCCTTTTGCATTCCTGATTCTACTAATTTGGGTTTTTTCTCTCCTCATTTTAGTCAGGTTTGCCAGGGGTCTATCGATCTTGTTTATTTTTTCAAAGAACCAACTTTTTGTTTCATTAATTCTTTGTATGGTTTTTTTGGTTTCTATTTCGTTGATTTCAGCTCTTATTTTTCTTATTTCTCTCCTTCTATTTGTTTTGAGATTTGCTTGTTCTTGTTTTTCTAGGAGTTTGAGATGTATCATTAGGTCATTGATTTGGGATCTTTCAATCTTTTTAATATATGCACTCATGGCTATAAACTTTCCTCTCAAGACTGCCTTAGCTGTGTCCCATAGGTTCCGGTAGGTTGTGTTTTCATTTTCATTGACTTCTAGGAACTTTTTAATTTCCTCTTTTATTGCATCGATGATCCATTCTTCATTAAGTAATGAGTTATTTAGTTTCCAGCTGTTTGCATGTTTTTTGTCTTTACTTTTGTTGTTGAGTTCTACTTTTACTGCATTGTGGTCAGATAGTATGCATGGTATTATTTCTATTTTCTTATATTTGCTGAGGCTTGCTTTGTGCCCTAGGATATGATCTATTTTGGAGAAGGTTCCATGGGCTGCTGAGAAAAATGTATATTGTGTAGAGGTTGGATGAAATGTTCTGTAGACATCTACTAGGTCCACTTGATCTATTGCATATTTTAGATCTTGGATTTCTTTATTGAGTTTTTGTTTGGATGACCTATCTATTGATGATAATGGAGTGTTAACGTCTCCCACAACCACTGTGTTGGCGTTTATATATGCTTTTAGGTCTTTCAGGGTATGTTTGATGAAATTGGGTGCGTTGACATTGGGTGCGTACAGATTGATGATTATTATTTCCTTTTGGTCTATTTCCCCTTTTATTAGTATGGAATGTCTTTCTTTATCTCGTTTGATCAATGTAGGTTTGAAGTCTACTTTGTCAGAGATAAGTATTGCTACTCCTGCTTGTTTTCGGGGGCCATTGGCTTGGTAAATCTTCTTCCAGCCTTTCATCCTAAGCATATGCTTATTTCTGTCGGTGAGATGAGTCTCCTGTAAGCAACAAATTGTTGGATCTTCTTTTTTAATCCATTTTGTCAAACGGTGTCTTTTGATGGGTGAATTAAGTCCATTAACATTAAGTGTTAGTACTGATAGGTATGTGGTGATTCCTGCCATTTAGTTATCTTAGTTGTTTGAAGGTTTGATTGTGTGTACCTAACTTGATGTTACTCTCTACTGTCTTGCTTTTTCTTATCCTGTGGTTTGGTGCTGCCTGCCTTTTCATGGTTAAGTTGGGTGTCACTTTCTGTGTGCAGGATCCCTTGCAGAATCTTTTGTAATGGTGGCTTTGTGGTCACATATTGTTTTAGTTTCTGCTTATCATGGAAGACTTTTATTGCTCCATCTATTTTGAATGATAGCTTTGCTGGGTAGAGTATCCTGGGGTTGAAGTTATTTTCATTCAGTGCCCGGAAGATCTCACCCCACGCTCTTCTTGCTTTTAATGTTTCTGTTGAGAAGTCTGCTGTGATTTTGATGGGTTTACCTTTGTATGTTACTTGTTTTTTCTCTCTTGCAGCCTTCAATATTCTTTCCTTAGTTTCTGAACTTGTTGTTTTAATGATGATATGTCGTGGGGTAGTTCTATTTTGATCTGGTCTGTTTGGTGTCCTGGAGGCCTCTTGCATTTGTATGCGAATATCTTTCTCTAGATTTGGGAAATTTTCCGTTATTATTTTGTTGAATATATTACGCATTCCCTTCGCTTGCACCTCTTCTCCTTCTTCGATGCCCATGATTCTCAAGTTTGGCCTTTTGATGGAGTCGGTGAGTTCTTGCATTTTCTTTTCACAGGTCTTGAGTTGTTTAATTAGTAGTTCTTCAGTTTTTCCTTTAATTACCATTTCATCTTCAAGTTCTGAGATTCTGTCTTCTGTTTGTTCTATTCTGCTGGATTGGCCTTCCGTTTTGTTTTGCAGTTCTGTTTCGTTCTTTTTTCTGAGGTTTTCCATATCCTGGCTGTTTTCTTCTTTATTGTTGTCTATTTTTGTCCTGAGTTCATTTATCCATTTATTCATTGTGTTCTCTCTTTCATTTTGGTGTTTATACAGTGCTTCTATGGTTTCCTTTATTTCTTCTTTTGCTTTTTCAAATTCTCTATTTTTATTGTCTTGGAATTTCTTGAGTGTCTCCTGTACATTTTGGTTGACCCTATCCAGTATCATCTCTATAAAATTCTCATTGAGTACTTGTAGTATGTCTTCTTTTAAATTATTCTTGTAGGCTTCATTGGGTCCTTTGGCATAGTTTATCTTCATTTTGTTGGAGTCTGGCTCTGAGTTTCTGTTCTCTTCATTCCCCTCTGGTTCCTGTACTAATTTTTTGCTGTGGGGAAACTGGTTTCCTTGTTTTTTCTGTCTTCCTGTCATTGTCCTTGGTGTTGTTACTGTCCCTGTACTGTGTGTAATTAAGTATTTTCTAGCTTGTAATAATAACAATGGTAATATTGAGAATGGAAGAGTGAGCTGAGATGGAAAGCAAGAAGTTAAAGAAAAGGGGAAAACAAATGTACAGACAAGAGGGAGAAAGCAGAACAAGGTATCAGACAAGAGAGTTTCAAAGGTATAAACAGGGAGTGTTAGTGTACTAATCGACAGTAAGCTGAACAGACAATAGAGTGACAGAGAGAGGATTGAAAATCAAAGATAAAAAAAATAAAAAATAAGTATATGAAAGTAATATCTATTTATAAAAATGAATTAAAATAAAATGGAAAATAGAAAATTAAAAAAAACAAAAAAACCCAAAAAACCAAAAAACTTCCAAGTTTATATGCAATGCAATTTCAGTCTTAATAATTTGGATGTCCGTCTCAATCTCCAGTCCTGGAGTTGGTGCCTCAGATGTTGTTCTGTAGTTGTCTCATCAAAGGGGATGCATAAAGTAGAACAAAAGTACACTCACACACACACAGAAGAAAAAAAAAAAAAGCCCCACCAAGTGTCCCCAGTTCAAATGCAATACAGTTTCAGTAAGTTTTTCGGCTTGCAGGTGTAATTCGGTTGTTCTCTCATCAAAGGTAGGGAGAAAAAGAAAAAAAAAGCGTCTGGAGGCAGTTCTGAGAGTGGTATCTGCAACTGTGGCTTGCCTGCCTGCTGCTCTCAGCCTGTAGCTGGCGGCGTTATTTATGCAGATCTCTGGGGTGAGCTTAGCACTCACCTGGTCCCACAGGCTTTGTTTGCTCAGAGTTCTCCTGTGCAGGGGCGGGGGGCCTCTGCTACAGGCTTTTCCCTTTCCAAGCACTGGGAAAGGCGACACTGCCCCGCGTTGTCAGGCCTGCGTGTTTATTTACAGTTCACGTGGGAAGTGGGTCTTCCCTCCTCTCACAAGCGTCCCCGCTCCTGGTTGCTGGCGCGCCCCGCTCCCGCCAGAGCCTCTCCGGCCCGCCCGGCTCGTTTATTTACAGTCCCGGGAAGGAGTCCCTTCCCCCAATCTTCAGCGCTCAGGGCGCCCCACCCTCTTTCCAGCGTCTTAACTGTTCTTATTGCTTAGTACTCAGTTTCTCTTTTTTTCCCGGGTGGAGGTCAGTCTGTCCAGGGGGCTATGCTGCTCTGGCCCAGGCTTGTCTGTCGGGGAACCGCGGTACCGCGAAGCTCACCTGGTCCGCGTCTTCCCAAGCCGTATGGGCGCCGGCCCTCATTGATACAATTTTTTAACCAATCCCTCAAGTTCCCAGAGCACTTGTGGCCTGACATATGACCCCCACTCTCACCCTCACCCCAAGCAAGAAGATCCTTCCTGAAAATGCTGTACAACCGTAAATGGAAAGGCCTGTAGACATGAAACAGGGGACTCCTCAAGGGAAAAGCAGCTTATTCTCTAATTACCTTTGCATGAAGAAACTAGATTCCATGCCCTGTTACAAGCACAGGTCCCAGTCAGCTCAGCAGCACTGAAATATTACATGGAAATAGATGGCCAAGGGTCACCAGACATTTGAGAAAGTACAATGAAGAGTAGAAGAAAAAAAATCTCAACAGCAAAAACAAAACTGTGTAATTACAGTTTCAGAAAAAGAAGAAAAATATCATACTTAACACAAACAGTAGTTCCCCCTTTTGAGGAAAAATGCATTTGGAAATTAAAAAAATTAATAAAGTCAAAGATTTAAAAATTAATACGAGGAAGATTGAGAATATAGCTCAGTGGTAGAATGCTTACCTAGCATACTTGAAACCCTGGGATTGATCCCCAGACAGACAGACACACACACACACGCACCCCAACAACACTAAGGCTAAAAGATTAGGAAAACTCTCAGGAAGTATACCTAAAATATAAAAAGATAATAGTATAATTTACTTAATAAGCACTTTCACTATTATGCATCAAACCAGTATGTAACACTGATTTACTACCTGATTGCTAATGTATGTGCACATTCTCATTTTGCTAAAAACAGAAATTAATGTAAAAAAGATCAATATGAAGATTCCCCTGTTCTTAATGAAGAGACATGCAAACAAAAATTACAGAAGGTAAAAAAGTGATCTTACAGAAGCACAAAGGCGTCTACGGCCATACCACCCTGAACGCGCCCGATCTCGTCTGATCTCGGAAGCTAAGCAGGGTCGGGCCTGGTTAGTACTTGGATGGGAGACAGAAGCACAAAGGCCCCTGTCAGTGAGATGAGAAAGGCTTCTGATAAAGGGGGTCTTAATAGGTGAAAAAGAGTTTACTGGTCACAGAAAAGATGCTGGGTGTTTCTTCCAGCAACAGTCTATGCATTTAAGTTTGTTCATTTTTGTTTGTTTGCTTGAGACATGGTCTTGCTACTGTAGCCTAGAATAGCTTTGAACTTGCAATCCTCCTGTTTCAACCTCCAGAATGCTGGGATCATAGGTGTGCATCACCATGCCCAGCTCTGCATGCAACTTTTCTTTCTAAAATCCAAATGATGGCATTCTATAAACACACTTGTGCACCTAGATTTTTTTTTACTTAGTATATCTTCGAAAATGTTTCTCAGATGTTTCTTATAAAACATGAATTCTTTTAAAAACCAAAACAAAATGCTTCTTATAAAAAAATTACACAGCGTAAGATTTAAAAACAAAAACCAAAAACTTTTCCATTGGTTACCCCATTCCTACATCCCAAGGATAAGCACTTTAAATTTCCTCCCAGATCTTTTTCTATAAAAATACATAAATGTAAATATAACTCAACATAAGCAAATATAATAACCCGATGTTCTATATGCTTATCTTTTACACATACTCACTTATACACATAAAATACATTTATATTATTTAAAGTCATAGATTCTGTTGTAAGAAATATTAGGAAACTGCACTGCATGTCAACTTACCAACACAATCACAGCACTCATCCCAAAGGGCCCCCAGACATAGCATACACTCCTTACAGCAGGAACAATTTCCTTCTCCAGGCCGGCACTGGCAGAGCTCCTGGAAATAGAAGAGACATTTAAAGTTAAAATTCCAAATAACTATCTTTAAGATTGTTTAAAAGCAAAAACCCAAACCCACAATATTTGCATTTACAACAATTTACTGATACAATCTTTTAATCAGTATCACTAATTATTTGTAGGAACACAACTATCTACAATGTCAAGTAGATTTTTTTCTTTTTTGGATACATTCAATGAACACATATTACATGCTTATCTTACTTTGAAACAAGACATTTTATTTTATAACCCATAACTTTAATTTCCACACCACTTCAACATGTAATTTACTAGAAAAACAAAACCTACTTTTCCACTATTGAATTCATTGCCCAAATTAATCTAAAAGAACAGTCAACTTGTAATGGGAGCTGTGGTTTCTCAAAATGAAAAATGTGAATAAAGTTTTATTTGTTTATTCATTTATTGGTGGTACTGGGGTTTGAATTCAGAGCTTTGCACTTGCAAAGCAGGCGCTCTACTCTTCGGCTACACCTCCAGCCCATTTTTCTCTGGTTATTTTGGAGATAAGAGTCTCAACAACTATTTGTCCTGGTTAGTGCTGAATCACAATACTGATCTCAGCCTTCCAGGTAACTAGGATTACAGGTGTGGGCCATCAGAGCCTGGTAAAAGCCATCTTTTTAAAAATGTCACTTTGGAGTCAAGTGTGGTAGTACACATCTGTAATCCCAGCATTTGGAAGGTGGAGGCAGAAGTATGGAAAGTTCAAAGCAAGCCTAGATTACACAGAGAGTTCCAGGCCAGCCTGAGCTATACATAAGACCTTGCCTCCACACAAAAGAAACAAACAAAAAGCCTCAAAAAAACAAGGCCTTAGGATGTAACTTAGTGATAGAGCACTTGCCTAACATTCAGAAGGCCCTGGATTCGATCCACATTACTGCAAAAAAAAAAAAAAAAAGTTATTTTGGGGCTGGGGGTGAAACTCAGCAACAGAGTACTGCCCAGTATGTACAAGGCCCTAGGTTCAATTCTTAATACCAGGAAAATGAACAAACTATTTTTATTAACCCATAACACATTCAAATAGTATACTTACTATGGTAGATTATTTACAAAAAAAGGAAGCAATTCAAGTGGTAGAGCACATGCCTAGAAAGCATGAAGCCCTAAATTCAAATCCTAGTATCTCAAAAAGAAAAAAAAAAGGTGGCAATTATTTTCCCTGTATTGTCCCTCTTTGCACTGTAAAATCACAGCTCCTCTGATCAAGGAACAGTATCTTTATATTTAGATGATCTTGAGATTCATTTTGATAGACAGAGTTCAGTGGAAGTGACTTCATGTTAGTTCTGCTTCTCAGCCTCAGGAAGCGTGAATTATGCACAACTTTTCTCTTAGAACTTTGCCTCAGCTGCATGTGAAGCCCAGGATAAGATCACATACATGACAGGTCAGTCCACCTGAAGCCAACCTACAACAGCATCCTCCAATCATGCAGCAACTGACAACAAACATAGGATGAGGTCCAAAAACCTCCCAGCTGGTAGTCTAGGCCCACAATGCTAACCCACAGAAACAGGAGCCAAGAAAATGCTGTTTTAAGCCATGATACTTGAGTGGTTTGTTACTCCGTAAGAGCTAACTAATGCATCTTGTTTTGCAAATAAAACCAAGTCAGTCAGTCAATTACTTAAGCTCTTGTCTCTGCCCTACCCCCTTGCTCCCAGGCTGCTCTTCCTGAACAATTCTGTCAACACCAGGTCCCTGGTTTAAGAGGTACCACATATATTTTCAGGGAAAACATCAATATTTTACTATTTAGGGGCAGTAATTTAGGACAAAACTGATTTTACTTTCAGGTGAGAAGAACTTCACAGGTCTACTGGACTACCCTTCCATATAAGACTTGAATCTCTTCTATATTGTTTCATCAACAAGTGGTCTTGTTCTAACTTGTTCTAACTCACAGCTAATGAAGAATTTAACTCAAAACAGCCTGTCACACTTGTAACACTACTGCTTCCTTAAGTTGAACTGAAGTCTGAAATTTGCTCTTTAAAATCCCCTGCCCCCAAATATAATTCCTCTTCAACACAATCATTCTCATTTTTCATATTATCTGTACTACAGTTTGGAATGTCTACCTTGCTTGGTTACTGCCAACCCTGAATCCCATCCTCCTGGATTTCTATAGCTATCATTTGTATTACAGAACTATTCTTCAAGGCTACAAATAATTGAACAGGGTAACAAATACATTATAGCCCACTGACCTGATTCTCTTCCAAGACCATGGGAGTGGGACACCAATATCTGTCAATTTTTATTAGAAGCATCAACTGGGAGATGATGGAAAGCTGGGTTTGGGATACCATATTAGGCCACCTACATAGTCCCAAGGAGAAGAGCATTGACTGGATAGTGGAGGAAAAAGTCACTTTACTTCTAATAAGGCTCTAATTCTTGGTTCTAATCCTTTGAGAGGCCTATCTGCACTTCCTGCTCTTGAATTATTTTTATAACTGAAGATATTCTTACCTGTTGAGATATCCTTTAACTGGAGTAAACTTCAACTGGAGTCACTTCCAACCAAAAAAGCCTAGTTGAAAACAAAACAATGTCTATCTTTTTCTCCTTCTCTGCTCATTTCAGATCAAATTCTCCCTTACTTTCTTCAATCATTCCCCATAACACTGTATCACTGTGCAATTAAGTGTTTGGGATTTGTTTTCTGTAGTACTAGGAATTGAACTCAGGTTCTTGAGCATTCTTGAGTGCTCTACCACTGAGCATAAATCCCAGTCCTGACGATTAGTTTTCTTCTTAGCTGAAACTATGGTGATCATAATCATTATCATTGTCTTCATCATCACAATTATCATAACCCTTTAGGGTAAAATGTAATTACCAAAAAGCAGAGCAAGTCTGTTGCCTCCTTGAACCTAGATACTTCCTTTTTAAGATTAAGATAGCCTACAGTTTTTTTTTTTTTTTTGAGTACAAATATACTGTCCGTAACTGCTATTTTCAAACTATTTCAACAATTTCAGAAAGATTTTTTTTAAATGTAAAACCCAATGCCAGTACGTTTTAAAAAATTAACTAGTGTTATGTAACCTGTTTCTCAAAATTTTAAATAGGATATAGTATTTGTCCCTTTTAAATTCATCTCATTACATTTTAGACTATAGTCCACCATTGTAACGTGACATTTTTTGAACACTGATTTTAATTCCTTTTCTCCCTCCAAAACTCCCCTATTCTGTAGCATTTTCAAGAGTCAATACTTATGCTGTTTTCTAATTAGTTTAATGTATGTCTTGTGAATAATACATGTGAGTTATAATATGCTACTTCTGTAAAATTCTATATACTCAGCCTGTCTTCCTATGTTTCAGACAGTCAGTTAGACTAGGCATACAGTGACAGTGTAACGTGCACCACACAGAGTGTGTACTTAGCATGTTCAAGACCCTGGGCTCTATCCCCATCACTACAAAATAAAACAAAGTAAAACACTACAAAAACTCAAGCATAGCTGAATACTTAGAAAACTAAATTTGCCGAAGATATACAGTTTGTAATTTATTTTAACTCCATAAAAACCCGCTTGTCCTGTCTTTGGAGCAAGAGAATATTCTATGAATACCAATTTTTTTTAAAAAAAAAATCATTAGCGTTAAGGATGATGATGTTTTTTGGCTTTTAGTTTTATAAAAGTTGTCACTTAGTTACAAAAAATAAAGCTTCTTATGGAAATTAAAATGACACCAAGACTCCATCACACCCCAGTCAGAATGGCTACCATCAAGAAAATATAAAACAAACTTTGGTGAGAATGTGGGGGAAAGGATCCCTTATACATTGTTGGTGGGAATATAAATTAGTGCAGACACTATGGAAATCAGTTTGGAGGTTCCTCAAAACACTAAAAGTAGAACTAACATATGATCCAGCAATACCACTCCTGGGCATACATTCAAAGGAATGCAAGTCTGCATATGATAGAGATACCTGCATGTCGTGTTTATTATAGCACTATTCACAATAGTAAAATTAAGAACCAGCCTAGATTTCCATGAACTGATAAATGGATAAAGAAAATGTATAGATACAGAATGAAGTATTATTAAGCCATAAAGAAGAGTGAAATTGTGTGTTTTTCAGGAAAATAAATGGAACTGGAAATCATCATGTTAAGTGAAATAGGCATGACTGAGAAAGACAAAAACCACACATTCTCTCTCACATGGGGAATTTAGATCTTGAAAAAAATGGCATGAGTATAATATTGGGGGACAGCTTGCATGTTGGGAAGAGTGGAACAGGTATGTGTGAAAGGAGATGGTTAAGCGGATTGATTACGATCAATGTATTTCATAGCTATGTATGAAAGTAAAATAATAAAACAATTAAAACTTATTTATAAATTGAAGAGGGAGATATGAAAGGGTAAAGAAGGAGTGAGAATTTGACCACAGAACATATGCTATGTTCATGTATGTAAATGTCACAGTAAAACCTCCTTTTTACAATTAATGTATGCTAATAAAAAAGAGAAAAAATAAACAATAAAAAAATAAAATAAAATAAATAAAGCTTCTTTTAAATTTTAATTTACATTACACATAGGAAATATTCCTTCACCCCCTTAGTTGTTAATTTACATTGTTATTTAAGACAACTTTGTTGAGAGAAATAAATTAGAATTGATTTAAAAATATATAGTGTCTCCCTTTTTTATGCAGTTTCCAAACTGTAGCTTATTAAGCGAATTACTACTGCTAAATAATCTTAAAACAAATGTCAAGTTAATAGTATCCGTTAGAGAAATCAATTTTTAAAGTATTTATTATGCCTTTTATTGTCAGGTATTTGTGAGGTGTTTTAAATTTGATTGACAAAGGGTGGGTGATACGGTGAGATTACTGCAGAACTAATGGAAAGTTAAAACTAGTAGCCTATTTAAAAGTTGCTTGAGTTTGCCTGGGTTATCTAGCCCTGTAGATCAAATGTCTTCCACATCGTCTTCATAGACACCTGTGCTGTACTTTTGCCTGTCATTGTAATAGGAGAATACATAGCAATGATGTGCTTATCTATTTATAATTTAGTAGTAGACAACAGTGAAAACCTTAAAAAAGAGAGACACAAGTAAATGACTTAAAGAAAAGTTCTATTACAGTACTATTTATTATAGGCCCACATCTATAATCCCAGCACCTGGCAGGCTGAAGCAGGAGAATCTCAGGTCCACGCCAGCCTCTGCTACATAGAGAGATCCTGTCTCAAAAAAACAAAACAAAACAGAAAGACAAAAATCCAGACTTTGTGGTAAATACTACTGCCAAAACTGGTTGGATGACAAACAATAATATCTTAGTTCATATTTTTCTTTCTTTCCACCATACTACAGAAAAAAATATTTGTCTTCATAAAACATAAACAATTTTTTTCTTGAGACAGAGCCTCACTATGTGACCAGGCTACTCACTACATAACCCAGGCTAGCTTACACAAAAATTTAATAACATAAATTTTAGTAATTTGAGTAAGTCAGTCTCCAAGTATATCTAACACTTCCTATTCATCATAATTTGTGTTAGCATTCATTTTAGGAGAATGAGAACTAGAAGGAGATTCTAAAACCAATCTTTCAGAGACCATTTGTGCCTGTTCTATTTCCAAAAACACACTTCTCACTTTTCAGAACTAAAATACTATCTAAGCAAGTTTAGTAGATGAGTCTGGTTTTGTTTTTTGTTTTTTTGGGTTTTTTTTTGGCAGCACTAGGGTTTGAACTCAGGGCCTCATGTTTGATTGGCAGGGGCTCTTACAGCTTGAGCTACTCCATCAGCAATAAGATGACATTTAGAATAGCAGAAGTAATAGTTTCTGCTGGGTATTGAGGGGGGGAGCGGGAGGGGGTGGAGTGGGTGGTAAGGGAGGGGGTGGGGGCAGGGGGGAGAAAAAAAAAAAAAGAATAGCAGAAGTATCACTGCAAATCAAGAGAGCAAAAGTATATGGAAATTATTTGATTTATGACTATTATTTTCAAAGCAAGAAACAAATTGAAACAATGGATTTCCACTGTAAATAATTATGAAGGATACCCAAGTAAGTCAAATAATTTGGTCTATTCTATTCACTTTGCATGTCTCTAAACATAGCATTATGGAACAATGTCTGGTCATAAACATATTTGGAAAAGAATACTTCAGTTTTTTTGACATTAAGCAAACTGGTTAGGATGAATGTTTCTAAATTTTAAAAAAATGTAAAATGTTCTGCACTCAAGTATTGTAAATACATTTTTTAAAACCCTCAAAAAGTAACTGTTTTTTAAGTAAGTATTACAGAAGTACAAAAAAACTACCCCATTTAAATCAAGCAGAATCTTTTTTTTGGGTCACTTTTTAAACATTTTACCTTTAGCTACTTCAGTTATGAAACAAAAATGAGTTTTCTATAGTCAGAAATGTAAAAGTCAAAATATAAAGAAATGTTTTACCAAAAATTTTAAAACTTTTTTTAATTATAAATGACTTTGGAAAATACTAGAATAGAAAGGGAGAATAACACCTAAATTCCTCCCACTTTGTTAAATTTCCATGCATTTATAACAAAGTAATGATTTCATACTATCCTAAACTAAAAAAATAAGCATTTCACTATTATATAAGTCTGTCCACATAATTTAATAGCTGCATAATAGTACATCCTATGTGCCAAAAATTCAGAAATAATCATTAAATTCTTAATCTCTTCCACACATTGTCAACTTTCTCATTCTTTATTACCAACGCCCAAACTTTGCCAGCTTTCATTTTACTGTTACTATATTTCAGAGTCTTTACTTCTTAAACGCAAAACACGTGAATTGAAATTTAGGATTTTCTTTGGGCTGGGTTATTTATATAGTTTACCAACCTCACTAAGACTACACTTGGGTACTGCTCAGTTGAATAGAACATGTGGTCAAACCAAACATAAAATTCACAAAAGTCCAAAATAAGGACTGACCCAAAGCTTCCAATTATTTACTGCCACCACCTCCTACAAAAGTTCTTAAGTGAGTTCTGTTTAACACTAACAGGCACTGTACTAGTGTTTTAGATGTATTATTATGAATCTCACAAAGCATCAATCAAGGGCTGTGGGCATGATTTAAGTGACAGAGTAACTGCCTAGCAAGAGGGAGGCCCTGAGCTGGAAACGCAGCACCACCAAAAACAACCCCAATCAAGGAAGTTATTATTCTCATTTTTTAAATGAAGCAGTGAAATTTATATAACATCATTTAATTAGTAAGTAACTGGGATTAGTTATCCATGATTGTAGATATTCCTGTTTTCTGAACATTGGAATAAGAAACACAAAGTTTATTTCTCATTCATTAGCATTTCAATAATTATAGTTATTATTCTCAGAGACAATGAGCCCCATAATTAAACTCAGATAATCCTTTAGGTCATTTAATCAAAGACATCATTCACTCTTGGTACCAGAATATAATTACTAGTGCTATTTCCCAAGTTTAGTCTTGTGTATAAAGGTGAAATAGGTATCACTGGCTAAGAGTTGCTTAATCCTTTCACTGATTCAACTAGTCAATGCTTGTATCATCTGCTTCAGTCTTAAAGACTCAAAGACAGTGTGGTTGTTCCTCACTGTGCACAAGAAAAGACTGAGAAGGAGTGGTTTAGTGCTTGCTGAGATCACACAGCTGCTGCTTTGACACCAGGTCTTCCAACTCAAGGATTTTTTCTACCAGCACTTCTCTTGCATGTTAGAAGCAGTGTAACATGGAATAAGACATATAATCCATGTGTGAAGTAATGGCCTACATGTTCTTAAAGTTTGGTGATCACAATGTTTGATAATTTTATAATGGCAACTACTGAAAACTTACACTAAATGGAATAGTGAAATGTATACTGTTAACACTGTTCTCTATTGACCAGCAGGAGTGTTTAGAGAGTACTTGGCAAGCTGCTTAAAAAGCTTAAATCAAATGAAAATCTGGAGCAGGTTCTGCCCAGAGGTGGCATAACTTGAGATGGTGAGGGCTATGCCCCAGGCCCTTTTTGGTTTTTGGTTTAGTTATTTTTCAGATAGGATCTTCAGTTTTTGCCAGGGCTGCCAGGACCATGAACCTCCTACTTATGCCTCCTGACAGTGAACATCAAGTTCAAGGCCAGCCTGGATACACAGTGAGACCCTGTATCAAATTAAAAAAAATGCTTTGGGAGATTAGGAAATACTTTCTTTCATTTTGAAAATCTAGTATGGCACACTGTGGTTTCTCCCACTAGCATTGTTTAAAATAAACCTGAACTGGCAAATACAAAGCTTATCTAAATGCAAGTTGATATTAAGAAAGCAAAGCAGAAGATAGTTCTAAATCTGGAAACACATTTCTCTATTTGACTTTTAAGCTAAAACAGAGCTTTTCTAAACAAATACTTTTCTTTTACAAAGAAACATAAAGCCAGGCACCAGTGGCTCACGGCAGTAATCCTAGCTACTTAGGAGCAAAGATCAGGAAAATCATGGTTCAGAGCCGACACGGGCAAATAGTTCTTGAGACCCTATCTTGAAAAAACCCATCACAAGAAAGGGCTAGTGGAGTGGCTCAAGGTGTCGGCCCCAAGTTCAAACCCCAGTACTGCAACAACAAAAGAGCCCAAAAACAAAGAAACATAAAACATGGCTGCCAAAAAACACAACACAAAAGTTTGCATATATAATTGTTAAAAGGCATCTGACAAACTGGGTATATTAGCTCTTATCTGTAAATACCAGCTACTTGGGAGATAGAAATGAGAAGGACTAGGGTTCCAGGATAGCCTGGGCAAAAAGTTAGTGAGACCCACCCCCCCATCTCAACCAAAGCCTTGGATATGATGGCACCCATGCCTGTTATCCCAGCTACTTAGCAGTAGGAGGGAGGCATAAGTAGGATGGTCACGGTCCTGGCAGCCCCGGCAAAAACTGAAGATCCTATCTGAAAAATAACTAAACCAAAAAACCAAAAAAGGCTTGGGGCATAGCTCAAGTGATGTTCAAACCCTGAGTTCAAACCCTGATTGCCAAAAAATAAATAAATAAACATAAAGACATAGGACAGACTATGCCAAAATAGCAAGAATAGTCTGTACTTGGATAACAGGACTATAAATGATTTATTCTCCTTTTTCTACTTCTATGTATTTTCTGAAGTTTTCAGTAGAAAATATTTTTATGATGGCAAATAAACATTTATTTGTATAGACTTACGATCTAGCTTAACTAATGTTTGTACAATAAAAAATAAGACATTCAAAAACACAAGCTGAGGTTCTTAAATATTAAATGAAGCAAACTCTTAAGTATTTATATCTTGATCTAAAACAAACAGGAATGTAATTACTAATCTAATTAAGTAAATGTACATTGTGTAAGCATCAGTCATTACATTATACACAGCACTAGATTATACCTATGCTGACAGTATTTTTACAACCTTTACTTGGTCAAATGGGCATTTAAAAATAAGACATCCTCAAATAATTATTCCCTTATTCAAGGGAATGAACACAATTATAATTAGATTAGGTTAAAACAAATGTTTTGACATATTAATATTATTTGAGGAGGATATCACACAAATCTTCAATCTCAGAACAGAAATATTAACCAATCTATTATCATGTTGTTCCTCATAAATTCTGATTGGCCAGAATGCAGAAAAAAAAGATGGCAGTTCGAGGCCAGATCTGGCAAAAAGTTAGCAAGACCCTACCTCAAAAACAAACTGGGTGTGGTGGCTCATTTCTGTAATCTCAGTTACTACAAAGAAGGAAGTAGGAGGATGTTGTCAAAGACCAGCCCAGGGCAAAGTTAGCACAGACCCTATCCGGAAAAAAAAAAAAACTTAAAAAAAAAAGGACACTCAGGTCTTGGCTCCAATGATAGAGCACTTGCATAGCAAGAGGAAGGCCCTGAGTTCAATCCCTAGTACACAACAGTTTCTATTGATAGGTAAACTTTTGCCCCCAAAATAACATGAACTTAAGTGAATCAATACTGAAAACAGAATTTATTTTTGTTCCTGAATACCATGAACTACCGAAATACATCTTTGGCACACTTTTTTTATATAAACCTAGTAACAAAAATTTAATAATGTATGTAATCTTCTTTACTTAAAATGCCTCATGCAGGGTTGCTAAAGTGGCTCAAGTGCCTGCCTGCATAGCAAGTGCAAGGCCCTGAGTTCAAACTCCAATACCACCAAAAAATAAAATAAAATGCCTCATGCATTTCTTTAAAATTATCCAGCTGGGGCTATCTAGAGGTAGGTACACATGAGATTGGTTATATATTGATTACTGCCAACACTGAGTAACGGGGGCTATTTTACTATTCTTCCTCTGTTAGTAAGTTTGAACATTTTCAAGTGTCCCAATGAAGTCCTCATTTTTATGTTAGTAATTCAGTAGGTAAAACAGTCAGTAAGAGTATCTTTTAATCTGTATTTAAAACATTTTAGCAGGTATTACAGACACATTAAACATTTGGAAGGAAACAATGGCTTAGTCCTCCTTTAAATTACATAGGCCTAGCATGAAGTCCTGAGCTTAAACCAAAGAAAGAAAGGAAAGAAGTAAGGAAGGAAAGGAAGGAGAGGGAGGGAGGGAAGGAGGGAGAAACAGAGAGAGAGAGAGAGAGAGAGAGAAATTACATAGGCCTAACATTACCTTTGGACATTAATTTTAAAGATTTTCATGGGATGTTAACTGAAGCAAAACAGGACAAAATGGGTTAGAGGCACAACTTTTAAGAGCAGGAAAATGTTATGAAGAGCAAAAAACATATAGAAAAATAATGTTCACAAAAGAAAACATTTTCTATTGTGAGCCAAAATATTACTAGTATGATACCAAGTCAAGATAAATGAAGAGAGTCTTATGTAGAATCTAATTTGCATTAAGGGAAAAAGGAAGACAAAGTTAATTTGTTTATTGTAATTAGAAAGCTTTAACTGAGTTCAAATCCCAGTCCCACCAAAAAAAAAAAAAAAAAGCTTTAAGAGTTAGGCATGGTGGCACATGCTGTTAATTCCAGTACCAGAGAGGCTGAGGCAAGAGGATCCAAGTTGCAAGCCAGCCTAGACTATATAGGGAGACTCTATCCCTAAATTAATAAATAAAATCTTGACAGGCATTGGTGGCTCATGCCTGTAATCCTAGCTACTTGGAAGCCTGAAATTGGGAGCATGGAGATTTGAGGCTAGCCCCAGCAAAGTCTGAGAGTGCCTGCTTTGCAAGCAGAAACCCAAGTTCAAACCCCAGTCCCATCAATCAATCAATCAATAAATATAAACTTTAAAGTTACATGTACTTGTATTTTTGACTTAAGACAAAATATAGTTTTAAAAGGTAGATTTATTAAAAGAAAGTATTTGGGGGCAGACATGGATGGACACACATGTAATTGCAGCTACTGTGAAGGCAGGAGGATCACAAATTCAGAGACTAGCCTTAGCAAAATTACCTAGAACCTACCTCAAAAACAATATATACAAAAAGCCTTAAGTATGGGAGTATGGGTCTTGGGTTCAATCCCCAGTATGAAAGAAAGAAAAATTCTAATGGGTTTCAAAAAAATTATAATTTATTTAATAACTATATTAAGTTTTATAATAAAAAACAGATCATTAGTTTAGCACATAAAAGTACCAAATAAATTTTCAGATAACCAGTAAGGTACTAAAATGATGCAGCAAGGACCTCTAAACCTAAGTTTGGATATTTTCATGAATATAATGCTCCTATTATCCTAAATATGGCCATTAATATTAGCCAAAAGTATTCACAAATCAATGAGCATTTTCCATTCTTAACACAAAATGGGTCTTGAGATGTCTGGGTTTGGATGTGAATGCCACCCTCAAAGGCCCATATGTGCCACTGAGAAATATTGGAACCATCAGGAGATGGGGCCTAGTGGAAAGAAGTAAGGTCACTGAGGGAATGCCTTTGAAGGGGATATTGGGACTCCCCACCTCTTTTGGTTTCCTTTTGCTTCCCAGCCACCAAAAAGTAAATAAATCCCTTCCCATCTCACATTCCCAAAGCAACAGGGCAGCCATGACCTGAAATGTCTGAACTGTAAGCCAAAATAACCTTTCCTCCTTAAGTTATCTCAGGATTTTGTCATAGTGTCAGGAAGCTAACACACCATGGTAAACAAAACATTTATCTAAAATTTTAAGGGTTTTTTTTTTTTTAATAAAAGCAGTAAAATAGTAATGATTTTGTTAAAACCAAAATCCTATATTACCAATATTTTTCCACAAACAGGACAGTTAAAACCATTCATTATATGAACAAAGGAAGTATATACCAAGACAACAATTTTACTTTTTTGATGTTTAAAGTTAGCTTTCTTTCCCAAAAGCACAAAATATTTACATAGGGACCACCCTTATGCATAGCAACTAGTAGGAGTGGCAGGAATTACTGTATTGCCTTGTAACCATGTTGGTAAAAAATATTTACATAACTCAGCATCCAAGGAAATTTTTCATATTTAGTTATTTCATGAGTGTAGATGGCTCAATATAAACAAATATTCTAACTTATCCTCACAGTACATCACTTCAGCACTACAGATGTTGTCCAAACTAAACTAAACTAACAAAAACTCTAAATTCTCTAAGGGGGAAGCAATATTGTTCTTTAAACTTCTATAGCATTGCATCTTTGTCTGTCTTAATGTACTTAATCTCTGACCTTACATTAGTCATTTCTTTATATGCTCCTTGGCAAATTCAAAGAGAAAAGCTATTATTACTCTCACCTAAAATGTCAACATGACTGTGCTCTCTTGATCATGAAAGGAGGACTCGGTATGCTCAGATGGAAAGCAAAGCTACAGCAATCTTTAACCTTTTCAGAGTCATCAACCACTCTGAGAATCTCTTGAAAACTATAGATCTTTCCCCCACAAAAATTCATAAACAAACCCTTACATTTGTGAGCAAATGATTTGAACAGGATGGCAATATAATGGTGCTGGGACAACCAGATATCCATGTACAAAAGAATGGAGTTGGATCTCTACTCACAACATTCACAAAAACCAAGCTGCAAATGGATCATAGACCTAAATGGAAGATCTACTTTTTCTTGGAAGAAAATATAGGGTAAATTTTTATGGCTCTGGTTATCTAATGATTTCTTAGACAGACAACCAAAACACAAGCAACTAAAGACAGGTACACAATACTTCATCAAAATTAAAATTTTTCAGTGTAAGATCAAGTTCATTCCACAGTACTGCAAAAACTAAACAAATAAATAAATAAACTTTTGCGATACCAAAGAAAGGTGAAAAGACAACCCAACAGAATTTGGGAAAATATCTGAAAATCATATATATAAGGGACTTATATTCAGAATATAAAGAACTCTTACAACTCAACAATAAAGACAAGCCTAATTAAAAACTGGCAGAGTTCTGATACATATTTCTGCAAAGATATACAAATGATCAATAAGCACATGCAAAGATGCTCAACATCATTAGCCATGAGAAATGCAATTCATAATTATTTCACACTGACTGAGCTAGCTATAATCAAAAAAAAAAAAAAAAACACAAGTGTTGGGCTGAAGGGTGGCTCAAGGGGAGAGCAAGGTCCTGAGTTCAAACCTCAGTAGCACCAAAAAAAAATGTTGCTGGGTATGGTGGCACACGCCTATAAACATAGGTAACAGAAGTAGGGAGAATGTACTAATTGCTTCTATAAACTGCTTATTTAATGTATTAACTGCTTCTGTTTTTACTTCTATTAGTGGTTTTTGCCATTTCACTAAATAATAAGCTTTTACTACTATTTCTTAATGTATTAATTCTAGATATTACATGTGTGAAACTACCTTTCTGCTATAATAGATAAGGACATAGCTCACTTACTTTCTCACCCCATCTTGTAGCAGTTATATCACTGTTTTATCTCTTGGTCATGCTTTCAATTGCTACAATATATTTAAACCTTTCTATTCCATCAACTACACACTGTTCCTTGATTCCTGACATAAAAGGAAAAGATTAATATCACCACTCTTCACTTTTAAATTTTTATTTTCTTTTTTTAAGCAATGAGACAGTAAAATCAAGTATTAAGAATAGTGCATTTCTTCTGGAAATCAAAAAAGGGAATTTGTTGGAGCTGTAAACAGTCTCAGGATCATGTAAACCTAACAATGGTGGCCACACTTAATGTCACAGAAAGCAAAGACATCCATGAAGAAGAACGAAATGTTATCATTCAGTGGTAAATGGATGGAATTGGAGAACATCATTCTGAGTGAGGTTAGCCTGGCCCAGAAGACCAAAAATCGTATGTTCTCCCTCATATGTGGACATTAGATCAAGGGCAAACACACAAGGGGATTGGACTTTGATCACATGATAAAGCGAGAGCACACAAGGGAGGTATGAGGATAGGCAAGAAATCCAAAAAAACCACGATAGCATTTGATGTCCCCAATGCAAAGGAACAAATGCAGAAATTTTAAACTGACAGAGGCCAATAGGAGAAGGGGACCAGGAACTACAGAAAAGGTTAGCTCAAGAAGAATTTATGTAGAAGGTAACACACATGTACAGGAAAGCAATGCAAGTAGACTCCCTGTATAGCTATCCTTATCTCAACTAGCAAAAACCTTTGGTCCTTCCTATTATTGCTTATACTCTCTCTTCAACAAAATGAGAAATAAGGGCAAAATAGTTTCTGCCTGGTAGCAAGGGGGTAGGCAGGAAGAGGGAGGGGGCGGGGGAAGGGAGGAGAAATGACCCAAACATTGTATGCACATATGAATAAAAGAAATAAAAGAAAGCAAAGAGATTAGTTTCTTGTCTCTGTGACTACTGACCTCAAAATTTTCTACTTTTGGCATGACTTCTGATGGGTTGCATCAAATCTGTGGGGCACTGAGGGTTAAGCATGAAGTACCTAGAGCAGTGCCTGGCACCAAATAATCACTAATTTTAATTATATTTGAATCTTATATACTGTATAGTCACAATTGGGGGACTGATTACATTTTCCTTATTGTTTTTTTTTTGGCAATATTAGGGTTTGAACTCAGGGCCTTGTGCTTGGTAGGCAGGTGCTGTACCACTTGAGCCATGCCTTTTTGCTTTTAGTTATTTTTCAAATACGGTCTCATGTTTATGCCCTGGCTGGCCTGGTCTGCAATCCTTCTACTTATGCTTCTCACTTAGCTGGGATGACAGGCATGCGCCACCATGTCCAGGTGTTTTTTTGTTTTGTTTTCTGGTGGTAGCTGTTAGCAGGCTTGTCTTGATGACTAGAATAGAGTGCTCAGCACCTTCTAATAGCATGCTTATAAAGCAGGATATTATACTTCTTGAACCCTACTTGCTTATATGCAAGAGAATTACAAGAGTAAAAATCTAGAGTGCATGGTTCAGTGACTCAGGCCCTAACCTAATACTTGGGCCTTACTCCATATTCTTACATACTTGCTTTCTGTGTCTCTACATTATGTATCTTTTCTATTTTAGCATTAATGAACCTACCTGAATGAGGCACTTGCTCACATCACTAGCACAGAGTGCTTTGTTACAGCTCAGTGACACAGGGAGCCACATCAGGAATATCAGGAAGGCTAGAGTAAGCACAACAACACAGTATGACTTCATGATTCTTCAAAGAAGCCAATCAGTAAATCCCAGGAAGCTAAACAAATAAACAAATAGAAAACTTTAGAAGGCAGTGGTAGGGTAAAAACAAACACAAAAAGGAACACCAAACATAAACCAAGTCTCACAGTTTGTGTTAAAAAACTAAGGGATCTTAGTGAAAGATTACTTAAACACTGAAATATTAAGCTATCAATGGTCACCTTCAAAGATCTAATTACTGAATCTACCCAGAAATGGGGACTGTAAAAGTCAACATTCTAAGCCCTCAGTAACCTGAAAGTCACTTTTTAAATTGGGGGGGTTGGGGGGAGAGGTGAGGAGAAGGGAGGGAGGGGAGGAGAGATATGTTGTGGATTGAACCCTGAGCTACAACCCCATCCCAATCTTTTAAATCTTATGGATCTTCCAAATCTGGATGTGGAAGTTATTTTAATGATTATCTTATTTTGTCTCTTAACAGAATAAAGCAATCTAAAGAAAGGAGAGGAGTCCAGTCATTCCTTAAACAGTTGAACAAATAACAAAGGGGGCAGTAAATTATTAATTGTATTAACAACTCTGGATAAATGTGAAGTTATTCTTTTAATTCTGTTAGTACCACCAGTTCCTCAAAATTAAGACTTTGTAAGAAAAAGATAAAAGGCCAGCATAAATTCTGAGCTAAACAGCCAACAAGGCGATTAAACCTTAAAAAATACATGGGCTGGGAGGGGTGGTGTTTATACCCTAAAATATATTGCTGTAAGAGGGGTAAAAGAACGGGTCTGTAAGGACTGCTCAGTATTATGGAGTCAAAAAATGACTGGAATAAAGGGCTCTGAATGGGGTATGACTCAATTTTGAAACACTCAAAACGTTCCCGAAAGACCGTTAGTAACCCAATTTTCTCACTCATTTAGCCCCACATACTAAAGAGGCTTGGGGGGGCTTCCAGATTTCCAGCACATATTTGTGTGAAAAATGTTATGTCCAAACCTCTCTTTCCTCCTACTGCCCCTAAAACCGGGGAACCGCCCATCTTTTTTTCCCTTGTCTTCTGAGGGGTTCAACGTTTTGTCTTACTCCCACACCTTCCAGGAAAAACCTCCCGGGGCCGGCTGGAGTCCACCCTGGCTTCCGGGACAGGGACAGGGACAGGGACGGAGACGGAGACGCCCGGCCCCACGTCCCCCTCCCCTAAGGAGGCGGTCCTTTGTGCACCCCGCGGAGCCGAGCCGGGCCCAGGGCCAGCACCTGGGCCTGCAGTGGGCTGCGGAGGCTGCGGAGCCCGCGGAGCCCGGCGGAGTCGAAGTTCCGCGAAGCCCCCCCACCCCCTCCGTCCCCGGTCCTCCGCGCCCCAGAACCAGGCTTCTCAGCCCCGCGGAGCCCGCCCCGCCCCGCCCCGGCCGACCGCCCGCTGGGGCCCACTCGCTCACCGTGGCCGCGGCGCCGCGAGTTCTCTGGTCCCCACGCGGCCGGCCAAGCCCGGGGCTCGCCGCGGCGGCAGTGCAAGCGAGGCAGGCCGCACCTTCCACCGTGCCCTGCGCGCAGCGCCCGCGAGCCGGAGGCACCGGAGACAGGCCGCCAGCCGCCCTCCTGCGATACCACTCCTGCGATACCACTCCTGCGATACCACTCCTGCCTCCCCTCAGCCCTCGCCCAGGTTCTGCCGCCACCAGCTTCCGCCAGAAAGCGCCCGCCAAAGCACCGCCCCCCCTCACGCCACGCCCACCTCGGGGAGATCCGGGCGCGTACCCTGAAGGCCACGCCCACCGCTCCCACTCTTACTCCCTGCAGAGGCACTTGGCTGTGTGTGAGTCGGCTCGCCTCCCGCCGGCTTCCGCCCGTGTCTGCGACCTCTTGGTTAATTTTATCTTAAGCTCCAGCTGACAGTCCTCTCAGACCCTTTGTCGAGTACCCCTAACCTGCAGTGTAGAGGCTAACAGCAGCCAAGGATACCAGACTTTCCATGACTTAGTCACTAAGTTCAGGAAGGGGCTGCATTAACCCTCAGCAGCCTTTCAAGGGTACAGTTATTGACCCCTTGTCGGGATGCGAGGCTGAGACAGCAGTTAATAGAATAGGGCTGACACTTGAACCCTTCTTATTTGACCTCAGAGGCAAGATTCATTTAAACTCATGTTTCTTAATTCTACCTTAGGTAAGGCTTTCCAAAACTAGAGATTTCCAGACTTAGTTTAGCAGTTCATTAAAATTTGCTGAGTCCTGCAAGTGTCTGACACTGCACTTGGCACTATTTCATGTGGTGTTTTAGGAAATTGATGCTCATCAACCAGTAGTAAGCATGTAGATAAAGGCAATCCAGAATTGCACTAAATTCTTTCCCACAATCCTAGGAATAAGCCTTTTTTTTACCCTTGCAATTTGAACTCAGGGCCTTAGGCTTGCTAGGCAAACATTCTACCCCTCCAACCGCGCATCCAGCCCTTTTGGTTTCAGGTTGTTTTTCAGATAGGGTCTAGAGTTTTTGCCCAGGGCTCACGTTGGACTTTGATCCTCTTACCTATGCCTACGGTAACCGGAATTATAGAACCACCATGCCTGGGTTTTCTTTGAAAAGATAATCTAGTGTAAAACCCTTAAGCTTTTTAGAAAGTCTTAAATGCTTTCCACTCCCTTTGGTTTACTGGAAAGAACGAATGGAAATAGCTGATTGGCTGAAGGGTGCATTGCATCATTGATTTTATTTCATTTTTGTACAATAAGTAAACACAGATTTAAATGAGGATATCTGGTTAAAGGAATTAGGATACTACAGATTAATGGTCTAATCGGATGTTAAACAAATGATATAGTAGATCTGAGATTGTCAAGATCCTTTATGCTCTTAAAATTTTGGGAGGGAGGCCTGGGGGCCTGGCTCAAGTGGTAGAGCACCTGCCTAGCAAATACAAGGCCCTGAGTTCAAACCCCAGTACTACCAAAAAAAAAATATTATGGAGGACTCCAAAGAGGTTGGTTATGTGTTCTACATTTATCAATACTTTGGAAATTAAAAAATATTATTATTTCATTTTAAAACATCAATGAACCCATTTCATTTTATGAAAAATAAGTATGTATTTCAAAACAAATAAAATAGTGGAAAGCATAGGTTGGCTTTAGATTTTTGTTATTCTCCTTAATGTCAAACAATTAAAGGTGGTTCTATTTTTATATTTGCTTCTATATTCAAACTGTTGCAATTTTATTTTTTTTTTGATTTTTATTGTTTTATTATGCATATGTGCATACAATGCTTGGGTCATTTCTCCCCCCTGCCCCCGCCCCCTCCCTCCGCCCCCTCCCTCTTCCTCCACCCCCTCAATACCCGGCAGAAACTATTTTGCCCTTATCTCTAATTTTGTTGAAGAGAGAGTATAAGCAATAATAGAAAGGAACACATTAATTTCCTGTGCATGTGTGTTACCTTCTGGGTTAATTCTTTTTGATCTAACCTTTTCTCTAGTTCCTGGTCCCCTTCTCCTATTGGCCTCAGTTGCTTTTAAGGTATCTGCTTTAGTTTCTCTGCGTTGAGGGCAACAAATGCTAGCTAATTTTTTAGGTGTTACCTATCCTCACACCTCCCTTACATGCTCTCGCTTTTATCATGTGCTCAAAGTCCAATTCCCTTGTTGTGTTTGCCTTTGATCTAATGTCCGCATATGAGGGAGAACATATGATTTTAGGTCTTTTGGGCCAGGCTAACATCACTCAGAATGATGTTCTCCAATTCCATCCATTTACCAGCGAGTGATAACATTTCGTTCTTCTTCATGGCTGCATAAAATTCCATTGTGTATAGATACCACATTTTCTTGATACATTCGTCAGTAGTGGGGCATCTTGGCTGTTTCCATAACTTGGCTATTGTGAATAGTGCCGCAATAAACATGGGTGTGCAGGTGCCTCTGGAGTAACTTGTGTCACAGTCTTTTGGGTATATCCCCAAGAGTGGTATTGCATGATCAAATGGTAGATCAATGTTTAGCTTTTTAAGTAGCTTCCAAATTTTTTTCCAGAGTGATTGTACTAGTTTACATTCCCACCAACAGTGTAAGAGGGTTCCTTTTTCCCTGCATCCTCTCCAACACCTGTTGGTGGTGGTGTTCAAACTGTTGCAATTTTATATATAGTGTGGTCTCTAGAACACTGTAGTGTGTACTTGTGAGAAGATGAGAGTAAGAAGGCAAATAATGTTTTAGCATTTAAATAAATGTAATTTTGAGCTCATGAACCTCTGAAAAAGTCTTGGGATGCCCAGAGGTTCACAGATCACACTTTCTGTACTAGTGTTGCAGATAAATATTGTTAACATGGAATGATAGTCACAGTTTATAAAAATTGTGTTGTAGTGTGGCCTGAGAGGTGACTCAAGAGGTAGAACACCTGCCTAACAAGCACAAAGCCCTGAATTCAACCCCAATACACCAATACCACAAAAGAAATTCTATAGTAGTACATATATTTTAGAATGATTAAGTTTTTAATGCATGTACCATCATTTTTAAAGATCTAGAAAGAGAATCATGGTGTTGACATGATTGTCTCAGTGAGACCGAGTGTTATTTGTTGTAGATGATGCTCATTTGCATTTTCTCATGTCTTGCATGTATTACTTTGGTAATGAGGAAAAAAGTTATTTAATCTTGACTGTGACATTGATGGGATTGAAAGACCATCAGGAAATTAGTAAAGTACAGCCTAGTATGTATGTGAGGGTGTTTCTAGAGACAATTAGATCATGAGGTCTGTGATCTAATCAATAGTTTAATTCACTGATGGATTCAAAATTTGAGTAGACTATTGGGAGGTAGTGAACTGTGAAAGGTAGAGTCTGTTGGGAGAAGCAAGTCACTACAGGCGTGTCTGTGAATGGTGGCTCTTGATCCCTTCCTGTTTCTCCTCTTTACTTCCTGGCTGCCATGAGGTGAGCAGCTTTCCTCAGTCATGGCTTTTCCCATGATGTCTCTGCCTTGTAAATAGGCATAAAGCAATGGAGCCAGCCAACCATGTACTGAGTCCTCTGAAAGGGGCTGAGTGAAATATTGTGAGCCAAAATAACTCTTTCCTCCCTTATGTTCTTCATGTCAGGTATTTTCTTACAATGATGAAAAGCATGGCTAACATATGGGTTCCCCCGGAAAAAGTTACAATGAATGATTCAACAGAGATGTGTACTTGATAAATCAGTGGAGGATCTTTTATGTGCTGATCACTGTGTTAGACATTTACTGTTGCTAGGTATATAATTCTGGACAAATAACCTATTATCTCAATGCCTGAATGTCCTTACTTACAAAATGGAGGTAATACAGTATTCACTTGATATGATTGTTTTGAGGGTTAAATAAGGTCAAGTGCCTGGCACACAACAGGCTCTCAAGAAAAGTGAGGTGCTGACTGAAATGGATCATGAAGATTACGGTTTGACGCCAGCCTGGATAAAAAGTTTGTGAGACCTCCATCTCAACCAATGGTTGGGAGAGATGGCACATGCCTATCACCTCCAGCTATGCAGGGAAGCACAATAGGAGGCTTGTGGTCCAAGCCAACCTGGGCATAAAGCAAGACCCCATCTCAAAAATAATCAACAAAAGTCAGGCACCAGTGGCTCACTCCTGTAATCCTAGCTACTTGGGAGGCTAAGACTGGGAGAATCTCGGTTCAAGACCAGCAGAAGTTCAGGAGACCCCATTTCCAAAATAACCAGAGCAGCCAGATACCTGTGGCTCACATCTGGAATCCTGGCTACTCAGGAGGCAGAGACCAGGAAGATCAATGTTCAAAGCCAGCCCTGGGCAAATAGTTTGCAAGACCCTATCTGAAAAGAAAAAAAATCACAAAAAAGGGCTGGCAGAGTGGCTCAAGCAGTAAGTGCACCTGCTTAGCAAGTGTGAGGTTTTGAGTTCAAAACCCCAGTGTTGCAAAATAAATAAATAAATAAAATAACCAGAGCAAAATGGACTGGAGGTATGGTTCAAGCAGTAAAGCACCTGCTTTGCAAGTGCAAAGCCCTGAGTTCAAACCCCACTCCTACCAAACACACACACACACACACACACACACACACACACACACACACACGGCTCTCTCAAGTGGTAGAGCACCTTATGGAGCAAGTGCAAGGCCCTGAGTTCAACCTCCAGTACCACCAAAATAAAAAAGAAGCCTCTAGTACCACCAAAATAAAAAAGCTATTGACAGGATGATAGTGATGATGATGAAGAAGATGGTACCTGACCTTTAAAAAGGGAGATAGACAATAAATAGGTAGACAACTAAGTCTATAACTACAAAATTGGATGAGCTCTTGGAAGGAAATTAAGAGCATGCCAGGAGAAAGAATAACAGGGAGTGTGTCACTTAGATAGGGTGATGGAAAGGTGTCCATGGCAGTTACATGGAGTACAGAGTCAGGAAACGAATTCTAGGCAGAGAGAACAGCATATGCTAAGTCTCTAAGAGAAGAAACAGGAAGTAAAACTAAAAAGACAGGCAAGAGGGCTGGGCTGCGAGTGCAGCTTACAGGTAGAACACTTGTGGCCTTGTGTTCAATTCCCCAGAACCACAAAACAAAAACAAAAATGGAAAAATAAAACAATAAAAACCCATGTAGGAAGCCCCAGATCATGCTAACTTTGGAAGGATTCTAAGTGCAGCAGGAAGCTACTGGAGATTTTAAGCAGGAACTGGCATCTGTAGACTTATGGTCCTAAAAATGACTCTGGCCACTGTGTGAGAACAAAGTTTGAAACAGGGTGAGGCTAGAACCAGGAGACCACTTAGGTTCTCATGCTGCTTGGGCTGGCTTGGTGGCAGTATAGATGGAGTATGACATGTATTTTCAAGGAAAAACAAGAAGAACTTGGTGACAGAGTAGAAATGGGAGGGTTGAAGGAGAGAGAAAATGGACTGAAGATGACTTACAGTTTTCTGGCTTGAGCCCTGGTCATGCCATTTAAGTAAATGGTGATAAGAGGAAAGAGTGTGAGTCATGTCAAGTTTGAGATGATTTTTGGCATCTGCGTGGAAATGACAGTGAGTTGCCAGGCAGAGAGAGGTTTGGACTTGTGGTTTAAACTTAGGGGTGTCAGGGACATGGAAAGCCATGGAAGTGGATGAGTGAAGGAGAGAAGACTGAGCCACAGGCAACTCTTAACCCAATGGTTGGCAAGAAGTAGTAGGAAAATCATGATTGTCACTCGTGGCTCCTTTTCTGGTTTAGGAGCTGTTGTTCTTGGCATCCTAAATAGAGAGGGGCATCATACAGAAGCTTTGGGCCTTTCTATGAGGGACCAAATTAATGTGGCTTGGTTCGTGTAGTTCTTTACCCTTGACTGACTGACCTTTTCCTACTCTCTGCCTTGGTAAATTCTTTCATCAATCCATGGCTCCCCAAAATCCATGGGAGAAGCTCAACCCCCTCAAGGGGCAGCTAAGGCAGAGGAAACCAGGGAGCCCCGGGGTTTGCCCAGGGATGCCAGGAGAGTTTGTGGTCAACATAACTGTGGATATCAGGCCCCTAGTGTGGATGTGTCCTGAGTACTGTGTGTCTGGCGCAGGGCAAAGGAGAGCAAGACCAAGGAGAGAGCTGTAAACAAGTAATCAGTGAGAGAATCTGGCCAAGTTTTCCAACAAAGATGTGAATTCTGTGCTATGTGAGCCTTGAGGGTGATTTGGCTCTAACTTCATTTTTATATCTAAACCAGAGTCACTCTGGAACTTGGTCTCTTTTCCTACAAATTGTGAGTATCACTTTACAATCAGTACTTTCAACTGAAGCTGAATAATAGTTGCTATTCCTCAAGCCTATAGTGACTGTCTTTCTGATATCTTTTTTATCTGGAAACCTAAGTCAGTGTATACAGCAGAGAAAAATGTGGTAATGTTATATCCTATACTGGGAAACTGATCATTCATGGATACCAGAGCCCTGTGCCTGGCACAAAATATAGGTACTCAGGTGTTTTAATAAACTAATGTCCCTACAAAGAGACATATGAATCTTGCCCAAGTTTGGAGAATAATTTAAATCCATTTAAAAAAAGTTGGCGATAGAAATTTGTAGCATTTTAACTGGAGTTAGGTATAAATAAATCTTTGCCCAGGTAGCAGCTAGCCTTTTCTTTCCTTACCTTTCAAAGTCATCTCAGAATGTTTCCATGATTGTCCCATATTTTGGTTCTCTAAAACTCAGTAGCCCAGAACAACAACAATCAATTCATTGTCTCATGTGTTTTGTGCTTCAGGAAATCAGTAAGGGCTTGACTGGGTGATTCTTTTTTTTTATTATTATTGTTTTATTATTCATATGTGCATACAATGCTTGGGTCATTTCTCCCCCCTGCCCCCACTCCCTCCCTTACTATCCACTCCACCCCCTCCCTCTCCCTCTCACCCCCTCTATACCCGGTAGAAACTATTTTGCCCTTATCTCTAATTTTGCTGAAGAGAGAGTATGAGCAATAATAGGAAGGAACAGGTGTTTTTGCTGGTTGAGATAAGGATAGCTATACAGGGAGTTGACTCACATTAATTTCCTGTGCATGTGTGTTACCCTTTTTGATCTAACCTTTACTCTAGTTCCTGGTCCCCTTCTCCTATTGGCCTCAGTTGCTTTTAAGGTATCTGCTTTAGTTTCTCTGCGTTGAGGGCAACAAATGCTAGCTAATTTATTAGGTGTCTTACCTATCCTCATATCTCCCTTGTGTGCACTCGCTTTTATCTTGTGATCAAAGTTCAATCCCATTGTTGTGTTTGCCCTTGATCTAATGTCCACATATGAGGGAGAACATACGATTTTTGGTCTTTTGGGCCAGGCTAACTTCACTCAGAATGATGTTCTCCAATTCCATCCATTTACCAGTGAATGATAACATTTTGTTCTTCTTCATGGCTGCATAAAATTCCATTGTGTATAGATACCACATTTTCTTAATCCATTCGTCAGTAGTGGGGCATCTTGGCTGTTTCCATAATTTGGCTATTGTAAATAGTGCTGGCAATAAACATGGGTGTGCAGGTGCCTCTGGAGTAACCTGTGTCACTTGACTGGGTAATTCTGTTCTTGGGGTCTCTCATGAAGGTTCTGGCAGTCAGACTGGAGCTAGAAGGGAATAATTCGGAAGTTGTTGATAGCAGTTAAGGGTGAGCTGGGCATTTATTTGGGGGATGACTGGGATTTGAACTCAGGGCTTCTCACTTGCTAGGCAGGTACTCTACTGATTATGTTACACTCCCACCCCTTCATTCTCTGGTTATTTTGGGGAGAGGGTCTCCCTTTTAGCCCAGGCCAGCCTAGACTGTGATCCACCTATTTTATGTTCCCTATTGTTGCTGGAATGACAGATGCATGCCATCACACCCAGCTTTTTTTCCCTTGAGATGGGGTCTTGCAAACTTTTTTACCCAGGCTGGCCTGGAACTGCCATCCTGCCACTCTCAGCCTCCCACGTAGCTTGAGATGACAGGTATACCACCATGCCCAGTTATTGGTTGAGATGGAGTCTCATTAACTTTTTGTCTGTGTTGGCCTCAAACTGCGATCCTCCTGATCTCAGATCCAAAGTAGTTAGGATTACAGGCTTGAGTCACAGGCGCCCAGCTTGTTCTTTCTCAGGTAGTTGCTTGAAAGAGCTCTCTTGGGTTTCCTTACAATATGGTGGCCTTCTGGTTTTGAATTACTTCTCTGGTAGCTGAGGATTGATGAGTACCCCAGTAGAACCAACATGGAACAGAAGTACTTACTATGACCTAACTTGGGAGTCAGACAGCATAATTTCTACTATAGTCACACCAGATGAAAGGAGTGTAGTTATTAGAAGAGCATATGGAATGGGAGATATAGTGGTCACCTTTTCAAAATATAATTTTCCACCACAAAACTCAAGATTGGGTCCTTTTTAAAATTTGTTTTAGGACTGGCAGAGTAGCTAAAGTGGTAGAGCATCTGCCTGGCAAGTGAGAAGCCCTAAATTCAAACCCCAGTACCACCAAAAATAATTGCTCATTTTTCTTCCCTTTAGCTCAGTTAAAATGCCTTTGATGTTGTCTGTTCTGGGTCTGCCAGATAGGATGACACTAATAAATCAGTTTGCCCCAAAAATGTTCTGTGGAACGTAATTACAAGGGACATGATTAGATATTGCTTAAAGAAGTTAGGAAAAAGAGGGATTGAATAGTTCCTTGTTATACTTCCTTTGTGGCTTTAGTTGGAATTTCCTAATGGTTTTGAGTATAATTTTATTAAAATATATTAGTTGTATGGGAGAGGGTGTTCATTGTGGCATCTACATTTGTGTTTACAATGTATCTTTATTAGATTCACCCCCTCCATCATTCTCCCTCATCCCTCCCACCCCTTCTTAGAACAATTTTTAACAAGGTTCATCATTCTGTTTTCACACAGGAATACAAAGTACATCCACCATATTCACCCTTTCTGTTTAACTTCCCCTTCCATTGATATTCACCATCAAACAGGACTTGTTTTACCTGTACATTGTTTGTTCAGGGGGGTTCACCTTGGTATTTCACATTTTTTTTTTTTTTGGTGGAACTGGGGTTTAAACTCAGGGCTTCACTCTTGCAAAGCAGGCGCTCTACTCTTGAGCCACAGCTCCAGCCCATTTTGCTCAGGTTACTTTGGAGATGGGGTCTCTCCTGAACTACTTGCCCAGGCTGGCCTCAAACCTCAAACTTTCTAATCTCAGCCTCTCACATAGCACGGATTATAGGCGCGAGCCACGGGTTCCCAGCCCTTACTCTGTGTTTAATTACTCATGTTTCCAGTCTCCTAAGACAAAAGCTTTGATAATTAAAGTCCTTGGTTTTCTTTTCTTTTTAATATTCTTTTTCCTTTTTTGTGGCTAAGGCTAAAACCGATAGCCTTTTTTTTGCATTGCTGGGCAAGGACTCTACCCTGAGTCACATCCCTAGCCCACTGCTTTCTTTCAGGGGGGGATGTTGAGATGGGGGTTTCACTACGTAGTACAGTTTGGACTATAACTTGCTATGTAGGTGAATCTGGCTTTGAACTCATGGTTCTCCTGCCTCAACCTCCCAAGTGCTGGGATTATAGGTGTGCATCATCATGCCAGACTCCCAACACTTTCTTTTTTTTTGGCGTTACTGGGGTTTGAACTCAGGGCCTCATGCTTGCTAGGCAGGTACTCTTACCTCTTGAGGCACTCCACCAGCCCTTTGTTGTGATGGGATTTTTTTGAGATAGGGTCTTAGGAACTTTGTGTCCGGGGCTGGCTTCAAACCTTGATCCTCCTGATCTCTGCCTCTTAAGTAGCTAGGATTACAGGCTAGCCACTGGCGCTTGGTTCAATACTTCCTTTTTTTGTGGTACTGGGACTTGAACTCAGAGCCTTCACCTTGAGTCACTCCACCAGCCCTATTTTTGTGAAAGGTTTTTCAAGATGGGTTCTCTTGGAACAATTTGTCCCAGCTGGCTTTGAACTGTGATCCTCCTGACCTCTGCCTCCTGAGTAGCTAAGATTATAGGCATGAGCCACCAACACCTGGCCAATACGTTCTCTTTTTTAATAAAAATGCTTAATGATATAAATTTTCTTTGATTTTTTTTGGAGGGTGAGACTAGGGTTTGAACTCAGGGCTTTATGCTTTCAAAACAGATGCTCTATGCTTGAGCCATACTTTCAGTCCATTTTGTTCTCATTTTATTTTGGAGATGGGGTCTTGCAAACTATTTGCCAGGGCTGGCCTAAAACTATGATTCTTTATCTCAGTCTCCCAAGTAGGCTAGGATTACAGGCATGAGCCACCAGTGCCTGACAAATTTTCTTTGATTTTTGACATATTGTGTGATCATTTTCATTCACTTAAAAAATACTTTAGGGCCAGGAATGGTGGCTCATGCCTGTAATCCCAGCTTTTTAATAGGCAGAGGTAGGAATATCTCCATCCAGACCAGCCTGGGCAAAAGCACAAGACATGTCTGAAAAACAAACTAAAGCAAAAAGGGTTGGGGGTATGGTTGAAGTGGTAAAGCACTTGTCTAGCAAGAACAAGTGCTAGAGTTCAAAACCTAGTACCACACACACAAAAAAACCTTTATATTTATAATTTTCCTCTATGATTTCTTCTTTGACACAGGGATCATTTGGAAGTGTATTCTTTCAGTTCCAACTGCTAGGGACTTTGATGATATCTTTCTGCTATTCATTTCTAACTTAATTTTGTTGTAGCTAAAGAATAAACATTGTATGATCCATTTACATTTATTGATACATTTTATTATCCAGAAAATTTTTGTGTTAGACAGACTTACATTACTGAGACAAAATATAAGAAAACAACTTTAAGGGAGGAAGGACTTATTTTAGCTTACAATTTAGTGGGGAGGCAGAACATCATGGTGGAAGGGCATGATGGAGCAAAGAGTCTCACCTCATGGCAGCCAGCAAGCAAAAAAGAAGGAAAGAATTGAGGGTTAGATGTAAGCTTCAAAGGCACACACCTTTGATCTACTTCCTCCATTCAAGCCCCACCTCCTATTTCCACCACCTCCCAACATTGCTGTAAAATTATGAATCCATCAATGGATTAATCCAATCACTTCCCAAAAGTCCTACCTGCATTGGGGACCAAGCCTTCAATACATGACCCTTTTCAGGGGACACTTAATATACAAATCATAACAAAGTTTGGAAGATATTTGTGCAATCAGCTTTCTTTTACTGTAAAAAAAAATACCACAGATAATCAATATATTCAGAGAAACATTTTATCTTGGCTCACAGTTTTGGAGGTTTCAGTCCATGATTGATTGGCCCATTGCTTTTGGATCTGTGACAAGATAACACATAGGTGATCAAAGCTGCTCACCTTGTGGCTGGGATGTAAGAGACAGAAGAGACTTGGGTCTCAAAATCTCCATTTAAGGGCATGTCCACAGTGTCTTAAAAATCTCCTAGTAGGCCCCACCTCTTTTCTTTTCTTTTTCCTTTCTTTCTTTCTTTTCTTTCTTTCTTTCTTTCTTTCTTTCTTTCTTTCTTTCTTTCTTTCTTTCTTTCTTTCTTTCTTTCTTTTTCTTTCTTTTTCTTTCCTCCCTCCCTCCCTTCTTTCTTTCTTTTCTTTCCTTCCTCCCCTTATCTCCCTTCCTTCTTTTCTTTCTCTTCCCTTCCCATCCCTTTCCTTCCCTTCCCTTCCCTTCCCTTTCCTTTCCTTTCCTTTCTTTCTTTTTTGCTGGTACTGGGGTTTAAACTCAGGGTCTTTTGCTTGCTAGGCATGCACCCTACCACTTGAGCCATGCCAAGCCTTTTTTGCTTTGGTCATTTTTTAGGGTCTCATGTTTTTGCCCAGGAGCTGACCTTGGGTGATGATCCTTCTCCTTATGGCCTCCTCTGTAGTTTGGATAACATCTTATTTGTTGGATGGGATCTTGCTAACTTTTTGCCTGGCCTGTCTTCAAACTGAAATCCCCCTCATCTTTGCCTCCCAAGTAGCTAGGATTATAGATATGAGCTATTGAGCCCGATCCTAAGACCCCCATCTCTTAAAGTTTCCATCACCTCCCAATAGTGACAAGCTAGAGATGAAGCCTTTAACACATGGACCTTTGAAGGACAATAAGATAGAAAGTATAGTAAAGCTCTAAGTGCACCTGAAAAATACCCCATGAATTCTTAAATTATTGGACACATTCTATAAACGCCAATCATGGAATATTGGTTAACTTTGTCCATATCTTCTATATCATTACTGATTTTCTTTTTACTTCTACAAAATTTTAAAATGGGGTATTGAAATCTTGAACTACAATTGTGAATTACTCATTTCTCCTTTCAGTTTTTATGATAGCTTTCCATTGCTATGACAAAACACCTGAGACATTCGGCTTAAAAGAAAGAATAGTTGATTTCAGTTCACAGTTTCAGAGGTTTCAGTTCAGTGTGGGCCTGTGGTGAGGCAGAACATCAAGGCAAGAACATGTGGTAGAGCAGAATTGCGTACCTATGGCATCAAGGAAGCAAAAAGAGAAAGGGTAGGGTCCTAAACTCCCTCCATGCCCCACCATGTGACCTTTCTTTCATCTCCTAAAGGTCACCATGGGCTGGTGACCAATACTTTAACACATGGCCTTTGGGGGACATTTCAGACCCAAACCACATTCACTTCTGTTTTTAATTTTATTTATTTTATTTATTTAGAGACAGAGACTTGCTGTATTTCCTGGGCTGGCCCTGAACTATTGGCCAGCCTACTGAGTAGCTGGAAATACACACAGATGCTATCTGACCCTGTTCTCTCAATTTGTTATTAGATGCATAATTGTTTAGTACTGTTGTATCCTCTTAATGAATTGATCCTTTTATTATTATGAAGTTATCTTCTTTGTAACTGGTAATATTCTTTGTTCTGAAATCTACTTTCTTGATATTAATAAATCCACTCCATCGTTCATTTGATCAATATTATTAGCTTATTATTTTTTTCCATTCTTGGATTTTTAAAACTATAGTTTTTAAGAGCAGTTTTAGCCTGTAGCAAATTGAGTGGAAAGAACAAAGCGTTCCTGTCTCCATGCACATCTCACAGCCACCCCAACCATCAGTATCCTCATCCCAGTAGTGCATTTGCTATTTCAACCATCATGGCATGTCGTTATCACCCAAATCTGTAATTTACATTAGTGTTCATTCTTGATGTAAATTCTACTGATTTTGACAAACTTATAATAGCATAACCCACCATTCCAATACCATAGAGAATAGTTTCACTGTTCTAAAAATCCCTGTGATCCACCTATTTTTCCATCCTTCTCCCATCACCCTGGCAATCACTGATCTTTGTGCTGTTCTATAGTTTTCCCTTTTCCAGAATGTTATATGGTTAGAGTCATAGAGTAAGATTTCTAGATTGGTGTCTTTACTTAGCAATGTGCATTTAAAGCTCTTCATTTTAAAAAATGACTTGGTTGCTCATTTGCTTTTTGTGGTAAATATATTCCATGGTTTGGATATACCAGTTTATTTATCCATTCATTTACTGAGGGACTTCTTGCCTGTTTCCAAGTTTTGGCAATCGTGAATTAAACTGCTGCAAACACCTAAGGGAAGGTTTTTGTATAGACATTAGTGTTCAGTTCATTTGGGTAACTACCAAGGTACATGTTGCTGGATCATATGCTGAGTTTTCTAAAAAACTGTAAAACCATTTTCCAAAGCAAGGACATGATTTTGCATTCCCACCAGTGATGTTGCTGTACACATTTGTCAGCATTTGATATCAGTGCTTTGAATTTTGGCCATTCTTTGTAGGTGTTTATTATCTTTGTTGTTACTACCCTTTTGACTTGTCTTTACCTTTATATTTAAAATGGGTTTCTTCTAGACTTCTAGGTACCAGAAGGTTGGGGCTTGCTTTTTTTATCCACTCAAAGAATCTTTAACTCTAAGTTTATATTTAATATGATCATTCATATTGTCACGTGTAAGTGCATAATCATTTTTTTTTCTTTTGGCTATAATGGGGTTTGAACTCTGGGCTTCACACTTGGTAGGCAAGCATTCTACCACTTGAGTCACTCCACCAGTCCTTTTTTGTGATAGGTTTTTTTCAAGATAGGGTCTCGCGAACTATTTGCCCAGGCTGGGTTTGAACTGCGATCTTCCTTGTCTCTACTTCCTGAGTAGCTAGGATTACATTTATAAGCCACAGGCGTCCAGCTCTAGGTCCATAACCATTTTTGGGGGTGTGTGTGGTACTTCAGGGCCTACACCTTGAGTCACTCCACCAGTTCTTCTGTGTGATCAGGTTTTTCAAGATGGGGTCTCGAGAACTACTTGCCTGGGCTGGTGTGGAAACGTGGTCCTTTGGTCTCTGCCTCCTGAGTCACTAGGATTACAGGCGTGAGTCAACAGCACTCAGCCAAGTCCATAATCCTGCTATCTTGACGTTTGTTTTTTATTGGTCCTCTGTACTTAATTATTTTTTCCTCTTTTCACGTTTTTTTCTTTTCTTTGTGTGTGTGTGTGAGTGTGTATGTTTTCTGACAGTGTTGGGGATTGAGCCTGGGGCCTTACGCATGCTAAGCAAGTGTTGTACCATTGAGCCACATCCTCAGCTCATTCGTGCCCTCTTTTTCATGAGGTGGGTTGTTTGGTTTTGAACTCAAGATTTGGTGGTAGTTAGGCAGGCGCTCTACTACTTGGGCCACTCTGCCAGCCCAGTAAAGTGTTTCTTAGATTCCATGACTCTTCATAATTGTCTTATTAGCTATGTGTTTTTTCTTAAGTGACTGTTTTAGCATTTACAGCATGCACCTTATAATTTATTATAATTAACTACTATCATATCACTTCCTGCATTTCATGAAGACTAATAACAGTATACTTCCTTCCCCTCTCCCAGATTTTATACTATTATTCTCATATATTTTACTTCCACATATATTTAAATTCCTGAATATATATATATAATAATTTTGGATGCTTTATACCTTTGTGTAGTTCCAAATTTTTCAGATTTTGCAAAATTTACCTTTCATTTTTCATAAATACAAATTCTAGGTTGATAGCTTTCTCCAGTCATTATCTCTTTAAATACTTTTCCTGTTGTCTCTCCCTTTCCTCTTCTTTTCAGATACTAGTTACATATATGGGGCTATTTGGTGTCATAGCTTATTGTTGCTCACCCCATTTTTTCCTCTCTGTTTTTCACTTGGGTCAATTCCTCCTTCCTTCTTCCTCCCTTCCTTGCTGTGCCTGTGCTGGGGATTGAACTCAGGGCCTGTTGGCATGCTAAACATACATTCTACCACTGAGCTACACCCCAGCCCTGGATAATTTCTTATTGCTGTGTTTTAAAATTCACTGGTCTTTTCTTTTGAATTCACCCTAAAAATCTCAAAAGGATATGATTTGTTCATCGCATCCAGGGTATTTTCATTTCAGATACTACATTTTTCATTTTAGCAGAGGTTCAATTGGGAACTAAAAAAATTTGTGTCCCTTTCTTCCTTATTATGGTTAGGTTTCCCTGTACTTTCTGTATGCACACAGAATATTTATAATAGCTCCAGTAAATGACTTATTTGCTACTTCCATTATGTCTTTTATTTCTAGTTCTGTTTCTCTTAATTAATTTTCTTCTGGTTAGAGGTCATACTTTCTTTCTTTGCATGTCTAATTATGTGTGTGTGGTACTTGGGATTAAAACTGGAGTCTTACTCATGCCAGGCTAGTGCTCTATCATTGAACTGCACTTCCATTCCCCCGATCATTTTTGACTGAATGCTACACTTTGTGAATTTTCCATATTTGGTTGTTGGATTTTGTTGTATTTCTTAAACAGTAGTGGATTTGCTTCTGATATACAATGAAGGTAATTAGAATCAGTTTGATTCTTCTTTTTTTTTTCTTTTTAAGTCAGGGTAAGTGCTCTACCGATTGAGCCACAACCCCATCCCTTTTTGCTTTAGTTATTTTGTTGTGCAGTGTCTTGCTTTTGCCTGTGGCCTACCTCAGATTGGAATCCTCCTATCTAAGCCTCCTGAAGAGCTGGGATCACAGGTTCGCGTCCCCATGGCTGGCTTATCTGTTGAGATAGGGTCTCATTACTCTCCCCCTCTCTGGCCTCAAACTTCAGTCTTTCTGATCAGTTTCCAGAGTATCTGATAATGCAGTGGTGCTCCACCATGTATGACCAGTTTGAGCCTTTTGGAGCTCCTTTTTGAGATTTCTCTGGTGGGTTCAGGGTGAGTTTGCCTACTACCAAACCAGGATCCTTCTGAACATGCTCTTTGATGCCCTGTGTACTAGGAATCTGTCCTTCCTACATGTTGGGAACACATTGTTGTGCCTCTTCATTATTGATGGAAGTGGAAGTTTGTGAGCATTTCTTTTAGGATATGAAAGAATAAATCTCCTAAGCCAAATGTACCTCTGTTAGAATTATAGTAGAAAGTATTATCCTTGTACAGAGCTGGCTGAGAGGGCTGTGAGCTCTCATGCAAATATACCCTTCAGTTAAGAGCATCAACAAGCTTCCACTGCAGCCTGTTTCCTGGAAATACAATTGTTAATTAGGGGAATACTGGTGCCACCATGAAATGTTCAAAATGAATGCACAGAAAGGGTATTTGCTTCAGTAACCACTTTTGCTCATAATTTGGAGCCTCAAGATTAGGAGAGTTGAGGTTACCCTAACCTACTGACAATATACTTTAGAGCAAAATATTGCACAGACAGTATAAAAATACAATTGTAAAGTCACCCCCTAAATTAGAAAATCATATTTTTAGAATTACATTAGAATATTTACCTATTCATTTATTAGCACTGGGGTTTGAACTCAGGGCCTTGTGCTTACGAGGCAGGTGCTCTACTGCTTGAGCCACATCTCCAGGCCTTTTTGCTCTGGTTATTTTGGAGATAGAGTCTTGCTTTTTGCCCAGGCTGTCCTGGACTGCAATCCTCCTGTTAAAGCAGGCTTCTCATCATAGCTGGAATGACAGGTGTGTGCCCCCACATCCAGCTATTTTCTGTCCTTATCTGTAGTTGGAGCCAGGGGCTACACTTGAAATGTGATCCTCCCAATTCCAACTTAACCAGTAGGCTAGGATTATGGGTGTGAGCCTGGTGGCTGGAATGTTTTTTGACTTTTGAGTCAGGGTCTTGCTATGTAGTGCAGGCTGGCCTTGAACTTGTGATCCTCCTGCCTCAGCCTCCCAAGTGCTAAGATTACAGGTGTGTACTACTACACACTACCTTTGTAAAATTTAGTACTTTTGTAAAAAAAAAAAAAAAGTATGCTTATGTGCGAGTGGGGCAACTGCTGGGATTCGGGAAGGTTTAAAATAAAAACAGATGGCTAGAGAAGTGTCTCAGGTGTGGCTTAAGTGGTAGAAAGGCTGCCTAGCAAGCATAAGGCCCTGAGTTTAAACCCCATACCACAAACAACAACAACAAAAAACCATATGCCAATGATGAAGAATACAAACCAGCAACCTGGTTTTTTAAGAACAGTCTTAAGAATTGACTTTCACTGCCTACAAGAGTACAAAGCCTGAAATTTAAAAAAAAAAATCTGCAATATCATAAATATCCACTGATCACTTTAAAATTGCATTTAACTGCATCTGTACTTAATAGAAGAAAAATAATTACTGATTTTGATAAGTACTTATTAATATTAGCAAAATGTCTCTAAAAGTTTATTCTAACTTTAAAATGAGAATAAGGAAATCCTTAGAGTTTGGAATGCATATTTTAAAATGAAATATTTAAAAATGTATATACACATAGACTTCTAGTTGGTAAGAACTACTCAACTGTTTCATACAAATCATAAAAATCTTATAAGTTAAGAAAAAATGAATATGGCTTGTGATGCAGCTCAGTGGCATAGCGTGTGTCTAGAAGATGTGAGGCTCTGAGTTAGACACCCAGTATCTCCACCCACTTCAAAAAAAAGATAGAAAAGTTAAAGCACTAGCCTAATTCTGCAATGATCCTTTGAAAGAAGTTTTTAAAGGGAATTATTTATCTTCAAGAAAAATATTTCTTAGAAATGTCAACTCTCTTTTGGGGGAAAATAAAGCAAATAAGCACACCAGAGAAAAAGACTATAAGCAACACTATTTATTATAATAAATTTTTAAAAATAAAACATACACATGAATCCAAAGTATCATTTATATTCTCTTCTCATTTAAGTAAATTGCTTTCACCTAATGGAGGTTAGGCTTTATTTCAGAAATCATTGTTTCTTATATTCTAGCAAATTGCACCTACTTTGTCTATATTTACAGTGCATCTTTCTTTTTAGAACTTATTTCACCAGACTGTTTCCTTTTGTCTTTCCAGTGCTGGTGATGGAACCCAGAGCCTTGTGCATGCTAGGCTACCACTGAGCTGCATCAGTCCCTTACCAGACTTCCTTATGAATGCCTTTTTCTTGCTGGTCAGAAAACATCTGTGTCTCTGTCCCAACCACTGTCTTTCCCAGTCTTCAATTGCAGAGTCAATATGATACACATCTACTCTCTTTTGGAAGGTATTCATACAGCCTCTCCATTTGTTTTAGAAATCAGCTCATGTTTGATTGTGAAATTTTAAAATTGCACAAGTTTTAACATCTCCACAGTAGACCCTTAAAATGACAGGAAAACATCATCAATCACAGGTTTACTGGGTTTAATAAGCTGACCCCTTCAGTTCTTATTTGCAGCACTCAATATTCCTTTGAAACACCATCAGACCTGACAACGGCCAACAGTAAATGTCCATCTTGCAGAGTTGAAAAGTTCAGGTTCTCTAAACATTCTGTAGTGCATTGGCATTGTTTTGTTTTTTGTTCAAGTGCATTCTTAACTTTTTTTTTCCTGGAAGGATATATGAATTTACCTGGTACCAAAAAAGGGGGAAAGAAGCCAGGTGTGGTGGTGCTTAGCCACCATTATTCAGTGGGCTTGAGCTACTCAAAAAAGCCCTTCAAATCTGAGTTTGGAAGTTAGTGATGGAGGAAGGCAAAGAGAGTCAATGCACAAGAAAGGTTTGGGCATCATTAGTGGCCTGTCAATGGAGGGAGCCTCGTGGCACAGATAGGAGTGCCCTTCCTAAACTGAGAGTAGCCTCTGGCTGATAGTCAGTGAGGTAAGGTCACTTAAGTCTTACAACCTCAAGGGACTTAGTTTTGCTAATAAGAACAAAGAACTTGGAAGCGGAATTTCCCCAGGACCTCCAGATAAGGCTGACACATTGATTTTCAACCCCATGTTCCCTGAGAGATCCTAGAGCACATGTTAGGAACGGGAATCCTATTCCCCTGAGAGACAGAGAGCCATGCATGAATGCAATCAACAAAGCAGAGTTTATTGGGCTGGCTAGCCAGGGTCGAGCTCCCACACGGACATGCAGGGCCGGTTAGGAGATACGACCCTGAGCCTCTTTAGGGGAAATCTTATATAGACCACTACCTGCCGTTACAGCAAAAGCCCACGTAACACTTAACCAATGATTTTGTAACACAGAGTAAAAGGTCAGCAGTTGCACGCGTATTTTCGTTATCAACATTGAGCAAGCAGGCAGAGCACATCTTGCACGTACATCCCGTCATCTTTTGCAACCTTTTCACATTCCTCACATTCTATATCCCTGAGCCGAGCCCTGCTGCCCTGCTTATCTTATCTACACGGGGGCATTTGGTACTGGTTTCTCCAACAGGGGGGTGGGGTCCACTGAAACATCTGATTCCTTCTTATTCCTTTCATTCCCCCCTTTTCTTATGGCCTAAATTGAGGAATCATTCTCAAGGGGATTAAGAGCCTGATATTGTTGGCGGAGGACCAGAAGTTGGATAGTATTAATTCGACCTTTGACAAAAGTCATAAGTCGGTTTAGAATCCAGGGTCCTATGGTAACAAGTAATAGGAAGATTATTATTGGCCCTGCCAGTGCAGATAAAAGGGTAGCTAACCATGGGGACTGGTTAAACCAAGACTCGAACCAGCTTTCTCCGGCCTCTTTTTCTCGTTTTCTTTGTTCCAGGCTCTTTCGAAGTTTGGACATGGAGTCTCAAACAACTCCGGTATGGTCAGCGTAAAAACAACATTCTTCCCCTAGAGCAACACATAGTCCCCCTTTTTGGAGGAACAACAAGTCCAGACCTCGTCGGTTTTGAAGTACTACCTCAGACAGAGAAGTGAGGGATTTTTCTAGGTGGCTAATGGAGGTTTCTATTCTCTCTATATCTTCATCTATGGCTGCGCGCAGCGAAGACATCCCTTTCTGCTGGGTGGCCAAAGAAGCTATGCCGGTTCCTGCTCCCGCTAACCCTAGGCTGAGTAGGGTAGCAATAGTTACTGCAGAAATAGGTTCTCTCCTTTTCCTTTTTTCAACCATTTTTGTATTCCAGTATGAATATAGACTGTCCTCCAAATGATAGAGGATGTGGGGCAGCACAGCCACTATAACACAGAATTCTTTAGAGCTGTTAAACACCTTAGTTGATAGGCACGGGGTGAGTCTGGACCGCGAGCATAGCCACCACCCATTGTCCTTTGGAATTACCCATTTAATAGTATTTTCCCAGGTAGGACTGGTGTTAATAACAGTACATAAGTCTCGTCTATGCCTTGGCACTTTTCCTAAGCAGGTTCCTTGGCCGCTTACTTGTTGTATGGTCAGACCTCTCTTATGGTCTCCCCAGGAACACTGAGTGGGGTTGTCACTAGTCGAGACATTGTAGGTGACATTTAGCCCTATTGCCTCATAGAATGGGGGCCTCACATCATAACATAACCAACAGGAGTTAGTCATGTTAGGGTTGGTGTGGTTTAACGTCAGGAATGCAGCGTCCACTAGGTCCCAGAGGGGGTCTTTAGATCCGGTCATGAGACTGGGTCTCACCAGGGGAGGGCTGGTTCCTGATGGTCTTGGAGTTGTAACATTAGCCCGGGCTATGGTTGAGGGAAGGTGGTGAGTTGTGGAAGGTCGGGGAGGTGGCTTTACATAGGGTGGCCTAAGTACCTTATTAGGGCCTACTGCTGTGGATGGTGGCCCCGTGGGCTCAATTTTCAATCTGACTACTATGGTCGAGCCAGAGTGTCCACCACATTTATAAAATACAATTCCCCATGCCCTTCCTTGTATCCATCCTGAGGTGTCCTTTTTGCCAGCTTCGGTGAAAGTGACCTTGATTCTATCTAGATCTGCGGGCCGGCAATCGCGGGTGATATGCGGAAGGCTCAGCCCCCCACCCCATCTGCGTCCCCATGGTACCCCATTTACAAAGGCAAATGTGAGCAGGTCTGGTTTTGATACTCCCCGTTTCCATTCACCATCGTTAGATGTGACGCATGTCCATGACTTACAGAAAGAGTATTGTATCCGCCCACAGTCTTTGCTCTTTTGGTGGCCCAGGCAAGCATAAAAACCATAGCGTCGAGCTGAGTCTGGGGCGGTGGCCCTGTAGGCAGGATTGATGTCTCTGAAGCAGAATTGTAGTTCCGGCCACCAAGTTCCCAATGGGGCAGTGTGAGTAGTCTCGCTGAGGGTGGTATGTGTCTCCCCATCGGTGAGTATCCAGGTTTGTTTATAAGGCTGGTGAGGGTTGGTTTCGGCAAGGCTCCTGCTCCGAGCAATGAGCAGGATCAGGAAGATCACCCAACTCATTTGTGACGGCTCCTGAAGACTCTGCATGTTTTTGGGGCCGCAAGAGCTTTAGCTTTAATGGGTTGTCTGGGTGCCGCCGTACGGTCCACTCTTTAGCCCCTTTTTGTTTTTGATGATTGGCTCGACGCACGTGGGAGTAATGGATCCAAGGTCCGATGCCGTCAACCTTGAGGGCGGTAGGGGTAGTAAGCAGTACAACATAAGGTCCTTTCCATCTAGGCTCTAGGGTTTTGGACTGATGCCTTTTAACCCATACCATATCCCCCGGGACTATGCCATGTTTCGTGTTCGGGGTCCTCTCAGCAGTATGGTATGCTTGAATTAGGGGCCATATTTGTTGTTGTACTTTAGCTAAAGCCTGTAGCATAATCAGATAATTTGGGGCCAGATCATCTAGTCTCAGGCCTAAGGTCCTTTGAATGATGGGGGGTGGAGCCCCATACAGGATCTCAAAGGGGGTTAGCCCATGGACATAAGGGGAGTTCCAGACTCGGAAGATGGCCAGGGGAAGGAGTGTCACCCAATCACCGCCAGTCTCCAGGGCCAATTTGGCTAAAGTCTCATTTAGTGTCCTATTCATCCTCTCTACTTGCCCTGAGCTCTGGGGGTTATATTCACAATGTAGCTTCCAATTGGCCCCCATAGCCTGGGCTAGTCCCTGCAGGACTTTACTAACGAAAGCCGGACCGTTATCTGACCCAATTGCCTCGGGCACCCCATATCTGGGTATGATTTCCTCTAGCAAGGCCTTTGCCACTACCTGACTCGTCTCCTTCTTTGTAGGAAAAGCCTCCACCCAGTCTGAGAAGGTATCTATGAATACCAGCAAATATTTGTACCCAAACTTTCCTGGTTTTACCTCAGTAAAATCCACTTCCCAACTTCTTCCCGGAGCCCTCCCTCGTTCCCGAGTACCTGTATGGTGCCCCTCCCTTCGTCCTGGTTTCATGACTGTGCAGCTGGCACAATCTTCCACAATTTGACGGACTGCCACAGTCTGGTTCGGAAATCGGAGCTGCGCAGATGTCAACAGGTCTAGCAATTTTTTCTGCCCCAAATGGGTGGACTTATGTAAGTTAGCCAACAGGAATCGTCCAAGGTTTTCGGGCAGAATTAACTTGCCTTCCAAGTCGCTTCTCCATCCGTCTTCCCCTTCTCTAATGGGGGAGTGGGCTCTCATCCAGGTGAAATCCTCCGTGGAGTATTCTGGTCAGGGGGGCAGTGAAGGGAGCTCTGGGACCGGCACGTCTACAGCCGCGACCATGGAAGGACTCACCATTGCTGCTCTCTTTGCTTCTTGATCTGCTCTGCTGTTACCGACAGCTTCTGGCGTCTTGGCAGACTGGTGGCCTGGGACATACATCACTGCCACTGCCTTTGGTTTTTCCACTGCCATTAATAGGCGCTGGACCTCGGCCAGGTTCTTTAGATTTTTTCCTTCTGCTGTACAGAATCCCCTTTCGCGATAGATGGCCCCGTGGACATGGATGGTACCGAAAGCATAGCGACTATCGGTGTAGATATTGACTCGCTCTCCTTTTGTCCTCTCCAGGGCCTCTGCCAAGGCAATTAATTCCACTTTTTGGGCTGAGGTTCTGGGTGGGAGGGCGCTGCTCCATACCGTATTTCCTTCTTGGTCGACTACAGCTGCCCCTGCCCTTCGGACTCCATCTTGGACAAAGCTGCTTCCATCTGTGTACCAGTTTAATTTGCAGCCGGACAGGGGGGTATCCTTTAGGTCAGCCCGTACCTGTGTAACTTCGGAGAGGAATTCTTTGCAGTCATGGACAGGTGTCTGTAGTTCCGGGTTAGGCAACAGGGTGGCAGGGTTCAGGATTACGGGATCTGTGAATGTGATCCGAGGGGAATCCAACAAGAGCCCCTGGTAGTGGGTGAGCCTGGCATTCGTCATCCATTTCCCAGGGGGTTGTTTAAGGATTCCCTCCACCGGGTGAGGGGCCGTTACCCAAAGGGCTTGTCCAAAGGTTAATTTATCGGCTTCTCTCACTAGCATAGCGATGGCCGCTATGATGCAGAGGCAGGGCATCTGCTACTGCGTCTAATTTCTTGGAAAGGTATGCCACAGGTCTCTTCCAGGGGCCTAGTTGTTGGGTCAGGACTCCTTTGGCTACCCCCTTTTTTTCATCTACAAATAGAGTGAATGGTCTAGTAGGATCTGGCAAGGCTAAGGCAGGGGCCTGTAAAAGAGCGTCCTTTAGCTGGTCAAAGGCCTGTTTTTCTCTTTCCCCCCATCTCCAATCCGGAGCCTCTTTGGTGGCCTCATATAAGGGTCTGGCTATCTCTGCAAATCCCGGAATCCAGAGTCTACAGAATCCTGCGGAGCCCAGGAACTCTCTCACCCCCCTAGTGGATGTGGGGGATGGGATAGCCAAAATAGTCTGTTTCATGGCATCAGTCAGCCATCTTGCCCCGTCTGCGATCCGATAACCCAGATATGTCACTGACCTTTTACAGATGTGGGTTTTCTTGGCACTCGCCCGATATCCCAGCTCACCTAATTCCGTTAGCAGGTGTTCAGTAGCCTCGTTGCATTCCTCTCGGGTTTCTGCTGCTAACCATAGATCATCAACATACTGTAATAGAGTGACTTGCGGGTGGCTCCGGCGAAAGGGCTCCAGGTCCTGGCTCAGGGCCTCGTTAAACAGGGTGGGAGAGTTTTTAAATCCTTGCGGCAGTCTGGTCCAAGTAAGCTGTCCAGATTGGCCCCCATCCTCGTGCCATTCGAAAGCAAATAGCGGCTGGCTAATTTCTGACAATGGAATGCTGAAGAAAGCATCTTTCAAATCAAGGGTTGTATACCACACTTGCGAGGGGGGTAGGTGGCTGAGCAAGGTATAGGGATTCGGAACAGTGGGATGAATGTCCTCCGTCCGCTCGTTTACCTTTTGCAGGTCTTGCACAGGCCTATAGTCCTTGCTTCCTGGCTTTTGAACGGGGAGCAGAGGTGTATTCCAGGTGGACCGACAAGGCCGCAGTACTCCTTCCTTTAATAGCCTGCGGATATGAGGGGCTATGCCTCTTCGAGCCTCCTCGGGCATAGGATACTGTTTCACCTGAATGGGAAGAGCGGAAGCCTTCAATTGTATAACTACGGGAGGGAGGTGTTTGGCGAGCCCAATTCCCGCAGTCTCTGCCCAGGCCGTGGGGAACCTTTTTAGCCATTGGGCTATGTCCCCTTCTGGCTCCTGTCGGTCCTCAAACAGCCGATACTCGCCAGCCAATGATAGGGACAGGACATGTATCGGGCTCCCCTCCTGATCAGTCACAATTATTCCATCTGGTTCAAAATAGATACGGGCCCCTACTTTGGTGAGTAGGTCCCGTCTGAGCAGGGGAGCGGGGCTCTCAGGAACGACCAGGAAGGAGTGTGTGACCGGGTGTTTTCCTAAGTTTACCTTTCTTTTGGTAGTCCATGTACATAACTGTGTACCGGTAGCCTCCTGAATGACACTTGTTCGTTCCTTGTTCAAAGGTCCATGTGTCTTGTTTAAGACCGAATACTGGGCGCCGGTATCCACCATGAACCCCATCAGCTTCCCCTCCACGGATATAGTTACCCAGGACTCGGGGAGGGGGTCCGAGCCCCATCTCCCTCAGTCCTCTTCTCCAGCTAGGAGGACTCTGGCCTGCTCTACTGCTCGTTCCCTTTCCCTATTATCCCCCAGTCTCCTGCCTAACCCTCTTCTTCCCTTTAACTTAGGGCATTCTCTCTTCCAATGCCCAGTCCCCTTACAGTAAAAACAGTGTTCCTTATCTGGGGTTCTGGCGTGGCCCCCTCCCCTGGGTTGGTCCCAGACACCCGCTAGGAAAATACGGGCCATTTCTCTTTGTTGCTTTCGGTTTTCCTTAGCCTGGAACTCCCTGTCCTCCTTTCTCAATTTCTCCTGGACCTCCCTGTCTTCCTTCCTCCGCCTTTCCTCCCTTTCTTCTGGAGTTTCCCTAGCAGTAAAGACCTTCTCTGCTATTTGTAGCATTTCCCTAATGGTCATTTCCCCTAAGTTTTCCTGTTTATTGAGTTTTCTCCTAATGTCTGGAGCTGCCTGATTAATGAATGAGAGTACCACAGCAGACCGGTGGAGCTCCACCTCAGGGTCAATAGGGGTGTACTGATGGTATGCCTTGTAGAGGCGCTCTAAGAAACCGGCCGGACTTTCGTTTTCCCCTTGGACGACTGCTTTTACTTTTGCAAAGTTGGTGGGCCTTCTAGCGGCCGCTCGGGGACTGGCCATAAGAGTCTGGCGGTAAATTCGGAGACACTCCCTACCTTCTGTGGTCCCGAAATCCCAATCAGGGCGGCATAGGGGGAAGGCCTCGTCTATAGCTGGTTGGAGAGTTGTGGGTCTCCCATTATCCCCCAAGACGTTCTTTCTTGCTTTGTTGAGGATGCGCTCTCGTTCCTCTGTCGTAAAAAGAGTATTGAGCAGCTGATGACAGTCATCCCAAGTGGGACGGTGTGTATGCATGATGGACTCCAAGAGGTCTATGAGACACTTGGGGTCTTCTGAAAAGGGCGGGTTCTGCGTCCTCCAGTTATATAGATCACTGGAGGAGAAGGGCCAGTACTGAAATTGTTGCCCCCCTCCCGGTCCCCCTTGGCCTACCATCCGGACTGGAAGTGTAGGGACAGTTTCCTCCCCCTGTGTTGATGAGGAGGGCCCGTCTTTCCCCTCCCTTTCCCGGAACCCTCGGGGGCGGAGTCTTCGACCCATTCCTCCTCCTGCTGCTAGTCCAGTTGAGGAGGATGAGGGAATTTCCTCCTCCGGGGCACTGGCTTGACCAGAGGGAGTCACGTATGGAGGCGGCTGATCTTCCTCCGCCCCTGCGAGGGATGGGTAAAGGGGGGAACTCTCTGGTAAGACCGGAGATGGTAAGGGAGGTGCCCTATTCTGAGGACCGGTCAGGGTGGGAAGAGGAAGTTTCTCCTCCTCCTTTATGACCAAGGTGGGCGTGACTGGGGTTTTAGCCCCGGGAGCCGAACTGGAGGGGTGAGTCAGAAAAGCTGTTAACCAAGAGGGGGGGTTCCTCGCCAGATCCTCCCAAACCAAAATGTAAGGAACTTGGTCTGGATGGCCTCAATTGCCTGGCCGAAAAATGACTGCTTTAACCTTAGTGATCAGGTCTAGGGAGAGGGAACCTTGAATGGGCCATCCGACTCCGAAGGTGGGCCACTCTGCAGAACAAAAGGTGTCAAACTTACCTTTCTTGATGACCAAGCCTGCATTTAAGGCCCTTTGTTTAACTTCTGAAAAGTGAGAAAGGATCAGAGACTTTGGGGTTGTTTGTCCCTGTCCCATTGTGGAAGGAGAATCAAACACCAGGAGAGATAGAACAAAAAGGGTGAAGACAACAATAATTCCACACACACAAAACACTCTCCAGCACTCGCTCGGACCAGTCCTTCTCTCACACTGGTGCGCACCCCATTCAACCTCCTCACCGTCCAACTTGGATATCAGGCTGAAAGGCGTCCACTTGATGGGTGGTTGGTCGACTAGCTCAATTAGTTCTTCACCTGGCGCCAGGGTTCCTAAAATGCTCGAGCCCAAATGAGAGGAGAACCTCTCCTGGCAGGACCCTGCGGTCCTCCTAATGAAATTCTCAGAATAGAACTCCCTGGGGATTGGCTGAATCCCCACCGCAGCCCAAATGGAACACTCAAGTTCCTCCAAATGAGGGTCTTGGATCCCCTCCCAACGCCTAGGACTTGAGATCGCCCCTGCTTTCTCGCGGGCAAGTTCTGTCTCTCGAGAAAAATGGAATCTCGGTGGGACCTCCAAATGTTAGGAACGGGAATCCTATTCCCCTGAGAGACAGAGAGCCATGCATGAATGCAATCAACAAAGCAGAGTTTATTGGGCTGGCTAGCCAGGGTCGAGCTCCCACACGGACACGCAGGGCCGGTTAGGAGATATGACCCTGAGCCTCTTTAGGGGAAATCTTATATAGACCACTACCTGCCATTACAGCAAAAGCCCACGTAACACTTAACCAATGATTTTGTAACACAGAGTAGCAACACTTAACCAATGATTTTGTAACACAGAGTAAAAGGTCAGCAGTTGCGCGCGTATTTTCATTATCAACATTGAGCAAGCAGGCAGAGCACATCTTGCACGTACATCCCGTCATCTTTCGCAACCTTCTCACATTCCTCACATTCTATATCCCCGAGCCGAGCCTGCTGCCCTGCTTATCTTATCTACATGGGGGCATTTGGTACTGGTTTCTCCAACAGGGGGGTGGGGTCCGCTGAAACATCTGATTCCTTCTTATTCCTTTCACACAGACATGTTGGGTGAGACTGGGTGTTGTTTTAAACAGCTAAATTTACAGAATTTTGTTATAAGTAATTGATATATAATAGTCTGATGCCACAACAATAGAAAAACTAATACAGAAAGCTTCCTTCTTAGAACTTTGAAGACTTTATACTGGAGGCAGTATGGTGAAATTGTTTTGGTCACACATGCTAGAGACAGACTGCCTGTGTTTGAATCCATTTCTGTCACTTCCTGGCTGTGTAATATCTACTTTCCAGCAAGCTATTTAACCCTCTGGGCCTCAGTTACCAATGAAGGTGACAAATTATAGTATTCATGAAAGGTTTATTGTGAATTGTATTTTGGATTGGTGAATTTGTGCAAGAAACAGTTGAATTCGCAGATATTCTAACCCAGCCTCTATAGTGACAGTAGTCTCTTTCTCCTTTCCTGAATATCCCATTTCTGTCCACACCTCCAAACAGCAGCCCTTTTGGGTGTTCACACCCTCAGAGGGCAGAGCTAGAAAAGAGGATTAGATAGCCTCTGAAAGTGGACTCAGGGCTGAGAGGGAATTACAGTCCTGGGTAGCTGGTGCATGGTGGTGAGGGGATGCATGTGAACTCAGTGGGCATGTTGCCTTGCCCTGGAACTGGCTGTCCTATGAGGACCTCAGAAACACAGGTAGGAGCCCCTCCTGGTTAGGGCTAAGACAGTTCTCAGCACACAGCTGTTTGTACTGATGCACGGATGACACGCGCAGGAATTTCAGATGCTCAGGGTTCTTGAGCCTGCTCAAGAAAGCACAGACAGACTCTAACAGCAGAGGTCAGAAAGATTTTATTTATAGAGAATTTAGTTGGAGAAAAGAGAAGAGAAAGACTGCATATTGGAGAATGCAGGGGGACCCGGAAACCGGTGATCCTGTGGGTCAGGGTGGGGAGTGGGTTTTATAGCCTAGTTTGCATTGCCTGAGGGTGGAGATGCCTTTCAAATGCAAACAGGCATTTCTTAGGGAGGAGAAGAGTCTCCTTGCCCACTTATTGCCCTTCTGGGATTTCCCGCAGTCTGTCCTTCAGTCCTTCATTCCCCCCTCTCAATGGTAGCCCTAACTGCTGTTAGGGATTGGGACAACGAAGTCTGTTCAGTAACTGCATCCTGCTGACAGGGGGTGATGAAGGGGCCCGCAGCGTCAGGGCTGACCATGAGAGGGGTTGTCAAGGGGACCACGGTAGTAGGTCATTTTCATCTCCACCAGAGGCATTTGTAGTTTGATGGATTCTAGGCAAGAAGAAACAAACTTGACAAGTAAGTTTAAAATGCAAGGCCTAAACACAAGCAAGAGGACAAGGGCAACTATAGGCCCCAGAAAGGGTAGGAACCAAGTCCTGGAGGGGAGCCAGGATTTTATTTGTTCCCATACCTGAGTAGAAACCTGAGTTTCAAGAGATTGCTCCCGGAGCCATTTAGCCTGTTGGAGAATGTAATCTGCACGTTCCTCTACAATGCCTGAAGTGTTTATATATGTGCAACAGGAGGTATTGGCAATGGCACATACCCCTCCTTGTTTAGCCAAAAGAAAATCTAGGGCCAGGCAGTGGTCCATTACCATACAGGCAAGGGACGACAAAGACCTTTGCATGTCCTTAATGGCAAGGCCTACCTGGTCTGAGGTGTCCTCTACCACTTTGGTTAGGTTTTTTGCAGTTACATGATTGGCAATCACCTCATAGCTGATTCCAGCAAGGGCTGCAACTAATGCTGTTATCCTTAAAACTATTAGAGTAATCTCCCTTTTATCCGTATGGGAAGCTGTTCCTGTTCGTTGGGAAAATTCAGTTTGTTGAATTATAGTATTATTCCAAAAAGAGATCTGTTCAGGATTAGGTATTAGTTGGGCAATTGCCCAATTTCCTCTACTATGGTTTGGGTGTAGACATGGCAGCCCCCATACCTGGTCCTTTTTCCATGACCTCCCTACAAAGAGATATCCTTCCTCAAGGCATAAGATACCTTGGGTGTTGTTGGCCTGGGCCTGGGAGGTATCTCCTGGAAACAAGTAGTCAGAGACATTAAGGCTGCTGGTAAAAGATGGAGACGCAGAGGATGGAAAGGTAGAGTTATACAGCTTTCCTAATCTCGTCGTATATTTCATTAAGATACATTTGTGATGGCCAGTCATAAGTATGCAATAAGAGTTTCTAACAGTGAGGCTTGAGGACTCGTTTAGCTCTGAGACAAGGCTCCCATTACAAGCACTAGCCCTAAACATATCGGGACTCCTAAAAGTGGGGCTCTTAGAGTTATTCATACAGCACCAACTGGCAGTGAGATGATAGTCACCTTTAAGGGTGGTGAAGTCAAAAATGTTTTTTTGGGATGTAGTCCCTAGGTCTCTTATTGACTATGACAGACTGGCATATAGTTGTCTGGGACAGAAACGTTAAACATCCAAATTTTCATCTGAGAAATGAACCCAAGCCAAGAGTAAGACATAGTAGGCTGGTTCTTCCATGGGACCCCTGTAAGAGGAACCATGGCATAGTAGAAATTGTCTGGCCTGAATATCAACGAAGGGAAGGGACTCTGAGTGAAATTTAATAGGACTGAAAGGAATAGCTGAGATGCTGGCTCCAGTATCGATAAGAAGGCTGACCTTGTGCTTTTCAATTGTGAGTAAAACCCAGGGCTCCCCTGTTTTTATGGTGGTCAGAGAAGCCTGTATGGGAGGCCCTGGGGCTCATCATGGGGTGGAAGGCTCTGACCTCGTTTCCCCTGGGAACTTGGGACAGTGTGCCTTACAATGTTTTCCCTGACAAATTGGGCAGGGTCCCAGAGGTACCTTTCTCTGGGGGCACTCCCTCCTAAAATGGCCTGCCTGTCCACATTGAAAGCATGTCCTCGGGTTTGGACTTTGCCCTGGGGGAGCCTCTCAGAGCGCTGTGATCAGAGCCTCCTGCCGCTTATCCTTTCTCTTTTCCTTTTCCAGGTCCTTCTTTTCTTTTTCTAAATCCTTATTATAGTATATGGACGTTGCTACACGGACCAATTGGTCTAGATCTCTGCTCCCTTCAGCCACCATTTTTGAAGACTTTTACAGATATCTGGTGCTGACTGTGTTAGAAATTTATCTTTTAGGATGGTTTCCTCTTCCTGTGACTCTGGTATAATGTTGGTATGCTTTTGTAAAGCATCCTTAAGTCTCTGTAGGAAAGCTACTGGAGTTTCTAAGGGTCCTTGCTGTACAGCTGTGACTTGGGAGTAATTGAGAGGTTTTACCTTGGCTCTCCTTAGTCCCTCAAGAATGCAATGGATGAAATGATTACAACTCCATTCATCCTTGTCATTTCAGGGTCCCACTTAGGGTCATACCTAGGTACTGCCTGATCTCCGGTTGGAATTGGGAATCGAGGTTCCCTTTTAGGTATCCAATGTCTTTGTCTTTCTTCTCCCTCCCCCTCCTCCTCCTGTGAGGGCCCAGTCTGAGACAGGCATGTAGGGCTGCTTTTAAGTGATAATTGTCTCCAGCTGTGACTGCCTGATCTAGAACCCGATGTTTCTCCAGAGAAGTGAGGGTCTAAGATAGCAATAGCATTACATCTTTCCAGCTCAGCTCAAAGTTTTGGCGGACTTCTCTAAATGCCTGGATGTACTGATCTGAGTTTTTTGTGTAATTTCCTAAATCCTTTTTTATTTCTTTAAGTTCACTCACTCTAAAAGGAACATGAGCTCTGTCCCCTCTGGGAATTAACTGGAAGGGGTAGAGTCCTGTGGGACAGTGTCTAGTGTGTGAGGTGGCTGGGTAAGGGGGAAGAGGGGGAGCTGATGGAGCATTAGATGGGTTTTTTTGCTCAAGGGAGTTTGGGGGCTTTTTGCAAAGGGTTACCATGGTCTGGGTATCTAGCCTGCATTTGTTTAGCCATTCTGGGTGGTCTCTTAGGAAAAAAAACAATTGAACTTCGGTTCATTTTCCCTCCTTTTTACAGAACATATCTAATTGAAGAATGGTATTATAATTAATGCTCCCTCCTTCTGGCCATCTTTCCTCATCTCCCAGAGGATACTGTGGCCAAGCCTGGGTGCAGTAAAACTTGAGTCGCTTTTGCTGAAGACTTTCTGGATCAAGATCTTTCCAATGTTTTAATAAGCAGGCAAGGGGGGATCCTTCCTGGATCCTTGAGGCTGGATTTCCCATCTAAAAAGGGAAACAAGGGAAAATTGGTCACCTTAACAGAGGTTTCTCCTTTTATCTAAGCGTCCCCAGATAAGGAGAAACTCTAGTGGGAGAGGGCATCCCACTCTCTCTTGCTCCTTCCACTGCCACTCGTGGATAGAGTCGTGGAGGATTTACAGATAGATATCTCAGTTGCACCCACCCCCCTGAGATGATCTTTGACCAATCTCTCATCTATTTGAACTTGCCTGTTTGCCCTGTGACCCAAGTAGGCCTAGTTCTCCTCTACCAGCTGAATGCTTGTAATTAAAAAAAAACTCTATCAAAGTAACCAAGAGGGCTTGCATGGCCAGAAGGAGGACCCCTTTAGAGGCATGGATGGGGACTCTTGATGAAGTAGACTTTTGTTCCCCTATACATCCTGTGAGGCATATATGCTTTCTATGAAAGGAGAGAGAGCATCTTACCAGAGCTTAGGGGCAAAAATGGAGATCTGAGGTTTTTGCCTTTTAGCTGTTTTTTTTTTTCTTTTCCTGAGAGCAGTCTGTGGAACCTGTTTAATCTGATGCTTGACAAAGACAGTTAAGCCTAAATTGGAGACTAGCACTTTCTGATGCCTGTAGGGATTTTTCCCAAACTCCCTGAAGAAAGAAGCTCACTGCTATTTACAGCAAAGGTGGGGAGGGGGACACTCATCCTGAACTGCCTGGGAAAGGGGAAGGAGAGGCTGAGGGCTGGGGAAAAAGAGAGTGTCCAGGCTCAACACATGAGGGATTATTGATCATCCCTGCTGTCCAGGTCGATCCTGCACAAAGGCAGTAATGGAGCACTGGAAGCAAGAGGTGACCTCCACTCTCGGGCCACGGAAACCATTAAGGAAGCATGAGAGGTCTGATTGTCTGTTTGCCACGGACATGGCTGGGGAGGTCCAAGACTTAGCCGCCTTTGGGGCCTCAGGGCAGGTCAAAAACTTGTGTCTCCAGCCTTTGGGTGACACAGGGGAATACCCCAGCCAGAACACCTTTTATAGCTTGAAGACAAACTTTCCTTTCCACTGGCTGTTTTCGGATCTCCCCTTAAGCTTGTCAGATCTTGAAAGAGAGTGTTAGCATTTAAGGAGAGGAAAAAAGAAAAAGCCTTGGTGCACTGAAGTCGAGTTCCACCCATGTAGCATTGGCAGTGCAGTACAAACCACTGCCCAGCCTCTGAGTTTCCTCAGATTGTCTGCTGTACAGCTGTAGTGGGCTTGGACCTTTTCCTCAGTTTCCCGAGGAAGAAACCCTCCTTAACAAGACAGAGAGAGAGGGAGAAAAAGCCGACCTGAGAGTTCCACCGTAGCTAGGCCGTGGTGGGGGGGTCTCTCCTGGAAAACAGACTCCACCGGAGTGCCGGACTCTCACGGTCACATTCCTAGGCAGTCTTTCCCAGTTTGGCACAACCTATACCGACCTCAGGTGAAGGCTGGTCCCTTCGTGCTTCGCCAAATATGATGCACGGATGACACGCGCAGGAATTTCAGATGCTCAGGGTTCTTGAGCCTGCTCTGAGAATGAAAGCACAGACAGACTCTAACAGCAGAGGTCAGAAAGATTTTATTTATAGAGAATTTAGTTGGAGAAAAGAGAAGAGAAAGACTGCATATTGGAGAATGCAGGGGTACCTGGAAACCGGTGATCCCGTGGGTCAGGGTGGGGAGTGGGTTTTATAGCCTAGTTTGCATTGCCTGAGGGTGGAGATGCCTTTCAAATGCAAACAGGCATTTCTTAGGGAGGAGAAGTGTCTCCTTGACCACTTATTGCCCTTTTGGGACTTCCCGCAGTCTGTCCTTCAGTCCTTTAGTACTTCAGTAGTGTAACTTGGGTTAGACTATTGTCATGATGTAATTAATACAGGTCCTTTGGCTTGCTAGAAGTGTTGCTCCAGAGGGCAATGTATCATCTAGGTATGACTTAAACTTTTTGTAGGAAAAGAGCTTTCTAACAGTCAAAGCTGCCCAGAAATAACTTAGAAAAGTATGACTACAATTTAAAGTATTAGAGCACAGATTGTCAGATCTATAACTCTGGAAGCCATGGGAGAATTTAATTAATATATAGTATCAGCAGCAAATGCAGATTTCTGTATTTCTTCTTGTAGCCCAAACCACCCAACCACATAAATCTAGTTGCGTTCCCTTGTATCATCTCCATGCAGTAGTAACTCATTGGCAACCTAATTCCAGCCATTTTACAGAAACAATAATCTAGATCAGGCCTCAGAAGTGTGGTCCACAGCAGTTCTTGGGCTGGGGCCCTGAGGTCATTTTGCAAAGTCCCAGCTCCAGTGATATTACTAACAGAGGAGGGCATTATCTCTGTGACAACTGCCAGTGGCAGGACAGCCACACACAAAACAAAAAAACCCCACTTCACCTAAGAATGTCCTTGATAAAGCAGTAAAACTGATTTTGTTAAATCTCAGCCCTCAAATCTACACCTTTCTTTTTATTAGTTTATTCATATGTGCATACATTGTTTGGGCCATTTCTTCCCCCGGCTCCCTACACCTTTTTAATACTCTGGGAAAGGCTGCCTAGGAATGTGACCATGGCCATCCAGCACTCTGATGGAGTCTTTTCTCCAGGAAAGTCCCCCCATCATGGCCTAGCTATGGTGGACCTTTCAGGCCAACCTTCTCTCTCTCTCTCTTGTTAAGGAGGGCTTCCCCCTTGGGAATCTGAGGAATAGCTCTGGGCCCCTTAAAGCTATAAGGCAGGCAACCTGAGAGAACTCAGGGGCCAGCTGGGGGATTATAACAGACTGCCTATGCTACATGGGCAGAGCCAGACTTCAGTGCACCAGGCCTTTTTTTCCCTCTCCTTAAACTCTGTCTTTCAAGATCTGACAAGCTTAAGGGGAGATCCGAAAACAGCCAGTGGAAAGGAAAGTTTGTCTTCAAGCTATAAAAGGTGTTCTGGCTGGGGTATTCCCCTGTGTCACCCAAAGGCTGGAGACACAAGTTTTTGACCCGCCCTGAGGCCCCAAAGGCGGCTAAGTCTTGGACCTCCCCAGCCATGTCCGTGGCAAACAGACAATCAGACCTCTCATGCTTCCTTAATGGTTTCCGTGGCCCGAGAGTGGAGGTCACCTCTTGCTTCCAGTGCTCCATTACTGCCTTTGTGCAGGATCGACCTGGACAGCAGGGATGATCAATAATCCCTCATGTGTTGAGCCTGGACACTCTCTTTTTCCCCAGCCCTCAGCCTCTCCTTCCCCTTTCCCAGGCAGTTCAGGATGAGTGTCCCCCTCCCCACCTTTGCTGTAAATAGCAGTGAGCTTCTTTCTTCAGGGAGTTTGGGAAAAATCCCTACAGGCATCAGAAAGTGCTAGTCTCCAATTTAGGCTTAACTGTCTTTGTCAAGCATCAGATTAAACAGGTTCCACAGACTGCCCTCAGGAAAAGAAAAAAAAAAACAGCTAAAAGGCAAAAACCTCAGATCTCCATTTTTGCCCCTAAGCTCTGGTAAGATGCTCTCTCTCCTTTCATAGAAAGCATATATGCCTCACAGGATGTATAGGGGAACAAAAGTCTACTTCATCAAGAGTCCCCATCCATGCCTCTAAAGGGGTCCTCCTTCTGGCCATGCAAGCCCTCTTGGTTACTTTGATAGAGTTTTTTTTTAATTACAAGCATTCAGCTGGTAGAGGAGAACTAGGCCTACTTGGGTCACAGGGCAAACAGGCAAGTTCAAATAGATGAGAGATTGGTCAAAGATCATCTCAGGGGGGTGGGTGCAACTGAGATATCTATCTGTAAATCCTCCACGACTCTATCCACGAGTGGCAGTGGAAGGAGCAAGAGAGAGTGGGATGCCCTCTCCCACTAGAGTTTCTCCTTATCTGGGGACGCTTAGATAAAAGGAGAAACCTCTGTTAAGGTGACCAATTTTCCCTTGTTTCCCTTTTTAGATGGGAAATCCAGCCTCAAGGATCCAGGAAGGATCCCCCCTTGCCTGCTTATTAAAACATTGGAAAGATCTTGATCCAGAAAGTCTTCAGCAAAAGCGACTCAAGTTTTACTGCACCCAGGCTTGGCCACAGTATCCTCTGGGAGATGAGGAAAGATGGCCAGAAGGAGGGAGCATTAATTATAATACCATTCTTCAATTAGATATGTTCTGTAAAAAGGAGGGAAAATGAACCGAAGTTCAATTGTTTTTTTTCCTAAGAGACCACCCAGAATGGCTAAACAAATGCAGGCTAGATACCCAGACCATGGTAACCCTTTGCAAAAAGCCCCCAAACTCCCTTGAGCAAAAAAACCCATCTAATGCTCCATCAGCTCCCCCTCTTCCCCCTTACCCAGCCACCTCACACACTAGACACTGTCCCACAGGACTCTACCCCTTCCAGTTAATTCCCAGAGGGGACAGAGCTCATGTTCCTTTTAGAGTGAGTGAACTTAAAGAAATAAAAAAGGATTTAGGAAATTACACAAAAAACTCAGATCAGTACATCCAGGCATTTAGAGAAGTCCGCCAAAACTTTGAGCTGAGCTGGAAAGATGTAATGCTATTGCTATCTTAGACCCTCACTTCTCTGGAGAAACATCGGGTTCTAGATCAGGCAGTCACAGCTGGAGACAATTATCACTTAAAAGCAGCCCTACATGCCTGTCTCAGACTGGGCCCTCACAGGAGGAGGAGGGGGAGGGAGAAGAAAGACAAAGACATTGGATACCTAAAAGGGAACCTCGATTCCCAATTCCAACCGGAGATCAGGCAGTACCTAGGTATGACCCTAAGTGGGACCCTGAAATGACAAGGATGAATGGAGTTGTAATCATTTCATCCATTGCATTCTTGAGGGACTAAGGAGAGCCAAGGTAAAACCTCTCAATTACTCCCAAGTCACAGCTGTACAGCAAGGACCCTTAGAAACTCCAGTAGCTTTCCTACAGAGACTTAAGGATGCTTTACAAAAGCATACCAACATTATACCAGAGTCACAGGAAGAGGAAACCATCCTAAAAGATAAATTTCTAACACAGTCAGCACCAGATATCTGTAAAAGTCTTCAAAAATGGTGGCTGAAGGGAGCAGAGATCTAGACCAATTGGTCCGTGTAGCAACGTCCATATACTATAATAAGGACTTAGAAAAAGAAAAGAAGGACCTGGAAAAGGAAAAGAGAAAGGATAAGCGGCAGGAGGCTCTGATCACAGCGCTCTGAGAGGCTCCCCCAGGGCAAAGTCCAAACCCGAGGACATGCTTTCAATGTGGACAGGCAGGCCATTTTAGGAGGGAGTGCCCCCAGAGAAAGGTACCTCTGGGACCCTGCCCAATTTGTCAGGGAAAACATTGTAAGGCACACTGTCCCAAGTTCCCAGGGGAACTGAGGCCAGAACCTCTTACCCAATAACGGGTCCTGATATCTCCCATCCAGGCTCCTGTGACCACTGTAAAAGCAGGGGAGCCCTGGGTTATATTCACTATTGAAAAACACAAGGTCAGCCTCCTTATTGACACTGGAGCCAGGATTTCAGCTATTCCTTTCTCTCCTGGACACAGGTCCTCCAAGAAAATTACTGTTCAGGGCATATCAGGCCAAACCCTAGATTGTTATTTCACTCAGCCTCTAGCCTGCTCCTGGGGAGATTTCCAATTTTGTCACTCCTTTTTAATTGTCCCAGAAACCCCTACTCCTCTGCTATGGTGAGACCTTCTATCTAAATTGGGGATACAGTTCTTTTTATCCCCAGGAGAGTACTTTTGCTTGCCCCTGATAGAAGAAGAAGTAGACCCCATGGTGTGGATGGATGGACACACTGTGGGATGGGCACAAACTGCGATCCCAGTCCTAGTTCATCTCAAGGACCCCTCCTGGTTTCCCCATCAAAAACAATATCCTTTAAAGCCAGAAGTTAAGGAGGGGCTAATTCCCATAAGCAAAGACTTAAAGAGACAGGGACTACTAATAGAATGCTCCAGCCCATATAATTCTCCTATTCTCAGTGTCAGGAAGGGACCTAACAAATGAAGGCTAGTCCAGGAAATCTGCCTGATCAATAAAGCAGTAGTGCCTCTCCACCCTGTAGTTCCAAATCCCTATACACTTTTAGCCAAAATACCTCCAGGTACTGCTTACTACTCTGTCCTGGACTTAAAGCATGCCTTCTTTTGCATTCCCTTACACCTTAAAAGTCAACCTATCTTTGCCTTTGAGGACCCCACAAGAAAGTCTGGACTGGTCATCTGGACTGTCCTCCCCCAGGGATTCAGTGACAGCCTCCACATCTTTGGGTTGGGTGTAACCCAAGACTTGGCAGAGTGGCAATATCCACAAGCTACTCTGCTACAATACGTAGATGAGCTCCTGCTCTGTTGACTGACTGAGCCTGTCATTTCATGAGCCACTGAATCCTTACTAAACTTCATAGCAGGTAGAGGTTATAAAATCTATAAAGAAAAAACCCAATTCTGTCAGTCTAGGATTACATATTTAAGTCTTGTCCTAGAGAAAAATGAGGGCTCTTGGAGAAGATAGAATCAGTCCAATCCTGATGTTTTCCCTACCTAAAACTCTAAAGCAATTGAGGGCCTTTTTGGGGATACTGTAGAATTTGGATCCTGGGATATGTAGACTTAGCCAGGCCTTTGTATCAAATCATTAAGGAAGCACAGAAGGATACCCAACCCTTTATTGAATGGGATGACAAGTCAGAAAATGCATTCCACCAGTTAAAAAAGGCTCTTATGACAGCTCCCACCCTAGGTCTCCCAGTATAAGACAAGTTTCAATTAGATGTCTATGAAAAGGGAGGACTGGCCTTGGGAGTGGTCATGACTCAGCTCTGGGGCATCACTCCCCAGCCAGTAGGCTACTTAAGCAAAGAATTAGATCAGGTAGTGAAGGGATAGCCAGCATGTCTTAGAGCAGTGGTTGCAGTAAGCCTAGTGTTTGAAGCTCAAAAACTTATCCTAAACCTTCCCCTAATGGTTTATACCCCACATGACTTAGGGGGAATTTTAAAGTCAAAAGGAGAACTTTGGCTATTTGACAGCCATCTACTTAAATACCAGGCCCAGTTTCTGGGAGGGACTGAAATAACTTTAAGGACCTGTCAGAACCTAAATCCTGTATCCCTTCTACCAGGGGCAGAGGGAAATCCTGAACACTCATGTGAAGAGGTACTTATAGAAAATTATGCTGCCCAACCTGACTTAACTGATCAGCCCTTAAAAAACCCAGATCTAGAACTATACACTGATGGCAGTTCCTTTGTTAAGAATGGTATCAGACATGCAGGGTTTGTAGTTGTGACAGAATTTGGTATCCTCAAATCAGTCCTCTTCCTCCTAATACAAGTGCTCAACTGGCAGAATTACTAGCTCTAACAGAAGCCCTAAGACTGTCAAAAGAACAGTCATCATCATCTATACAGGTTCTAAGTATGCCTTCCTGATCCCGCATGCTCATGCAGCCATCTGGAAGGAAAGGAGAATGCTAACTACAACAGGAACAACTTCCCATAGAGATAAAAGAGAGGTTACTTTAATAGTTTTAGGGATAATAGCATTAGTTGCAACCCTAGCTGGAATCAGCCATGGGATGATTGCCAATCATGTAACTGCAAAAAACGTAACCAAAATAGAAGAGGACACCTCAGACCAGGTAGGCCTTGCCATTAAGGACATACAAAGGTCTTTGTCGTCCCTTGCCTGTATGGTCATGGACCACCGCCTGGCCCTAGATTTTCAAGGAGGGGTATGTGCCATTGCCAATACTTCCTGTTGCACATATATAAACACCTCAGGCCTTGTAGAGGCATGTGCAGACTACATTCTCCAATAGGCTAAGTGGTTCCAGGAGCAATCTCTTGAAACTCAGGTTTCTGCACAGGTAGGCTCCCTTCCAGGACTTGGTTCCTACCCTTTCTGGGGCCTACAGTTGCCATTATTCTCTTGGCTGTTTTTGGGCCTTGCATTTTAACCTTGTCAAGTTTGTTTCTTCTCGCCTAGAATCCATCAAAATACAAATGCCCCTGATGGGTGCCCTACTACCTACTACCACGGTCCCCTTGACAACCCCTCTCATGGTCAGCACTGATGTTGCAGGCCCCTCCATTGCCCCGTCAGCAGGAAGCAGTTACTGAACAGACTTCATCGTCCCTATTCCTAACAGTAAGTAGTTAGGGATCACTGGGGCGGGTGGTGGGGGTGGGGTGGAGGGGGGACTTGAAGGACGGACCACAGGAGGTCGAGACACTTCTCCTTCCCAGAAAACGTCTGTCTGCATCTGAAAGGCATCTCTGCCCTCAAGCAATACACAAAAAAGGCTATAAAACCCAATCATCACTCTGACCCATGGGACCACCATTTTCCAGATACCCCTGCCTCCCCCACTATTCAGTCTTTCTCTTCTCTACAAATGTTTTTGACCTCTGCTGCTGGAGTCTGCCTGTGCTTTCATTCTCAGAGAGGGCTCAAGAACTGTGAGCACCTGAAATTCCTGTGCGTGTCATCTGTGCATCAATCTCCCAGGGAAATCCATGCAGTAAAACCCATTCAAAGTACAGACCATGGACTAATGAACTAGGAATAGGAAATGCTCATAAGAATCATTGACATGGTTTCAGATTCCATAAAGCAATTAACCTTCTACACACTACTACTTGTAGTATTTAAATGTGGAATCAAATAATACTCATATTTACCTGAAAAACTATTAAAGGATTTCTCTCTTTTTGGGAATAACATGGCTTGCATTTTGAGGCCAGTGTGGGTAAAGTTAGCAGATATATTCTCAAGAAACAAGTCACAGATTGGTGGTTCAAGCCTGTAATCCCAGCAGTTTGAAGCTGGCCCCAGCAAAAAGGTGAGACCCTATTAAAATTTAACTAAAGCAGTGAAGGGCTAGGTGGAGTGGTTCTGTTGCAGGATACTCAAGGACAGAGAAACAAGACACTGAGGCAGTTCAGCAGGAAGCAACATTTTATTGTGACAGCACAGACCCAGCTGACTTGTGTCCAAAGGCTGAGCCCCGAGAACAAAGGGGCCTTTCCTTATATACCTTGCAAGCAGGTTACAGAAGCAAAAAGCAAGGTTTAACCCATATATGGTTGCATGCAACTCTATGGCTACTTTACCGCCACATCAAATGCTATGTTACCTTTTTCATGTTTAGATTTATCTCTCTGCTATGCCATCCCCTCCCCACCTGACTTGCTTGCTTCTTTTCTGGCCCTTCTCTCTTGTACAGTTCAAGTAGTTGAGTGCCTGGCTAGCAAAGTGCGAGGACCTGAGTTTAAAGCCCAATACTGCCAAACAAACAAGAAACTCCTAAACTCTCCAATATTTGTGTGAGGATAGATTTTCCTCCATAACAGATTCCAACACATTAAGTGTAGAAGCAGATATAAAATTCTAGCTACCTTCTAGGATGCATAAGATTTACAAAAATGTAAAATAACAATTATTTCTTATCTTTGGAAATATATTTAAAAAATAAACACAAAATGGGTTTATTGTTTTAGACGTCTTGACTTCTAATATCAGATATCTCATGTGACCACTCTTGATATACTTTTAGAACTACAACCAAAGAGCTTGATGGTCATCAGTCATCCAGGTGAAGCACAGTCCCTGACATGCTCTGAGGTGCTGGTGACTTCGGAGATAGATTATGTGAGCACCAGGGACAGGAGCTGGAAACTATGAAATGAATACAGTTCAGACAATGGCCCTTCTCAAAATACATCAATGACCCTGGGTTTTTTGACCCCCAAACTCTGCCAAGCCACACAAAATTGGGAAAGAATGCACAAAGAGTAGCTCTGCAACCTACATAGAGCATTAAGAAATGGCAGGTTAATTCAGGAAACAAATACTCAAGACTTTAAAATGGAGGTGGTGTTTTAAGAGACTGAAAGGTATGATTGTATACTCATGTGACCTCATTGTTGCTAGTAATTAAAAGGAAAAAATGTTCTGTGGAGAATGAAGATACCTACTAACACACTGAAAAAACTATTAGTGTGTTATTAAAAGTGAGAAAATGGGGGGTAGGTGGTCCAAATAATGTATATACATGTAAGTAAATGTAAAAACAATAAAATAAAAAATGAAAAATAAGAAATAAAAAAAAAGTGAGAAAACCACCTCCTTCCATCTTCATCTCTTCCATCAGGTCTGATATTCATTAAATTTGCTAAGCCCTTTACTTTTCTCTAAAACTCTCTTCTTTTCCTCTAATTATCTTTGCTTCAAACCCTCCCAAGTCTCTGTACATATTTAGCTATCTTTTGGTCTCATTCAGCATGCTGAGGTTTTTCTATAACAAAGGCAGTTCCAATCTTCCTCTAGCTCATTTCCTCCTCTCCTGATTTTCAGCTATGAGACAGTTACAAGTATAGTTTCTTTCTGTCATTACAAAGGTAGAGATAAAGTGACCTGAGAGAAAAGGGAACAGAGTTGGGAAGCTTCAGTCTGCTTCCTCAAGAAGGTGCCATTGAATTAACTTAAGCTTCCAAAGAAACATGACATGGTCAAGCAGAGTTAGGTGGGGAGAAAGTCAAAGGAGAGGTCAGAGAAAAAGCAAGTACATGACACAGAAAGCATGACTCATTTGAATTTTCTTTAGCTTATACATGATGAAAGTGGTGTTTGAAAAGACTAATTTGACAGTAATGTGCTGGATGAATTCAGAGAAAGAAAACTTAAGGCCCAACACCAGGCTACTGAAACAGTTTAAGCAAGAGTTGACTGAAGCTCAATGTAGAATGGTGGTATAAGAGAAATAAAAGCAAAAATATAGGAAAAAAGTGAGAAAATTAGTCAATAAGGAAAATGGTAAGGTACTAGGTGCCAGTGGCTGACACCTGTAATCCTAGCTATTCAGGAGGAAGAGATCAGGAAGATCGTGATTCAAAGTCAGCCCAGGTAAAGCGTTTGGGAGACCCTATCACAAAAAACAAAACAAAACAAAACAAAAAAATCACAAAAAAGGGCAAAAAAAAAAAAAAAAAAGAAAAACAAAAAGGTAAGCTACACACTGTAATGATGACTATATCTGAAAAAGGACTTTTATGCAGACTATAGAAAGGATTTCTACAAACCAACAGATGGACAACACAATAAGAAATGAATGGAATACCTATAGAAACAAGAGATACAAGTAGCTTAAATAAGCACATGGAAAGATATGCTCAACCACGTCAATCATTGGAAGAATACAAATAAAAGCCACAGGTACTGAGCTGGACATGGTGGCACATACCTATAATCCCAGCACTTACTTGCAATCCTAGCACTAGGGAGGCTGAGACAGCAGAATCAAAAACAACCTTTGAGACTTGTCTCAAAAATAACAATCCCAAATCACAAGTATAAATACACATCCACTAGAAGAGCTAAAATTCACAAGGGACAATATATTTTTTTCATTCTTTTTCTTTTTCAGTTTTCTCTCCCTTTCCCCCAGCAAGTTCTCTACCACAAAGCTCTAACTCCAACAATACCATTGATAAGGGTTCACAGAAAATTCTCATCTGCTGATAGAGGTATAAGAAAAGTATCATTTTTCTAATAAACACTAAGCTATTCTATGACCTATTAATTGCATTTCACAGTACGGACCCAAAGAAATAAAAAGTATGACCACAACAAAGGTTTGCATGTTCATAGGTTTATTCACAATAGTGTGTAAACAATCCAAATACCATTAACAAGAGAAAAAACAAATTTGCACAATATACTACTAATTACTGATAAATGCAACATGAATGAATTTTAAAACCTTGTTGAGAAAGAAGGCAGATACAAGAGTATACGAGGTACAACTAATATATGATGAAGGGAATCGGCCCACTGGTTGCCCTGGGTAGGAAGCACTGAGCATGAGGGAGTTTTCTGGGGTGACAGAAATTTTTCACAATATTCTAATTTGGGTGGTGGTAATACTGAGTGTTAAGGATTTGTTAAGGATTTATGAAACTGCCTACTTAACATCTGGGTATTTTTTATTGGATATAAATTATAACTATTACAAAAAAAGTAATGAGGAAAGGTGCTGACAAATGCTGATCTGAATAATGGGTTGCAGGTGGTACTTTTTAACCTGTAAACATATGCTAGATATGTCTCATGTAGATTAACAGCAACACTATTTTTAAAAGTGAGAAAAAGAGATGGCTATCTAAAAGCTTTTATCTAGTACTATTTGGAAATTTGGATACAGCATTCCCACCCGCTGATTTAAAACTATGTAGCCCAGGCTGGCCCCAAACTGAGGGCTAGGATTGTAGGCATGCATTGTCATGCCCAGCTTGACATCCAGATTTTTAAAAAATTCATTTAAAAACTCAACAAACAAATGTGCTTTATGTATTTCTTAGGTTTGCTGGATAATTCATTTAATAAAATTGATTCCCCATGTGAGCAGACTGTTCATCATTAGGAATAAAATGACATGCTATTTCTTCTGATGGAGATACATCATATGTACAAGGAAATTCTATTATTTGTAGATACTGTATAGCATTTGATCACTGAAAAAGCCCAGCCAATCTTCTGGTTGTACTGTTTGCTTTTTTAAGCTAATACTTACAATTCTACTTCTGTTGTTGTTGTTTAGCTGTTTGAACTAATGGTATTGTTTACATTTTATTTGCCTTAGTTTCTTGTATGAATCCTGGTTTCATGGTTGGAAATATTCTGGGTGACTACTTCTGTAGAGTCTTAAAACTCTATTTTAGGTACAAAGAGGACTTCCAAAGAGCCACAAGACGATGAATTAAAAGGTATTCCTAGCTACATGGGAGGTATAGGTAGGAGGATCATAGTCTGAGGCTGGCCTTGGGCAAAAATGCAAGACCCTATCTGAAAAATAACCTAAACCAAAAAGGGATGGAGATGTGGCTCAAGTGATAGAGCACCTGCCTCGCATGAGGACCTGAGCTTAAAAAAAAAAAAAAAAATCTGTGAGACCCTTCATTATTGAATAGATTTAAATGTGAAGGGTTAATTCCTCAGAGATTGTTTTTTCAGGATGAGTATTTCTGCAATTTTGACAATAGCCCAAGTAAACAATGGTGTTTAGTTTAGTATATAACTAAATGGAACATTAAGTAAAAAACACTTAGCACACATTTCACTCTTATTTTTTTCTATAAAAATATATCTCTTTATTAAATAACATGCACAAATATCAACTAGTCATTTCTTAAACAGATATAATTTAGAACAAGATTTAAAGAAATACAAATGCTTAGGTACAATTTAGTATCTTGTTCATGATATTTGAATAGTTTTTTTTTTTAAAAAAATCACTGCTGAAACTAACCATCCTTTACTTTCTTTCATATACTCCATTTCAAGTTTGTCCTAGCATTTGACAGCTTCAGAGAGTATTTTTAATATCAAGAGTCCTTAATCACTTACTTGTTTATAAATTTCCAATGAGAAGGCAGTAACTTTTAAGCTATCCTGATAAACTCTGAGTCACTTTACAGACAAAATCTGTAGATGCAGAATCATGGAGGAGGCTCCAGCTTTTTGAGGTGCCATGGAAAAGGGTGAGGACAGTAGGTAAGACTAAAAAGCCAGATGCCTGCTTTTAAGTCATCAGGATCCTGCTTCCTGCTTTTTTTTCCTTTGACAGCTTGTCCTGTTTGGCCAGTGGTATTTTCCCCCATCCTTTCTCTAGTTGAGACCATCAGAACAAAATGCTCTACAAATTTCTAGTAACTTCAACGTTCAATAACCTGGTTTTTTATTTTTATGATTTGCTACATGACCCCATCAAATTTTCTTTCTAGGCTAAAGTATAAACAAACTTGCATTAAGTTTTTCATATTAAAAAGTATTGCTTTTATAAATTAGTTTTAATGTTCCCAGCATTAATAAACTTAACTGCAAGAAAACCAGTGCTTCAAAATCTACCCTGCCTTTCTGGCTCCATTTACCCAATAAAAAAAGCCCTAAATCTCTCATCTATATTTCTAAAGAAAACTACATCCAGCCTTTATAATAAGTCCTTGCACTGTGTATTTTGTACACGTGCTGCTGCTTTATTGCGCATGCCAAGTACAGTAAGAATGAAAATATAAACTGATGTAAAAATTCAAAACTCCCTAAGCTTAATATGTACCTTTGCACTCAAAACCTTTTCATTCTCTTTCATTAGCTGGGATTTCCAACTTGCAAGTTGAATTAAACCACTTCATTACTCACATATTCTTTCCACTTTCTCTATCAAAATAAAAAACATTCAGTACTATTTTTATAATTCAGGAAAGTATTGTGGAAAGTTTCATAAGTTTTATTGCATATACTTATGATGAATTTTACACTACCCTAATTTTCCTTTCAAAAACTGTCTTGCAAGGTTAGCAGCAGGTTTTACATCTGAAATATTCCTGAATATTTAATCTACATGTTATAGGAGAAACTGTACTTTTCTAAGTACAATGCTAATTATTATAAAAAGCATACCAAATCCTATTTTCAATTACAAAATTTTGCAAATTATGTTTTGTGTCTTGATACAAAGAAAAATACATATATCAATTTTTCACTAACATTTCAGAGATTTACTGGAATATTCCTAAGAATCTTTTACTTATTTTGACTACTAAGTATCTCTTTTTTTGATTTGAGTACTTAGTCTTATTTTAAAAGTGCAAAGGTTATTAAGCTTAAAACATTAAATTTAAGCAATGTAAAAAAGTTTACAATGATTTAACATGGCCAATAAAATTTATTAAACATATTTACATATATCCACAGATTCTTTCATAGTTGAGTATTAAAATAGACATTTACAATTTCAGAATTTTCATTCAAAGGCATTTTTCTGCTCCAGGGGGAAAGAGACTCTCCTGTGACATGAAAAAGAGCTAAAATTTATTTGTATGACTTAATTCTAAATTATGTGTCCAACATAGTAGTCACAGGTTCTCTCATAGGACACTGGTTATGAAACACCTTACAATGTCCCAGGCATCACTTATGGAGAGAGTTAAATCATAAGAATCATGCAATATAACTAAGCCACCATCTTTACAGTTATGGGGATGAACACAAGCTAACTCCAACACATGCATGCCTTATATAAAGGTTTTGCTACCTGAACACACTGCTATTACACCTCAAAAAAACTACAACTTTGGTCCAATAAAACAGACAAAACAGTTTTACAGTTATTTCTTTGTACATATTTTGACTACCAATCCCTTTGTATACATTTTGACCATTAATTACAAGATGTACAACTGCACAATATGTATAAAATAAGTTATTAAAAAGGAAGACGATATTAAAATTTTCAAAAGGAAAACTGTACAGTTAATTTACAGAGATCTTAAACTGAAGAATTTTGTGCCAAGTTTTTCTTCCACATTAGAAACTATTCGGTAGGAATTGAACATTTTAGTTTACTGACATATTTTTAATAAAACCTAAAAGAGATTGGAATACTAGTGGTTATCATGTTACTAGAGTGCTAACAACTTCCAGCGCTATTAGCAGAGTCTCAACTTTTTAAAATACCTACTATGGTCTGCCAACATGCTCTAATCCAACAGTTACTTTTTACCAATATAAATAATAGTTTTGTTAGAAACTGTGTTTGGGCTTAAAATCCAAAATATTTCTCTTCATTTTTAATAAAACGACAGTGTTTACTACTTAACCAACTTAACTGACCCTTACTAACATGAAGGCATAAGCAATATTTTTGTCAAAAGGCTGTATTCCATAGTGTAACGCTTGAGTATCACCAAGTAAAGGACAACACAGTCAAGAAGTACCAACTGCTATATAGGAGTCAACTCAAAGTCATCATTGACATCAACAAGGGGAACATAAAACTCTTGGATTTCATAAATACTGATAGATTTGTAGGTGGCAGGATCAAGTTCTTGGAGTTTGAGCTGCCATTCTAACCTCTGGACGGCATTTAAAGCTGCAGCTTCATGTTGTTGCCTCATTAAAAGACAGGTCTATTTAAAAGAAAAGAAGAGTCAATTATTCTGCTAAATTTGCTCTGTTTAAACCTAATCTCATCCACAGTTTTCTTCAGGGACTAATATGAATACATCAGGAAACTAAAAGGGTATAAATTGTAAGTCTATTTCTGTTCTGCCCTGTTTGTATCAACACACCATGTCTGGGTCTGCAACTTCATATTCATCTTAAAAACTGATTTCATAATATTCTTTTAAATTATGAAATTTCAAATTATCAAAGGGATCATATAATGTAGGGAGAAATGATTCAAAATCTCAAATCAAACAGTTTTGTTTATAGAGCTTTCCTTACTGCTCTCCCATTCTTCATGTGTTAGACAGGCATACTAAGTAAGCACAAAGAACCACAATGGAAACCACTCTTTCTGTGGCAGTTTCAACTTTCCTTTATTTTCTCAATTGTGGTCTGGTATGACCAACTGGTATGTCCTTTCCTAATTATTTCTTCCTAACAGAATATCAGTTTCTGTCTAAGGAGGGGATGAACTCATTTTATGTTAAACACACATACCTTTAGTTTGTCAAATTTATCATCCACATCTTGTAACCAGGACATGAACTGTCTGGCATTAAAGCGATCTCTCACTGAAGTTTTACTATCATCAGACTGAAAGAGAATGTTAAATAAAGTTGAATAATGTAATACAATAAACTGCTTTAAAAATCCGGATCCTGTCTTATAATATCTTTTTATGGCATATGTCCCATTTTTAGTAATGCTGGAAATATACTTCAAAGAAGATAAAGTTTGAAAAAGCTTTTATTTCCATATTGAGTAGACAGAATACTTACTAGAATTCTGAGGGTGAGGTTTTTATTTATTTATTTTTCTTTCTTTTATCATTTTTACATTTACTTACATTTGTATACATTGTTTGGGCCACTTCCCCACTCCTCCTATTTCTCCCACCCTCCTGATTCTGAGCAGAATCTGTTTGGCCCTCTTGTTTTCCAATTTTGTTGAAGAGAAAACACAGGAGATATAACAAGGACATAGCATTCTTGCTAGTTTGAGATAAAGATAGCTGTACAGAGATTCCTAGCGTTGTTTCCATGCACATATGTATTACAACCCACATTGGTTCATCTCTGCCAGACCTCTTCACTTCTTCCAGTCATCTTCCCATAGCAGCCTCTGCTATTTTAAGATTACTTTATTTGCTCCTCTACAGTGAGCACATGAACCACATTCAAGTTTTAGGTTTCCTTCTCTTGCCCTATTCCTCCCGTGCACATTCTCCCCTTAGTGTGTGACCCATGTCCAATAATATTACTGCATTTGTTTTAGGTCTATAATCCACATGTGAGGGAGAACATGTGATTTTTTGGCCTTCTGAGCTTGGCTAACTTCACTTAAGATTATGTTTTCCAGTTCCATCCATTTACTTGCAAATGACAAAATTTCACTCTTCTTTGTAGCTGAATAAAATTCCACTGTGTATAAATACCACATTTTCCGAATCCATTTATCTGTACTGGGGCATCTTGGCTGTTTCCATAGCTTGGCTATTGTAAATAGTGCTACAATAAACATGGGTGTGTATGTGTCTTTGGAATAACCTGAGTCGCATTCCTTCGGGTATATCCCTAGGAGTGGGATTGCTGGATCATATGGCAGCTCTATGTTTAGTTTTTTAAGAAGCTTCCATATTGTTTCCAAAGTGATTGTACTAGCTTACATTCTCACCAGCAGTGCATGAGGGTTCCTTTTTGCCCACATCTTCACCAACATTTGTTGTTGCTGGTATTCTTGATGATAGCTATTCTAACAGGAGTAAGGTGGAATCTTAGTGTGGTTCTGATTTGCATTTCTTTTACGGCCAGGTATGGTGAGCATTTCTTCATGTGTTTTTTTGACCATCTGGACCTCTTCCTTTCAAAGAGTTCTGTTTAGTTCAGTTGCCCACTTCTTTATTGGTTCATTGATTTTGGGGGAAGCTTAGTTTCTTGAGCTCCCTGTTTATTCTGATTATCAGTCCTTTGTCTGATGTATAGCTAGCAACTATTTTCTCCCACTTTGTGGGTGGTCTCTTCAATTTAGACATCATTTCTTTTGTTGTGTAGAAGCTTTTAAATTTCATGTAGTCCCATTTGTCTATCCTTTCTCTTAGTTGGTGGGCTGCTGGAGTTCTACTGAGGAAGTCCTTGCTTCCAGAGTGTTCCCTACCTTTTCCTGCAAGGTTTCGGGTCTGATATTAAGGTCTTTAATCCACTTTGAGTTGATACTAGTACAGGGTGATAAATATATGGATCTAGTTTGTTTTCTGCAGACAGGTATGTTTTTTGGTGCCTTTGTGAAAAATAAGGTGGGTATAGCTGTGTGGATTCATATCCAGGTCCTCTATTCTATTCCACTGGTCTTCACATCTCTTTTTGTGCCAGTACCATGCTGTTTTTATTGCTATTGCTCTGTAATATAGTTTGAAGTCGGGTATTGTGATGCCTCTAACATTGCTTTTTGCTCAGTACTGTCTTGGCTATTCACTGTCTCTTGTGTTTCCAAAAGAACTTTAGGGTAGATTTTTCAATTTCTGTGATGAATGTCGTTGGGATTTTGATGGGAATTATGTTGAACATATAGATTGCTTTTGGTAGTAGAGCAATTTTTACTGTGTTGATTCTGCCAATCCATGAGCATCTCTTTCTTCAGTGGTTTGTAGTTCTCCTTGTAGAGGTCATTCACATCCTTTGTTAAATTTATTCCTAGGTTTTTTTTTTTTTTTTTGAGGCTACTGTAAATGGAATTGTTTTCCTATATTTTTTCTCAATTTGTTCACTAGAAAGGCTACTGATGTTTCTAAGTTGATTTTATATTCTGCTATATTGCTGAAGCTATTTATGGTGTCTAGAAGTTTTTAGGTAGAGTTTTTTGGGTCTTTGAGGTATAGGCTCATCTGCAAATAGAGATACTTTGACTATTTCTTTACCTATTTGTATTCCTTTTATTTCTTCTTCTTGAGTTATTGCTATGGCTAGGAATTCCAGGACTATGTTGAATAGGAGTAGGGAAAGTGGGCAGAGGATGAGGTTCATAGTTACTAAACAGAAACCTATTGCTCTTCAAGTTAAACATGATTCTTAAAAAGGCATGTCATATGAATTATGTGCCTGTGACAGCATTCCCCACCCCCGCCCCCCGCAGGACTTGGGTTTATACTCAGGGCTTCATGCTTACAAAGAAGGCACTCTAGTGCTTGAGCCATACGTGTAGTCCATTTTGCTCTGGTTATTTGGAGACAGGGGTCAGGGCTGGCCTCAAACTGTGATTCTCCTGATTTCAGCCTCCCAAGTAGGTAGGATTATAGGCGTGAGCTGTGAGCCATCAGTGCCCAATCTGTGACATCCTTATTAAAGGATAACTGACTTCAGAATTTTAATGTTAAAAATTTACCATATGTAGGGGAGAAAAAGGCGAGAGACAGTTGCCTTTGTACTTCACATTTCTTTAGAACCAATCTTTTGGAGTGCTAATAAAGAAATTCTGTACCAACTCTTCAAGTATATCTGTTTTGGAATTAAGACAGGCTACACTTAAGTTTCTGTTCTGTACCTTTCTGTGTAATCTTGAACTAATACACACTTCTCAGCTTGCTTTGAAAGAGTGTCCCAAAGCCCTCACCACAATGCTGGTGCGTAGGGAACACTCAATCAATCACTCCAAGCACTATTATTACTCCCGTTTACCAACACTGTCATGACATCTGGGCACCAGAAATCCATAGTCACACTACTCATATTCTTAGCAATCATTACTTCCTCTTTGATCCCCAAGGAAAGTATTTTGTCTACTTTAAAATTTTATTGTTGAATCTTTTTTAATATTACAAGTTTAGTTTGAAAAGGAGGAAGTATGATAGGAGAGTAGGAAAGTGGATGATCTAAGTCCAGGGCCGACTTTCCTGCCTTAGTTCCTCAGAGATTGTTCTCACAAGAAGTAAGCCTGCAACTCAGATCTGCTCTAAAGCCATGGTGTTCTGTATTTAATTAAGCCTAAAAATTCAGAATTGCTTTTAGAATAAATTTTCCTGTCAGGAGAATAAGTCTCATTTTGCTATTTCATCAAGCTTAATTTAAAATCAGGTGATCTGATTTTAAATCAGGAAATGTGGGGCAAGGTCTAATAAATAAATTATTAAAACCCCTCTTAAAAGGAGAGAATAAAGAAAGTCAGGTAGAAATCCAAGAAAAGTAAAAGTAGTCTAAAGCAATAATTTCTCAGCTTAATGTGAAAAACATTTTTCCTTAAGAGGATGGTTACTCTTTTTCTTCTTTGGTGGTACTGGGGTTTGAACTCAGGGCATCACACTTGCTAAGAAGACATTCTATCTCTTGAGCCATACCCCCAGCCCAAGAGGATGATTGTTTTCCAGTCCTTTAATTATTAGATCAATTGTTTCCAACCTGTTTCATCTCTGATTTTGGGATCATTCTCAGTTTAACCAGGAAAACTTTTTTTTTTTAAATTCCTTTTCTTTTTGCAGTACTGGGGATTAGACCCAGGGCCTGTGCATGTTGGGCAAGAGCTCTACCACTGAGTTACATCTCCAGCTCCAAACTACTTTTTTTTTTTTTTAAAGTTCTCCCTTAATCTCATATGAGGCTAAGCATTCCCCACTCTGCTCTGTATCACCACTGTATGTTTTCACCTGTATTTCCTAAAGTCAAATACTTTTCTTAAGAACTAATTATATAATAGTCTGTTCAGAAAACCCCAACACTTTCAGATGAAATAAAAGTTAGTAGTTCAAAGCTGAAATCTACTGATCTAGTTCAATTTCTTTTCCATATAGATGAGAAAAATATGGTCCAAAGAGGACTTTGTATCTTTCTCTGGACTATCCCCTATAACCTTTATATTGTTAGTTTGTTTTAAAATAGCATTTCACAGTCTGCTTTTGGGTGACAATCTTTCACTGATTGTATTTTAAAATTTTAGTTGTACCTTTTTCTCTTTTCATCGATGAGTTTCTTTCTGGTTTATGAGGCACAAAAAGTTATAAAAACTGATATAGCTGATTCTAAGTTCACGTAATTTGTATGTGGCAATAAACTTTATTAAAGATACACTTCCAATTTTCCAGTTTATTTCATTCCACCAACATCAACATTCAAGGACCAAAATGGGAAACTGGTCCTGTCTGAGCTCTGTTATACCTGCTGTTCCACCTGTCTATACTGTTTTTCATGTACAATAGCTTTCCAGCTAGTTGAAGGTCACAACTAACCATATAATAAACATCTACATTAGAAACAATGTCAAATTGTAGTTATCTGTGAGGGCACTATCCTAAATATATGTGTGTGTATTATGATTATCTAGAGGACCAGCTTCTCTGGAAGTAATTTCATTTAAGAATTGTATTTCTCCTGAGTTTTAATGATTGTTTAACATTCTTCTATGGAAATTGATTCTAAAACCAACCGCACTGTATTACTTGAAAGCATTTTGTATGTATCAACAAGCACTTTACCTGTGAGTCCAACGGCACATTGTATACTTCCGCATCCAGTAAGACAGTACAAGCACTAAATGGCAGTGTTTGATTTGCCAATGTTCTTGCAGCTCTGTAATGAACTCGTAGAACTTCCTGTTCATTGGATACAATAAGTTTTTCCTGGTTGAAAAAGAATTAACAAATCAATTCTTCAATGACTTGTTTTTGAAATAAGATAAAATCACTTAAGATGTGCTAAATAATCTTAGCCTCGGAGTAGCTTTTGCTTCACAGAGTACTTTTTGATATACCTATTCTGACATTTAACATGAAGAAAGTCATATAATATGTGGTCTTTTTGTGACTGGTTAGTTTCACTTAGCATATTTTCAACCTCTGTCCATACTGCAGCATATACTAGGTACTTCATTCCTGTCTATGGACAAATAACATTTGCCCGATACATTAGTCAATCATTTGGGTTTGGGGTGGCAGAACATGCCACTTTGGCATAGGGTTATTTTGAGCTGAAGTCACTTGAAAAACAAGCAAGTGCAAGAGCATCCTGACCTCCCTCTTCTTTCCTGAATGTAGGAGATATTACTGCCATTTAAAAGATGTCCTCTCCATACATGAGAAAAACATCCTTATCACCAGAGATGGGGAATCAACTCTGCAAACAGACCTTGCTAAAATAACTTTTATCTTCTTTTAGCTTTCTTTAGTGTCTTTTGCATTATTTCCTTTCTTTGTCCAACCTAACATAAAAGCATTTATATTTCACCACTTCTTTGAGTTTTCATTTTCTTAATAGGGCTCCTGGATCACGAAAAACTTAAAAAGCACACATCTGTATGCTTTTTTTCTCGTTAATCTACCCATGTCAATTTAATTCTCAGGCCCAGGCAGAAGACCTCAGAGAGCAGACGTAAATTTGTTTCCTTTACAGGTTATCTTTTGAGGCTATTATAAAAAAATGCTGTTATGAACATTCACAGTTAAGTTTTTGTTTGAACATATGTTTTCATTTCTCTTGGGTACATAACTAGAGTGGAATTGCTGGTTGTAGAGTCTGTTTAACTTGTTGAGGAACAAACTATTTTCCACAGCAGACTGTATCATTTTACGTTTCCACAAGTAATGAATGAGGATTCAAATTTCCCTAAACCCTTCTCAACACTTGTCATTGTGTCTTTTTGGCAGAGGTAAAGTTGTATCCTCTTGTGATGCCAACTCTCTTTTATGTTGAATACTATCACGGAAATAAACATACCCTGCTTTAATGAATTAAGTGGGGTCCAAAACTCCCAGTTACATAATAGGCAGAGTCCTACATTTTCTGAAATGCGATGAGCAATCTTCTGCATTTAGCAGAGTGGAAATTCCAGAGACCCAGTTGCAAATCTCAACCCCTCCTGATCCTTGCTATAAACTTGGTGCTAACTATTTTGGGCTTAAATATCAATGGGGAAACCTGTGGCTGATGAGGATGCCAAGGACAGAGTAGTGACTCCAGGAACTCCCCAGGTATATGACATTCCTAATTTTGTTGTCATTCACTGGGAGGCTGGACTGGGAGAATATAAAGGATATGTTTTGACTTTTTTTTTTTAAATTTTTATTGTTTTATTATTCGTATGTGCATACAATGCTTGGGTCATTTCTCCCCCCTGCCCCTACCCCATCCCTTACCACCCATTCCGCCCACTCCCTCTTCCCCACCCCATCCATACCCAGCAGAAACTATTTTGCCCTTATCTCTAATTTTGTTGAAGAGAGAGTATAAGCAATAATTGGAAGGAACAAGGGTTTTTGCTGGTTGAGATAAGAATAGCTATACAGGGAGTTGACTCACATTAATTTCCTGTGCATGTGTGTTACCTTCTAGCTTAATTCTTTTTGATCTAACCTTTTCTCTAGTTCCTGGTCCCCTTCTCCTATTGGCCTCAGTTGCTTTTAAGGTATCTGCTTTAGTTTCTCTGCATTGAGGGCAACAAATGCTAGCTAATTTTTTAGGTGTCTTACCTATCCTCACCCTTCCCTTGTGTGCTCTCGCTTTTATCATGTGCTCAAAGTCCAATCCCCTTGTTGTGTTTGCCCTTGATCTAATGTCCACATATGAGGGAGAACATACGATTTTTGGTCTTTTGGGCCAGGCTAACCTCACTCAGAATGATGTTCTCCAATTCCATCCATTTACCAGCAAATGATAACATTTTTGTCTTTTCTTTACTACCATGCTCAAAATTCTGTCCTCAAATGACAAGAACTTTAAGAGTTCTTTCACTGGAGAATGCAGGCCATTATACAACTATGTGCATTATTGTAGAGTTTTACTGTATTTAGAATTTAGTGAAAAGACAAAGAAATATGACAGTAACTAATTATTATGTGACAACACTAAAAAAGTGCTGTCTGTTTATAATTTATTAATTTAAGTTTAAAGTATAATTTCAAGTAATAAATATCTAAAAATTTGATCTGATAGTAAGAAAAAAATAGCTAGGAGTTACTGTCTAAAAAACTTGGTTGAGGGTATATATAAGCTATATACTCAGGTATATAGCTTAGTGGTAGAGTATTTCCTATCATGTATAAGGTCCTGGTTTCGATCCCTAGCACCATAAAACAAAACACAAAACAAAATAAACTGGTTGAAGTCCTACAGAAATTAAAAGCAATAACCATAATACCTCAAAAGCAAACACCGTATGAGAAATGTATTTCCTTCCACAAGAAATATATTTTCTAAAGTTAAACTCCTTCTTTCCTAAATAATAGAGATATGTTGCTTAATTGATAGTCCAACTATCTCATTATACATCAGTCTCAACTTTGTGTCTTTGAACCCCTCTCAAACAGTTATGGGTGTGCTATTTGAGTTAACCCTCAAACAAGTTATGGGTGTGCTGAAGTTTTTGAGAAGGGAGAAGTTCTGAGGAAAGAGGCCAGGGCTCTGGCTACAAGCCTTGTTCATTCATTTAGTATAGTATCTGCACTGTATTTTCTGAAGGGAAAGTGAACTAGAACAAAAGTTCTTTACTTAGGGTCCTCATACTCCAAAGAGGCCAATGTATGGGGCAGGGGTGGATTGTGAACTTGGATTCAAAAGACTGCCTATATTTTTACTAACGTCCAGTTAGCATTTCTTTATGAATGCAATCCACAAATTATATAAAATCAGAACTACCTGCCACCAAATCATCCACAGAATGGATATGATATTTTCAACTTATATCACAGCTGTTAGAAATGTTCTCCCAAATTTTTACACTAATTTCTTCTTCAAAATTTCAGCAGTTGCAGTATTCTCTCTTCCCCCCTCCCTTTGAAGTTATTTTCCATAGTTTTAGTTACCTATGGTCTGAAAATATTAAATGGAAAAATCCAGAAATAAACAATTCATAAATTTTTAATTGTGTGCCATTCTGAGTAGCATGATGAACCTCTATCATCTTGCTCTGTTCCTCTTGGGTCATGAGTCATTCCTTTGCTCAGCATATACACTGTATAGACTACTCACTTATTAGTAGCTCAGTAGCCTTGTTGGTTATCATGATGTCATGATATCACAGTGTTTGTGTTTTAAGTAGCCCTAATTTTACTTAATAATGGCCCCAAAGTTCAAGGGTAGTGATGCTGACAATTTGGATAAGCCAGAGACTCCAGGAAGTGAAAACATGGTAAGTTCTTGACTCACAAGAAATCATATGCTGAGGTTGCTATGATCTAAAGTAACAGTAAATCTTCTATCAGTGAAATTTTGAAGTAAAAACAAATTTTTCTTGCTAGTTTTGCTTTGCCATCTCAAACTGCAAAATATGGCCACAGTGTATATACAGCACAGTAAGTCATTTGAGGAGAGAGATCAAATTTACGTAATTTTTATTATAGTCTATTGTTATAACCGTCCATTTTATTATTAGCTATTATTGTTAATCTCTTACTGCACCTAATTTATCAATTAAACTTTGCCAGGGGTGTGTATGTATAGGGAAAAACTATATATAGGAGGTGGCAATATCTGTGGTTTCAGGCTCCACTGGATGTCTTGGAATGTATCTTCCATAGTATTAGGTTACTGCTATTTGCTAGGTACTAAGCAATTCTGCAGTTAGTAGTTATTCAGCCACCAAACGTTAAAGCTGTTTATTCTTATACTGGCCAGACATTTAAGATGCTTCCTAGTGTGTGTAACTCTAAATTATTTGTAAATATATGAGGAAGGTGGTGTTATTTTGTTCTCTGTTAAAAGTTCTGCATGTTGAATAGTTCAAGTGAGACTTCTTAATTGTCTCTAGGGTGGCAAGGTCTTCAGTAACCTGGACTACAGTGTAGATGAGTATTATTACCAGGTGGCTTCAAATGTGTGTGTGTGATGGCTGAAAGAACTATCGACGTGTTTATATAACCTTACTGCTTACTGCTAACAAACTGCTCACTGACAATGACCAGTGCTTCTTTTTCTTATTTGTTGCTTCTCTTTATAATCTTATGAATTTTACTTCATTCATTTAAAAACATTATTCTAAAAAGTTTTCAAATTTCCCAGATCGTTACAGAGGATTACTGTATAAGAAAAGGTAAGTCTCTGCTCTGGGGACCAACAGTGTAAAAAATCAAAGATAAAAATAGGCATGTTTCTGTAATGAAGGATCACAGCTTACATTATACTTCCAGAATCCTTCAAACCCTCCTACAAGATTAAGGTGTTAAACTTTTGTAAATTCAAGCGAAATAATTTTCGTGATTTCTATAAAAAACTAGATAGTTTTTTTTCCTTGTCATTGCATGCCAAGACTGAAAATCAGATACTAAGGTAGAACTGTAAGAACAAATAGTCTTTGCACATCAACTCTGAAGCAGTTGGTGCGTTAAGCAGCCATTTTGGAAATCTGAGGGTCCTACTAGGACTCTATTTCTCTAGTTCTGCAAATTAAACAAATGATGATAAATTACAAAAAATGTATCTTAGCAAGCACAAGACCCTAAGTACAAGTCCCAGTCCCACAATATATACAGATATATATACATAGATATCTATCTATATATTATTCCAACATGAATTGTAAGACAATAGCAACAATCCTAAAATAGGTATAAAAACTCTCCTTTTAACTGAATAAGCACAAGGCAACAAAATCAAAATATTTCTCAAAATGACTCTAAGTAAGGAAAATCCACTGGTGAAAACCTGTAGGCCATTTTATTGTACAGGTAAATATATATTTAAATGCATCTTACCCTTTCAATACTGTGTTGCAAACGTAGCTTCATCCTTACAACTTCCTGTTGCCGAAAAAGCTCTTTAAGTGGATCTGACAGTGAAGGTGGTGGTGTAATCTAATTAGAAAACATACATGGTTAAATATTTGGATTTATTTATAGTAATAGGGTTTTTTTTTTGTGGTACCGGGGTTTGAACTTAGGGCCTCAAACAGCAATCTACCACTTGAGCAATGCCTCAGTCATTTTGCTTAAAAGCAAAAAAACTAAAGTTTGTTTTTCAATTAAGGTATCGCATGTTTGACCAGGCCAACCTCAGACTAACATCTTCCTACCTCAGCATTCCAGTAGCTGGGATTTTGGGCTTACACCATCACGTCTGGCTTATTTCTGAGATAGTGCCTTGCTAACTTTTGGCTAAATTGACATCCTCTTATCTCTGTATTACTTCCCCCCTAGAATAATAGGTTATTCTTTTAAACTTTTAGCATGTAACAAATTCTGATGTTCCATGGATTAAATAATACAGTATTGTGGTGGTTTACTTTTATTGGATTGCAAAATGACTAGATTAGTAAAGGACACCTGTGGGTGTTGTGTATAAGAGTGTTTGTAGAGACAAACAGATCATGAGGGATCTGACCTAACCAATGGTTCGACCCATTCAAAATCTGAATAGACTACTGAGATGTGGTAGAACTGTGGAAGGTGAGGCCTAGCTGGAAGTGGGCTGCTAGAAGTGGGATAAAGAAGCACGTCTTTTATGGGTGTATCTTGTCCTAGGCCCTTCCTGTCTTCCCCTCTTCTGCCTGGTGGCCATAAAGTGAGAAGCCTCTGTCACACATTCACACTGCCATGATATCCTGCCTTGCCTTAAGCCCAAAGGACTTGATCCAGCCAAGCTTGAACTGAAACCTCCAAATTCTTGAGCCAAAATAAATCCTTCCTCCTTTTAAATTGTTTTTCTCAGGTGTCTGTCACACTAGGAAGTCTAATACAAGAACCAATTATACAATTGGTTGTTACTTCTCAGCCAATTCCAATTGTCTGAAACATAGCAGAGCATTCTAGCATGCTTAGGTGTTTGGATTCTGAGGCTACAGTAAATTTCATAGTATTAGAAGGACTAAGAAAGTTATTTACTACAGACAGATATTTTAGAACAGTAGGTTATAGCTCACAGGGAGAGAGAGAGAGAGAGAGAGCGATCACATCAACAGAAAAGCTGGTATAAAAACAGAGGAAACACTCCTAAGGATTATAGCAGTCCAATAAGCCTAATAAGACTCTTTGTAGACATGATAAAAATCAAACAATAAAAGTCCTAGTGTTCCATTTAGTGAAATATCTCACATAAAAGTAGGTGAAATGGTCTAATGAATTTGTTGTTTGCAAATTTATTAAATGTGATATCTCATATCACTTTTCTACCATAATTAAAAATTTAATGATTCATTTCTAACTTGGTATTATAGTGGATTGTGCTTTCTGGTAGATGCTAGAGGTGAAGGAAGTTGACTCAATCTTTGCATGTATTGTACTGATAATGTAAAGAGACATGCAAGTATGGCAACAACCATCTGTGACACTGAAATCTCCCTACCCTGCTATTACCTTACCCTTGTTTATATGATTACCATCAGTGTACTGGGAAAAGTAAGCTAACTGTCAACTCTATTAGGAAGTGGGACAACCACTTATTATCTGCTTAATGATGTGGTACCATAGGAACTACAGGACACTGTATATGAAAAGCTCTTATCAAAGAACCAAACCTGGATTTACTAAGACTTTGTAACTAGCAAACAGGAATATGGGGAACCAAAAAAACGTTAGATAACATCACAAAGACTCAATCATTCAAATTCTACAGACTAACTTATTGGGGATGAGAATTTTTAAATTGCAATAATAGATTGATTTATATCCTGTGAACTGCTTTTAATAGCAAGAGCTACTTAAAGAGTTTGGTGCTACTATTGCCATTTTTTTTGCGGGGCTGGGGGGGGGGGAAGTACTGGAGTTTGGAATTCAAGGCCTTGTGCTTGCTAGGCAGGTGCTCTACCACTTGAACCACTTTACCAGTCCTTTTTTTGTGTGTTGGGTATTTTCGAGATAGGGTCTCACAAATTATTTGCTTGGACTAGCTTCAAACCACGATCCTCCTGATCTGTGCCTCCCAACTAGCTAGGATTACAGGCATGAGCCCCTTTTTGCTTTTAGTAATTTTTGGAATAGGGTCTCACTGATTTTTGCTCAGGATCAGCCTGGACTGTGATCCTAGTTAGTCTTTCTGCTTAGCTTGGACAACAGGTGCACACCACTATACCGAATTATTGTTGAGATGGGGTCTTACTGACTTTTTGCCTGGGCTGGTCTCAAATTGCAATCTTCCTGACCTCTGCCTCCCGAGAAGGTAGGATTACAGGCATGTATCACCATGCCCAGAGATGCCATTGTTTTAATTTTATTCTAGTTACCTTGAGGAGCACAGAGGAAGAAAATCTACTCATCTAAGATTGGGGTGCCAGAGCAAGCTTCTGTGAGAGGGCAATATCTGAGCTGCATCTTAAAGAAAGAGCAAAGTAAAATTAGAGAAATAAGCTGTCGTGGAGAACAAAGGAAAAGAAGGGAGGTAAGTGTCTCTAGAAAAGAGGATGAGTTATCAAAGGTATGAAACAAAGAAATAGGATGGTATGTGTGGGTAACTGCAGGCAATCTAGAGTTCGTGAGTGTTAAATTTGGTGAAAGGCATGAAGGTTAGTTTATTCTGTTAATCAGCTTTTCTTAAAGCATATGTCTCACAGAACATGTTCCCATCAAGATAACCTCCAAGAAATGGTCCCTGGAATAATTTTGGGAAACATTATATACTGTGTATTTGTATACATTTGCTTAGGGGTCGCACAACACATTATAGGTTCTAGGAAGTTCTGAAGTGAAACAACCTACTCAATTTAAGAATAACAGTGCGTTCTCCAAACTTTTTGACCATGAAATCTCTCCCCCAATCCACACAGAAGGTATTTATTACATGCTATGGAATTATGTAGAACACAACAGGACAGATTTTATATGTAATGGAGAACTACTGAAAGGTCTTATAGCTTACTGCTGTATCTGGAAAACAGATACAAATGGGATAAGACTGAGGCCAAGAATTAAGGAAGGTAATTACTGTTATATTGGTGTAAGTGGATGACAGGGTGGAGAAGATGGGGTTTAAAAGTACTGGTGACTGACTGAATACAAGGGATAAAAAGGAGTGAATAGTTGAGGAGATTCACATATTTTCAGTGTGAGAACAGGAGGCTTCTAATAGAGACACAGAGCACAGGGGAAAAAAGAGAAGCAGGTTTGGGTAAATTCAGTCCAGTGCTGACACCTGAGTTTGTGAAGCTTAGGGCACATGCAGGTAGAGCTACACACTCAGCAAAAACAGAAGCCAAGAAGAGGTTTGGGAAGAATATACAAATCTAGAAATTAATATAGATCACATATAGAGGGAAGTTAAAATCAAAGGAATCTATGCAGACTTTCTGAGGAAGCTTTCCTTTTGCTGTTTTGCTTATCTACCTTTAACAGATTTTATCTTTCAATATCAGAGTCCTAGTAGCCTTGGAAATAATTATTTTCTTGGTGGATTCTTAGGGGTATATATACTTTCTTCTTATCAACCACTCTTAGAACATGTCTGTAGGGTTTCTGTAAAGTGTGTTGTTGCCAGTGACCACAGTACATCCCAAATTGTGGTATCTTTTTTTTGTCCCTGTTCATTTGATTTAGGCAATTTGATCTGCAGTTTTTTTGGTTTTCCTCTGGAAAAGATGGTAGCATTCTGGTTAAGTTGTGAGGAAAGCATTTACCCACAGCTGACTTTAGGGATGTTTTACTATGGTTTCAATAGGTTTTGCAACAAACATGAGTGTGAAAGTTATTTTGATAAAAGAGCAATTTATTGGCTGGGAGAAAACAAATGGATAAAACAAAACTGCTAAGTATGAAAAATGTGCTAGTAGTGATTTTTGTTATGAGTTTTATTATTTTTTCAAACCAAACTTTGAACAAGTGAGTTTCAGACCACTAAACTCAAAAGTACAGTTTTTTATGAGCAGCAAGTTGGAGTTCACCTATTAGCCTTAGTAAATAGGATCCTTAAAAATCACTTAGAACTAGATACTATAATGGTAGCCCTTATGTCTGCACACTGTTTTAAACTTGCTAATGGGGTTTGGCATGTAGTATTTCAACCTGTTTTGGGGACAGGGTAGACAGCATTCTTGCTTTACAAGTGTGGAAGCTAAGTACCAGAGAAGTGAATCATTCAAAATCACAAAGCTGCTGTGTAACAAAATCTAGACTTTAATTCATGTATGCTAATTGGAAATCTCTCTTTCCAATATATGGTGCTATATTTCTCTAATAATTCCTGTTAAAAAAAACCCCAAAACTCCACACCACATTCAATTACTTAGTTTTGCTTATAGCCTCTTTTGAACCAATATTTGATTTACTTAAATTTAATATAATCATAGATACTTCCCCAGAATTGCTTCAAGGAAATTGAACTTGTTTCATATCACTTTTCCATGAATAAAACGATAGTACACACTGTAACATATTTTATTCATTCTTATACTCTCTTTCTCCCTGGTCAAAAGACAGCCTGCATAAAGAAGGCAACCTAACATGGTTTATTTGACATTGTTTTTAGTTTGTTCGAAATTCTAATTTAAATGTGTACTTTATAGTTATATCCATAATTCAAGGCTATGATATACATTATTTCAGCTAAAATTTCTTACCCGTTAAGGATAAAATACAGCAATAAAAGAAACAAAAAAGTTACTAGCTTGATATTCTTTGAATCATTAATGCATGCTTTGACTGAAAGAATATCAATGACAAACTTATTCACAACTCATGAAGTTTAGTCTACAACTACTGCCATCTGAATTGGTCTCTTAATATTTAAAAGGCACTAGAGTCAGGTACACTCTGTGGATGTGGGACTATAAAGCCAGCTTTCTTCTGACTTTCTGATCTTTTCTAAACTGGGCATTGAAAAATGGAACATCTGCAAACACATGATACAAACAACACATAAAGCCAGGGATGTCTGAGAATAGCCCTTTTTTTGTGTACACCAGGGTAACTAGGGTCAAATCTAGAAGGGTATAGTAAGGATCTTATATGTGACAATAAAGAATTGGGACTTCAGTCTACAGAAAACTGGGAGTTTCTCAAGATGTTTCTCCTGGTAGTCACATGATCAGATTGTTTTATAATGAATCTAGACCATAAAAAAGACTAGATTGAGATGAGATTAGACATGAATCAGGGAGCTATGGCAGAAAATTAGTGTCTGTTTTGCTCATCTCTGATATCTAGATTTTAGTGCAGTGCTCAGTAGAGTTATGAATTATTTGCACGTGCAATATGATGGATATTCGAATATGCAATATTCACATATCTGAGTAACCAGTTGAAGGAATTAATAAAATCTTTGCATGGCAGAGAATAATAATGGGGTGGCTGGATACAGTGGCTCATGCCTGTTAATCCTAGCTACTTGGGAGGTAGAGATCGGGCAGATTATTGTTTGAGGCCAGCCCAGATGAAAAGGCTCACAGAAACTCCATGTCAACCAATAAAAATCTGGGTGTGGTGTTGTGCACCTGTCACCCCAGCTATGTGAGAAGTACAAATAGGAGGATCATGGCCCAGGCTGGCCCAGGTGTAAAGTGAGAGCCTACCTAAAGCAAAAAGGGTATGATTTAAATGACAGAGCACCTGCCTAGCAAAGACAAGGTCTTGAGTTCAAAACTACCACCAAACACAACAAACAAAAACAGGAGACCAGGAAGGGTGACTCACTCCTATCACTCCAATTAATTGGGGAGGCAGTTCCAGGCCAGCCCAAGCAAAATGTTAGTGACACCCTCTTAACAAAAAAGCCAGGCATGGTGCCTCTCATTTAGGCTATGCTGGAGGCAAAGGTAGAAGGACTGCTCTTCAGATAGGCTGCAGCAAAAAAAAAAAGAAAAAAAAAAGTGAGACACTATCTGAAAAATAATTGAAGCAAAGATGGCTGGGGGCACAATTTAAGTGGTTGAGTGCCTGCTTTGTAAGCATGAGGTCCTAAGTTTAAATTCCAGTACCATGAAAAAAAAAAAGGAGAAAGGGAGTGATTATGATCAAAGTATGTTACATGCATGTATAGAAATATCATGATGAAACCTCTTACTATGTACAACTTAATTAGTATATGCCAGTATATTATAATAAAAAGAGGAAAGGAGGTGAGGTGATTCAATATGACTCAGGGACCAATTTGAGTTGATGGGAGGATAGAGAGGAAGAGATTAAAGATGAATCTGGGTTCCCTGTCTAGGAAATTGGAAAGATCATGATAGCAACTAAAGTATAAAGGATAAAAAGCCCTCTGAGAAAAGACAAATGGGTTTTGTATTGGACACAATGATTCTATGGATCTGTGGTAAACAGTTATGGGCCTCAGTGGTATATTCAGGGCTAAAGAAAAATTTGGGACTCATTCTTTAAGAAGACAGTATCCCATCCCTTAATGAGATTATAGCTTAAAGGTAGAGAACCAAGGTATGGAAATGCATTGAGGGCTGGGTGACAGAATACTTTGGGGAGAGGACAGCACTGCCAGGTATTAAAAACATGGAACCAGAAATTCCTGTATAGGCGTGAATCCAGGTGAAATGCTGGATTAGTCTGCAAGAAGTAGTGAGAAAATGAAGCTAGAGAGGCAGAGTAGGGTCAGACTATGAAATGTAGAATTCTGCCATACTTAAAAACTTAAGACTTTAATCTGTAGGCTACGGGAAGGCAACTACTCAGTTACCTATTTAAATACCTTGATATTTGAATAAAGAAATGGTTTTCTATTGTTTAAAAGGAAAAGAAATTGCCAGGGTGGTGGTCTATTACCTGTAATCCCAGCACTAGGGAAGCCAAGGCAGGAGGATCTTGAGTTTGAGGTCAGTCTGAGTTACTACATTGTGAGACACTGCCTTAAATAAACAAATGAAATTTAAAGCAAGAGAAAAAGCTCCAGCAGAAAGAAACCAAAAGAAAAAAAAGAGAAAGTCGTTACAATGATCTCAGTGAGAGATTTTGGCCCTAAACCAAAGCAGCAGTAGAAGGTAGATATTTTAAAAGTTCTAAGGTAGAATGGTCAGAACTTAGTGGTGTCAACATTAATGAATAGGATTTGTTATTGAGGATGAAAGAAGTGAGAAACCCTTCTGGCACATGTTCAGCTTAAAGGTCTTGTGCAAGAATAAGGCACTCATCCCTAGCTCCTGGAAGTGCTGGAGTCCCTCTTCTAGAATTACCTTCCAGGGAAAAGTGCTGGCATGCCCAAGGGTATGTTCCCTCCCTTGGGGCATGCCACCCGTAAGACAGGTCATCACATTCCAGAGCTTCTATGGGTTCCACTTGAGATCACTGTTGCAACTCCATTTTAGTTTAGCTTCTCATTCTGCCCAATTCTGTGTCCCTCACAAACTTACTTATTCCTGACAGATTCACTGGTAAGCCTCTTGCACACCATTCAGAGCTTGCTTCCTGGGGAACCCAACCTAGATATTTGAAGGATATGTAAGCAATTACGCCCAGAAGGCACCTATGTTTGATTCTGGAAGTCAACAGAAATGATTTGGCCAAGTAAGAACTTTTGTGAGGATTACACAATACCTGGAAGAATGCTGAACCCAAAGAAATAGATAATTTCCACATTTGGAGTGCACATAGAACAAAGAACGGGTAGCTAGAGAACTCATGTTTAAAGGCCAGGCAGAGAACAGAAGTCATTATAGGAGACAGGAAAAGACCAGCCAGTGAGGTAAAGAATTAGAAGAAAGCACCATCATCAAAGGCCAGCGAGAGGACGATTTTATGAAGAATAAGAGGACAATAATGTTTGAATTTGACTGATCATATGGAACAATAAAGAGAGGTCAATAATTTTGACAACTGTGAGCTCACTGGTGATCTCTGCCAGTACATAAAGCTAAGGAATGAGAAGGAGATGAGGTGGAAAAAAATGTCACATACAGACTACTCTGCATAAGTATAGCAGTGAAGGAGACGGGAGAGAGCTTAGTGAGCCGGAAAAGTCAAGAGAACTTCTTTTCTCCAAGACAGAGGAGAACCAAATATATTCTGAGTGGATGAGTGAAGGCCAATGGAGAGGGGAAACTGAAAAAAATAAGCTGGCAAGAATGACTTTTTTTAATAGAGGAAAATTCCAGAGAGACTAGAATGAGTGGGATCAAAAGCATATATAAGGCAGGGCGTGGTGGTACATGTCTGTAATTCCAGCACTCAGAAACTGAGGCATGAAAACTTTGAGTTTGAGGCCAGCATGGGCTACATAATAAGTTCCAGACCACCCTGGGATATATCAAGACTCTGTTTCAAAAAAAAAAAAAAAAGTGTATGTAGAGGCATTAACCTTCAAATAAATCAAAGCACTTCTTTTTTGAAACAAACAAAAAAAAAGCAGGTAAGGAAAAGAAAATACAGTACACTGGTGCTAGTAAGAAAGCCATTAACCCACATGCTAGATTTCAAAGATTCAGTAGAAAAAAGAAGGGAAAATAGCTCGTAAATAATTTTTCTATATTGATTATATGTTTAAATATATTTTGATACACTGAGTTACACAAAATATTATATTGGTTTTCCTTTTTGTTTCTACTTTAAAAAATGTTGACTACTAGAAAATTTCAAATTACATTATGTGACTTGCATTACACTTTTTTCCTTTCTGTAGTGCTAGGGATTGAGCCCAGGGCCTTGCTAGACAAATGGACTCAGAATGAACTACACCCCCAAACCCTGCATTACACTTCTACTGAACAGTGCTGCAGCTGTGTTTGAAACACTCAAAATGACAATGTTACTTACTGTGGGAATACAAATCTTGCTTAGGGGGTTTCCATCCAGGAGATATGATCCATTAAATGTTACATATTCATCATAATACTGAGGTGCTTGAGGAATAACACTACACAATAATTTGCGCTTTTCTTCTATTTTCTTCCTTATGTGCAAGTATTCAAAATATGGGTTTGCTCTCTCTGAACTATATGGTTCAATCTCATCTAGTTTCAGAGAATCTACAATGGCTGCCAGAGACTGTTGAGTTTTCTCTTTTGCTTGTAGTAAAGAGGGACTCACTTGCACAGGCTGAGGCACACGTGACACTTTCCTTTTCCGTGGATGGTGAATTTGAGGATCATCTTCTTCAGCTAATCTTATTCTTCCCCTAGGAGAAGATTCACTGTCCTTTTCTGATAACAGTGTACAGCTAGCAAGAATCTGTTTGCTTTGATTTGCCATTGTACTTGTTTTGTTTCTAGTCATTCTTTGAGGGACTTGGTTTTCAGTTTTATCATCTTCAGCATTTTCTTCTAATTCTACTTTAATTAACTGACCATATTTCTGCATTTCTGGTTGAACTAACTGCTGTGAGTGGTTTTCCAGACTTGATAAAGTGCTTTGTTGAGATTCTTCATCTTCGATGGAAAGCAAGTATTTTTCACTTTCAGGGCAATGTTTTGGATTATCTTGCTCATTTCCTTTTGGCATTCCTACATTCATTTCACATAAATCAGAATCACACTTACTTAAATGAGTTAAGACTAAACTCTGCAGTTTATTTCCCTTTTCATGTGAAATAACCTGAGTATCAGTTGTGTTCTTCTCAACCTCATGACCACTGGAAGACTCGTAAGTTAGTTTGCTAAATGCATAATGTGTATTTAGCTGGGAGGAGGCATCACTGCCATTAGAATCCTTTTCTGATGTTAATTCAGGCAAAGTATTAACCTTCTCAAAGTGTGGTGATGCTTCTTGAATAACACTTTTAGAGTATACTGGGACAAAACTATCTGACTTTTGAACATCTGCTAGGACAAAAGCATTTTCCACATCTTTTGTAGAGTCATTATCGGTATCTAAAACAGAACTCATCAGTTCAACTGCATTTTTCTGTTGCAAGATACTTGGCTCTTGGTTGGCAATATATGACAAAGACATAGGTTTAGAGGCAGATTCAGCATCTGAAAGTGATTGGTTGGAAAAAGAGCATGGTTGTTGTAAAGGCAGAAAGGATGCTGGATCCTGAGCATAAGAGTTTTCTGGCAGTTCAGTCTGGTGTAGGGATGAAAAATCAGTATTCTGCTCTTTCATTATTTTGTTTTCTGAACTACAAAACCCCTGAACAGAGGAGTCTTGATCAACCATACTAGAATTTGGGCAGATAAAGTCATTGCTGCTTAATGACTCCATTCTATCCATAGGCATCTCCCATGATTTATTTTGGATAACACCAACCTGATGAGATGGCTCTACATGCACAGCACTGTCTGTTAAAGTGCTCACTGGAGCAGTATTCTTGATTACATTTATATCAGATGAAGTATATTTGCTGTTTGCAGATCTTGTTGGGGAGACTGCAAAACTGGAATGTATGTTAGACATATTTGAAAGGTCTTTTTCAGGCATACTTGAAGACATCTCAGGCTTGGGAGAAGGACAAGTATCTCTTGGCACTGCTAATAAGCTACCTTGATTGCTTTCTTCTGATACTGTTTGGAATTGTTTGGTATGTTCACAAATGACAGATGACATGCTACATCTTCGAAATTCTACAGTAGGTCTCCCCTCGTTAATAACTAGTCTAACGTCTTCTATAGAAGATGACCTGAGATGGGATCCTGGAAGTCTGTTTGCATATGATGGTTTAATCCGCTCTGGTAGTTCAGCCAGGCTGTCCAGCTCCTTTTCATGAAAGGCTGGAGATTTGGCAATTGGCAAAAATGGTGACTGGGAAAATGACATTTGAGACTCTGAACCCTCTAACATAAAATCAGAGTCATATTCAACCAGAGGCCTTGGGGTTGTCACCGTAGTATGGCAGGAATCTTCTGAACTAGCAACAGAAATCATGGACACAGATCTGGAGCTGAGACCTGGCTTTTCACTTTCTGATCTAGGAGACCTGTTTGAGCTATTATCTGAAAGGAAGGCTGACTTCCCTAAACATGTTACATTTTTGATGTCGACAGACTGTGATCTATTATTTACAGCATCCTTAGATTGTTTATCCTTAGTATAAGCATCAGTCAACTCTGAACTCTTTGACCTAGCAAGTTCTTTATTTTTGGATTCAGCTATTGTATGTTTTGATTTTTCCTTATCTTTTACTTTAAGTTCTAAACAATTACGGTTTCTTAATCGTTCCTTTTCTTTTTGCTTAATTTTTTCCTTATGTTTTTTGTGCCACTGTTCTATTTCTAGGTCTTTAAGGCTTAGCATTCGTTCAAAACTTGTTTGCATTAAGTCATCATTCACTAACCTCTTTTCTTTAGGCCGAATGTCTTTTGATGTTGGTGATGACTTAAGTTTAGGCTTATCTCCTTCAGATTTTAATTTGAGTAAAGTATTTAGTTGGATTTTATCTTTACGTTTGTCTCGTTCTTTGTATCTATCTATATCTTTATCTTTTTTATCTTTCTCTTTTCCATCTGGAGTTTTCAAAGGTTCATCTTTTGCCTTTTCTTTAAGGGATAAAGTTTTTTCATGCTGTGTTTTACTACTACTATCTACTATACTAGACTTTTTTTCTTCCTGTAAGTGTTTGGAATTAGTTATATTTACACTTTCTTTATCTCTAGATTTTTCCTTCTTATCTAATTCTCTGTCTTTTTCTTTATTTCTGCCCTTTTCTGATTTAGGATATTCACTATTATCTGATTGTTTACTTTTTTTTTCCATCAAGTGCTTTTCTTTGCTTTCTGCTAAATGCCTCTCTTTTTCAGGTTTTTCTTTGTCATGTTTTCTATCCATCTTTTCTCTATTTTTCTCTCTGTCATCAGTTTTTTTAACAGTATTTTTTATCTTCTCACCTTCCTTATGACATTTTTCTGTTTGATGTAAATATAATTTGTCCTTTTCTTTTACTCTGTCAGCACATTCACTAAAATCTAATTTCTCTTTTTCTGACTTATGTTCATGTTTTATCTTCTTCTCTTTTTCAGAATTTTTTCTTTCGGTCTTCTCAACCTCTTTTTCTTTAGTTTGCAATCGTTTGTCAGATTTTTCCCTACTTTCTTTTGTATGCTTTTCAATGTCTATTTCCTTTTCCATTGAATGCAGTCCTATAGATTCCTCACTTACACTTAAACCCAAAGAGCTGAGCTCTGGCTCTTTATCAGTGGGTACATTCTCTCTTTCTTCTTTTAGGTCTTTTATCTTTTCTTCCCTAAAAGATTTCTCACTTTCCCTTTTAATCTTTTCCCGTTCTTCTTTAAAGTTCCTCTCTTTTGAGACATGCTTTTCTTTAGTTGACTTATCATCTTTCATGTTTTTTTCCAATTTTGATTTTTTTTCCAATGTTAGGGACTCATGTTCCATATTAAAAAAGAGATCTTCAGTCTCATCACTTTTAAAAAAATTCTCTTTCCAAAATTCTCTATCAAATTCCACACTCCGCTGCAGTTCTTTAGCAACATCTTTATTTTTATATTTTTCCTTTTCACCTTCTATTTCTTTTTTGTGCTTTTCTTTATCTCTCTCCTTATGTTTCAGTTTATGTTTTTTTAATGTTTTCCCCTCTTTATCAATTTTTCTCAGTGTGCCATCTGAATTTTCAAATGTTGGACTATGATCATCATCTTTTATTTTGGTGTTTGATTTTTCACCAATTTCTAAGTGGAAATCTTTCTGGTGTTTATTTTTTTCTTTATGCTTAGAAGATTTTACACTTGAACTTTCTGGTAAGAATTCAGATTCTGTATTATCATAGCGAACAAGATCAGGCTGTAAGGACATTTCAGAACTTCCTGGGGATAAACATGTTTTAGTATGATCCTGCTTTAGTGGTGTTGACTGTTTTTCACTTAATCCACAAGAATGTTTAGGAGACTTGGCAGTTGAAATGTGAAATAAATGTAATGAAGTATCATCTTTTGGGCTAAAAGATTTCCTAAAACTCCCCTCCTCTCTGGTCTTTTCTGAACAATCTAGTGTAGCATTAGCTGTCAAGTTTGTTCCTCTAGTATTTTCTTTCCCCTCTTTTTCTTGTTTCAGCTCTTGGTTCTCTTTATTTTTGTTCTGGTTTTTTAATTTCCTTTTAACTTTGCCTTTATGCTTGTATTCATATTCCCTTTTGGTTTGTGTATCAGAATTTGATGTTTCAGGAATAGAACATGCAGTAGAAACCTTTTTATTCTGAAGAACTTCTTCATCAGAACTTTCAGTACTTGAATATAGAACCCTAGATGGCTTTTGTTTTTTATTTTTAAATGATTTTGAATAGAAGGTTTTCTCCTGTTTTGCAAATAAACTACTCTTTTCTGCTTCAGATTCATTCTCTTTTCGTTGCTCTTTCCTAAGAATATGCCTATCATCAATCATTTTATTTACTTCTTCTTCATCATCATCTTTGAACTCATACTCATCAAGGGCAGATGGAAGAGGTGCTTTGCTGGGAAGAATCTGTTTACTTTCACAGATGAGTGAGTCTTTCTCTGTTTCAGAGTCAATATTTTCATCAACACTAGAAGGATTTACAGACTGAGCCTCTTCTGAATCTAGAATAAGAAACACAGCTTATATGTAAATATTTCAAACAATTCAGAAAAAAATCAATTTAGATTTACATGTAAACAATACAATAGGAAAATGTAAGAATTCTGTTATTTCTAGAACAGATTTGTAGACTGCTTTATGATGAGATCCTTTTGATACTTCTAAAAGGGTATGTCAAAATCATAAAATATATGATATAAAAATATACAGCAGAGGTTTATAATCCAGGTGTCTGGATTCAGGTGAAACATTAGCTACTAAAATGTTATGTCATATATATATGTATACATACACATACATCTTTTCTGGTAAGAGAATGACTTATGTAAGATTCTTTGGCACAAAAAAGACTAAAAACCACTAAATTACAAGGTTCAATTAAATATACTGACAAATTTTTTATGTGTTTCAAAATATTAGCAAAACTGTAAAAGATCACACATGATTACCGCAAAAGATAATAATGTAATTAAAGGTTAGTGGTTTTAATTATACAACATAACTATTTAGAAAAAAGTTAGAAAAGATGAAAGAAATATAACCCCCAATTATATAATCAAGATTGTTACAGATAAATTGGATAGATATGTAATTTGAAAAAAGCTGCTCTTAGTTTTGCTACCTACAATTTAGACCTGATATTAACATAGGCTGTAGTACGAGAGGTCCTAATCCCCACATATTTTTAAGTACAGGAAAATTTAGATTAATGAAATTATAAACTGTATAAATATAGTCAAAGTATTACTAGATTGTATTTCACTCTTTTTTATCAAAAAGATTTTTTTCTTCCTGGGTTGGCATCTTTATCTAGCTAAAATGCTGTTGTACACTTGGGGTCTCTAGCCAAAAAGAGCACCAAGGACTCTAAAGTAAAAAGAAAACTGAGACCTCTGACTCAGGGGAAACAGTACTTCCAACGAATAACAAGAAATACTTGATTTGCTAAATGTTTGACATATTAAAATGATGCTTTAATACATGAAGCTTCCTCTACAGTAATCTGTCAAATACTGCCATCAGAAGAAAAGTCAAATTTCAGAAGCATTCATGCCTACAAGGTAGCTGGCACTATTTCTAAAAGATCACAACTGTTTTTTCAATTAGATATATGCTTGTATCTAGTATTTTGAGAAAATATCATTATAAAGTACCACTAAATGATATCATTAATTTCACATATATGGTATACAAAAAGAATAATTTTGAAACTGTAACTGCTTGTAGATATGTTTAAAAATGCCATTTGCATTTATCAATATAGCAATACATAATATCAAACTATAGAACTTTATACCACCAAAAGGAACACCTATTTTAGAGGTAATTATTTTGGTTCTTGATTAAATGAATCAAAGAATGTGTTCTTATATGCTGTATTTGCTTAACAAGTCCTGTTTACTCTTGCTAATGCTTTATTCATAACTTGGTCTTGAGAGCTGTTCTCCCATTGCAGTTTTCAAAGATTTTATTTTATTATTTATTTATTTTTTAAAGAACAAACCAAACCCCAAATTTTAAATTTTTTTGGCAGTTCTGGGATTTGAACTCAGTGCCTCACGCTTGCTAGGCAGGTGTTCTACCACTTGAGCCACTCCACCAGTCCTTAAAGATTTTTTTATGGTTTCTACTTATAGTCTGTTTCTAATTAGATTGTTTATTTTACTGGAAATTCAAAGTATTTTATTTTGCATATACTATACAACCCCATACAATAGTTTATATTTGATAAATATTTATTAAGCTCCACTATACACTAGCCCACTAGTGTACTAGGTTAGGGGAAGCAAGATGAAAAGAGCACAGTTCTACCAGAAGAGACAACTGTGCTTTTTAACAGTTATACAACATGGTAATTGCTAAAATGGCAACAGATATTAGGACCACAGAGTATAGTCAAGGAGTCAGCTTATAAGAAATGCGGAATTAAGGAAGGTTTCTCAGAGAAATAGCACCAAAGAGAGGCATGAAAAATGTACAGGAATTTAAGGTAGGATTTAAGGACATGAAAAGAAAACCCTGCTAAAATTATAGCATTTATACCATTTCACATACAACTTCTTTTCCAGAGCCTCATTATTCTTTTTAATAGTATGTTGTTCTGTTGAGTTTGTATGTAAATATTTAAGCTAATTTATTTACAGAGAGGCATTCAGGGTGCTTCCGATTACTTGATATTAAGGATATTTAATGACATAGAAAAATTTTAGCATACACTGTTACTTGGAAAAAAGGTATATGTATATAGGAAAAAAAATAAGGGAAACACTAAAATAGTATTTGTTAGGAAAATCTGGTTGGATAATTACAGATGATTCTTTGGACTTTTGTACATTTTCCAAATTCCCAGCACAACAGATGTATTAATTTTACCACCAAAAAGTTTTTTCAAAGTTCACTAATAACTATACAATGGTTAACATTATTTAGCTTACTTTTTGATTACTGGTGTGGCTTATTTTTCTGTGCACTTGGTATCTCCTCCTGTGTAACGTCAGTTTGTAGTTTCTTCTGGTCTTTTCACACCTATCACATTACCTTATCTCAATTATACTGCACAATACTTGACATTATACTACAGTGCTTATTACTGTTTTGAATATTCACACTATTGGAGTTGCACATACATGTATACACTGAGAGCCTCACAGTTCATCACTGGTGTTTCTGATTGATCAACAGAAGGGCATCTTCTGCAAGAAACATGCCTTTGTTCCTAATTTAAAAAAAGATGCATAAAGTTTTAAAGGAAAAACTCTAAATCCTATAGTAAGTTAGCCTGACACTAATGTCATGATAGGAGCCTAGATATTTTCCTGTGAACAAGTGTGATTTGTGCCTGGGTATGTCACATGCCCAACAGGCTCACTTCAAGTTTCTCAAAGCTTGTTGTGCTGACTCCGTGCTGCCTACAGACGCTGAAATCCCTTTCCTTCCTTAAGCAGCCCTCAATTCTTGTTTCTTTTTTGTTTTTACTCCTTTTTTTGGGGTGGTTGTACTGTTTATTTATTTATTTGGGTGGTACTGGGGTGTGAATTCAGGGACTTGTGCTTGCTAGGAAGGTACTCTACCACATGAACCATGTCCTCTGCCCTTTTTTTAAAGCTATTTTTTGAATAGGGTCTAGTGTTTTTCCCTGGGCCAGTCTAGACTGCAGTCTTCCAAATCTTTACCTCTTGGGTAGCCAGGATTACAGGGGTGAGCCATCACACTCAGCCAGCAGCCCCAGGTTTTTAATTTCACACAGGAATATAAATAGACCTGGTTCTAGATTCCAGTGTGTAACTTTTCAAAAGATGTTTGTTCTTTCTTAGTAGATGATTGTTGCATGGAGTAAATCACCTAAAATCTCCAAATCCTCAGATTTCTATGGTCAAAAATGTCCATAGCTATTATTATACAAAGTTGTTTTCCATTTTGTTATAAAATTTTGGAATATTGCCTATTTAATCACTAAATTTGAATCTGTGTTTAAAGTATTTTGTAAAATTATTTCTGACAAAAATGTTCCTCTAATTTTTTTTCTTGCGGTACTTGGGTTTGAATGCAGGACCTACACCATGAGCCACTCCACCAGTCCTTTTTTGTAAAGGTTTTTCTTGAGATAGGGTCTAGTGAACTATTGGCTTGGGCTGGCTTCAAACGTCGGATCCTTTTGATCTCTGCTCTTCAGTAGCTAGGATTACAGACATGAGCTACTGTGCCAAACTCCTCTAAAAATTTTAATGTTAGCCGGGTATCGGTAGTTCATGATTGTAATTCTAGCTACTCAGGAAGCAGAGATCAGGAGGATTGAAGTTTAAAGCCAGCCCAGGGAAACAGGGACTCTATTTCGAAAATACCCAACATACAAAAAAAAAAAAAAAAAAAAAGACTGGCAGAGTGGTTCAATTGGTAGAGTGCCTGTCTACTAAGCGTGAGGCCCAGTACCATCATAAAAAAAAATGTTTATCAACTCAATTTATTCTTATCCTTTTATTTGGAAAACTAGTAAGAACAATGAGAAGTAAATTGTTAAAACACTTAAACTTTTTCTTAAAGCACTTTTCTTCTCTATGAAAAAATAACCTGGCAAATACCCTTCAGTAAGTATCTCAAGGCAGTTCAGATACCTGCAGCTAAGACTGTGGACTTTTAAAGAATGTTTAAGTGTTATTTGAGATCTCTTAAATCTTTAGGCTTGACTTTTCCCTACTGAGCCTACCATAAACTTCCATCATTTCTTGTATAGTATTGAAATGGAGCAGCAACTAAACAGAGCAGAATGAACCTATGTTGAGTGATGACAGGATATTTAGAAGTTCCTCACTGAAAAGGTCTTCAAAAATAACAAACCAAGAGGCTTTGATATGTGGTATATATTTTCATGTCGACACTTGACAAAACAATTACACTTCAGAGGCCTAATAAGAAAGTCAACAGCTGACAAGGTTTTGAAACAGCTTGCATTTTTACTTGGTTTTCAGCGGTACTGGCATTTGAAGTCAGGGCCTCCTGTTTGATAGGCAGGTGCTCTACGACTTAAGCTACACTCTAAGCCCCAGTTTGCATTTTTATACATTTTTAAGGAAACAATTATCCTACTACCATCACATATGTTTCAGGAGTTGATGGTAATGTTATAAAACTAAATTCTGAACTTAAAGAATTTATATTCAAGTTCAATCTATTTCTCATATTTACTCTGAAACTCAACAATCAACTGACTAACTTCTGGGCTCCATTTCACCCCCTCAAAAATCAGGTTTAAAAACATTCGATTGGGTAGGGTGAGGTGGCTCAAGCCTGTAACTGCAGCTACTCAGGAGGCTGTGAGTTTGAGGATCCTAGTCTGAGGCCTGTACCAGGCAAAAATGCTGAGACCCTACCTTAAAAACAACTAAAGCAAAAAAGGGGTGAGAGCATGGCTCACTTGACAGAGTACCTGCCTAGCATGCATTGAGGCCCTGAGTTCAAATTCCAGTACTATCCCCCGCCCCACCCCCGCGAATACACCCAACTCATTACTTTCTCTCTTATAACTTCCATGCTTCAAGTCAGCATTCCCTACCTCTGTGACAATAATAATGAATTCATTTACTCAAATTAAAAACCCCACAGGCATTTGAAACTCTAATTGCTCAACTTTCAACTGTTTAGTTTTGGTCTCTAGGGTATCTCTTAGATACATCTTCTTGCATCTGTCTCAGCTCAGGTTCTCATCAGTTTTTGCCTAGATCAGTAATCACCTTAAGTACAACATAGTTGGCACTCTGGGCCACATTATGTGTCTTCTCACCTGAGAACTTCCCATTCTAGGCTAAAATAATTTCAAAGATAGAAGAGAACTAATCAACATCTAGACCATCACCTCCATTACTACCACGACTGATTCCTATTATTTGGTAGGCAAATAATTCTCAGCTATTATTATCCCTATTTAAGTGACAAGTAAATAGTCTGAACCATTAAGGATCTAACCAAGGCCACCTACTAAGGGTGTTTTCATCTGACTTCATAATTGTATACTGCCCCCTACCTTTCACTCCTTCTTGCTGTGCACATTAGGCCATACTAGCATACTACCTCCTCCTCCTCAAATTTCCATGCATACTTATGTAGATTCTAATCACTTGCTCATTATTTTCATTTGCCTAACCAGGAGGTATTTTAGAATCATGATCACAAAGAGGAGCAGTTCAAGAACTTATATATACCAACGGCTTAGGGGTAAGTAATCCTTATGTGGGGATGATGGTTAGGGGATTTGTCTTCAGAATACATTTGCATCAGAATTAACTTATATTATAAGTGTATTCGGGAGGGAGAAATGACCCAAACATTGTATGCACATATGAATAAAAGAAAAAAAAAAAGAAATTGATGAGGATGGTTGGTCCATGACACATTTCCATCATTTGTCTAGTAGCACTCTCTTTTATTTTATGAACTTGTAATAATCCAATACCCATCCACCTAAAAAAAAAATGTAAGTGTATTTGGAGTGGTCTGGAAGGAGGTTAAAGCAAAATGTTCATTTCCAAGAATTTAACAATATTCCCAATGTGTTTTACATATTCTGAGGAATTCTTAAGCATGTGTGCACACATACACAGTAATTTGCTGCAAACTTATATAAAGTATACCCCTTTACTAATAGCACCTGCCTAAATCTGTAGCACCCACAGTGGAGTGGAAGATGGGAGGGATGAGAGGACAGGAAATGTGGCTACTGAAGGGGGGAAAGTCCCATTTATGGAATTTGGGGGGTCTTTAAATGGGGGAAGGTAACATATAGTGAGGTACCTGTAATTTTCTGCTTCTGTTTTCCATATTGCTCAACAGATATTAAATATGTTCATGAATTATACTTGAGACTTCCATATGCTTAACATATAGTAGATGCTTAATGCTAAGTAAATGCACAAATAGCAAATTTTAGAACTGTATTCAGATATTAAGAAGTTACACAGCAGGGCTTATGGTAGAACAGGAAAAACACAGAAATAAACACATCAAATATAGAGTTATGTCCCAGTGGTAACTACTGCGGATCTTATTCACTGCTGACTTCTCTTTCACATTCAACAATGTGAAGAGGTGGCAAACATTCCAAGCACATGTCCTTACTTTCCATAGCACCTGTCATGTTGGATTTGTATCACAAGCCACCCTTAGCTCCCAGGGCAGGCCCTTCACACCGACATGCCACATGGATGTGCCTATCTCCTGTATTAAACTCACTTTTATACATTAGATGACAAGCCTTTTTTTTTTAATTCAGCCAAAAGTTTATTTTACAAAATAGCACTTTTTCTGTTCATCAGTGTTCATATAATTATTTGAAGAAACATATGGTGTTTGCATGAAAATGAAAAAACTGTTGATGCTACTAATATTACAACTAAGATGCCAATGGAAACTGGTATAATAAAAGTGGTAAGTCTTTATTCTCTATCAGAAACTTACTGAAGATTTCTCAACTGTGAACAAAAGGAAAATTGAAAAACTATATACATATATAAATAGAGAGCACACATAAGCAAGCATGCCATACTGTCTAAGATTTAAAAAATTATGGGTAAAATCTGTATCTAAAGGATTGCAATTATCCATACAAAGAGCTTCTGCCAATACTAAGTGCTATAAATTTGTTTCAAAGAAGTCCCCATTCACCTTGGTCTTGAGAAAAATGTGATCAGAACCATGAAAGTTAATATTGTCACCTGTTAACTCCCACTGAAATCCTCTTTTACCATGAACACGTTTTTCTTTCCAACTGTAATCACTGCAGGTAAACATTTGAAAAATGATTAATACTTTCTTTTTTTTTTGCCTTAAATGAAACCATGCAGATGCAATAGCAAGATTCAGATTTTGGGAAAATTTACAAGAAAAATGATCAGATTATTTCCTTTTGGTAGTATTGGGGTTTGAACTCAGGGCCTCAGGCTTGCTAGGCAAATACTCTACAACTTGAGAAGCTCCACCAGCTCTGATCAGGTTATTTCAACAAAAAAATTGCAAGACCCTAAGAAAGAATGTAGGATGAGATCTAGAGATTAAAAAAATACTCAGACCTATCAACAAACTGTAATATATGGACTTAACTCGGATTTTGACGTTAAAAAAATTTCTTTACAATATGATTTCATGTTCACTTAGAACGTGATTTTTTAAGTAGATATTTAATAGTAATAAGAATTAAGCATGATAAGGATAGTGAGATTACATTTAAGCAGTAGAAAAGGTTGCCCCCCTCCTTTTTTGGCATAGTACTGGGGTTTGTACTCAGAGCCTACACCCTAAAACACTCCACCAGTCCTTTTTTTGTGATGGGTCATTTTTAGATCGGGTCTCTTGAATTATTTGCCCAGTGTGGCTTCCAAACATGATCCTCCTTATCTCTGCCTCCTTAGTAGGTAGGATTACTCTTGTGAGCCACTGGCACCTGTCTGCTCTCTTTTTTTAAGGGATACTTACTGAAACACTGTTCTATGAAATGACTTAAAAATGGACTGGAGAAGGATGGAGAGGAATACAGCAATCAGCTATCAGATGGTACTTATTGTGTTAGACACACTGACTCATACCTGTAATCCCAGCTATGCAGGAGGTGTATGTAGGAGGACTGCAGTATATGGCTGGCCTGGGGAAAAATACGAGACCCTATCTTAAAAATAAATAAAGGAAAAGGAGCTAGGGGTGTGTCTCAAGTGGTAGAGCACCCGCCTAGCAAATGTGAAGTCCTGAGTTCAAGCTCCAACACGGTTAAAAAAGGATGGTAATGAGTACAACCAGATATTAAGAACATATGTGTTCATAGTACTATTTCTGTACATTTGTAAGTATTTGGAAAAAAATTTGGTTTTAGTTTTCAGACAAGTTCTCACTAGGTAACTCAGGCTGAGCTCAAACTCATGACCTTCTTGCCTCTGCCTTCTGAATGCTGGAAGACAGACATGCACCATCACATATGGTTCAGGATTTGAAATTTTTCTATAGTAAGAAAGTAAAAACATTAATTTGTTTACAATGAAATTTTAATCTATTTAAAAAATGTTTTATATAATGAATTATGCAAGGTATAGAACCAAAAACTCTAAACATATGTAAGGTTTTATAATTTTCTTAGTGCAAAATCATGGAACATGGAAACATATATTCAGAAACTGTATTCTTTCCTAAAGTCTTGTTTTGTTTTTTAAGCAGTACTGGGGATTGAACTCAGGACCTTGCATTTGCTTGTCGGGTGCTCTACCACATAAACCAAGTTGCCAACCCTTCTACAGAGTTGCTTGTTTCTGAAATGGGGTCTTGTTTTATACCAGGATGGCCCTGGACTGTAATCCTTCTATTTGAGCTTACTGGCATAGCTGGAATGACAGACTCATGACACTGTGCTCAACCATTGGTTGAGATGGGGTGGCTTTGAACTTTGATCCTCCAGATATCTGCCTCCAAAGTACCTGGGATTATAGGCTTGAGCCACTGTGCCCAGCATACTAAAGATTTTGAATTAGTCACTAATAGGCTTTATGGCAAAAAAAAAAAAAAAAAAAAAACCAAAACAGAAAAAAACCCAACCAAGAAACACCACTGATTTATTTCATTTTCAGTACCATTATTGTTCTGCTAAAAAGTGTTACATTTAAACAAAGTGAAGAAGAGTTCAGTCACTGCACATTTCATACTAGGTATGATTAAGTCATGTAAGCACATAGTAATTTCATATTTCAGTTACATACCGATCTCAGGATCATCTGAATCTGAACTTCCCAAAGTAACAGTCAGCCTCGGGTAGAGGAGAAGTACGCAGGTTCTGGCATTAGCCCTAGATGCAAATCTTTGCATATGATTACTGACTTAAGTCAGTATTCTGTTATTAAACATTAATAATCACAAGGCTGTTATGAGGACTACATGAACTAATTTATGTAGAGTACCTGGTGTATATCTGGCACTTAGCATGCATGTGATAAATATTAACTCACTGCCTAGGAAAAAATCAGAAGTAACATGTATGTGTAACATCAACTACTGCCAAATACAACAAATCAAACAGTCATCTAAGAAGCCCTATGTGCAATCTCATAACTTTTCACATTTGTTTAACTTTGTACTGTAAGGCTGAAAAAAAACCTGCCTCCAGCTTCAATATATTACATATATTATAGGGATAAAACAATGAAGGCAGTGGAAACCACCAGTCCTAATGAATTATGGAGAAGTAGGCTTTTATCGTGTAGAGAGGCAGTGAGAGGAAAGAGAAAACAGAGTGAACAAAAACCCCTATTTTCTGACATTCTATGTTCCATGGATTACTGTTTAGAGGAATTTACATTTATATCTTTCATTTGTATTTTTTGCTGTGATGGGGACTGAACTTAGGCAAGAATACTACTACTGAGCTATGAGCACTACCTAGTTCAAATTTATAAGTATATTTTGAGTATATTTACAATTATATTTTGAGACAGGGTCTTGCTATAGCTCAAGCTGGCTCAAACTTGCAATCCTCCTGCCTCAGCCTCCTGAATACTTGGATTACAGATACATACCACCAAATTTACACACACACACACACACACACACACACACACACGTATATATATTTCTTGATGGGACTGCGGTTTGAAATCAAGGCTTCACACTTGCAATGTAGGCACTCTACCATTTGAGCCACACCTCCAGTCCATTTTGCTCTAGTTAGTTTTGGAGATGGAGTCTTGTCTTGAGCATAATTTGCCTGGGGTGGCCTTGAACCTTGATCCTTCCTCTAGATTACAGGTATGAACCACAGTGCTTGGCTCCAAATTTTTAGTTTTATACGTAGCAGTATAATAAAAGTACGAGAGTCATAATTGACCACCACTTATATAAATACATTTTTAGTACTCCTCAAAGAAGAGGGAGGGGAAATGAGAATGGAGAAAGAAAGGGAGGGCAAAGGAGTAACAATCATAAAAAACTTTCATTTGCTAACTGCAATTTAAGGCTAGTATGTAAAGATCTAAAAAAAAAAAAGGGTTTCTACAGCTAAGTAAGAGAACTTTTTATTGAAAACAAGTCTTGGTGAAATGAACACTGTATTTATGCAAGTCTATAAATTGTCTCATTTATCTGTGCCCATTTTATAGGCTCAGAATATTACTATATAATAATGTTAATAATACAAATAAATCTGTCCAAGATCAAAAATATACTATGTGGCAGATCTAGGTCTTCAAACCCAAGGTTTTCTGACTCGAAAACTGGTACTCACACCTACCATGCTTTGTTATTTCTGAGTATGTATGAGGCACTGAAGGAAGGCAAGATGAACTGCATTAATATCTAGTAACTCTGTGGTCTTCTCAGAAGCATTTGAGTGAATATCATCTTTTCAAATGATTGAATGTATTAAGAAAACAATTCAGCCACATAAATCTATGCTCAACAATAAGATATTATTTTAAATAAGGTATGACTCACTGTTATTAATTGACATGTAAAATGCGTTGAGTAAAAAATTTACACTGCAATATCATATAAAACGTAGAATAAAAACAATTTAAAACTATATTGCAATTATCATATAAAATGTAGTTTACATATTTTCTTTTAAATAAATGCCTAATGTTACAACCTTAATTCAGATCTTTATTTTTTATTTTTTAAAATTTTTTTGAGATAGGATCTTGCTATGTAGCCAAGGATTGGCCTGGATTTTCCTACCAAGTGCTGGGATGACAGGTGTGTACCACCAGGCCTGGCTAGATTTTCACTATTTTTAAAGCTAATATTTATCAAATGCTAACTCTGTGAGTCATGTTTTTACTAACTCATTTAATTTTTATCATATCTCCATGAGGTATGTACTGTGATCCCTTATTTGCAGAGGTCCCACTCATATGCCCAAGAGAAAGCCAGGAATTAAATCTAGATAGTTTAGGAGTGCTAAAATCTGAGCTCTTTATACTTTAATGACCTTTGTTTCATTTACCTTAAAACAACATTTGTTCTTTTTGCTACAAAAGGGTTCATGTTAGAAATCAGGAAATTATGGAGATGGTTAAAGAAGAGGATAAAAGCCATTCTAAAATAATCTCACCACCCCAGAGAACCATTTTTATAACTTATTTAAAAGTATTAGATTTAGTTTTAATTTAATTAAGTTAGAACTAATAAATAGAATTTCTAAAGCTCAGGTCTGTCATCTTGGCCCTTCTAAGTTACGTGGCCTACTTTTGTTTTTCCTTTTTCCTGTACTGGGGTTTGAACTCAGGGCTTCCTGCTTGCTAGAAAGGTACAGTACCACTTGAGCCACACTTCCAGTCCTGCTATTGCTTTTTTAGAAGGCATGTCCATTATACTCCATAAGCAGTCTAAAATTATCCCACATTTAGTTTACTGTGTATTTAACCCACAATATGCGCATAGTTTATATTATTTGTAGTTTGCCTTTCTTCTTTTTATCAGGACAAAATGCCTTCCTGTCATCAACAGCATTACACAGTGAACTCTGAGAATTTAATTTTTTTTTTCTTTTATTATTCATATGTGCATACAAGGCTTGGGTCATTTCTCCCCCCTGCCCCCACCCCCTCCCTTACCACCCACTCTGCCCCCTCCCTCTCCCCTCCACCCCCTCAATACCCAGCAGAAACTATTTTGCCCTTATTTCTAATTTTGTTGTAGAGAGGGTATAAGCAATAATAGGAAAGAACAAGGGTTTTTGCTGGTTGAGATAAGGATAGCTATACAGGGCATTGACTCACATTGATTTCCTGTGCGTGGGTGTTACCTTCTAGGTTAATTCTTTTTGATCTAACCTTTCTTCTAGTTCCTGGTCCCCTTTTCCTATTGGCCTCAGTTGATTTTAATGTATCTGCTTTAGTTTCTCTGCGTTAAGGGCAACAAATGCTAGCTAATTTTTTAGGTGTCTTACCTATCCTCACCCCTCCCTTGTGTGCTCTAGCTTTTATCATGTGCTCATAGTCCAATCCCCTTGTTGTGTTTGCCCTTGATCTAATGTCCACATATGAGGGAGAACATAAGATTTTTGGTCTTTTGGGCCAGGCTAACCTCACTCAGAATGATGTTCTCCAATTCCATCCATTTACCAGCGAATGATAACATTTTATTCTTCTTCATGGCTGCATAAAATTCCATTGTGTATAGATACCACATTTTCTTAATCCATTTGTCAGTAGTGGGGCATCTTGGCTGTTTCCATAACTTGGCTGAGAATTTAATTTATGTCATGTGTATTAGGATCTATCCTTTTGTTTGGTTTGGTTTTATTGAGACAGGGTCTTACTATGTAGCTAGGACTGTTCTCAAACTCATGATCATCCTGTTTCAGCCTCTGAAATGCTAGGATTAAAGAAGTGCTGTACCACATCTGGCAGATCTATTTTTTTTGTTGGTAATGTTTTCTACAAAATTCTGATGTTCTAAGATATGCTAAATGCTTACTGCTGTCATTTCAGAATATTTGATCAAAATCCTGAGCTAGTCCTTACATCTTTTTCCTTTGTCAGTAACATGTTTCCTTCTGTTTCTGGGAGCTTATGGGACATTAAAACCAACTTTATTTTTGAAGTTATGATGTATTTAGCTGTGGGTCCTTCTTTTTTTCCCATCTCTCTTCCATTAAAAAAAAATTTCTTTTGCTGGGTGTGGTAGGTCATGCCTGTAATCCTAGTTACCTTGAAGGTGGAGATCGGGAGGATCATGGTACAAGTCCAGCCATCCTAAGTTATACAGGAAGCATAAGTAGGACCATACAAACCAAACCAGACTGGGTATAAATGGTGAAACCTACTAAAAAATCCCTAAAGTAAAAAGGACTGGAGGTATGGCTCAAGTGGTAGAGCACTGCCTAGCATGGTCTTGAGTTCAAACTCCAGTACTATCAAAAAAACAAAACAACAAACAACAATCCTTTTGATTTAAAAAACAAGTCTTTCACTCTCTTTTCTTTGGTGGGACTGGGGTTTGAACTCAGAACTTTGCATTTACTACTTGAGCCACACCTCCAGTCCAAAAAACATCTTTCTTCAGTTAAGGAGGCCCTTTCTTTAATTGAAAAGTCCTTCCTCCCTCAGTATTTGTTCTTTTACACAGTAAAATAATGTAAGACCTGGGCATTTTTAAAATGCCATTTTGTGTCTTGTATTTCCAGTGTCTTTGTTTTCTGTATTATCTCATAGACTGCCCTTTTTTAGATCTCAAATTAGACCTTCAGCAATGTCTGGTCTATTCTTTAGTCCTATATAGAGTATTTACTTTAGTAATTATGTACATCTTTAATTTCAAAGACTTTCTTGGTTGCTGATTACTTTTCCACAGCAGCCTTTTCTACCTTTTTGTAAAGATACCAAGAATTTACCCTTTTTTTCCTATGGGAAAACCTACTTGTTGAGCAGTTTTGTGGAGTTTCCTCTGACTGAGAGGTCTGTTTGCAGTATCTGTGGTTATCTTTAACCTTAGTCTTCTCCTGATCAAGTTGACTCTGAGGTTTTAGAAATTCTCTGAGGCCTACTTGGAAAAAATATCTTACAACTGCAGCAGCCCTCTTCTTGAGTGACAGAAACTTATAAATTTAAGAGTTAGTAATATAAATTCAACTGTTATTATATCACCTAGCAAGGAAGTAACATTAGAAAAATGTACCTGCATTTTAAGAGACCATTCTTTACAGCTTTCACATCCTCAAATTGATTAGAGAAATGCATCATGGAGACAAGGAAATAAAGGATTAGGTAACATGATATAGTCTCTTCTAAATTTCCACTTTAATCCTTAATTTTCATTGTAAATGTTAGGTGTTTTAATTCTACTTTATAGAAGAAAAGTAGTCATACATCTATTTGGAAATCAGCATACCAGATAATAACTTATTTTCACTTTATGTCTATAGTAATTATTGTTAAGAGAATTATAGCTAAGGTCAGGTATGGTGACACATACCTATAATCCTAGCACTTAGGAAGCTGAGGCAAGAGGACACCGAGTTCAAGACTAACCTGGGCTACATAAGAAGACTCTGTCTCAAAAAAACCAAATCAAACTAAAGAGACAGACAGAGATGGAGAGAAGCATAGAATGACAGAATTATTGTTAAGAGTTTAGGGGTGAGGGAAAAAGGAAAAATAATATAACCAAAAGCTGAAAATACTAAAAGTAAAATCTATACGAGAAATAAAATCAAGTACCACAGTACTCTATAGATACCATCAATGCTGTTCTACTAAATTGTCAGTAACACAGAAATTGATTCTATAAATAATAATCAAGATTCTTCTTCCTCTGGAAATGTCAAGTATCACTACAAAAATTTTGATGTCACTAAAGGAAACTGACAAAATCACCCAGGGTCAGATATTCTATCATAAATGCATACATTTCTTGGAGGTCCTTTTAACCATGACTATCTATGTTTTTCTACAGGCAGGATGATATAGCTAAAACTGAACTCATTTAAATATATGCATATATAATTAGTATTTTAAAGTGAAAGGGTTTTTTTTTTTGAGTGTTCTGCCCAAATGTACCTTTTATAGAGAATTTTAGTCTTAAATATTCACCAATATCTCACTGCTATAATAATGTGACAGACTCACTTTAAGTTGCTAGGCACTGGTAGAAGTTCAGTTTTTAAGGAAATCATCAAAGTAGCTTTTTAAAAAAAACACATTAACTTTGGTATTTGCAATAAATTTTACATTTTCTGGGCAAATGTACTTTAAATTTCTTGATTACTATATATACATGAACTTCAAAGACAGGTATTTAGCAGACTATTATTCTATATAACAAAATTAAAAAACTTACAATATGTAAATTTGAAGTCACCCAGAGTATAGTGTGGCTGCAACCACAATTTTCCCACTTATATTTCATATATATGTTTGTATGTATGTCTTTATATAGACATACATATATATACATATATACATATATGTATATATATGTATACACAAGTCAGAGAACAGAACACTATTTTTATAGTCATGACTAAAGAGTGAACTTTAGTAGCTTAGGTATTCATAATTTCTTTTCCCCCCCTACTTAAAATTTGAAATATATTTATCTTTCAAAAGCACTCCACCTAGAATTAAAAATTCTTAGGTTTTGGGCCAAGTCGACATAAAACACAGGATAAAATCTGCATTGATTTACTCATTTGAAAAAAAAAATGGAATGGGTTTTGTTCCTTTAAGATATTGGTAGATGCAAATTGATGATATTATGTAAAAAAAAGTTTAAGAAATTAAAACTTAAAAGTCTGTGTGTAAAGTATACCAGGTATGTTATAAAGCAGAGGAGAAAAAGGAGAACATAAAAAACAGTATTGTAGACTTTCTTTTACTTGGTCATTAAATAAATACCTCATTGCCTATTATGGTGTATGCTCAGCCCTCTACACACAAGATTCCGAAGTAGCTATTTCATTTCTTTCTAAGCACAAGGAAATGTGAAAAATAGCACCAAACGTGTGCTTGTTACTACTCAGTAACTTCAGAAACAGTCTTAATCAAAGATGCTATTAATAGTCTTAGTTAAGTAAAACAAAATTCTTGGGTCATAAATGGATTGTGTTTTTCCCAAACAAGGTCTAAACCCTATTACCTAACATATTAAAACATGCTATTTGGAAAGGAACAAAAAATACCAGTACATTTTAACTTTACATATTAAATTGAGAATCTTTAATTCTAGGTATACTAATATGCAAACTCTTTATACAATGTTCTATATCAAGTCTAAATCCTAATAAGCAAATAGGCTGATATATATTTGGACACTATAAAACACCCTATATAATCTTTTCTTGTAGTCTATATATTTCTAAGGTTCAAAGGTTGCTTTAAACATCCTAAGGTGATGCTTCTTCCTACTTTATGGTTAGAATGTTAACATCACATAACCCACTTGATTTAAAAAAGAAATTCTGGTGTATCATGTCTTAAATATTTGTTTCTTTGGATTTCTTGATTTGTTAACTATCATAACTCCACATAAGCATGTACCAATACTTTACATTTTCATAGTTCCTGGAATATAAAACTGAGGAAATGAGGTTCACAAATTATGACAATATCTTTATGTGTAATAGTACAATTTACTATTTTAACACTGAGAAAATGAGGATTCATAATACTGGGCATTTTGTGTTTTTTACAACACGGAAATGTACTCAGTAAACAGCAGTGGTAATAACATATCACTGTCTTTTCAAAAGTCTCTTAATTTGTCTTATTGTAGACTAAAAGTAATTTATCTACTATGACAGAATATTTCTTTGGTAAAGTTGAAGCATGCAAGTGAGGAAAAATTACAGCAGCTGCTTAAAAACAAGGCCAGATTACTGGCAAAGAAAGATCAGAAAAAAAGTAAATAGCTCTTATGATAGTGACTGACACTTTAACCTTTGTCCAGTGAGCACTCTTTGTAAAATGATAAAACCAGTGTCTGGCAAAGTTGTTAACAAAATCCTTCCTTTGACAGTTAGTGTCAGAAAGTATGGATGGGGCACTATGGGACACAGTTACCCTGTCCTCCATTATCATAACCATGGTTTATGAGCAAGATCTGGCTCTCTGAATATGACTGAGTTCTTAGCATGATAGGAAAAAGCAAGAATTTGTAACAAACACTATTATTAGATAGGATTTTTGTACAGGGAGGTAATGTAGAATAAGACTATGGAGAACAGACAGCTCTAGGGAGGAAAAGACTAAAGAATTAGGCAAATTTAAAGGTATCACACATTTATATACAAATAAATGTAGGAGGCAGGACATGTATTACTGCAATATCATTATAAATGTCTTATATGAATAACATAAAACTGCTCTATGAAGTGAAGTGGGCTCCATGAAGTGAAGCCAGTCTGCAAATTGTTTATGAAAAAAAGAGCTTGACTAAAAGTGGAAATCAATTATGTTACTACGTGTACTTTATCTTTCAGCTGATGTTTCCTTTTTGATGAAGGAAGCAGTACACTGATTTACATTTTGCACAAGAGCCTTATCTTGAAAACAAGCAATTTATAGGAAGCTAACCCTGAGCAGAACTGACATAAAGCAAAATGTCTAATGGAATAAACTGTATTTGGAAAGCTACATGTATGACACCCTTTTATTTATTACAAATGTATTAAATTTATTTAGCTGTGAAATTCAGTGTCTTGGTTATTCTCTAACTTTACAAACTTAAAGTGTATCTGTCACATGGATGACATATCAGATAACAGTGCTATGGGGTTTAACATACAAACATCTATGGGCAGTTAATTACCAATTAAATATTAATGTGTTCTGAATTTAGACTGGCTGAAATTTGATAGAGTTAAATTTAACAAGGACCTCATGTAAATTAAGGAATAAATTTTGGGTATTTTCATCAGTCTTTTTCAGCAACTCCAAAATCCTTGTATGATACTTACTGATAATTTTTGCATCATTCCTTGAGGCACTTTGATCAAGCAATAATTCAGGCACATTCACCATGTAGAAAATAAATATTCTGAAAAATCAATACATAGCTGATGAACACATGAAATAATAAAGATCAGTGAAAGTCAAAAATGTTCTAGAAGATGTGTTCTACTCTAATTACACATGTAAGTTCAACTAAAATGTCTTTCTTCTCTGGGAAAAATTTGTTGCAGCATTTCTAACGTGAGGTTTATAATAAGAGATGCTTTTCACAGCAGCAGTTTCCCAAAGAGACCAAAATTAAGAATTCAGAGCCTAACAGAATTAACATACTACATAAAAAATTTCTACTTTTAATCTTATTTCCTTAATTTCTCATAGAAGACAATGCAATTTTAGTTAAACTAATCCTGATTCCACATGGCACAAAGATGTTCAAAGGGCTTGCTCCTAGTAGATGCATTTACAAACATGTATGAAGTAGAAATTCACGGAGGTTAGTGGATGTTATTTCTTATCTCCATGTTTAAAAATAGCTGAACAGTTGAAGGAAAAGGAAGAAAATGAGTTTAGGTGACTTTCAAGAATGTGACTTAAATGTATAGATGAATAATATTACCATTAAACTAATTAGAACAAGGAGTATAAAAGGGGAGAAAAGTTTCATTTGTGTATGCTGATCTTTGAGGTTTAACTGAGGGAATCTAAGTGAGAATATCCAAAGGTTAGCTAAATTAAGTTTGAAGCTTTAAAGACTGGGATAGAGAGATATATTTGAAACTCCTAGTCATATAAATGGTAGTTAAAATGGCAAGGGTAGGTAAATCTTTTATGGAAGATTCCATGTAGCATGAGAAGAGAGTCCAGAAAGTAAAACCTTTGGGAAAACAAAGGTATACGAACAAGATTCTATCAGGAAACTGAGAGGAAACTGCCTGGGAAGCCACTAGAGAGAATTATGTCCCAGAAACCAAGGCAAGACAATTTTAGGAAGAATATGGTCAACACTGTCAAATTCTGTAGAGAATTTGAAAGGACAAAGACTAAAATACCACAAAGGGATCTTGCAGTGAGAAAATCAAGTGTGGTATTAGTTTAAATAGATTCAATGCAGTATAGGTGGAGTATATTGTACTTAAAGAAGCTTAGCTGTGAGGAGAACACAAAAGATTACATAAACAGGGATGTTTGATATGTGCACAAAAATATCACTATTGTGTCCAATTCTACTTATCTACCACCTTTCCCTCCAACCAAACCATTACCTCCTCTGTCACTAACTCTCCAACAATGTCTCATTGGCAGCCTGGTATACATCTTTTCCACATTTTGCACAGACATGATACACATATATGTATAAGCATACATATAGGTTTTGAAAACTGTTCATAGCTGGAGATGTAGCTCAATGGTAGAATGCTTGGTTAATGCTTGGTTAGCATGTGTGAGAGCCTGGGTTCAATCCCCAGCACTGCAAAACAAAACAAAATAAAAAAAAAAAAAACACCAAACAATGTTCACCTAATATAAATGAGCTATGATTATTCATCTTGAGTTTTCTAACTCGACAATACCTTATGAAAATCTGTCCAAATAATAGCAACTCCAGGTAAAACAATGACATACTATTTTTCGTGATTTTACAGTCCATAATGTGGCTATATCTTGATTTATTCAACCCATCCACTAGTGATAATTATATACTTTTTTTCCACTAAAGAAAAAGTACTCTAGTAACCATAGGATATTCCAGAAATGTGCCTGCTAGACCAAGATGTCTAAAGAATGCTTTTGTGACAGCAAAATTTGAACTTATGCAGAAGTAGAATCTTATGGACATTCCACTTCAGCTCCTATAATTATTAATCTTCAGCCAATTTACACCTCCATTCACTTCATCCCTCTATCATTTTGAAGTAGATCCCATTCACCCTGTCATCCCATCCATAAATATTTTGGTATGTGTCTCTACAATGACAAGGGCTCTTGTATTTTGCTATCTGCTGCCAGACTTTTCCCAAAGGATAGTAACAATTCACATATCCCTTCTATCAGGTAATCACTTTTATGTTGGTTTATTCTTTCATTATTTCTTTTAAAAATACAAGAAAATATATCAATATCCTTTTTAAAGTTCTCTTTGAAAAGAGAAGCTGTTTTCCTAACCTGACAGGTAAATCCTAGCTAGACACAAGATTCTTATGTTCTAGTTCTTTTCTCTCACTAGTCTTGTCTTTCACCATTGCAAACTAGAAACCCAATGCCAATCTGATTATATTTCTTTGTAAGCAACTTGTTAAGTTCAGAGCTAAGGAATTTGGCCAATGTATATTTTGAATATGTTATGTATGTTTTCATTAATTTGCCTGGAGTTCATCGAGTTTTCATACCTTTGACTCTTTCAAATCTGCTTTTCTTCTACTATTTGTATAATTATTGCACATCTACCATCTGTCTCTTTTTCTCTTTTAAATTCCTATACCGACATTAGATCTGTTAGGTTTCCTGAGTCTATTCTCTTTTATCTTTTCTTTCATGATTCTTTCTCTTTGTATGTTTGCTGTATCATACAAAAATAACATGATTTAAGTCTCAATAGTGACTGCTCCATCATGTGAACTGTTTAGCTATCTAGCAATGTTTTGCTAGCTTTTAATGTCTTTTTGTGCAGTATCTGAATTTCCTTAAGTTCCTAGTTTTGTTGCTGAAGTTAGGTTTCTTCTAGTTACTTCATTTAGTGGGGTTAACATGTTTGTTCAAACTGTTTGAACAGTTTGTTTAAACTGACCTCTCTTGTTTCTAGGCAACACTGGAGGATTGTTACCTTTTTTTCCACCAGTTCACTGCAATCTAATGTTGAAGTAGTCCAAGTGGCAGACCTCCTGCAAGTAGTAGAACGTAAGATAGCCTTAACCCATGTGGCTCCAAGTCAGCAGCTGAAACACCAAGAGGAAGCCTGCCTGCTATCTAATGTCAGGTCTTCTGATACTTTCCTAGTCCTAATGATGGGCTAATACAGCCTGCACAGAGGTTCAGGGAATGGAAAAACCTGATGTAATCTTTAAGGGCCAGTTTCTTAACCTATTTCAATACATATTTACTGAGCAGTATTTTACCCAGCACTTAAGCAGCTCATTTTTTTTAAGAGTGAAGAGATAAAAACAGACACTAAAAGCAAAGTTACCAAAGTTACCACATTTACAATTTTGATTATAGTTTTAGTCCCATTCATTAACATTACTTTCTTCAAATACTAATTGATGTCAATCTTTTATATTTTTCATTCTTTTTCAGCTCTCACACTGTCTCCCCCTCTTATAATCAGCCCGACTTTGAGATGGGTGATAATCGAGAGGAACCTCTGGTAATTTCTTAAATGAAACAAAGGAACAATCCCATTTTTTGCTGGTCTCTTCTGAAAATTATGAAATATGTATCAGGCTTTTCCCTTAATATACCATCTTAAGAATTTCTTAGTATTTAAAAAAATGAGTTTAATAATATCCTGAACCTTCCATGTGCCATTTACTTTAACTAAGTTTTGTGTAAAATTCACCCAAAGAATAAATTATCTATTAAAAACAGGTATAATTTTTTAGTCTTGCTCAGTTTTTAAAAGTTTGATATGCCTTCCAAGACACTTATTTTTTCTCCTTTTTCTTTTCTATATAATTTATCTGTTCAAGAATCAGATCCTTTGGGTTGGCGGTGTGGCTCAAGTTGTAAAGAACTTGCTTTGTAAGCACAAGGTTCTGAGTTTAAGTCACAGTATCAAAAAAAAACCCAAAAAATAAAAAACAAAAAAGAATCAGATCCTTTGGGTTTCTCACAATCTGGGTTTTATGACTTGCCTACTCTTGGTGTAGATCAATAGGCTGCTCTGAAATTGGAACTTCCTGTAAACTGGCAGCTGGATTCTTAGGACTGAAGACACTAAGGTTTCCTTTGACAAGTCCAGAGTGGTAGTATGCTCTTTCATCAAAAGTACAAAATGTTTTCATTTTATTTAATGTTAGAAATTGCTGATGCTCAATGCTAAGAAAGCATTAACTAACTAGAAGTATTAAGTAAGATTGTCAGATTTTAACTTTTTTCACTTATTTTAGCTGAAAAAATACTTTTTAATCCATAACCACATAGAAAAGAGGATTTTTTTTGCTTATTTAATTTTTAAGATAAACTGGCTCTGTATTACATTCTGATGACAAATTAATCTTTAAATTATTAAAATGGATTCCAAACCTTTGCAATTAATAGCCTTATTGGATATCACATTATCTCATCTTTGGCCAATGATAAACAGCTTTAAGTTGTGTCCTAAGACCTTTTGGTAAGAACTTTTCTTAGTCTTTTTTTTTTTTTCCTTGGCAGCACTAGGGTTTGAACTCAGGGCTTCATGCTTGCTAAGCAGGTGCTCTACCACTTGAGTCACTCCACTAGCCCCTTAAGAGTAGTCTTTGATACTTTCTGGACATCTGGAATGAAAAGATGTTCTAAGCTCATCTTATATATTTTCTGCCTCTGACAGTGAATGAACTTTTTCTAAGAAAGTCTGAGTTTCTTCTAGGAGAACGTATTTTAAGGTCATGTGGGAGCTAGGAATGATTATTGCTCATTGCTTTTAGGTCTTTTTAATGGACACAGCAGGAAATTTTATGTGTTCATATATATTTTAAATTTTATTTGGAAATAATTATAAATTCATAAATTGTTAGAAATATAAAAATACTAAGCACTAAATATCCTTTACTCAGATCTGCCTATTGTTAATGTTTTATAACCTTGACTTATAATTTCCTTTCTCTCAGTATCTGTATGTATGTATGTATGTGTGTATGTATGTATGCACATAATTCTTCCTGAAGAATATGGGAGTAAGCACATACATCATGGCCCAATCCTCATATATACTTCAGTATTTCCTAAAATAGTGTTTCCTTTGATAGCAAAAATGTTATGCTGCCACAGTACAATTGTCAAGCTCTAAGTTTACACTGACACAGTAATATCTTCTGTCCATATTCCTTGTTAAATGATCTAATAATGCTATTCATAATGATTTTTCCCCTCCAGTACAGGATCCATTTTAGGAGCAAATATTGCCTTTATTATCACCCTTTAAAATACTCTAAAACATGCTGAGTATGGTAGTACACACCTGTAATCCCATCATTTGAAAGAGGCAGAAGGATTGCAAGTTCAAGGCCAGCCTGGGTATACAGTGGGACACTGTCTCAAACAAAACACAAAAATCTGAAACATTTCTATTACTTTATTGATATCTCATAATACTGCCATTTCTCATTCTTATGACATGACACTGTCTTTATTTAAAAAAAATATATAACATTCAGCATGATTATACAAACTCAGCTAGAAATTCAGTGGTGACACTCTATTTCTCTAGTATCATATCTGGAGGCACAGGATGTACAACTCTCCTTTTTTGACGATATTTATTCTGATTATACAGTCTAGGCATTACTAGGTTTCTGTACTATATTGTCATTGGTTTGTTTTGTTTCTCCCTCTTTTCAGATTAAAAGGCTATGTAAAAATCTTGCTCCAGAGGGGATAGTGGCTCACACCTATAATCCCAGCTATTTGAGAGGTAGAGATCAGGAGGATCATGGTTTGATGCCAGCCCAGGCAAAAAGTTAGTGAGACCCTATTTGGGCTGGGTTCATGGCACAAGTGATAGATTGCCTGCCAGGAAAGCACAAGGGCCAGCCCTGAGTTCAAACTTCCAATACTGAAAAGAAAATAGTGATAAAGTATTAATATTCATAATCTACACTCTTTTTCAAAAATTTTTTTGCACTGCTGAAGATTGAACCCAGGACCCTGCACATGCCAAGCAAGCACTCTACAACTTAGCTACATCCTCAGCCTTTGAACATATGTTCTTTTAGGTGTGCTTGTACCTGAAAGACAATTAATGTGTATTACAGAAAAGTAAATGGTAAAACTTTCTGCTTGAAAACTACAGAGATTTTTCTATTGCCCTCTGAAAACAGCTGAGATTAAATGAGCATGATTTGGTTTTAAACTCCTCATATGCAATATTACAAAAGTAATACTACCTGTTTATAGGACTTCTTTAAAATTTTATGAGGACATGGCCATAGACTGATATAATTCTTTTTCATTGATTATTGCCTGAAGTATGATAGGTCCTTCCAATCTGTACAGAAAAGACATTCTTCAACATAGGAAAACTTTGTTACAGTTTTTGTTTGCTTTTTTTTTTTTTAACTACAAGTATGCCAAACATTTTCTAAAATATTAACATAGGTCTTTCTTTTTAAAGAACTGTGTTTTTAAAGAAAGTGCCTCTACCCTGCAACAATGTCCAACTAAATCACAAGCAAAAATGCAAAGATGACTTCTTAATGTCAGAAAAGGAAGTGAAAGATTTGGTTAGTAGCTCCACAGTATATAACAGAATGAAAACAAGTCAGAGTAGTAGCACTGGGGGATAGGAGGAGGTTTCTAAAATAAGGCTGAATGTAATAAAGAAATAATACAGCAATTTACAGAAAAGAATATCTAGAAATAGGGCAACAGTGCTGACTCCATTCACACAAGGTGTGGCAAACATGTAGGTTACTAATGCTACTATTCTTAGCTAGCTAGATAAACATTATTCTAATAACAGCTAGCTAGCATTATTCTACAGAGCTCAAACATGTCATGTTATTATACACTAACCCAAAATGTTCTACCAAATATCGTATCTGGATATAAATTATATATATATATATATATATATATATATATATATATATATATAAACTGTATTTTGAATATAGATTATCTAAAACAAACCTGTGTAACTTTCATCATCACCAGACAAAGGCACTTCTCTTTTCAGCAGCAACTCTAACTCCTCTGTTTCAGCTACATCCACTGGACGCTCCCCATGTTTATTTGCTTGAAATGGATTTCCACCATGACGAAGTAACAGTTTCACTATCTGCAACGTTAAATAGTAGTAAGTTAGTCTCTTTATAGATATTATCATTTTCACCATTTTGTTGATTAACACTCACAATATCCTTCTAAATATTATTTCATCTGCTGTGCATCCATTACTCAGTGTCTATTATAAATCAGTATTTACTGAAATACTTGCTCCTGGTTCCATTTTCATTAAATCCTCACCTCATCTGATGACCTCATCTACTACAAACAAATTTCCTCCTTAAAACAAACTGGGCTATTTTAGTACTTAATCTCATCCTTTTTCATCATAAAGCCAAAAAAATATTTATTGAGCCATGTATTAATAAGCACTGTTCCAACTTCTGCTGGTAATTCCACGAATAAGAATAACAAGCTCTCTAGCCTCTTGAAATGTATATTTTAGAAGGTCTCTCAAAAGAAGTATTTTCCTTCAGTTTAAGGCTAACATCACTATCAATGCTCTGAATTTTACCTGTTCTCCATTTCCCAGGGACTTTAACTGTCATTAGTTTACATGGATTTACTTAGAATGAAGAGTAACCTTCAAGGCCCTTTGTTTTCATGGGTCCCTTACAAGACCCTGTATCTAATTTTGTATTTACTACTTTGAGGGCTGGGTACCAGTGGCTCATCCCTATAATCCTACCTACTCAGGAGGCAGAGATCAGGAGGATCACGGTTTGAGGCCAGCCCAGGCAAAAAGCAAGACCCTATCTCAAATATACCCAAAACACAAAAAATGGCTTGTGGAGTGGCTCAAGTGGTAGAGTGCCTGCTGAGCAGGTGTGAGGCCCGGGGTTAAACTCCAGTACCATTAAAACAAACAAAAACCCTCTCTTTCTCCAACAATTTATGTTTCAAGTTCCATAAAACAAGCATCTGTGCAGTCAGCTGCCACCTCATTTCATTTTTTCTTATCATCTTCCTTTCTATATTTTTAACCTCTTTTGACTGGCTTTTATCTAAAAGACAATCTTTCCAGTTCATGTATCTTTCACCTTAAAAAATACTTGCAAGAAAGAAATGAGACACGAAGAATGAAACGTTGAAACCTACACTCCCCTCTCCTTTAGTTAAAGCTTTCATTTCTTCATAAATTCCTCAAAAAGATGCTTAACCTTGATTTTTTTTTTAAATTATCCTTTCATTCTTCTACCTACAGCTCTGTTACCATGTTCTATGAAACGGCTATTCTAAATGTGAAGAGATCTAAACCAATGATTATTTTCTTATGACTCTGTCCTTGATCTACTTTTTCATGACATAGTATGTATCACTTTTAGAGATGTCACTCATTCTATATGAGTGTCATGATGTGTATGCAATTCATTCATTTCCATTCTCTTGTTTGTGCGCGTTCTCTCTCTCCCTCTGCCTTTTCTTAATCTCTAAACCCAAATATTCAAATGCTCACTGGGTACATCCAATTGAATATATGTACATTTTAATACAAAAGTGTAAACCCAGTAAGTCCCAAATGGAGTTCACTAAATTTGTACCCTTACTGTTTTTATCTATTTTCAGCGACTGGTTCTAAAACCTACTCAGTCACCAAAGTCAGAATCCTGGGAGTCATTACAAACTCTTCTTCTCCATTTATACTCAACATCACAGAAATAGCCAAGTGTTAATTCTGCCTCCTTACTATCTCTTCTAGTTGTAATCTTCTATTTCCACTGACAATGATGTGTTACATATGCATTATCACATGTAAACCTATAATCTAATATAATTTATTAACATATCCCCCCCACACTTATTTTACATATAAGCTGCATATGGAATTAGGTCTGTAGAATGTAAAAACAATAACATAAAACATGAAAATTAACTGAATTTACCAATAAGGGGACAATTAAAAGCAAGATCATTTATAAAAACTTTCTAATAAAAGTATTTAAGAATGAAGATTCACAATGAATTACACAATGAAAAATACAGGTTATTGTAGAAATTTTGAAATATAAGAATGTATAAACAAAACAAATTGCTATGATTCTATTATTTTATTCCTCTTTATTTATTTAAATCAAATTACGAATGCTTATGATTTCAAAAGGTCAACTAGCTGTGCAAGGCTGAAGAAATGTCTCTGATTCTTATCTCCATATCCCAAGTATCTACCAAGGTGGAATAAGTAAAGTCATATGGTTGTGTAGGGTTTGGGAAGGGGCTAAGGACAAAAAAGACTGATTCAATCATCATGTTTCCACCATGTTTTTGGAAGTGCTTCTAGAGGTAACTGATGCCCATCAATTCCAAGTTTCTTTGAGATTCTGTGCTTTATAACAACTTTGGTTTTGATTTTTTTCTTTTAAATCAGAGGTGGGCAAATTATGGCCTGTAAGTCAAATCTGGTCTGCCACTTAAGAATACTTTCTATATTTCTAATTTGTTAAAAGAGGAGAGACAAGGCGGCAAAAGGAGAAGGAGGATGGAAGAAAAGGTGGCAGAGATGGACCATGGCCTGCAAAGCTGAAAATATTTGCTAGTTGGCAAATACTTATTCAAAAAGGGTTTTAAGACAACTAAAAGTTTCTTAAAATATAACAGGCAACAAATTAGACATAGGTAAAAATGACACAAGAAATAATACGTATTTAAAACAGAGTCAGGAATAAGGCAGTATAAAAACATGTTACTGCTTGCTGGGCGCCAGTGGCTCATGACTGTAATTCTAGTTACTCAGGAGGCAGACATCAGGAAGACTGTGGTTCAAAGGCAGTCCAGGCAAACAGTTCTCAAGACCCTATCTAGAAAATACCCAACACAAAAGGTCTGGCAGAGTGATTCAAGAGGTAGCATGCCTGCCTCACATGCATGAAATCCTAAGTTCAAACCCCTGTACCACCAAGTAAACAGTAACAACAAAAAGTGTTATTATGAGGTATAATATACTTTGGCAGGTCAGACTAGGTTATTGGTAGTCATGTTTATCTTCTCTTAGCCCAAATAATTGAGACCTGCTTTAGAAATGTTTTATAGGTGGGAGAAGTTGTACTTATTACTACTGACTGAAAGAAATTCAGTTCTTAGGTAGAGACTCAAAAGACAGGATTTAAGCATATAGATAGGATATACAGAAATTTAGAGTTTTGGCAGCTCTCATTTCTCTCCTTCTTAGACACAAGTAAAAGAACAAGGAGAAAATAGCTCTCAATAGTACTTGAATTTTGCCTCCTATCCTAGGCATGTTGGTAGGAGGAAAATCAAAGGTCTTTGGAAAACACCACATCAGACTCTCTCTGAAAAGAGACTAAATTAAGTGTTTGAGTCCTTGTAAGCACATCAGCTCAAAGGCCAATTTGGAAATATTTTACAGCTATGTGCATATTTAGAAACTTGTACTCATAGACATATCTTAGTCACAAGGTATAATTCTTTAAAATTATACTTAGAAGTTAGGAAAACTTCAAAAATAAAGAGGGCAAAAGTACAGTATTTAAAATATCATAGCCAGAAAATAAAGCTGCATCTGATAAATTCAGAAGAGGCACCCTATGTGTTCTCAGACCTTATGTATGTCAGTTATCCATTCATCCATCCATCCAAATATGCATCTATGCAGAATTTACTCAGCATATTTTATATGACAGGAACTACCAGTATTAGTAACAGAAAGCAACACCAGGTGCCTATTATGCATGGTGACTCTGGTGCAGAAAACATCAACAGTAGTAAACAGTAAAAAACAATGTAGCAAGCGCTATCATATAAGTATATATAAATTATCAAGGAAGCAGAAAGGAAAAAGTAGTTCAATGGTTATCAAAAGTAGCTTAGGCTGGGTGCCAGTGGCTCATGCCTATAATACTAGCTACTTGGGGGTTTGAGATGGGAAGACTGCATTTTGAGACAAGGCTAGGCAAAAAGACGGCAACACCCCATGTCAACCAATTCTGCTGGATGCAGAATTGTGTGCCTTTCTTACCAAGGAAGCTGAGATTGAGAGGATCTCAGTTCTAGGCCAGCCTGAGCAAAACAGTGTGAGACCCTATCTCAACCAAAAAAGCTGGGTGTGTTGGTATGAACCTGTCATCCTAGCAATAGTGGGAAGCTTATAGGAATAGGCTTGCAGTCTTGGCAAACAAAGGCAAAAAACAAGACCCTATCTCCAAAATAACTGGAGTAGGGAAGGGCTGGAAGTGTGGCTTACACAGTAGAGTACTTTCCTCAATGTGCAAAGTTCTGAGTTCAAACCCCAGTACTGCCAAAGGGGGGAGGTTAGTTTAGGAAAAATAATATTTACAGGTTACATTTTTTTCATTTAATATTAGAACTTCTTTAATGAGACACAGGAAAAGATACAGAAAAATATAAATGAGAAAAGCAGTATTTAAAATTTTTAATTTTTCATTTCTAAAATATTTAGGTATATTTGAAGTAAAGAAACATAAAAGTGTCTTTTAAATTTTTCCTCCTTGACATTTTTGTAACATTTTAGATTTCCAGATGTGCTTGCATGAACAAGATCTTCTTTTCCTTCACAATATCCAATTAAATGTATTGTTTAGTATGTAACTTTAAGATGAGAACATGGTCAGTTCAAACCCCAGTGTTGCCTGCCCCCCCACACCAAAAAAAAAAGAAAAAGAGAAACGGAGTTCAGAGGGGAGAAGTAACTTGTTCGAGATCATATAGCTAGCAAGCTAGCAAACTTGTCAAACCAGAACTTAACTCATTTGTTTTCACTCCAAATTCCATTTTTGTCTTAGCTAAAATAAAACACCTTTTTTCTTCTCTCTCTCTCCCTCTACCTCTTCTCTGTCCCCATCCCCCTGAACTGAGGTTTAAACTGAGGGCTTCACGCTTGCAAAGCAGGAACTCTACAGCTTAAGCCATGCCTCCAGTACATTTTGCTCTGGTTATTTTAGAGATGGGGTCTCTTGAACTACCTGCCTGGGTTGGCCTCAAACAGTGATCCTCCCAATCTCAGTCTCCAAAGCAGCTGGGATTACAGATGTGAGCAACAGGCACCTGGCTCTTTCTTTCTTTGTTGTTGATTTTTTTTGGGATACTGGGATTTTGAACTCAGGGCCTTGCACTTGCAAAGCAGGTGCTCTACCACTTGAGCCACACCTCCAGTCTATTTTGCTCTGGTTCTTTTTGAGATGGGGGGTCTCATGAACTATCCACCTAAGCTGAACTAGAACCAGGATCTTCCCGACCTCAAAGATAACTTTAAAAAAAAAAAACCTTCAAAAGATGGGCAGCAATCATCAGCAACACCACCAACAACAGGTGTTGGTGAGGATGCTGGGAAAAAGGAACCCTCTTACACTGTTGGTGGGAATGTAAACTATTACAACCACTCTGGAAAAAAATTTGGAGGCTACTTAAAAAGCTAGACATTGATCTACCATTTGATTCAGCAATACCACTCTTGGGGATATACCCAAAAGACTGTGACACAGGTTACTCCAGAGGCACCTGCACACCCATGTTTATTGCGGCACTATTCACAATAGCCAAGTTATGGAAACAGCCAAGATGCCCCACCACTGACGAATGGATTAAGAAAATGTGGTATCTATACACAATGGAATTTTATGCAGCCATGAAGAAGAACAAAATGTTATCATTCGCTGGTAAATGGATGGAATTGGAGAATATCATTCTGAGTGAGGTTAGCCTGGCCCAAAAGACCAAAAATCATATGTTCTCCCTCATATGTGGACATTAGATCAAGGGCAAACACAACAAGGGGATTGGACTTTGAGCACATGATAAAAGCGAGAGCACACAAGGGAGGGGTGAGGATAGGTAAGACACCTAAAAAACTAGCTAGCATTTGTTGCCCTTAACGCAGAGAAATTAAAGCAGATACCTTAAAAGCAACTGAGGCCAATAGGAGAAGGGGACCAGGAACTAGAGAAAAGTTTAGATCAAAAAGAATTAACCTAGAAGGTAACACCCACGCACAGGAAATCAATGTGAGTCAATGCCCTGTATAGCTATCCTTATCTCAAACAGCAAAAACCCTTGTTCCTTCCTATTATTGCTTATACTCTCTTTACAACAAAATTAGAAATAAGGGCAAAATAGTTTCTGCTGGGTATTGAGGGGGTAGGGGGGAGAGGGAGGGGGCAGAGTGGGTGGTAAGGGAGGGGGTGGGGGCAGGGGGGGAGTAATGACCCAAGCCTTGTATGCACATATGAATAATAAAATTAAAAAAAAAAAAAAAAAGATGGGCAGCACAGCAACATAAAGTTTTTACTGTAAGTAAAATGTGCTGTCTACATCTAGTTATGACAGTGGAAAATCTTGAGATAAAATTTCTACTAAACCACTTATTCAATTACCAAATTAAATGGACTATTTTATGAAAAGATTATGCTAAATCTGAATACAAATTAATAGTCATAAAGTAGAAAAAAGGGAAAATAAATATAGATGAGTTGATCAGGCAATGAATGAAAGATGACATGAGATCACACAACTAAGTGTACTAAATTAATAGTCATAAAGTAGAAAAAAGGGAAAATAAATATAGATGAGTTGATCAGGCAATGAATGAAAGATGACATGAGATCACACAACTAAGTGTACTAATTTGCTCTGAGTTGAATTTGTATTTTGAATATTCACATTAGGGGTTTTTTCCTTCATACTTACATCTCTGTGCCCACTGCTGGCAGAATCATGAAGTGGGGTGTCATCATCTAATCCTTGTGTGTTAACATCTGCTCCAGCTGCTATAAGTATCTTAGCAACATCATAATATCCAACATTGCAAGCTTCATGCAGTGGTGTCCAACCTAAAGTTTAAGTATTAATTTAACATATAGGTCATTGCACTAAATCAAGATATATGTTTTTCATATACATACCTATGTGTGATATACCAATTTTAAATCATACATGGTTCAAAAGGGGAAAGACAATGATGAAGAAGAAACTGAAAACAAATGCTACCAATTTTACAGAAGGCTCATTTGAGGGAATATTAGTTTCACTAGAGTTAAATTGTTTGACAAAAGTATTAAGTATCAAGCTTATCCAATAAATATAAAATTGGCATAATTTATGATAATCATATGAACTGTAGAAAAATATGGAAAAAGGAGATTTTCAGTAAACTAAATCCCATTTTATGGCCTTTGTTCTGTTAAACTGATGTAATCTTTTCTGGACTTAGTATCATTTTAACAAAAATCAATTTATCATTTAAGTACTTTTACAATAGTAGAAGTGGTAGCACATGCCTATAATCCTAGCATTTGAGAGGCTGTGGGGGGAAGATTTTAAGTTCAACGACAGCCTTGACAACGTAATCAGACCCCGTCTCAAAAAAAAAATTACTTTTGTAATAAAAGTTACATCTTCACAAAAGAAATATTAGAAAACATTAAAAAATCCAAAAAAATAAAGACTCACTGCCCATAATCCTATCACCCAGGTATAATAATTTCCTACTAGCTCCCCTCCCCACATTTAAAACTTGGATGGATATTTCACCTGCTTCCTCTACACACTGAGGTGAAAATGATTCTGCATGTTACTACATTGTTCTAGTACACAGTCTTGTACTGACCTAATATGACATATTTTATATCAACAAGCACCTATTATTGTGAATTTGGCTTATTGCTAGTTTTTCCATTTAGTTGTAACAACTATCACTAATCTTCTTCTGCATCCTTGATTAAATATTTAAGATATATCCTTAGGAGTGGAATTGTGAAGTCAAACTGAAAGCATATTTCTTAGGTATGTAATAATGTCATTTTCTCTAGGATGTTGTGTATTTTAAGTCTCATGCTTAAAGTGGATCCTGTATATCACTCCTTTCCCCACTTAAATCAAAATAGAGAAGTAGATTCCAGGTATAGAACTACATGTGAAAACAAAATGAGAACAAAATTTGGAAAACAGAAAATTTAGGAATATAGTTTTGTGGTAGAGATAGGCCTTCTTATATACAATACCAAAGTTAAAACTCGTATACAAAAAAAAAAAAAAAAATCAATTGATACGATTACCTAAGTGTAAAACTTTAGTTTTCAGTGTAAGAAACAACAGGGCAATTAAGGTTCAACATTAAGCTATACACAGTGAAAATCTTTACACATTTAATAGAGGAAAAAAAACTAGATTAAATGACGTGCTCTATTAAAAGCATAACTAAACCAAAAGAAAATGAACAAAGGACAGAATCTGACAATTCACAGAATATGGATAAATTATAATAAACTCAAGAAACACTTACTGTCACTACTGATTATGAAGTCCAAATTAAGATAAGATTTCTTACCAGATTATCAATAACTAAATTGATGATATGTAGCTTTAGTGAAGACCTTTTAATTGAGACAGGGTCTTAATATATAGTCTAGGCTGGCCTTTAACTCACAATTCTCCTGTCTCATCTAGGATTACAGCCATGAGCCACCATGCAAGGATTTGATATACTCTTGGTGGTGGTATAAATCAATACAGGATTTTTTGGTGAGCAGTTTTTCATTATTTCAAAAAAGTTTAAGATGCATCTCCTTTGATTTAGCAATTTCAATTCTACTGAAATACTTCTATATACACAAAGATATTTCTACCAGGTGTTCACTACAGTATTGCTTAAGGAAAACTAAGCTATAAAAATATTATGAGGCTATTAAAAATGAAGTGGGCTTATCTATATATACTGACAGAAATATCTGCTGGACATTACAAGTGGGTTGCAGAACTGTAGATTGAAGGGATGGAAAAATTCTTTTTAAAAGCATGTGTGTGTGTGTGTAAATTTTCATTTATATGATCATGAAAATGCATTGAAAGGATAACCTTGAAGTTGTTATTAATACTTCTATGGAAGAGAAAAAATCTGGTGGTGAAGGCAGGGTAGTATAGTATGTGAAATTGAGGGCAATTTCTATATTACTTTCTGCATACTTCCCCCTCCACACTGGAATTTAAACTCAGAGCCTTGTGCTTATTAGGCATGTGCTCTAGCCCTTCTGTTTGAATTCTTTGTAGTAGAAATGTACTGGTATGCTATTTGAGTAATTAAAATAAAAGTAACACCACCTTTATAGTCCTCATGTCCAAGTTAATAAGCATTCTTGAAAGAATTAAAGTATTAACTACTTTGAAAACATATACTTACTTAGAATAGAAACTAATTTGAATAAAGAACTATACAGTAGTATGTCAACTGGAAAGTAAGTTGAATATGTAAAGGTCTGAGTAATTGACATGGAAATACAGCAGAGACTGGATTTTAAGTACATACTCCAAAGGTTCTAAATAAAATATACTTTCATAATTCTTTTGTTTTCATTCAGCAGAAGGAATAAAAGAGTATGAATTAAACCATAATCATTATCTGTTTCCATGTTAGTTCTTCAGTAGTAGACATGAATTACTAGTCTTACCTGCAAAGTCTTTCACATTCACATTTGCCCCTAAACTTATTAATTCCTTGACTTGTTTCACATCTCCTCGAATAGCCGCCATATGTAAAGGAGTTTCACCTCGTTCATTTCTTTTATTAACTTTATCTTTTTGTCGAGATGAAGAACTGGGAGTTTTCTTTGGGGCTGGTGTTGTTTGTGAAGGATGATTTGGTGTCGAATCTGTAAGAAAGAAGAAAGTTCACAAAAATTCTAGACTATTTTATATACTTATTTGAAACTTTTTAATAATAATGTGCCAATTTCATAGAACATGGGGAATACCTTCTCACACTAGTAACCTAAAACTTGACTTGGGAGAGGCAGGGCAAGATGACAGGTTAGAAGAATCCATGTTTCTGATTCTGAAAATGAGAAGATGCAGGTAACATAGGATAGACTATATTTTGAAGAGAGAATAATAAAAGCAACAGAAATTGTGAAAGAGGGGGCATGACAGCAAAAAAAAAAAAAAAAAAAAAAAAAAGGCATAGAGAAGTCAAATGGAGAAGAGCAGCAAACAGTTTCAAGCCTGTTCTTGGCCTTCTGGGAGGAGGAGTGGAAGCTAGCTAGAAGGTAAGTCCACAGCTCCCACAAACTTTAAACCTAGTGGTACATTTGTGAGATAGCAACTGCTACATCATGAAACAATAACTTTGGTGAAGGAAGACATTTTGTAGCTCCCCCTGTCTTAGAGAGTGATAGCAAGGTGTCATCTTGAGAGAGGGTTTATTGTTTAAGACTGAGATAGTCTAGGGGCCTGAAAACAAGTAACACCCACTGCTCTGGGAGACTGTGTGGGAACCAAGCATGAGGTAGTAGAGGAGGATTGTGATGTGGTCCTGCAGACAAGTTTAAGTAGAAGCTTAAGTCCCAATGCCTGAGGCATAAGTGGAAAGCAGCCCGGAAGGAGGACAAGGGACGCTTATACAAAAGCCTCCAAGCTGTGCTGGGACTGAGGCCTGGTGCCCTGAGCACAGTGGCAAATGCTTGGCGACTGGGTCATACGCCCCAGTCCAGTGGTGACAAATAGCACTTCAACCTAGCCACTACACTGTCTTGCCTGAACACTGAGACTATTTCAACTGAAAGACTGTAAGTCATTAAAACTTCCAATGACTTGACTTCAGTGTAAATCCCAACACAGAAACAAAAGTAATATGAGAAAAAAAAGAAAATGTGACTCCTCCAAAAGTCAACAAGTCCAGAATAAATCACTTGAATTATAGTGAAGCAGATGAAATTTCAAATAATGAACTCAAAATAGCAATGACAGGAATGATCAGTAAATTAAAGAAGACATGTATAAGTACCTGAATGAAATCAGAGGATACAAATAAACAGCTAAATGAACTCAAAGAAAATTAAAATAAACAGCTGAATGAAATAAGGAAGATAATACAAGCAGGATATGAAAGAGGAATTCAATAAAGACAGAAATCCTGGGGAAAAAAATTGAAACCCTGGAAACAAAAGTTCAATAACACAAGAAAATCCGTTGAAAGCCTTGCTAATAGAATGGAACAAGTTGAAAAACAGTATTAAGGGTTGAAGATGAAGGGCAGAAATTACATCAATCAGACAAAGACAGGAAAAAAAAAAGAAAATATGAATGGAACATTCAAGACCCCTGAAAAGATCAAGCCTATTAATCATGGAAATAAAAATAGAAGAGGTAAAAGCTAAGGCACAGAAAAAATATCTCATAAAATAATAGTAGAAAACTTCCACAATTTTGAGAAAGGCTTTCAGAGCACCTAACAGTCAAGATCAGAACAGAAATACCAACAGACACATTACAACATTATAGTTAAAGCACTCAATAAACAGAAAAAAGAATACTGAAAACTTCAAGTCAGAAGAAACAAGTCACATACAAGGGCAAACCCCTTGGAATAACAGACTTTTTCAAGAGAAACTTTACAAGCAAGGACAGCATGGGATGATATATTCCAAGCCTTGAAAGAAAATAACTATCAACCTAGATTAATGTATTCAGCAAAGCTATCTTTCATAATTGAAGGAGAGAATAAAAAACCTTCCATGACAAAACAAAAATTGAAGGAATTCATGATCAATAAACTAGTGCTGCAGAAGGTATACCATAAAAACAACAAAATGGCAGGACATACTATTTGTTTTTTCAATATAAACACTGAATGTTCATGATCTCAATTCTCCAATCAAAAGATATAGAATGGTGGGTTGAATTTAAAAGTAAGACCAATTATTTGTTGCCAACAAGAAATGCATCTCACTGACAGACAAATATTGGCTTAGGGTGAAAATATGGAAAAAGATTTTCCAAGGAAATAAGACTCCAAAAATGGACAGGAATAGCTATATGCTTATCTGATAAAAGAGACTTCAGAGTAAAATTAGAAAAGACAAATTACGTCACTGCAAGTTAATGATGAGAATAATTCATCAAGGGGAGATAACTGTTAACATATAAGCACCAAAGTTTGGTGCACTCAATTTCATTAACAAATACTACTGGACTACTCCAACACAACAATAGCAGAAGATTTCAATAACAATCACCAATAGATAGGTCAATCCATACAAATAATCAACAAAGAGACTTTAGAATTTAATGACATTGTAGACCAAATGCACTTAACAAACATTTACAGACTATTTCATCTAGCAGCTGCATAACGAACATTTTTCTCAGAAGTTCATGGAACTTTCTCCTAAATAAATATTTTTAAGACATAAAGTCTTAACAAAAGAAAACTGAAAAAATCTCTGTGTTCTATCAGACCACAATGGAATGAAACTAGAAATCAATGACAAAAGAAACTTCAAAAGATATTAAGCATATAGATACTGAATAATACATAGCTGAATGATCAGTGGGTCACTGAAGAAATAAGGGAGGAAATTAAAAAATTCCTAGAGTCTAATCAAAATAAAAACACAACTTAAGAGAACCTCTGGGATACAACAAATGCAGTGGTAAGAGGAAAGATTACAGATATGAGCACCTACATCATTAAATAGGGAGATCACAAATAAACTGCCTAATGATACCTCAAGTTCCTAGAAAAATAAGACAAACAAAACTGAAAATTATTAGAGAGAAAGAAATAATACAGATTAGGACAGACATTAATGAAACAGGGACAAAATACAAAGAATCAATGAAACAAAAAGTTGGTTATTTGAAAAAAATACGATCAACAAACCAATGGAACAAAAAGAGGGAAACAATCCAAATTAATAAAATTCGAGACAAAAAGTGGATATTAAAACAAATAACAATGAATTCTAGAGGAACTCATTAGGGAATGCTTTGAAAACTTATATTCTAATAATAAGAAATGGATAAATTTCTAGACCTACCAAAATTGAACTAAGAGAATAGAAACCACTTAAACCAATCTGTAATAAGCAATTAGACTGAAACAGTAATAGACTCATACAATAAAGCAAAGCCCAGGACCAAATGAATTCACTGCAAAATTTTACCCAAACTTTAAAAAACTATCACCAGTACTCTTCAAACTAGTCCAACAAAATAGAAAGTGAAAGAACGCCACCTAACTCATTCTATGGAATCAGTACTACCCTGATACTAAAACCTGATAGGGACACACACAAAAAAATTATAGACCAATTTTCTTGATAAACACAGACGTAAAAATTCTCAACAAAATGAATTCAACAACACTTTAAAAAGATCATATACTATGATCAAGTTGGTTTCAACACACACACAAATCAATAAATTTAATATAGCACATAAACAGAATCAAGGACAAAAATCATGTGATCATCTCAACAGATGCAAATAGAACCTTTGATAAAATTCAACAATCTTTCATGATAGAAGCTCTGAAGAAACTAGGAATTAAAGAAACATACTCCAATATAATAAAGGCTATATATGACAAACCTATAGCCAACATCATTCTAAATGGGAACCGAAATAATTTCCAACAGTGAGGAACAAGAATCTTATTCAATATAGTGCTATAATTCTTAGCCAGGGCAATAAGGCAGGAGAAAGAGATAAAATGGATTCAAATAGGGGAGAAAGAGGGCAAATGATCCCTCTTTGTAGAAGATATGATCCTATATTTAAAAGACCCTAAAGATTATCTTAAAAAACTCCTAGATATGATAAACAGTTCTGACAGTGTAGTAGGATATAAAATTAACATAAAAATCAGTAGCTTTTTAATATGCCAACAATGAACAGGCTGAGAAAGAAATCATGAAAACAATTTCATTCAAAAATAGCCTCAAAAAAACCAAACCTAGTAATAAACTAAGAAGGTGAAAGACCTCTACAATGAAGACACCAGAAGATGGAAAGACCTCCCATGTTTATGGATTTGCAGAATGTTGTGAAAAATCGCTGTATAACTCAACACGGATTCAATGCAATTCCCATCAAAATCCCAATGTCATTCTTCACAGAAACAGAAAAATCCTATATGGAAAATATAAAAGTCCCATAAATAGAAAAAGCAATCCTGAGCAAAAAAGCACAATTCTGAAGGTATCATAATTATACTACCCAGCCACAGTAAAAAAAACAGAATGGTACAGGCATAAAAACAGATATGAAAACCAACAGAACAAATACAAGATCCGAAATAAAGCCTACATGGCTACAACCATCTAATTTTTGACACAGGAGCCTTTTCAACAAATGGTTCTGTGAAAACATGTTAGGAGATTGAAACTAGACTCTGTCTCTCACCCTGTACAAAAATCAATTCAAGGGCTGACAGAGTAGCTCAAGCAGTAAGAATACCTGCCCAGCAAGCATAAGGACTTGAGTTCAAACCCCAGGGCTTAAAAAAAAAAAAAAAAAAAAAAGATGCTAAAAATTAACTCAAAGTGGATCAAAGATCTTAATGTAAGATCTGAAACAAAATTACTACAGGAAAACACTGGAAGACACAGATATTGGAAATTATTATCTGAATAGGACTACAACTGCCAAATGGCACCACATTAAATAAAAAGCTTCATGAGCTATATGCCTAGATGTCAGCCTGGGCATATATCTCATGAAATCCTATCTCCAAAACAACCAGAGCAAAATGGACTGGAGGTATAGGTCTCAAGCTAAAGAGTGCCTGCTGTGAAAGCAGGAATCCATGAGTTCAAATTCCAATCCTGAAAAAAAAAAAAAAAAGAAATCAGAATGAAGAGATGAGCCACTGAATGACAGAAAATCTTTGCCAGCTATTCAACGGATAAAGATTAATATCCAGAATATACAAAGAACTCAAAAAATTAAACACCAAAGGAACAAATAATCCAATTAATAAGTGGCAAATAAACTGAACAGTCCTAAGAAGTTCAAATGAGTGATAAACACATGAAGAAATGGTCAACATCCTTAGCCATAAAGGAAATACCAATCAAAACTGCATGGAAATTCCATCTCACCCCAGTCAGAATGGCAATCATCAAGAAAACAAATAACAACAAATGTTGGTGAGGATTCAGAGGGAAAAGGAATCCTCATACATATTGGTGGGAATTAAACTAGTGAACTTTTATGGAAATTACTATGGAGGTTCAAAAAACCCTCAAAATAGTTACCTTATGACTATGGTATACTACTTTTGGGCATATATCCAACATACAAGAGAGAGACCTGTGCACTCATGTTTATGACAGCACTATCACAATAAACAAGATGTAGAATCAGCTTAGGTGCCCAAAAACCAATGAATGGATAAAATATAGTAAATACACATATGAAGCATCATTCAGCCATAAAGAACAATGAAATTATGTCATTTGTGGGAAAATGGATGCACTAGAGATCATCATGTGGGCTCAAAAAGCCACATATCATGTATTTTCATTCATATATGTGGAAGCTATATCTAAAATGATAATGATGATGATGATGATGATGATGATGATAGGACATAAGTATAAATGGGAGATCAGTGGGAGGAGGCAGAGGGAAAGCAGAAGGTACCAGAGACTGAAAAAGATCAAAGTACGTTACACATATATGTAAAGAGAGCATAATGTTTGAAAATGGGATTTTGGGGGGGGGTGGAGTGGGATGGGGAGGGGAGCTGGGCACTGGTGGCTTAGCCTATAATCCTAGCTACTTGGAAAGCAGAGATCAGGAAGATCTCAGTTTGAAGCCAGCCCAGGTAAATAGTTCAAGAAACCCTATACCGAAAATACCCAACACAAAGGGCTAGTGGAGTAGCTCAAGTGGTAAAGTGTCTTCCTAGCAAGTGTGAAGCCCTCAGTACAAGCCCCAGTATCACCACACAAAAATAAAAACTAAACAAAATGGGGGCAGGGAGTAATAAGGGGCATGAGCTTGTTCAAAGTATACCATACACATCTATGGAATTATCACAATAAAACCCCTTTGTACTAAAACCCCCATGTACTTAATGAATGCTAATTAAAAAAATACTTAACTTGGATGATTTGTTAGTAACTTGACAATATCTTCCTTTATGAATGTCATATATCATAAACCAATTCAGGAAAATGTTTTATCCTGTCAAAATGTTTTATTCTTATTTAAAATAATATGGTACTAAGTACTTTAATGAAGATACAATCTTAAAACTGTCCACATAATGAGTGATTTGATGAATTGCAAAAAACTGTATTTTTCCTGGCATGTTATACTATTATTCTAAGATATAGGTAATAGGTACACTGAAAGCTGTAGTTCACACCTCTGACTTTAACAAAGCACTAAAGTTCTGTCCTGATATTAAGTGAAAACTACAGTTGTAGATTATGTTTTGCTTTGATTCTCATCTTCTGATTTTTTTTTCCTACTTTCTACATCAAAAACCAGAAATTTAAACTAGATGACATCTCCTTCTCTGATTTCAATACTGGTGTAGAAAAAAAAAAAACAAATAACTGGCTTCTTAACCAATTAACAGTTAAAGAAAGAGTTAATTCTGAAAATCTTTAAGTATTAAAAAAAAAACTGCTCTAGAGAAAAAAAAATCCTGGAAAATAATTTTCCTTATTAGTCTTGTAAACTGTCATGATTATTACTCTAAAGCATTATCATCCTTTCCTCAACAGAAAAAAAGTTCAAAGGTTTACCTTTTTGGATTTTTCCAGTACACTGTTTCAGTAAGAGTTTGCTATTTAAGTATTTCTAAAATGTACACTCCACAAGAGTAAGAACCTCATCTATCTTATTCATCACTGTATCACAAATGGCTTAAAAGACTTCTTGGTAAACAGTGGAACTCAAGACACATTCTTTGAATGAATTTCATTGTAATCTTGATAGTCAAATTATTTAAGAAATCAGTTTGTTAATTTTCTTAAAAACTGAAGGTCCCATCAATGGATAAAACAATCCAAACAATATTTCAAAAAGCTTTCCATTCTAGTTGACTAAGAACTACTCCTAAATGAAAAGAACCAACTGTTTGCTGATCAATACTATAATTGTATTCATACTGAAAAGAACAGTTATAACAAAAATATGTATGTATATGTTTATACCTAGAAAACCCCCTGGAAGTATAGATAAAAAACTCAAATGCGATTGCTATCTGCGGGGGGGGGGTCATTGGAGATGAGAAATGACTTCTACTTTTTGTCTTATTGTATACATTAATTTATTCTAAGGACGAACTTTCATGGTATTAAAAAATCAGTTTTTAAAAACAAAGTCTGCCTACCTATTCAGTCTGATTCAAAGCCAACATTTCAGAGAAGCATTTACTGTTTTAGCACTGTGTGAAATATCTTTAATTTAGCCACAGACTTTCCCAAGATAATAACAGAAAGAGTAACCAAAACAATACACTGTAATTTAAAAAGCAGGCAGCCCTAAAGTGTTTTCAGTAGTGAAAAACATCAGATATATAAATGCTTTGATTGAAATTATGACACTTAGAAATATAAGAATTTAAATATGTTGTCCCAGTTTACTTATTTATTAAACAGTCAATACAGGAATAGCTCACTGAAAAAACTTTTTTTTTTTCCCAATGCATTGGCCTTATATGAAAAGATGCCTTGAATTCAGAGCTGAAACTTTTCTCCAGACAAAACTGACTTACTTTTTTGGATCAATCAGAAAAAAGAAAAACACTAAAAAAAAAAAGAAAAGTGCTAAGAGCAGACAAGGTGCTGAGAGATAAGGAGGGTTAAGCCATTTGTAAATTACTCAATTAACAACCCTTTACTCAATACCTAGTAAGCACAAAGATCCCTGCTCTTATATAGCATCTAGTCTAGTGGAGGGTACAGATAATAAATTGTAACACAATCAGAAAACTATAAACTGATGTTAGAAAAAATTCTGATTAAATTTAAGAATAGACCAAAAGGAAAACTAGTTTAAAAATAACTGTTAAAGACAGAGCTACATTGGCCTGAGGAAAACTAAGAATACATATTAAGTTAATGATGGTAGATATCAATCACCTGGACTGTTGTCTCTTGCTGTCATCTGCATAAGAAGCGCCATCTGCTTTCGCTCAGAGAGTGGATAACCAAAAAGAATGCTAACTGGTGTGGATTTCTTGTTTCCAGCTTCCTTCTTTGTTTTCTTCTTTTCTGGACCTTCCTTCTCTGGAATTATTAATAAACATGTAAGAATCTGAAACAAATAGTAACTATCCAAAAGAAAACATCAGACAACTTTTTTGACAGATCTATGTATGAGTAGCATCTCGTTATACATGTGAGAAATGTATATAACATGAATGAAACAAAAAGAGCATTGGACTTGTATAAGCAATTTTTTTTACAGAAAGATTTGGAAAAATACACTTTTTTTTTTCCTTTCCTTTTCTTTGTAATACTGAGGACTGAATCAGGGCCTTGTGTCTGTATGCTAAGCAAGTCTTTACCACCTGAGCCATGCCCTGACTCTTGTTTTTGAGATAGAGTCTTGCTGACTTTTTTTGCATGGGCTGGTCTCTTACGTTCCAAGTAGCTGGGATTACAGGCATACACCATCATGCCTGGCTGGAAAAATATATTCTTAATTCTATTATTTTCAGGTACTTGGAAATTTATTACTAGTAAAATTTGTATTTTAACAATTTCTCATGAATAACATCTCAAATATTGCTCAGTACAGTTATCCTATCTGCAAGGGTTTGTGGGTTCTAAAAAGCCCTGTTGTGGGGGGTGTAGTATTTGCATTAACTGTGCAAATTCTCCTATTTGCTTTAAATTATCTCTTGATTACTTACAATACCTAATATAATGTAAATATTATGTGAATAGTTGTTACAAAAAGGTCTGTACATCATTAGTACATATGCAAACTTTTTCTGAATATTTTCGACCTGTGGTTAGTTGACTCTGTGGATAAAGATTTTTGAAACTTCTCTTTCAGTCATTATAATTTTATTATTACTGCTAAACCTATATACTAGTGCTCCTTCAAATTACTTCCCTAGTTCCAGTCATGACTTCTACAATCTTCCAAGAAGCTAAGTATTTAAGACAAGTCTCATTATGCCAAATCAGTTTATTCCAGTGATTGGACAGTTGAACAAGGAATGATATTAAAGCTAACAATGAGCAAATTAAAGATTCATTGTGGTTGTGGGTTAACAAAAGATCCTGAAAACGTCCTTTCCAAAGAGATCTTATCTGTCACAAGGATGAGAGTTAGCTTTATAGGAAATCCTCTGGAAATGCAGATAGCATTTCCTGTTGAATGTGTAGAACTCAGACTGCACTGAATTATATAGTTAAGAGATACAGATGTCATTCTTTAGTAATTTTCTGGAGTTAATGCAGATGCCCTGTGCAAGCAAATGCAGAGGTCTAGCTATTACCTGTCTAGGCATCAATTTCTGGAATTTTTTTATTCAGGTTTAGGGATACCTACAAAAATAAATAAAATAAAAAATAAATTTAAAAATCAGTAAAAATGAGAGGGAATGAAAGTTTTAGTAGTCAATACAGTGGGTTTGTATTTTTTGGCAAGTAGAATACTCTAAGAGGTAAGCATTTATTAAGCTAGCAAGGTTTAGGGAATTAAAGTCTGATTATTTTCAGTAAGCATAAGAATTAATGATTATTCCAGTGTACCACTGCAGATATTAGGATAAACTGGTAACTAATAGCCTCAAAAAATTCAAGATCCTAACACTTGAAGTCTGCTGCCCACAAATCATTCAAAAATCTGTAACTCCATTTTGTTGAACATTTGATTTTATATAACAAAAAACTCAAAATTTCAAGACTTACTAAATCAGCTCTTATTAATATTTCTAATATAATCTTTCATTTTCATAATTCTTATATCAATTTTATTAATTATCCAATTTTATATTTAAATCTCTGCAGAATAGTTAATCCATTATGAAAATTATTAGAAAAGTTCTTCATGGGTCTCTAGAGATAACCGTTTCTCTGAAACGTAAACTCTCAATACTTTTCTATACCATCTTGGTCCTCTAGTATTTAGGTAGGAACTATAATTATTATTGTTTTCCCATCGAAAAAACAATTTTAAATATAATGAATGCATTTGTCTTCTAAAATTAAAATATTTAGCATTGTGAAAATTTTATAGAAAGAAAATATAGTTCAAGGAAAAAAAGTAAAATCTAGTAATAAATATAAACAAAAATTGCTTGGTATCTCTCCCTAAAATATTTTCTACAATTCTGGAGAAATTTTTGCCTTTTACTTGCTATTTGCAAAACTGCATTTTAATGTTTTACAAAAGATTACCATCTTAATACCTGGATTACAGAATGAGGATATTATAAGCTCCATTATTAGAATTATTATGCTGCTAAATAATCAAATATGTAACTGTTACATTTTGGAAATGAATAACCTCATTGGATATATTCCAACTATTTAAATAAAAATTCAAATTGGATGCATGCATCCAATAAGAACTATGATTTTTCTTTAATTTAGTTACAATAGTCATTTGTCTGAATTTATGTTTTGTATGAGATAGGAAAGTGAGTAGTAGCTAATGCAAGGTACCTAGGCTTGATAAATGCACCATTAGCCAAAACTGTTAAGTGTTAAGACTAATATCTTACAAAGTATACTTTTTTCAAATTGAAAGCAGTCAATGAGACTTCATTTGGAATCTATCTTGTACAGGATTTATTTCCTCTGAACCATCATAAGTAAAAAATGATGATATACTGCATGTCTGAAAAAAAAACAACAAAACAGTTCCCCTGCTTTTAGTAACTAAAAAATGTATCTATTTGTTCCAATAATAGCCAAAACTTTAAACACAGGTACACTGAAAAACAAGTTCATTTAGCACAGTCTACCTTAGACCTGAAATTCCTCTCAGCCAACCTAGGTATTTTTTAAGTCAGGATCTCCTTTTATCTTTTGTGTTGTTGGGGATTGAACCCAGAGCCCCAGCATGCTAGACAAGGGCTCTACCATTTTGCTAACATATGTAGTCCTGTAACCTAGAGACTTTTAAGGAAAATTCCAAATTCACTTAAACACTATTCAAAACAAAAGCAAAATGGATTCTTATCAAGTAAAATTCTTGACAGAATTTTGAAAAGACTTTCAAGATTCAGAACTTCAGAAATACGGAGATGTCTTTCTTTCCGGGTCCTGTCAGAATAAACAACGCTCAACGCTGTCACTTCCCTGTTAGAAGTAAAGTATATCATGGGGAAGAGACAAAAGTTTTCCTTGGAGCACTTGATTCATCAACCTATCAGTGTCTCAAAAATCAGTCTCTACAGAAGAAATGAAACGATGGAGTTACAATCCAAATATGGGTTGACATATAATTAAATCAATCACATTTGCACTGTGCATATTTCAATCTAGGGAAAAAAATTGCTATTATGCTCTGGTTCTAAAATATTATGAGTCTCTAACAACTGAAATGTATCTTGATTTCCAGCAATGATATTGAAATCACAGATGGCTTCATCACATACAGCTTTTACGTGTATCCTGGTCCTTAGAAGTTACATTTTAGAAAGGTAGGCAGGCCTAGTTCCACAGTAACGGAATGTAAATATGACTTCCTCTACCCAATTTTGGTAACTAGAACTACTAACTTAATAAATCAATTAACTCTCAGGGTAATTTTAAGGATGATTAGTTTCTATCTTCAACGAACCACACAAATTTTCAAAGTAAATAAAAACTGTAACATCAACAGAAGGTTTATTTAGTTTTACACAGGGACTAAACAATATTTACATTTTGAAAAGTTTAGAGATAGGAATGTTGACTCATTAGAAACAATAAAATAGGACAATCAAAACAGTTTTCATATGCTAGAGAATACTCTAACTCATTTTATTTAAAAATGATGGTACTTAAATATTCTCTTATATTCTTTTATTTTGAGTAATTATGAATCAGTAACATATAACTGCAGCCCTAGCCAAATACAGGTTCCAACACAGTTAACAGTCATGTCACCTCTCCAGGTAACCTGGTATTTTAATCCACTTACAGTTAAAATCAACCTTGGAAGCAAAGGCAATTAAGACTGAAAAATGCAGTGAGAAAAAATTTTTAAATGTCTGCTTTTTAAAAAAGATCACATGACTGAAGGATAAAATGATACAACCTTATCAAATTAAGTACACTTGATGTACTTTGTGAAGGGTATACAATAAAGCAGATTAAGGACATTTATCATCCTTCCACAGGGGTTGCTGTACTGCACCAATATCATGGGAGGGGTTGACTTTCATATTGCTTTCTACCAGAAGGGTGTCCCCACACTGTGCAATACAAAACCTAAATGGAGATACACAACAGTCCCTCTTACAGTGTTCACAAATAGCATGTGTTGGATATGATGCACTAGACATCTCAGAACAAAAACTGGAAAATTTTGTGGGCTCACTTATTTTATCAGAAATATCTATAAGCTGGTTTGAAAATAAGTTATTTATAGTTCAATAACTGTAAATGTGACAGAAACCACTGTCTGAATAGAGCACCTGATAATCTAATTACCTGAGTATGTTCTGTAAGAAGATATAAGTCTCTCCCCCCAATTTTCACTTGTATGTCCTGGGTCTGAATCTACAGAATGAGAAGAGACAGGAGAAAAGAAAAAGGCACACGAGGGAAATGCAGAAGTCAACAAACCAACATTTTTCAAAAGACCACCAGTTAGTTAGGCAATGATCTATCACTGTTTTTTCCAAAAGATTGTTTTTAAGGTAAAGCCAAAAGTACTTTTAACACAGGTTTGGTCAATACCTACAATGTGAGTTTCTTCAACTGAAATATCTTAAAATTGAGAAATATGACCATGTACTTTAGTAACAAACATTACTGATGTTGCTTATCAAAACATACCATCTCTTTTGATGCTATATCTTTTTTTAAATCTCTGAATAATGATAAAATAGGAAATATTCTTACCACTGGTTTTCTGTTTAGAATTTGTCTTTGAAAAACTTGAATCACACTTTTTGTATTATGAGTGCAAAAAGTATTCTGAAAACAAACACTTTAGAGTGCAGTATCATCCTATACCACAGGCCTTTCTACAAACTGTATACATTTCAAATCATATGAATTATTACAGTGATCAATATTAAACACATCTTAGGAAGAAAGCAACTAAATCAAAACAAAGTTTATTAGTTAAGACTATGGAATTCTGACTAACAATTCATGACAGAATAAGAATATGGAGAGCTGACTTTGATGATATTTAAAAAATATGCCATGCCATCTCATAATATTACTATTCTGATCTTCACGGGTTTAATTCATTGATGCATACTTTTCCTTCCAGAATCATTATTAAAGTCAGTACTCATGACTTCAGTTAGGTGTAAGTAATTAAAGAGTTGTTGGGGGGGAGCCAAATTAGAGAACAAGTAAAGGTAAGTTTAGTGATGAGATGGTCCATTCAACCAAAAAGGGGATCATTTATAAAATAACACTGAGACCTATTTTAAAGCAAGTGGGTAAATAGTTGAATGACATAAATTTCCATGAACACATATTTGAAAATCAAATACATAAAAGCAAGCAAGTTAAAAAATTCCATAAAAACAGTATTTGGCATTTCATACAAAGATAAGCAAAAAATTTTAAATGGGTTCCATAGATTGCATGGCAAAGAAAAAGTGGCAACCAATGAAGTGAATCAAATGGATTGAATAGATTATTGAAAGCAGGTATTATTTAATAGCAGATCAAAGCACAGTGGATGAAATGAACTTTCAATTACATTAATATAAGGAAGCAGTTTAACAGTTCACCCAAATCTTCCTTTAGAAGTATCCAATCCACCCTGAATTCATACACCCTTTGGCTTTTATTCAAATAAGTATGTTTATATTTGGGGCACTTGAATATGTGTTCTCTAAAGATTTAATTCAGGAGCTAGAGAATTAAAGCTTCCATATCCTATCCATTTACTTACTACTTCTTCCTAGTATGCTACACCAAGACTAGGCTATATGAGACTACAAGACTGATATAGAAGGCCAACGGTTAAGTAGAGCAATTCTCTCTCCCTGATATGTTCTTTATAGTAAGTAAGGTAAGGCAAGCCAAAACTTGTAATATTTTGAAAACAATTTTTTTTTTTTGGGTGGTACTGGGGTTTGAACTTAAGGCCTCACATTTACTAGGAAGGCGATCTACCACTTGAGCCACTCTGCCAGCCCTGTTTGGTTTTTTTGAGTCAGAGTCTTGCTTTGTAGCCCAGGCTGGCCTTGAACTCTGAATTCTCATACCCTGACCTCCCGAGCTCTGGAATTACAGGTGTGCACCACCATACCAGACTAAAAGCAGTATTTTAAATGTTAATCCTACTCTTTAGGTTGCAAAAGAGAAAAACACAGGAATGATTTTAAAACTCTACACTGTAGTTTGAAATTTTTATAATAAAACATTAGGAAGGGGATTGGAGTTATTCTGTAAGAAGTAATTGCAATGAAAATCACCAAAGGTGATTGTTCTTATTAAGGAAAACACTGACTTTACCTGTTACCTAAAACATGGTTTCTTTTTACAATGTCCATCTCTCCCAATTTATTTGAATCACATTAATTAAGGCAGGCTGATTAATGGCATCTAAAACTTCAGGAAAACAGAACTTCTAAGGTTGGCTGGAAGAGAAGGCTTAGTTTATGAAATTTCAACACTACAACTGCCATATGGACTTTAGGGACAGATCATTCTATGTCTTTGAATTTTCTTAAATCATACTACCTAAAAATGACAAAAGAAAATACTATAGTAAGTAAATAAGTAATGCTTACTAAAAGGAGGCTATCATGAAAAAAGTGAAGGATACTCTTATCTAGTTACATAAATATTCAAACGGAAATGATAAAAGTACTGCTGGTTTATCTCTATACAATATTAGAGCTATCAAAATGAAAGAAAAACACACCCCTCAAATTCTGTTTGAGGTTAAAGAACATTCATAAACTGCTGGAAGCTTGGTAACTAGGTCTGATTATTTTGGAGAAACATGAAGAATCATAAAAATGTTTCACCCTTTTAAATAAATAATTCAGAGTATGACAAAAATGCAGTCTGCAAAGATGTTCTTGATGGTATTACTTGTGACAAAATAATTGTACATTTAGTTTGAAGGCTAAGAAGAGACTTCATATGGTATTTCCAGATAGCTGGTCAATACTTCTGCACTAAGGGTTTATGACTTTTCCTAATGACATGAGATAAGAAAGAAGTACTATTTTTTGACTGGTAAGTTGACTTAGGTAGGAACCTTAATAACTAAAGATGAAAAAAACAAGACAAGAGTTTTGCTTACTCTACACTTTACATTCAGTGGCAGATATTGTAAGCTACCTACCCAGTGTCATTCTTCCTCTTTCACCAGTAATACCTCAATTATGATCAAAGTGACAATATACCCTGCTAAAAATATTTGACTTTTCAAACTAACTTGTAAGTAGAGAAGCATAACCAAAGAGATGCAGGCTCAAGTTTCTAGGAAGGCTGTTTCATCAATAAAAAGGCCAAGCCTCGATGGGAAAAAGATACTTTTGTTCTTGGTCTTCTCTCCTCTACTTTTTGCCAGGAGGAAGCTACAACCCTGTGATTAAAAAAATACTTAAGGATAAAGACCATGTATGAACCAAAACAGGCAGAGCAAAAAGAAGAAACGGATCCAGTCTCAACTAGTATTATGGAGCTGTTATACCAACTATGGACTGCCTCTGCCTATCCTTCTCATTGCATTAAATTAAAAACTCCATTCCTATCTACTTGAGCCAACGTTAATCCATGTTCAGTCATGTTTAATTAATGTATCATGAAATGAATATATGTAGATGAGGAATCAGGACTTATAAACATGAGGAAATTGGGACTGATAAAAGCTCAAACTGGCCAGGTTTGTAGGAGGCTGAGCAGAGACTTAAACTCCAAAATCTTTGATAAACACTATGCTATTATTTACTTCTATTATAACTATACATCCTGCCAATATTCTTGATTAAGACAGTTTGAAAGTAAATTTCAAAAGCTAAAAATAAGTGATAAAGCAAGTTAATGTATAGGTATAAGAAATATCTTCTACATAAGGTAGTTGCTTTTATGCTTTCACAGATTCGATGGGTCATTTTTTGATACACTGGCTTTATAGGCTTCTTAATATTCCATAGTACAAACTTTATGGTAATTTTCTGAAAGAAGAGGTCAAGGTAAGTTAGATACTGGAATGATATAAGCAGATACACTGGTGTTTTATTGAAATAAGGTAATTCACAACAAATAGTACTATGATGCAGCTATAAGGAACCACTGGCATGAGATCAAATTATGCTTTAATTATTTTCCAAATTTTATTTGTCTAGTCAATTACCTACTTTTTTAGACAACTATATTTTAAAAAATTAGTAAGTGTTAAATAATTGAAATTTTAGAAAGTTTAAGACCCACTAGCCTGTCACAAAATGAAGACTAAGAATCCCTCGTTCGGTTGATACTATTATTGCTAATTTGGGAGACCAGTGGACCTTCCATGGAGAATGATATGAATACATACCTTCTTTGAAAAGCAATGACCTTACAGAAGTAATATATGTTTACTATTTTACAAACACAAGGCATGCAAAAAGTACAAAGAAGAAAGTAATAAATATTCCAAACCCTGGAAATACAGTGTAGATACCATTCTAAACATCCTTCTGAATATACACAAAGACAAAGGAACCAGCAGAGAGAAGAGATAGGACTATGCTATTTTAAAATAAAAAAAAGTTAAGATTAATTTCATTATTTTCAAAATAAAAGGAAACTAAAGGGAATGATTTTTCTCTGTAAGAGACAGTGTATATAACAAAAACATTAAAAGAAATTTCAAATAAAGCAATATTAAAACATTAAAAAGTTTAAGTAAACATTTTTTAAAACTATGCATTTCAGTTTAGACAGTATCAGTTCATGCCTTGCTCAGAGAAAGGATGAGCTAAGTAGCATTATTATCATATTCTCTTTATTGCCCATCCTGTTCTTTTATTTTGCCAAGTCAGGATTTATATCATTTACATTTGGTTCTGAATCAAAATACACCTAACAGTTTTAGGCTTAGTGAAAAGGTCTTTAGTATTTAAACAGTTTTATCTTTCTTTTTCTTGGGGAGTGGGTAACTGGGGTTTGGGCTCAGGGAAGTCTACCTCCAGGACATCCCCACACATTTTTTGCTTTAGGTTATTTTCCAATAGAGCTTTGTGTTTTTATGTTTCTGACCTGAGGCCAGCCTGGACTGAGATCCACCTACTTATGGCCCTCCCACATAGCTGGGACCACGCCCTGCCTATTGGTTAACATATGAGTCTTGTCAACTTTTTATTCCAGCTATCGTGGAACTGTAATCCTCCCAATATCTGTCTCCTAAATAGTTGGGATTACAGATGTGCACCACCATACCAGCTTTATCTTTTTATGTCTGTGTGTATGTCATGTACACATATAGAAATATACAAATTATGATTTTAATGCAATCAAATAGTACATACTATTTTATAATCTACTTTTTCACTTCCAATACATACCATGAATATCTTTCCATACCATTAATTCTGATATTATTTTGTAAGGGTAAAAACCATATTACCTTATTTGATTTACCATAACTTAACAAATCTTTTATTACATGACACTATTTTCCTGGTTTTGTGTGTGGGGGGGGTTGTCATTATTATAAACAAAGCTGAAATAAACAGTCTTGATAAATTTTTGCTCTCATCAATAATCATTTATAAAAAAGTAAAAAATTAGTCAAATTAGAAGCTTCGCTTGGGATATATGTTGTCATATTTACCATTAACAATTTAGATTAAACTCCTAAAGCAAATTCCTACCTTCATTTCATGACCACTGGCTATAATTAAGGCTAATAATTCTGTCAATCACCATAAAGTGTATTACTTTGATTACTGTTGGTATGTTTTTTCATATACTTATACTGTTTTGAATATAGAATCCAATCGTTTGTCCAGTTTCCCATTTTTGTGCTTTTCTTTTTCACATTTAAGAAATTTTTTAAAGCTACAAATATTTATATATAAAACTTAATACATTAATGCATACAGTAAATATTCCCCCCTTTGTTTCAGCTAATAGTTTAAAACACAAGGGGGTAAATTCAAATATGATATATTTGATATTTCTTAAGAACTTTACCCTCATCACAATTTAAAAAAAAAAGAACTCCAAAAAAATATAGTCTGATGCTGTAACTATCTTTCATATGGAACATGTCACTTAAATGGTACTTTGGAGTCTATCTTTTTTAAGTAATGAAAAATAAAAGACAGCTAAATTATAAATAACATATTTTGGCTTTGGACCTAGGAAATTCTTCTTAATTTTATTTAGTAAAATTTATAAATTCTGCCTAACAAAAACATGTTTTATATCCACCAAACTTTTGTTTGATGAAGACATGTGAAGTTTTTTTTAAAAGAAAAGGTAAGAATTTCTTAATGAAATACTCTTAAACACAGTAGCAGCACCCTACTAAATGCAAACAGTCAAAAAGATTTATCAGGGTAAAGAGTATATATAATCCAATTATTAAATTATGAATCAGATTATATTTACTCAGTTCTCTTTCTCTAAAGTTTTAGCAAGAATTCATTTTAGTATAACAGGATAAAGTGGGGAGAAGTGAGGGAAAAAAAGAGAAACATTTCCTGTTCCCCATGGAGAAAATGGGAAGAAAGACTTCATTTATTCAGTTCTTAAAGTTCATGTCTTCCTAAGTAACATTTTGTCCTTAATTTTTGTCTAAATAAAAGAAAAATAATCTACATGATCTAGTAACAAAGAATGTCATGGAAAGTTTATTTCGAAACTTTACTCCTAAAAAATGTTAACAATATTTGAATTTATCAAAATCCCTTCTTCCTCAAACTACTGTTAGAAATATTACTGGAAAATAAAATTTGGATAATGTAATTTAAAAATGACCAGCAAAGGGACTTCCAAGGAGAAACTATGACAAGTGTTAGATCTTAAATGGTACCTAAAGGCATATGCAGTTATACATCACTTAATAATAGAAGTATGTTCTGAGTCACTGGGCAATTCCATTCCTATGCAATCAGCATGGAGTCTACTTTTACAAACTAATATGGCTGCAACATTCCTATGTGACAAAATCTTATGGGACCACCAATGTATATGCAATCTCTTGTTCATGGAAATATTATTTGGCATATGAATGTAACTGTCTATTACAATTAATTAATTAATTAAGCAATTACTTAGTAATTGCTTAAGAATATCAAGGATAAGAAGGGTCATGTTTAATGGGAAAAAAAAAAGTTTCTGAATTTCTAGAAGAAGCTAGGGTAACTTAAAATGATGAAAACACATTAATTGCTTTCTTTTTTTTCTTGGTGTACAGGAATTGAACCCAGAGTCTCACACATGCTAGGCAAGTCCTCTACCACTAAAAAAGCACATAATTCCTTAATCACTGCTAGGAAGAGCAATCTTCAAAGTTTAAAAAATGTCATAAAAACTATTTCTAATGCAAACTAAGAGAGACAGCAAATATACAAAAGGAGAACTACCTACTAAATGTGTGTATTAAATTTATACCATTTTCTAAAGCTATGTTAGCACAGGGTGTTTCAAAATCATGATATCTGGTACTGATGATTGAAGTCTACTAGAAAGATGTAGGTGGGATACAAACTTCTGTATTCACAACAGAACACTAATTTTCTGTGAGTGAAACTAAAACATTTTCTAGAACAGTTTATTATTACTATATTACAAGAAATAAAATATCTGTGACAAATACAGAATATTCAAGCTTATATTAGTTTTAAGAAATTACTGGTCCAGAGCTAAAGTACAATCTTGTAATTGATTAGATGGTAGTAAGAAGGCTCTCAACTATCATGAATAATTGAGATTGACTGATTTCAAGTACCAACTTCTGGTATATAAAATTTTGAGAAATAAAAGTACGATGGATAGCACTTAAGCAGTTAGCCTCACTTTTTTTCCTTTCCTTTTTTTTTTGTTTTTGGTGGTGCGTATTACTAACCCTATTTATAAATTTAAAGTGTCCAACAGATTCACATAAAACAACTTTTTCTCCAATCTACCAAATCCCTGTGATTTTTATTATCAACCAAATTTTCATCACTGGAGTACTCCCCAACAAATTAAGTTCTGAAGCTCTGAAATGTGGTAAAAGAGATTTGAAATGAATATTAAGAATGGGGAATAAAGCAAATAGTTTTCTGACATTTGGGTGATAAACAGATGAACTTCTGCCCCAAATAATAAATTTCAAATATTGAAATACAAATATTTTTCTATTAACTGGGTGTAAAAATGAACAGTGCAAATGAAAGAAAAAAATTCACAGTAAAAAACTGATTATGTTTTACCAGAAATAAGTATTCTACCTGTGTCTGATTCTCGTTCTTCATTTCTTGATGGGCTAATGGTAAATGGAAGTTTACGTTTCATGGATGATTTCTCTTTCATCTCCTTGCCCACATCACTTCGGTCATTTTTTGGCGTTTTGCTGTAAGTTGCAATCTTGTCTTTACACTATTAAAAACCAAAACAAAACAAATATGAACAAAGTTGTGTCAATATGGCACTAAAGAAACCCACCTTACTAAGAAAAATTTCAGACACACAAAAATAAAGGGATATTCATCATATTCAATGTACTCAAGACCCAGTTTCAAAAAATCATAACATTTTTTTCCAACTTTTTCATATTTCCCTGCTTTTACCTAACAGAATTTTAAAATAACAGTAAAATATCCTGACTGTACAGTAGATCTTATGCCTGGTTATATAATAATGCATAAATATATAAATATGAAAATGCAATTTAGACTGAATGACAGACTTTTATTAAAAAAAAAAAACACTGTTCTCTGTATTTTCAGATTCTGCACCCATCAATTCAACCAACCATGGATTGAAAATATTTGAAAAAAATTGCATGTGTACTGATTACGTAGATTTTTTTGGTCATTATTCTCTAAACAATAACAACTATTTATATAGCATTTACATTGTGTTAGGTACTGGGAATCTAAGGTTAAATTACATGTGTAGGGTATATGCAAATACTATGTCATTTTGTGCTAATATAAACATCCCTGTGTATCAGTAGGACATATTAGAACCAACTGACTGCAGATACCTGGCTGCACAATTCTCTACAACACTAGTACTTAAGTGGTCATTGGACTAACACTTTTAACATCACTTGGAAATTTACTAAAAAAACAAAACTCCCAAGGTTGTGCTCCATCCCAAACTTATTGAATCTGAACCTCTGGGGGCGGAGGGCACATGATCTGTTTTACAGTCCTTCCAGGTGATTCTGATGCACACTAAAGTTTAAGAACCTACTCAATATCAATAAAAGAGGTAAATATGTAAGGATCTCAGGAGCCAAAGGAAAACCAATCCTGTTTGCTAAAAGATGACAACCCCATTTCTTAAATCAGAAAAGCAAAGATATATTTCTAATTTAATTTAGAAAATGGGTAAAAAAAATTATGTACCCACCCAGTCAAGTGAAGTGGCCCACTCTCATGGCCTTCATCTATAACCCACCATCTAATTGGGACAACATATCTATTAGGTCATAATAAAAAAAAGAAAAGGCAAAATGAGCAGACTAACTGGTGAACATTACTGAAAAACAGTACCTCATCTATACGTTCAAGTTTTAAAGTAAAATTTGCTTGAGGTGTTTTTTTACTCTGTCAATGAAATGAAGATTAATAGGCAAGTGTTTTGCTTATAAGGTTATTTTAAAACATAAACATAGGGAGTCTTTGCTCCAATTTTCTGCATGCGGAATAGGAAACGTTTCTCTTTCTCTACCCAGCTTTCTTCATACTTTATTCTACTATACTAAAACAAATCCTTACGAAAACGTCAAAAAAAAAAAAAAAAATCCCAAACCAGGTTTTATTCATATTCAAGTGTGCTGAGGCTAACAAATAAGGAGAGAATTGCCATTGAAAAGATTAACTAAGGGTTCTGGCATTGGGTAGATTCTCCCCTCCACAAGGATTTCTTCCTGAATAAACCCTGTGCTGGCATTTGAGCTGTTAAATAAATTAATTAATTTAAAAAATAAAATAAAATAAATAAGGCAAGCACCTCTCATCTCAGCTAACACAGGAAGCATAAATAGGAGGATCAAGGTTCAAACAGTGCAAAAAGTGAGACCCTATCTCAATGTTAACCACAGTATCGAGTGCTGGTGACTCAGCACGTAATGTAATGTAATCCTAGCTACTTAGGAGGCAGAGATCAGGAGGATTGCGGTTCAAATCCAGTCCCAGGTAAATAGATAGTGAGACCCCCATCTCGGAATACAAATCACAAAAAAGGGCTGGTGGAGTGGCTCAAGGTGTAGGCCCTGAGTTTAAACGCCAGTACCGAGAAAGAAAAAAAAAAGACACTTTTTCATTTAATCTTATTTTATTCAACCTACAGCAACTGTCACATGCAAAATGAAAACATCGATGGTGACACAAGAATGAAGGTCATTCATGGTTATTGCTATTACACAATGTACTGATAGCTAGCTAGACAGCATCTCCCTCTGGAGCAAAAGGTAGGTAGACTCATTGCCCATCATAAAAGATGAGGTTCCTTCTCCTATAATGCAACCTACTGCATATGTATCTGTCACTTGGCCCTCCTTTGCATACTCCTTTTAAGAAATAAGGCTTGGGAATAGGCATGACACTAATACTCAGATCACTGCTATTGCTACGAATAGTAAATGTTCCTTTAGCACTGACCCAGGAATCTCATGTCTTCTATCAGTATCCATAAAACTGATTAGGTTTCAAGCAGGGTAGTTCTCAGATCCCTCACAGTTTCTGAAAAAGAAATTTCTATTTTCATTATTTTTATATGTAAATTTTTCTGTAATGAGCATGTATTACTTGAGTGATAAAAGAAAAAAATTTTTTTGCAGTACTGAGGTTTGAACTCAGGGCCTCATGCTTGCTAGACAGGTGCTCTACCACTTGAGCCACTCCACCAGCCCTTTTTTTTATGTTGGGTATTTTTTGAGATAAAGTCTGGCTTTTTGCCTAGGCTGGCCTTGAACCATGATCCTTCTGATCTCTACCTCCTGAGAAGCTGAGATAATAGGGATAAGACAACGGTGCCTGGTCAAGAAAAAGTCTTATTTTTTGGTGGTACTAAGGTCTGCACTCAGGTCCTGTATCTTGAGCCACTCCATCAGCCCTTTTTTGTGATGGCATTTTTCAAGATAGGGTCTCACGAACTATTTGCCCAGGCTGGCTTCAAACTGTGATCTTCCTGATCTCTGCCTCCTGAGTAACTAGGATTATAGTCGTAAGCCACCTGTGCCTGGCTAAGAAAAAAGTTCTTGATAATCATTTGGATAGAAAATAATCTTTCTTAATTATACTGATGATAGAGCAGAACTATTCAAAAGATTAAAATAATTAATATCCTTTCACACTATGAATTAACCCAGGTTTTAGATTATCACATGAAGTTTTATAAAATATTTTATTTTTCAAGCTATAAATACTGCTTTATTGTTAAAAGCAGCAGTAGAGAAATTCCTGTAGTAAACTAAAACTAATGGGGGGAAAAAGACCACAGATTAGTAGTGAAAGGGTAAAATAATTCAAAAATTGTGGGTTGACATTCTTGATGAAACCCTGACTACTGTAATATTTAATGAGGCAATGAAAGCACTTTATATAAAAATGAAACTGGTACAGAATATAATTATTATTTAAATTAAGTTCTATTTAAGTGTATTTAATAAATTAAATTTTGATCTAGGCTTTCAGGTTTAGGATCACCTAACAGCAATATTCTTTCATATTAAACTGTAAATGAGATCTGTATTAATATAACAGAACAACTATATTCATTACTGCAATGTTATGAAAAAAAGGGGTGGAGGTGGTAAAGATGGGTGTGGTGGCCCATGCCCATGGTCCCAGCTACTTGAGAGGCACTAGGAAGATCAAAGTTTGAGGCTAGCCTGGCCAAAGTAAGATCTAGTCCCTATCTGAAAAACAAAGCAAAAAAAACAAAAGACTGGGGATCTGGGTTCAATTGGTAGAGCACTCGCCTAGCAAACTTGATGCCCTGAGTTCAATCTCTAGTAGTGCAAAAAATGAAACAAAGTAATAAAACAAAACAAACAAACAAACAACAAGAAAACAGGGAACCACTTAGCAGAATCCAGAAATTGGCTGCAGGGTCAGTCACTCACTATGAAAAGATAATCAAAGCCAGGTGTGGTGGTTCATGCCTATAATCCCAGCAACTGAAAGCAAGAGAATTGAGAAGTTGAGGTCAGCATGGGCTGCACAGTGAGAGCCTCTCTCAAGAAAAAAAAAAAACAAAAAAGGCGCTGCAAAAATACAGGTGCAAATCAGTGGTAGAGTAATTTCCTAGCATGCTTGAGGCCCTGGATTCTGAGAGACAAGACACATACATACACAGGGATGGAAAGGGGTAGAGGAGGCCAGCTCAGACATAAAAAGTTAGTGAGACCCTATCATAAAAAACAAGCTAGGTGCTGGGTTTGATGGTTCTCATCTGTAGTTCCAGCTACTTAGGAGGAGGAGGAGGTAAGAAAGCAGCCCAAGCTGGGCCCAAACGTCATCTGAAAAATAAAGTGAAAAGGACTGAAAGTGTGGCCCAAGTGGAAGAGCACTTGCCTAGTAAGCACAAGGCTCTGAGTTCAAACCCCAGTATTTCCCCCTACCAAAAAAATATTAATAGAAAGATAGTGCAAAGTGCTTTTTACTTATCGCTACACTCTTAAGAAACTACACCTTCAGTAATACTCAGGCACCACTTTCTTAGTGGCAGCTTTCAAAAGATACAAAGCGTGCTTGCTTCAGCAGCACATATACTACAATTGGAATGACACAGATTAGCATGGCCCCTGCTCAAGGATGACACATAAATTCATCAAGCGTTCAATATTAAAAAAAAAAAAAAAAAAGATACAAGCTTCAATGGGTTTGGCCTTACAAATTCAGTCCCAGAAACTGACATCAAGCAGCCCAGATGAAGTACTGTATTATTCCCCCACAATTCCACTGAAGCAACATTTACCGTGGTCATGTTCTCAAGGCCTCATCTTTGCTAATACCCTCCCGGTGGCATCTGGCACTGGAGACTTCTCCTTTGCCATTCTTCTCTGTGGAAACTTTTGGTTCACTCTGTCCTCTTCCTCATCTCGTTTCTCCTAAAATATTTGAATTCCTCAGCATATACCCAATTCCACTGTTGCTCCACTTTATATCCTCTCTTATATCTCCATACCTGTGGTTTACTTTTTCCACAAATCTTCACATATTTATTTCCAATCTAGACTTCTGTTTTGAGCTCTTAAACTCCTATCAAACACCTACTAAAAACTCAGAGGTTCTGACAGCCAACTCAACAAATACAAATCAAGCTTATTCAAAACAACCTGTTTATTCTCTTAAATTCTTTTACAAGGAATAGTGTAACATAACCTAGTTGTTCAAACAGAAACCTCAGAATAGGTTCAGAGTACCTTCCCCACCCCCACATATTTAGTTTAACTCATTCAACATTTTTTAAGATCAGCCACTTGTCTCCATTTCCAAAGCCATTATTCACTCTGCCTCTTGCTTGGATTTTTAAAAATGGCATTTTGATCTTCTCTAGGTTCTTCCCTTCTAGTTTACTGATTGTAGAATAAATCCAAAATCCTTTGCAGGGCACAAAAGGCCTAATGCTAGCCTATCCCTTTAATGAATGACATCTCAACTTAGTATATACTAGTGCAACAGATTCATATCTATTTTTCAATTGCTGTTTCTTTGGCTTAGACTACTTTCACTCCCACTTTCCTGCAGGTTAAATACTTATCTTTCTCATTCTCTCAAGAGTGCATATTGGGGAAAAATGATCTAAAATTGATTGTGGTTATGACTGTATAACTCTGTAAATACACTAAAACTACTGAACTGTACAATTTAAATTTATGGTATGTGAATAATATCCCAATAAAGTGGATAAAAATGGTAGGAGGCAGAGATCAGAGGACTGTGGTATGAGGGCAACCTGAGCAAACAGTTGGTGAGACCCTTCACAAAAAAGGGCTGGTGGAGTGGCTCAAGGTGTAGGCCCTGAGTTCAAACCCCAATACCACAATAAATATATAAACAAACAAACAAACAAAGTCCAGTGTAGAGAAAAGATGACCAGGAGAATTAATAGCTGAAGACATGGCTTATTAGTAAGCATCAAGGAAAATTCTAATAGGCTACAAAGAAATTACATCAGACAGTAACTTGAATCCATAGGGAAAAATTTAAGAGTACCCAAACTGGTAACTTTGTAACTGCAAAGAACTGTGCCAATATAAATTTCTTTAATAGATAAGATTATATAAAACAATAATTATAACCTTTTGTTACTGGGTTAAGATACAGATGTAATCTACATTACATAAACAACACAAAAAAGGTGAAGAAATGGTACTATACTGGAAGAAAGTGGTATTTTACTAAAATTAAATTACTGTATTAAACTATAGTAGATTGTGTCAAATTAGGAGATGATACGTATTCCAATGTCTAAACTGATCTCTAAGATTTAAAAAAAAAATAGTACATGTAAAAATATTTAAAACCAAAAAAAGGTAGCACAGAAGACAGAAACATGAAACATAAGAAAATAGCAGATATAAATTAATATCGGATATTAAAATATCCGATATGTATAATATATATAAAATATATATAATATTTTAATATATTAAAATTATATTTTAAATGTAAACTAAAAATGCAATCAATAGACAGACAGCTGGTGCAATCAGGTAAGAAAAATAAAAATCCAAACTGAAAAAGTAAAATTCTAGTTTATCTCTCTCACATGTAGAAAACTCTACAAAGAATCACAAATTTTGGAACCAATGAAAGAATACACAGTCACAGACACAGGACCACTATATAAAAGTCAACTGTATTTCTATACTAGCAATAAAAATCCAAAATGAAATTATCTATGATAGCATTGAAAAGATTTAAAATAGCAGTACAACATCTGTATATTGAAAACTTTAACACATTGCTGAGGGAAACCGAAATGGATCTAAATAAGTGAAGAGACATTCCATGGTTGTGTACTGAAGGACGATACTGTTAAGACAGCAATACTACCCAAGTGATCTATGGATTCAATAAAATTCCTATCAAAATCCTAGCAGACTATTTTTGCAGACACTGGCAAGCAGATGCTAAAATTTATATGGAAATGCTAGGGAACTCTGAGTAATCAAAACAATTTTGAAGAGAACAAAGTTTAAAAACTTATGCTTCCTAGGTTTTGAAAGCACACTTGAGGGTGGGGGCAGAGCATGGCTCTAGTCACAGAGCACCTGCCTAGCAACTGTGATGCCCTGAGTTCAAAGCCCATTTATTACAAAAAAGATTCTACATTGTTTGGGATTAGTGTGAGAATGGGGACTGACTGCAAATGGTTAACAAGGATATTTTCACAACAAGTGAAGTATTCTAAAACAAAATTGTGACTGAGGCAGGCTAGGATTATGGAAAGATTACTCAGAAAAATATTGCATTTTAATCTGACCAGGCTCTGGCTCAAGAACTGCTTTCATCTTCCCTGGGAACCACCCATGTCCCTCTCCACTCATTGATTATTGGATGGGAAACTCCTGGTTTCTCCCTTCCCCCAGATTAGCAGAAGTTTTAAAAGCACCTGAAGAAGAGAAGCACCCTTTCTCTGCCTCCAACTTCCACCTGGGCCCCACCTGGGCTCCCTTTCCCATTAACATCCATGTGTCCTGCCATGGCTTCTTCCCCATGGGACACAAAGAATTTGGAAGTCTTCTGATCACAGACTCTGCGCCGCCAACATGATGATGGCTGCACAAATCTATTAGTTAAAAACTAAGAATACTTCATATGTCCTTCAACAAGAAAATGGCTTTTTAAAAAAAAGATTTAAAATGAAAAAAGAAAACAAAGAAAAACTTTAAAGATAATGTATAAAACTAACCACTGTGTCTGGTGGAGTGGCTCACATTATAGAGCACCTGTCAGCAAACTTGAGGCCTTGAGTTCAAACCCCAGTATTGCCAAAATAAATAAATAAAAATAAAAATAAACAAGAGTGAGATCAATTAGGAGACAACTGCAAAATTCTGAATGAAGATTCCTGAGTATCTAAATTAAACAGGAACAAAGGATATGGAGGATAGGAAAAAGGATCATAGGCTACTAGCTACAACTAATAGCAAAAACTGTTAACATTTACTAAGTACCTACAATGTGCCAAACATTGTATGAAGCATTTCTGTGGCACAATTCTTTAAGGTACTATTGTTCTCTACTATGAGAGATACTGAGGATTGAGAAGTTACATAAATAAATTTACTCAAGATTATAGATCTGGAAAATGGAACAGCTAGTATGTATTGCCACTAAGGCTGACTTAGGGGGCAAGAAAAGAAATGCCAAATGACTGTGGGGTCTTGGACTACTTCCCTCTTCCAACAGTTAACCATATGTTATCTTCCTTATTGTGTTTTACTTAGTAATTGTGTTCATCTCAGAAATGAAATAGAATAGTATCCTTAGAAACCCAAATTATTTCTAGAGGGCTTGTATTTTACTGGTGCTATTTGTCAGTTTTGATTTGCAATGTTTCCCAAAGGCCCATGGTATCAAAGCTTTGGGTCCCAAGTTTGGTGCTACTTGGAGGTAGTAGAACCTTTAAGAGGTGGGGCCTTCTGGGAGGTTTTAGGTCACTGGGGGCGTGTTCATTCATACTATTCAAATAGTATGAATCCCACTTTTCCTATTTCTCTTTTCTATTTCCAGGTCATAAGGTGAATGACTTTGCTCTGATAAGTGCTCCCTGCCACGATATGCTGCTTCACCACAGACCTAAACACAAGGGGTCCAAGTAACCATAGACTGAACCTCCAAAATTTGAGCCAAAATAAACCTTTCCTCCTTCTACCTTGTATGTCAGGTATTACAGTAATAGAAGGTGACTAACACATCTGCTGTTAGTCATGTTGCTTTGTATTTGATGAGTGATTACTTTTTCCAAGTTCCAAAAGAGTAAAAAAAAATTTGAGTTATATACCTTTCTTCCATATGATTTTTCTACCATATTGCTGTCACTGTCAGAATTTTCACTCTGAACTGGTTTTGTGAACCCAGTTTTGGGCATTTTAAGCTGTTTGACTAGCTGCTGCTTCTTTTATCAGTCTTCTCATTATGGATCTGTAAAGAATAGATATACAAGGGTTATTTATGCACACATACAATAAAACCTACCTAAAATTTATGTGTCACAATTGGTGCAATTTCTCAGAAAGGATATCCTAACCCAAAACAAGTTTTCACATAACAATTTGAGCTTCTAATTAAGATCTCTTGTTCAAGCCCAATCAGCTTGTCATTAAAAAGAAAAAAAGAGATATACTTTTATACTTCTTCCCACTTTCTCTAAACTAGTAATATTTGCAGTTTTCTGGATATCCAAAAGCAGTGGTAATAGAGCAGTGGCTAAAAGTTTTTCACTATAGCATGAAACCAGATGTGGGAGCTCTAACTATATTTCCCTGGTAGTTCTGTCTTAGTCTCTAAATAATTTCTGAATACTCGAACAAGAACCTGATAGGGCTGATCAGTTACATCTAATTCCCCTTATTAAACCCTTCGTATGAAAAATACCTAGAGTGGTTTCCTTTCCTTCCCTGAATAGCCCCAGGTATATGTTAACTTTGTCTACTTATCACTCATGTAATACTTATGTTGTACTGTAATGATTATACAACATTTTCTTTCTGATTTGTTTGGCCTTCTTTCTTACTCTGCAAACTAACTTAACAGGCTAAGGACCTCCCAGAAACTTAGACAAGCTATGCTTTGAGATCTGAAAAAAATTCTAAGGAGTATACATATAAAAGGGGAAATTATGAGGCTGGACCTGTTTTGCTGTCTGATGATCTCACAGCTACATATGGCCACTTAAGGTTAAGCTGATAAAACTTAGATGAAATTAAAGTAGCTACTGTACTGTCCACTGCAGATACACATTTCTATTACCATGGAAAGCACAGCAATGGGTTAGAGCAAGGTTCCTGGCCAAGAAGAGCATTACTGGAGTCACAACCAGTAATTACAAGTTACTTTTAACTCCTTTTTCCTATACATTTACTATAAATGGATATCATAGGTGCAAGCAAACTGTCATTCTAATGTGAATTATTAAAACTCAGACACCTTTGGGCTGATGGAGTGGTTCAAATGGTAGAGAGCCTGCTTAACAAGCATAAGGCCCCAGGTTCAACCCTTGGTACCAACACCAAAAAAAAAAAAAAAAAAAAAAAAAAAAACAGCCAAAAAACCCACCAATCCAACAAACAAAAAACCTCGTCATTTTCAATGGAATTTTAGTAAAATCTGCTGTGCTTGCTAAATCATTCTATTGGTGCTTGAAAATTTGTGTGGTTTTGATAGAAACCAAACCAAAAACTGAACTAAATTATCAAAATTATAGTAAACTGATCTGTGGAGAGTCAAATTAAAACAAACTCAAAGGCTAGGGTGTGGTTCAGTGGTAAGAATAAAGCCCTGGGTTTGATCCCCAGCAACTTACAAAAAACCTGCTAAAGTTTAAATCTTTCCTTTTATAGAAGTGGAAACAAACTTGAATATAATAAGCAACTTACTTTATTTTTGAACACAGAAGAGTCTGAGCTTACCTTGGAACCATTCAATTGTTTCAACTATTACTATATACACAATCACTTAAACATAATACTGTTCCCAAAGCTGCTCATGTGTAAAGCTCACGGAATTAAGAGGTATGAGTCATAAAAAAACTGGAACTCAAAAGGAAAACTGAGCTGTATAATAGTAGATAACAGCCTAAGTGAGACTCTGAAGATAAAGCAAGCTGAATCTGAAGCAATACAAGATACTCCTAAAGAAGCATCATGAATATTTTTTGAGAAAAGACTACAGAGCAGTAATATAATATTAAGTAGATTGTAAATTAGAGAAGATTACATCATTTCTAAATATCTTTATTTGGAAAAAATTTAGCACTAACATTAATTATAATCAAAATTATATTTCAAAAATATTACTTCAATCAAAAAGTATTAAGAATTTAATATGAAGTTACTTTAGGCCCAATGTAAACTATAATCACTAGAGCAACCATTACACGAACTATACAAAAAGAAAACAAAACTCACACTAGATAATTAAAATAGGATATTTAAAAATGTAAAAATAACCCAACAGAAGGCAGGAAAAGGAAAACTAAGAAATGAAATACAGGGGAAGCCAGGCACCAGTGGTTTACCCTGTAATCCCAGCTACTTGGGAGGCTGAGATTGGGAGGATCAAGGTTCAAGGCCAGCCCAGGTAAATAGTTCTAGAGAACCCATCTCCAAAATAACCAAAGAAAAATGAACTGGAAGCATGGATCAAGTGGTAGAGTGCCTGCTTTGCATGCAGTAAGCCCTGAGTTCAAACCCCAGCCCCACCAATAAATACATACATACATACAAAATAAATAATAAAATGGATCTAAGCCAAATGTATCAATATTATATGAAACACAAATGGTTAAAACCTATCAACAAAAACACAAAGACTGTCAGAAGAAAGGAAAAGAATGGACAAGAAGAAATTCACTTCAAATATGGTATATCTAGGTTAAAATAAATGAATGGAAACAAATACACACGTAAGCCACTAATCAAAGGAAAGCTGAATGGTTATATTATTATCAGACAAAACAGATCTCAGAGCACAGGGACAATACATATTACACAATGATGAAAGGGCCAATTCACTTAGACATATTAATCTTATACATGTATGCAACCAAATGACAGAGGTGCAAAAAACTGACAGAAAGCCAGGCGTGGTGGTGCACACTTGTAATTCAACCACTGAAGTGGCTGAGGCAAGGCAATGAGGATTATAAACTTGGGGACAGCCTGGGCTACACAGAGACCCACTGTCTCAAATACCTACAGACACAGACACACACACACACACACACACACAAACGCGCGCGCACACACGACAGACTGATAGAATAAATTAATTATTATAGTTACAGGCCTTGACTATACTCTCATTAAGAAAGTAAATTAGCAAAGATATAAATAATTGAAATATGCCAGCAATAATAGCTTTCTAATCACATTTACAGAAAACTCTTAACAGAATACTCACGGTTTTCAAAAGCACCCAGGATATTCACCAAAGATAGGCCACATACTGAATCATGAAAAACATTTTAACAACAAAATCTTTTTTGAGACATAGTTTTACTATGTGGCCTCCTACCTAAGTCTCCCAATTACAGACATGTGCCACATTCCCCGACATTTTAATATAAGTTAAAATATTTTAAATCATAGAGTTTGTTCTTAGAAAAAAGAAGTCAGAATCAATTACAGAAGGATAAACAGGAATATCTCTAAGTTTAAAAAAAGGCAAGAAAAGTCAATGATACTGAAAAATGATTCTTTACAAAAATCAAAACTGGTAATTTTTTAGACAGATCAATTAGAAATAAGATAGAAAATACGTATTATTGTGCTTCCTTCGGCAGTATATACACTAAAATTGGAACAATTCAGAGAATATTAGCATGGCCCCTGTACAAGGATGAGATGCAAATTCATGAAGCATTCCATATTAAAAAAAAAATACACATTACCAATGTGAATAATGAAGGAGAAAACATCACTACAGATCCCACAAACACGTAAAAGAAGGGAATGTTATGAACAACTGCATGTAAATAAAATCAGTAAGTTAAATGAAACAAATCCCTTGAAAGACACAAATCACCAAATCTTACTGAAGAAAAAGACAACCTTGAAAAACCTGTATTTATTGAAGAAATTAAATTTATAGTTAAAAACAGAAAACACAAGGTGCAGATGGCTTCAATGGTGAAACCTATAAAATGTTTAAGGAAGAAATAATGCCAATTTTACACAAATCCTCCTGGAGAAAAATGGCAGGAACACATTTTATGAGTCCATTATTATCCTTAATACAAGCAGACTAAATCTTTTACAAGAAAACTACAGGCCAATATGGCTCATATGTGTAAAGAAAAAGAACTCTTAGCAGGGCACCAGTGGCTCAAGCCTGTAATCCTAGCTACTCAAAAAGCAGCGATCCAGGAAGGTTTGCTGTTCAAAGCCAGCCCCAGGCAAACAGTTTGAAACTAGCCCCAGGCAGACAGAGACCCACCCTATCTTTAAAAAAACCCATCACAAAAAAAGGCTGACACACTGGCTTAAGCGGGAAGAGTGCCTGTCTTAACAAGTGTGAGGCCTTGAGTTCAAATCCCAGTGCCACCCTCCCTCCCAAAAAAACCTAACCAAAATAAAATCCAACTATATATAAAAAGGACATTGCATTATGACCAATGGACATAAATCACTATTTAAAAAAAAAATAACTCTGTAAGCTAGAAATCAAAGGGAACTTGAATACTTGAATGCTTTCTTTTCTAAGATTGATAATGAGGCATTTGTTGTTTGCTCCCACCACTTCTATTCAACATTATACTTACTGATCACCCTAATTAGTTCAATAAGGCAAGCTAAGAGACCTATAAAAGTTGAAACAATTCTGGGAAAAAAGAATTGTATGATTTCCTTTCATACTTACTCTAAGGACAGAGTAAGCAGGGTGCCAATGGCTCAGGCCTGTAATCCTAGTTACTTGGGAGGCTGAGATCAGGAGGATCACAACTGGAGGCCAGCCCAAGCAAATAGTTTGACAGAACCCATCTCCAAAAATAACTGGAGCAAAATGGACTGGAGGTGTATAGCTCAAGTAGTGGAGTGTCCACTCTGAACGTGCAAAGTTCTGAGTTCAAATTCTGGTCCTATCAAAAAAAAAAACAAAACAAAAGAGTAAGCAAGAAGTGTTCACTAGTGTAAATACAGACATGCAGATTAGTGAAACCTAATAAAGTTCACAAATACATCTATACACACACACACACACACACACACAAACAAACAAAACTGATTTTCAAACAGCTATTATAAAAACAATCAAAGGAAAAACTAAATAAACTGGACTTTGATAGAACAATAATGTCGCCATTTCTAAATCTGTGGCCATTTTACCCTCAGACCTCACTTGAGAAACTCCCAAGGACAAATTCCCGTGCTCTAAGACAGCCCCACCCCTACCAGAGACTGCCATGTACGTGCTAACTTCTTTAACCTTCCTCTTCTATAAAAGCCACACCTGGCCCAGGTTTGCTGCGGCGCCATCTTTTCCCCCGGCCAGCCTGGCAGTTTGGGTCTGCCATTAAACTTTGCTCTATGGATGTGAGACTTTTCTTGTGAGCTTTCTATGTGAGCAGTGTTTTGCCTAACATTTGGTGCCATGACTCGGATTGGGTGAGCTCCTGGCACTGACCTTGCTCTCCCGGGCTCCCCCACCCCATCCTGCTCTCTCTCTCTCTCAACTCCCATTCCCTTCCTCCAGGATCTGAGCTGCCTTGCCAGAACCCCCAATCCTAGAAAACGCCACTCTCTCACTACCTCACAGGGAAGTTCCTCCACCCCAGCGCACCTCCACCTGCCATCCACCTCCGGCCAATCTTCCCTCAAGTTCCTCTCTCTCTCTGAGTCCTCCTCGCATGCTGAGCTGTGGTCTCTCTCTCATTTCCTCAAAAACATAGTGCTAGGTCGCAGCTTGCTTTCCCCACTAGGGACTGTGGACCCCGCCCCCGCCCTGTGGTGAAGACGTTCCCTCTGGGTGCTCCACATCTACTCTCTCTCTCTCTCCTGAGGAACTGATATCTTGGGGATGCTCTCCATATTTCTCCTCAGGTCAGGCCTCACCATGGGAGTTAGACTGTCCCAAATTCCCTCAGATTCCCCATTGGGATGTCTCCTGGCCAACCTTGGGCCTCGACACCTCATGCCTGATCTTAAGCCCTGAAAGCTCATTTTTCTCTGTAATCAGGCCTGGCCCCAATACCCATTAGAGAATGCCTCCAAATGGCCACTTAATGGCATTTTCAATCCCAATATTTTAAGGGATTTATACAATTCCTGTGAGAGTGCTGGTAAGTGGAAGGAACTTTCCTATGTCCAATCCTTTCCCTATCTCTGCACCAAACCCTCCTTCTATATTTTCTGTTCCCCTGTGCTTATTCTATTAGTCTCTAAACCAGTTTCTAAATCAACCAGTTCCTCTCCTGAACCTCCTCCTTCCCATGTAAACAGACTTCTTGCATTGCTTGCTCTGCCTGTCTCTTCCTATCTTTCTGAGGGACTTTCCCGTCACAGAGTTAAACCAGCCACTCCTTGCCAACTCTGGCCTCATGGTGATCCTGGCTCTGGGGAGCTCATACTCCCTCCCTGTGGGCTGAGACCAAGCCTGGGGTTTATTCCGGTATGCCTCATGCTATGTTGGGGGAGTCCTCATTGATTATGGCATCTGATGACTGCTTCTTTTTTCCCGTCTAATGTCCCTTTTTCCTGAGACAGCAATCGGAGAGTGGAGGTTTCACGTTGCTGAAAGTGTTCCAGTACCAGTCAATGGGAGCATCCTAGAGACGCAGGTGATGGCTAATCCCTCAGGCGTGTGTCATGCCTCCAGGCTCTTCCTTCCCCTCTCTTACCTAAGAGGGCAGGACACCTTTTCTGCTTCCTCCATGGTCTCACCACATGTCCTTTGTCTCTGTCTGCCTTCCCCTCCCTGGGCTTACTGGGACCCTGTCTCCCATGAAAAACTTGTAACATGGTACCTTATGACTTAAATTATTCGAACTAGTTTGCCAGGCCTCTCAGTCTAAAGTAACTTTAAGTCAGCTGCTTTACAAAATGCGCTTACAAAAAACTGTGGCTGCCATGTTCACGCCATAACTCTGCCCCCACAGGGGGAGGAGGGAAACCAAACAGGAGCACTCGTGCTCAGGGATGCTGGCTCCTGGACACAGCAAAAACGCCTGCCATAACTAAGAAAATCCATAGAGAGGACCCAGCACATCCTGGGCCACCAGCCACACATGGCAGTGGCTGTGGCCCTGCCACTTCGCCTAGAATAAACGCGTGCAGAGTACACAGGAAGTGGGGGGGGCGATGGGCCACAGGATCAGGCCTAGGTAGACAGGGTCATTTGTTCCAGGTTTGTGTGGAGGGAGTGGTGCCTTGTACAAGCCCTGCTCCTAACCCCACCTCACACCTCGGGACATCAAACCCAGCCCTTGTAAGCCAATTGTTAGCTCAAGGTTATACTTCCAGAAATAGCAAAATGGACATTACTGTGGTCTCTAAACTTCTCTTTTAAAACTTTCTATACTTTCAGCCTTGGCATAAATTTTTCCCTCCAAGTATTAACACTGGTTGTCCCAAATGGTACTGCTATTGGCCTGAGATGCCCTCTGAATGCCCTTCTCTAACTTTACAGACAATTTGTTCCTTTGTTAAAAGGTAGCCTTTATTAAAGAAGCTGCCTGCTGTTAGCTAAAAGACAGGATCCTAACATTTTGTTCTTTCTAGATGGACCTGCCCCATTCCAGTCTTCTGGCCTGTCTATTAAAATGTTAAAAAAAATATTAAAAGCTTTGTACTGAGGCCTGGCCTCAATATGCCTCAGGTGACCAAGAGAAGTGGCCTTCACAGGGTTCCTTAAATTACAATACCATACTCCAATTAGACCTTTTTCTATAAAAGGGAAAAAATAAACTGAGGTCCCCTATCCAACTTTTCTTTCATCTCAGATTGGCTCAACAATTACTATTTAGATACTCAAACACTGGCCATTCTTTGTAAGCCACAGGCTAAAATAAACATGGAAAGGAGGACCAGAAAAGCCCCTTATCAATGACAAAGCCCAGCCCTACTGCTCCACTCTCTGCCCTACCTTCTAAGTCACCCCAATATTCAAAACAACCTAATGGGTGCTTCCCCCTTCAACAGGTAATGGTAGGAAGAGGGCAAGTCTTATGTCCCCTTCCAGTTATCAGATCTAAGGGAAATTTTAAAACATCTGGACAGCTATACTGATGCCCAAATACGTTCAAGCCTTTATGTCTGTGATCCAAACCTTTCAACTGACATGAAAGGATATTATGCTTCTACTACACCAGACTTATCTCATTAGAAAAGCAATGGGTTCTGGCCCAGGCCACTCAGGTTGGAAATGATTATATGGCTCAAGCAGTAGAGTGCTGCTTTACAAGCATAAAGTCCTGAGTTCAAACCCAGTACAGCTAAAGTTAAAAAAAAAAAAACATTTGGGGCTGAGGAAGTAGCTCAATGGGAGAATGTCTGCCCAGCATGTGCAAAGCCCTAGGTTCAATTCTCCAGCATTACTAAATTAAAAAAAAAAATGGTAAAGAAGGTAAGTGTCATTAATGTCACAGCCATCTCATAGTGGAAGAAAGGAGTTTAATCTAGACCAGATCCCTCACTCTTCAAGTGAGGAAACTGAGGCCCAGAACAGTTCAGAGACCTGCTCTCCAGTGTCAGATGTCAATGTAAAATAACAACTTTGCTTTATAGCAATGCCCTAAAGAAAATCCCCTTACCTTTCTACAACATCTTAAGGATACTATCAAAAAACATACCAGGGTGGACCCAGAGTCACAGGTGAGAGAGGTTTTCCTCAAAGATAAATGTCTAACAGTCAGCCCCAGATATTCGTAAAAAACTCAAAGACTGTGGCTGAAGGGAAAAAGTCACTGAACTAAGTAATATAGTTAGCCATGTCTGTATTTATAGCTATGTCTGTATGTCCAGGACCTTACTAACAGAAAGATAAGAGACATGACCTCATTGCTGCCCGCCCCCTCCCCCCACAACTGGGGCCCACATCTCAAGTTTGCTACCATGGTGGACAGGATGGGCACTTCTGCAGAGAATGCTTAAGGGAGACAGCCCCACTCCCAACCAGGACCCTGCCCTCTCTGCAAGGGTAACCACTGGAGATCTAAGTGCCCCCATCACCAGATGGAAGGCGAGGCACCACCTCCTAGGGATTGATAGCTCCTGGCCTCCTGTCCATGCTCCACTTATTAATATCGATATTGAGGAGCCTCAGGTAGTCATAATGGTAGAGAGGTGAAAGGTCATTTTCCTCCTAGACAGTGGAGTCTGTTTCACTGTTTTATCTTTTTCTCCTGGTCCCCAGTCCAGTGACAAAAGTTATCATTCGGGGCAAATCTGGTGGGCCAGCTCTCATCTGGTCATTCTCATGACACCCACTGCTGTCAAGCTCAATGGGATCCCCAAGTGGCAGCACCTCTCAAGGAACAGTTAGAAAAATGGAGAAGAGAGTTGGAAGACTCTTGGAATCCTCCAGGGAATAACATTTCACAGTGGTTCTCCTGGCTAATGCCCATCCTTATGCCTATATTTCTAGTTCTCATATTCTTAAGCTTCCTCCCTTGTATCATACTACATGTCTGCTATTGCTAATCAAAAGTTTAACCAGTTGTACCTCCAGGGATATCAACCTCTCCAAAACCGTCCAGAGGACTGCTATGAGGGCCCCCCACCAGGACACAGGAGCCTGAGGATCCTGCCCCATACAATGCCCCCCTGCTAGCAGGAAGCAGCTAAAGAGACCGATGCTCTGCCCCAATTCCTTATCCTCAGCCCCTACCCGCATCATTATTAAAGAAAAAATGGGGGAATGATAGAACAATAATGTCGCCATTTCTAAATCGTCATTTTACCCTCAGTCCTCACTTGAGAAACTCCCAAGGACAAATTCCTGTACTCTAAGACAGCCCCACCCCTAGAAGAGACTGCCGCGCATGTGCTAACTTCCTTAACCTTCCTCTTCTATAAAAGCCACACCTGGCCCAGGTTTGCTGCTGCGCCATCTTTTCCCCGGCCAGCCTGGCAGTTTGGGTCTGCCATTAAACTGTGCTCTAAGGATGCGAGACTTTTCTCATGACCTTCTTTGTGAGTGGCGTTTTTCCTAACAGACTTCATTAGTAAAAACTTTTACTCTTTTAACGACCCTGTTAGGAAATGAAAAAGAAGTCATATAGGGAGAAAATACTTGCCAAGCATACTAACATGGGAGGGGTTGAGACTTGAGTAGTAGAGTGCCTGCCTAGAAAGGACTTATACCCAGTGCATAAAAATAAGCTTATTTAGGGCTGATGAGTGGCTCAAGGAATGTCTGCCTAGCAAGCATGAGGCCCTGAGTTCAAACCCAGTACCACCCAAAACAAAAAACCAAAAACAAAAAAACCACACACACACACATATATGAATTAGTAAGATAAATCCAATTTTAAAACGAGTAAAAGATTCTAACAGATAGTTTATCATACAATATAGGAATGAGATGCCAACTATACAACACTCACCAAAATGGATAAAATAAGGACTAAGAAGATCTAGAGTTGGTAAGGATGTAGAGAAATTGGAACTCTCCTGCAGTGCTGGGGGCCAAGGGAAAATGCATAATGGTATAGTCATTTAATAAATGAAAATAACTGAAGGTTATCTTCATGTGACAAAGAAGCTATTTATATTCTTCCATTCTTTTACAGCCTTGTTGGCTATTATATTGCTTATACTCTGCCCTAAGGTACGCACAGAGGCATCAATACTTGTTATGAGCTGTCATCTTATTTGAGTCAATAAGCAGTAAGCCCTAGTGAAATAAATTTGTTATCCAACAGCCAAATGACAGTTTAAATATTTGATTCTGTCTTTTCACAGATATTTCTTTCTTTAAAATATATTCTTGAGCCAGATGTGGTGGCACACATTTTGTGATCCCAGCACTCAAGAAGCTGAGGTAGAAAGATCTTGAGTTCAAGGCCAGTGAGGGCTGCCTACCAGGACTGTCCCAAAAAACAAAACAAAACAACAACAAAATCATTCTTGCTTCTTACAAACCAGAGAATCTATGTATGTATCTAACAGCAACTCACTTCCAGGACTAGCATTCTATAAATGTATGCTATTAAGAATTTTTCTACTCTTTAGTTTACAGCAGTAAAAGCTATCTTGTTCTAGCACAAAATAACCCCCTCTATTCTCTTGTGGTCTTCATTAGTGGCATTACCATTTGTGATGACCAAAGGGATACTAAAAATATATTTTTAATCTTACTACTGTCTCTGAATAATGTTATTTATAACAAACAAAAACATTCTAATGACTACTATGAGGAACTAGGATATTATATTGATACATCAAAATCTCTGGTGTGAATAACATTTGGGTGAAGATGTATATACAGCTTTTATTGCTTTACTGTGCCTTAAAGACACAGGTTTTTTTTTGGGGGGGGGGCTGTGGGACTGGGTTTGAACACAGGGCTTTGTGCTTGTAAAGCTGGTGCTCTACCACTTGAGCCACCTCCAGCCCATTTTTGCTCTGGTTATTTTGCAGATGCAATCTTGTGAACTATTTGCCCCAAGCTGGCTTTGAATCATGATCCTCCTGATCTCAGCTTCCCAAGTAGCTAGGATTTACAGGCGTGAGCCACTGGTGCCCAGCTCACAGATGTTTCTTAATTCAGTCAAAATTTTGTCAAAAACCTCAAAACTTTCTATCACAGTAGGAAGTCACAAGCCATTTCTGTTTGGCTAGCATCATTACCTTAACTCAATATCATAATCATAGCAATATTACTAAATTAATACTGAGTTATAATTTAATAAGACCAGCATAACTAATTCAAGACAACCGCAGTGATAAGAAAATAAACATCCTTCTTGAAAGCAGAGGTAATTACAATGTCAAATCTTGCTTGACAGACTAGTAACTAAACTGACTCTTCAGGAAACATGAACTTTTTGGGTTTATGAATTGCCCTTCATCCCAAGGGTAGTATACATAAATATACAAACACAGTAACGGTGACATGTCAAAGGCATATTACAAATGTTAAGTGAAATAGCTCCCAATGGGAAAAGCCAGAATAAAGTATATCAGATTATAATCCAAGGTATAAACATCCAGTCACACTGATATAAATGATTGAATAAATGGAATAAACAAATCTTCCATGAAAAAATGCAGGTAGTTTATGTAGCTATTCTCTCAAAGCAATAGAGCATAATTCTTCACTCAGCAAGTATAGAGTAGGACATAGTGTCTTTCTTCCACAAGCATTTTTTTTTTTGCAGTACTGGGGTTTGAACACAGGGCCTATACTTTGAGCCACCAGCCCCTTTTTGTGATGGACTTTTTTGAGATAGGGTCTTGTGAATTATTTGCTGGGGCTGCCCTCAAACCATAATCCTCCTGATTTCTGCCTCCTAAGTAGCTAAGATTACAGGTGTGAGCCACTGGCACCTGGTCCATAAGCAGTACTGAAGGTAGGGAGGAGTAACTATACTGTGGAAAAACCTGATAAACACTGCCTCAGCCAGGTTATCAGAGTTAACATCAATAGTGATAAGTCACACTGACAGTATATACTCCTGATGTAATGAAAATGATGTTTTACCTCTTTAATTTTCCTCCTTAAAGCCCATACCCTCAGGCTAAGTATGAGAAAAACAGTAAAACAAATTCCAATATGGGGGTACCCTACAAATACCTAACAAGTACTCCTTAGAAATGTGAAGGCCATAAAAAACAAGGAAAAGTGTGAGAAACTGCCTAAGGAGATATGACTAAATGTGGCATACTGGATGGGCTCCTGGAATATAAAAAGGAAAATATATAAAAACCAGGGAAATCTGAATAAAATGTGGACTTCGGCTAATAATAATGGATTAATACTGGCTTATCATTTTTGACAAATGTACTATAATAAAAGTTATTGATAAGAGGAAACTGAAGGTATACAGGACTCTCCATACCAGTTTTGCAATTTTCCTGTAAGTAAAACTATTCTAAAGTTAAAAGTTCATTTAAAAAAAAGTATTGTTACAGGAGCCTGTAACAATCCTAACTACTCAGGAGACAAAGATCAGGAGGACCATGGTTTGATGCCAGCCCCAGGCAAAAATTTCCTGAGACCCTATCTCAAAAAAACCCATTACAAAAAACAACAAAAAAACGTGCAGGGGGTGGGGGAGGGTGGCGTGGCACAAGGTGTAGGACCTGAGTTCAAACACCAGTATTGGGGGGAAAAAAAGGTCCCTAGGTGATACTGATAGTTTGGAAGACATGAAGCAAGAACTGCCTCCTATCTTTTCAGAGGAAGCATCTATCTCCCAATCACTTTACCTCATACTGATGTTCTGTCACAACATTTATTTCTACCTAAAATCCTGCCCCTCATTCATTCTGGTTTTCTTCAAAGTTCATGTGTGTATGCCATCCCCTATTCTTTCATTTTTATCAAAAATTGTTTCCAATCTACTTTAGCCATTTTCTAGTTTTCCTCTTCAGAACTGTTAATACCTTTTACCATTTTTGTACTGTGGTAATCATAATTTCCCTACTTTTTTTTATAAAAGAAAATCTATGCTGTTGTTTTACTTGCAATTTTTTCAAAATTGTGATTAAATATTTACAATGCAAAACTTACCATTTTATTCATAATGAGGCAGGAAGCCAGGGAGGGAGAAGGGAGATAAGGAGAGATAATGAGTGCAACAGTGAAACAAACAAACAAAAAAAATGGATTTGAGGAATGTCACCTGGGGTGAGACCAGAAAAGGGTCACCTCACCCCAGAGGTTAAAATGGCCAATGAAATAGCATGTGACCATGTATGGGACAAGCTATACTCCTCATTTCTGTAACCCACTCTAAATGGTATATAAGGAGAGCCCCCTTTCCTTTCGGGGCTCAGCCTCTGGATGCAAATCTTTTGAGTTGCTGCCATCCCGCTCAATAAATTTGCTTCCTGAAAGCTTTGGTGCCTCATCTGTCTGCCTGAGCTGTCCTACAACATTTCTGGAGGCTCGTCTGGGATCCAGTGGGTGGTGTTTTCACCTCCTTGCCGCTGGTGCAGTGTCCTTGGCCTGCCAAGGAGGTCTACCTCTGCCAGGCGCCACCAGATGTGTTGATCCAAGGGGAGGGAGACTCTCTCCTGGTGAACAAAGGAGGTAAGTTTCGGTTGCACAAAGGAACCTGGAAAGGCTCAGGAACCAATTTGGGAGCCCCATTCATCAGACTGGTAAGAACCCTGGTTCGAATAATAGGCCTGCTTTTAGGAGGCAGAAGGGGAGCCTGGTTAACTCCCAGAGACATCCTAATAACTACCTTTTGGGGTAAAACCTTGTTTTTCAGGTTCAGGGTGAGGGGTGGAAGTATTGGATGTCTGTATGTGAACATGTGTGAATGATACATAGCTTGGCTACAAAGCCAGTGTGGAATCCTGATCCATGGGTCAATGGTGAACTCATATGGTCTACGGTGAGCCCTAATAGGGCCTCCAATCCCGGGTTTATATGGACTCACCATGGCTTGGAGACACCTAAATCCTGGCGACCACGAAGCAAGTGGTGTTATTTTTCTCTGTGTGCCAGAAAGGAGGACCCCTTACCTCCTTTCCACAACCCCTCATCTCTTCCATTTCTGTCTCTGTCTTGATGTCTGGTAACAGAAGGAATGGGAGGAGGTCAGAGTAAGAACAACCCCCTAGAGTGCATGCTTAAAAACTTTAAAGGGGGATTTAAAGGAGATTATGGAGTCAAGCTGACTCCTGGCAAGCTTAGGACCTTTTGTGAAATAGACTGACCTGCTTTTGGTGTAGGATGGCCCTTGGAGGGGTCATTAGATAAAGTCATAGTCAAAAGACTTTTTGAAGTAGTTGCAGGGGAGCCCGGACACCCAGAACAGTTTCCTTATTGATTACTGGCAGGATGCAATCCTCAGTCAGCCTACATGGCTAAAGCCCCACCTAGAGGAAGCATGTACGGTCATGGTAGTGAAGGTGGCAGCAGCTTCCAAGTGCAGGGGAAAAGGTAAAAACAAGAGAAACCTATATTAGCAGGGAACCCTGAGGAGACCCTGTCCTATTATGTGCCACTGTACCATTCCTTCACCTCCACCCTTGGAAGGGAAAACATGAAGTAAGACATGAGTTCCTTTACCTTCCTGAATGCCCTGTGGCCTTGATGGGCAGAGCTTTGTTATGCAAACTAAGGGCACAGATAACTTTTGACTCTGATGGCAAGGCAGCCTTAAAGCTGAGGGTCTGAAGCCAAGATTCTAACTCTCTTGGTGGCAGAGAAGGAGGAATGCTGACTCTGTGCCTCTAAGAAAGGGATTCCTGAGATGCCTGAGCTTCCCTTTTAAGATTCCAGGAGTATGGGCTGAGGACAACCCAGTGGGCTGGCTCAGAATAGGTGGTGGTAGAATTAAAGCCAGGAGCCACTCCTGTTAGCCAGAGGCAATACAACATTCCTCGCAAGGCCCAATTTGAGATCCAAAAGCATCTTGCCAAACTATCTCTGTGTAGTCAACTCAGAAACTGTTGGTTTACACCTTGTGGTCCCAAATCCGTATATATTTTTGGGCCTTATCCCAGCTGAGGTAAAGTTCTTTACCTGCCTGGACCTTAAGGATACATTTTTTCTGCATCTGCCTGGTCCCACACAGCCAACCCATCTTTGCCTTCCAATGGGAAAGTTCTAGTACTGGAGAGAAGGGACAATTGACTTAGACTCAGATGCTACTAGGCTTCAAAAACTCTCCCACTATCTTTGGGACTGCCTTGGCATCTGACCTAAAGGCTTTCTTGGCCAACCACCATGCTGCACACTCCTCCAGTATGCAGATAAACTTCTGTTGGCTGGACCAACTCAGGAGGATTGTATGGAAGGAACTTGCAGCCTTCTCTCAATTTTGAGGAAGGCAGGTTTCCTAAAAGAAAGCTCAGATTTGCCAGGATACTATCAGATGCCTTGGTTTCACCTGTCACAAGGACAACGTAGACTGGTTTGTGACAGGAAACAGACTGTCTGTTCCACTCTGGCCCTGAAGACCTGTTGACAGACTAGAGAATTTCTAGGGGCTGCAGGTTTCTGCCCAATCTGGATCCCCAATTATTCTCTCTTGGCAAAACCCCTTTAAAGAAGCCACAAATGGGGGAGAACTGGAACCCATAATAAGGGCAAAGGAGCAAAAAAGCCTTTAAAGAAATTAAGAGGGCACTCACAAATACCCCTGCTCTGGGCTTGCCAGATCTAATGAAGCCCTTCTTCCTGTATGTACACGAGAGACTGGGGACAGCAAGTCTTGACCCAGCTGCTAGGTTCCTGGCATCACCCACTGGCTTAATTATCAAAGCAACTTGCAGTTTCCCAAGGCTGGTCACCCTGCCTGTGTGCTCTGGTGGCCTCTGCCATCTTGGTGACTGAAGCAGACAAACTTACTTTAGGGCAAGAACTCACAGTCCATGTTCTCCACTCTGTTTTGACGCTCATGGAATATAAAGGAAATCACTGGCTGACAAACTCCCCAAATCAAAGTGTGTTATGTGAAAACTCATGTATCCAATTAGAGGTTGTTAAGACTCTAAATCCAGCCACCCTATTGCCAGTTGATCCAGGCCCTCCGGACCATGACTGTTTACAGGATATGGATGAGGTGCTCTCCAGCTGGCTGGACTTGACTGATCAGCTTATCAGATAGCATGTTTTGTCGGATATGCAATAGTGACTCTGGACACTGTCACTGAAGCATGTCTGCTGCTTGTTGGAACCTCTGCACAAAAGGCTGAGCTCACTGCTCTCACATGGGCAGAAGTGCGGATAAACATCTATATGGACTCTAAATATGCCTTTACTACCATTTATGTCCATGGAGCCCTATATAAAGAAAAGGGGGCTCATTAACTCAGGAGAAAAAAATGTTAACTATGGACAAGGCATTCTGGAATTGCTAGAAGCTGTATGGGCCCCTAAGCAAGTAGCAGTCATGCACTCCTGAGGGCACCAGAAGGGGAAGACAACAGCTGTTTGGGGAAACCAAAAAAGCAGATAGGAAACCAAGTGAGCAGCCCTCACAGGAGGACAAACCTCAGCCTCAGTGACAGCTGCCTTGTTCTTGTTCCCTTTATCTGAAAGGAAACCATGTTATACTTCACCAGAACAGGCTTGGTTTGAGACTGATGGAGAAAGTTTCCTGCCAGGAGGGTAATGGAAATTTGCTAATGGCCAATTCTAGAGTCACTGGCTCTCACATTTGTCAAGCAGTACCATGAAGAAACTCACTCAGTATAGACATCACTCAAGACCATCTTGCCCAGCATTTTTATGTCCCCAAGCCCTCCACTGTAAAACAGTATGTGAGAGGTGCAGTCTGTGTGCCAAAAACATTCCCTGACAAGGTCCAAGTGTGCCACCCCAGGTGCAAAGTGTTGGAGGAACTCCTTTTGAAAACCTGATTGTGGACTTTACTAAGATGCCATGGGCGAGACTATATGAATATTTGCTGGTGTTTGTCTACACCTTCTCAGGATGGATGGAAGCCTTCCCTACTCGGACTGAGAAAGCCCAGGAAGTGCCCAGGTGCCTGTTAAAGGAAATCATCCCTTGGCTCGGAATACCTGTGTCTATTTGATCGAAAAATGGGCCAGCCTTCATGGCTAAGATGGTACAATTGGTGGTTAAGGGCTTAGGAAAAACTTGGAAGCTGCACCCAGCCTAGTGCCCCCAGAGTTCAGGGAAAGTAGAACATATAAACAGGACTCTAAAATTGCAATTGGAAAAACTATGCCAGGAGACCCATCTACAATGGGATCAGTTACTGCCCAGAGCCTTGCTCAGGATTAGGTCTAGTCCCATCAAGCAGATAGGTTTCTCCCCTTTTAAAATTCTTTTTGGGCACCCACCCCCCTTTAATCAAGGGTCTGTAAGTTAAGGTAGCAAAGACTATTCCCTGGATCCACCACAGCCAAGTGAAGCCTGCTTCACTCGAATGGGACTGCATCCCTGACCAGCCTCACTGTGCAAGATCACCTTCTGGAACACCTGTGCCCTTTCCAGCAAGACTCTGCTTCCCAGGAGACAACAGGAGACCACAAACAAACGAGATGTCAGCCCTGCTCTTGTCACTCCGCAAGCTGACTAGCCTATGCACGGCAGAAGCTTGAGGTGTTGCCCATTTCACCTTTGAGCATGAGTCCCTTCTATGTTTTCTTCTTGCTAATCTTGGTCAGCTCTCCACCTGTGGACCCCCAGGCCTTAGACTGTGACTCATGTATGCACACTACCTGAGCAAGAAGTGTTGCTATCAAAACTCTGGTTTTCCATACTTATTATTCTTGTGCAGGCACAGTTGTTGGGTCATGCACCCACAACCACACCACCTACTCAGTGTGCTCTCTTGATGGTATATCTATTTTAACCCCATCTATCACCCTTGGGAGCAATGACCAGAGGTCTGAAGCTTCACCAGCACTGGGGAGCTTATTAGCTGGACACAGGTTTACAATCCTGATCTATATGCTCAACTGCATCATTTGGCTTCCAGGCAGAGGTTGAGATTATAACTAATGAAAAAGCAAAAGCCTTTAACATATTAGCTAAACAACAAACTAAAATACACAATGCCATCTACCAAAACCATTTGGCTTTGGACTATTTGCTAGCCTTAGAGGGCAGGGTATGTAAAAAGTTCAATCTGAGTAACTACTGATTACAGCTTGATGATGAGGGGAATGTAATTAAAAAGATTACCAACAAGATGAAAACAGCTTTCTCATGTCTCTGTATAGACCTGGAAGGGACAGAGTCCTGTGACCTGTTCAGGGGCTGGTTCTCAACCCTAGGTGGGTTCAAGACCTTAATTGGGGCAACATTCCTTGTCTTAGAAGCATGCTTGATATTACCCTGCCTATTCCCCCTGGTACTGTGGTCCTTTAGGACCTCATTATGGAAGGCATTATAAAAAGAAAGACAGCTACTGGTGTAATGATGCTGTGAAAATATAAATCTCTAGATTAAGATGATGCTCTTTTACCCAGAAGTGGGTTTGAGCATCAAAGTAGGGATTGTGGCAGGAAGGCAGAGAGGGGGAAGGGAAATGATAATGAGTGCAACAGTGAAACAAACAAACAAAACATGGATTTGAGGACTGTCACCTGACCAGAAGGGTCACCTTGCCCCACTAAATTGGCCAATGAAATATTATGTGACAATGTATTGAACAAGATGTACCCCCCCACTTCTGTAACCTGCTCTAAATAGTATATAAGGAGAAACCCCTTTGTTCTTGGGGCTAATCTTTGGATGCAAATCCACTGAGTTGCTGCTGGCCTGCTTAATAAACTTGCTTCCCAAAAACTTTGGTGCTCTGCCTCTCTGTCTCAGCCATCCTACAACAATATTTAAGCATACAGTCTTGTGGCATCAAGAACATGCACACTGTTGTAGAACCATCACTATCATTTACCTCCAGAACATTTTCTTCTTTCCTTCCTCTCGGCCTCTGGTAGTCAACATTCTACTTTCTATCTCTATGAATGTGACTACTCTAGGTACCTAATATAAGTGGAACTAGGCAGACTATATATTAGGGAAAGTTCAGGGACTTAAAAACTGTACAGCCTTAGATCACCACAGTCGCCCCTCCCTTATTCATTCTTTCTGTGCCCAGAGAGCTCCATTTCAATTGCAGATCCTTTGTTAAGTAAGAGTAGAAATAGGGTACCCGAGAATTAGTGTAAGTGTATGCATGGGTGCCCCCAGTTCCTCACCCTGGCCCAAGACCACTGAAGACAGGGAATGATACATTTTTGCCCAATGACAAGTTAAGGTTGATATAAAAACCACCTACAATAAAAATTCTTCCCTTTTTTTCCTGCATGCTGCATCTCCATTCCACCTGACAGAGACCATACCTGTAATCCCCTAATTCTTTTCCTATAATAAAATTCCATTATTTTCCTCACTACAAACAACCATGTGTTGTGCTTCGATTCTTCCTTGCCAGAGCTCAAGGAACCAAATCTTCTGATCAGAATCATCAGCAACTTCAAAAGAATCATAAAATACCTGTATTTTGTAATTGGCTCTTTATACTTAGCATAATGACTTCTGTTAGGTCCCTGGCATTCTTGTGACCGCTTGCCAAACTTCCCTGCTTGTTCCCCTGCTTGCAATATCTCAGGAACTTCCAGTTTCTCAACTAGCTGGGCATGTCAACCAGTTCCATCTGGGGATCACAGATAATTGAAGACCAGAGACTCTCTCCCTCTCCCATGGCTTGGTCCCCTCCTATAAAGCCCACTACCCACTGCAGCCAAGCTACTGCTCCCTGATCTCGAGGGGGACAGCCCAGCAGTCTGTAATAAATCTTTCTTTTCCACACGTGGTGTGGTCTTTATTCAGCAGCTCCTTACATCTGGTGCTGAAACCTGGGAGAGGTTAACAGGATGCTCTGGCCCAGGGCTGCTCCCTTGGCTTTCTTGTCCTACCCTCTCCTGAACCCAGACTGCTGAAATGACCCCACGTGATTATGGACTATGGATCTCGGACCTTACTGCCTTGCTGGCTTTCCTATCCATCATTAGTTTCTCTTCCACTGCTCTCCACCTCACCAACTCCTCTCCTCAGACTTGGTAAGTGTCACCCTTCTCGGGGCTGCCTGCTCTCTCTCTCTCTGGTATCAGAAGTCATAGTGCCTTGCCATATATGCCTCCTACGCCTGCTGGGGCACCCACCACTTAGCACAGGGATGCCTGGGTAACTGGTTGGGCATTCTCTGTTGGACGCCCGCCCTTGGGAACCTCCCTCTCTCTCTCTCTCTCCTTCTCTGTTTTCCTTTCCTCCGCCTAGGGTGAGAGCTCGACAGCCCCCTCAGCTTACTTTGACCAAACAGCAACCAGATGATTCTGCTCTCCTTGCCTGAGTCATGTAAGGGAGGCTAGATCTTGACCTAGCTCTATATTGGCCTGAAGAGTAAACTCACCAAGGCACCTGCCTCTCTCTCTCTTTTCTTCTACATTATGGGGACCACATACTCTACATTAGATGTGTCCACTGGGATGCCTTTTCCACACCCTCCCCTTAGTCTCCAAGACAACATAAAACCTAAGTGACTAATTTTCACACACTTTTAGATCTTGATAATTTTTGCCATCACAATGGCAAGTTGTCCGAAATTCCATTCATCCAAGCTTTTCCTTCTCTCCGCTTTTGACCCTCCCTGCTCCAATCTTGTAACGCCGTTTGAATCCTCCTTGCCAGTGACAAGCCCCCTCAAAGTCTGTGTCTCTCCTCCCACTGAACCCTCTCCTGAAGGCTCTTCTCTTACTTGTGACCTCACGGGCCCTGTCTGCCCACCTCCCAACTCCTCCCGCTAGTCCTCTACATCAATCTTTTCTCCCACCCCATCCTCCCATGACTCAGACTCCCCTTCTTCCACCCCTGCTGGCTCTTCCAAACATCTGCCACCCTATTCCCCTTCTGTAGTAGTCACAATTGACCCTGAGTCATCAGCCCCTCGGGGACCAACACCGCCAACATTGCCCTCAGCCACTGCTACACCCTCACCCTTCTCCTTCCTACTTGCGTCCCATACCTCCTCCCAGGCACGTCCAGCCCATCTGTACCCACTCCGGGAAGTGGCGGGAGCTGATGGCATTATGAGTCCATGTGTCCTTTTCCATGACTGAACTCTCTCAAACTGAAAAGAGACTTGGCTCCTTCTCTAATGACTCAGCCTCCTATATTAAAGAATTTAAATACCTAACCCAAGCATGTGATATGACTTGGCATGAGACCCATCTTCCAAGGATGGAATAATTTTTCTCAACTCTCATTTTATTTCCCAATCCTTCCCTGATATTCAAAGAAAACTTAAATAGGCAGGGAGTGGCCCCCAACCCCCTCTCCGGGGAGATCTTGTGAAAATGGCATTTAAGGTATTTAATAGCTGAGAGGAGGCCCGATACCAGCGAAAGGCCCAGCTCTTGGCGGCTGCCCTGAGGCCACCTCCTCCAACTTCGAGATGGGTTGGACAACAACACATACCTCCAGGGGCCTGCTTCAAGTGCAATCAGACAAGACATTGGGCAAAAAACTGCCCTTCATTTTACCCGCTGCCAGGACCTTGTCCACAATGTGGTCAGAGAGGACACTGGAAGGACAACTGACGCTCTTTGTCTCTGCAAGGTAGGTCAGTCTCCCATTCCCACTCTCAACAGAGTGAAGGCCTCACGAGGGACCTCTTGGGCCTGGTGGCAGAAGACTGATATGGCCCTGGGACCTCGGTCCCCTTCAAGATCACCTCAGAGGAGCCCAGAGTAATGGTCCAAGTAGCAGGTAGGCCTCAATCACCTGCTTGGTGCTACCTGACTTCTCAGGTAAGCTTTATCCTGCACAGATCTCCATGGTGGGGGTGAATGGTCTCCTCCACCAGACAAAAAAAAAAAAAGACAGTTTTATTTAAATTTAAAATTCTTACGGGGTAAACGTCAATGTGTAATAAAGTTAAAGTTGGCTATAATCTAAGAATTGCCTAAAAGATTTTTAATGTCATGTCAAACTAAAATCTCATTCTCTATGTCCATAAAATAACAAGGCTATTTTAATACTGTTCTGCTCTGAGTAACATCTACAAAAAAATATTATAGGGAAGCATTTTATCAAAGAAATTTATTTGTGTTTTCTGTTGACCTTGTCAAGCTGTCAGCACTACTAAATCAGAGTTCATTTATGTATTTGCTCATGTGCCTTAAATGACCACCTTATAACAGTGTTGTGTCTATACCTTATCTAAATATGGCACAAACATTTACAAAGTTAAAAATGTAAATTTATATAAAATAATGAGCTAAAGCACTCTTTTATCCAAAAGTGTTACATTTAACCTGCATCTTGACAGTCAGCCCATTTGCCTTTAAAGATTCCACAAACCCTTCACAGCAACTAACCTGGACAGTTTTACCACAAGGGTTTAGAGACAGCCCTCATCTTTTTGGACAGACCCTAACCAGAGACTGATTAGATTGGCACTACCCAGAGGCCACCCTTCTTCAATATGTTGATGACCTATTTCTGTGCAGAGCCACAGAGCCCCTGATCTGCAGGGTGAGAGTCCCTTTTAAACTTTCTGGCCTCCGGGGATACAACGTCTCTAAGGAGAAGGCTAAATTATGCCTCCCTCAGGTCACCTACCTAGGCGTGGTCTTAAAGAGACAGACTCACTCCCTGAGTCATGAGGGAATTGACCCAATCCTCTATTTCCCACTTCCCTGTACCAAATATCAGCTTATAGCTTTCTTGGGAGTTACAGGATTTTGCAGAATCTGGATCCCTAGATATGCAGCCCTTAGCACACACCTTTTTATGCTCCTTCTAATATTTCTATTTGGGTTTTACATAATAAATGCTCTCAAGATTGTTTCCCCTCCCCTATGAAGGTGCAAACCAAACCAGTTCACCTGAGAAAGTCCACAAATCCATGGCTAATGAGAAAAACCCACCACCCCAGACCATCCCCCAAAGCCCTTCCTTCTTGAGCCCCTTTGAAATAATGTATGGCCACCCATATCTCTTAGGAAACTTGCCTCCAACAGACTCTGCTCCTCTGGCTGACTATCTACCTTCTCTTAACCTCCTCCGGGAACTTCTCAGAGAGCATGCGGACCAGATCCTGCCCACCCCTCAGAGGGCCCTATAACAATTTCTATTAAACCAGGGGATCTTGTTCTCCTAAAGGATCTTGACCCTCTCCATTGGGACTTAAATGGACCAGCCCTCATCTGGTCATCCTCACAATGCCCACTGCTGTCAAGCTAAATGGGATCCCCCAGTGGCAGCACCTTTCAAGGATAAAACATTGCCTACCAACTTCAGACTCTTCCACTATAACAAAGGATGAATACTCTTGCATACCGCTCGGCCCCACACAGCTACACCTCTCCCGCAAACTCTCTCCCTCTTCCACTCCTACATAAGTTGTTAGTACTCATCTGGCTCTCGATTTTCTGCCATAAGTGGATTTAAAACACACATAGGGGCAGTGGGCCTAATTCTGGGACCATACATCGTACTTCCCTGCTTCCTTCCCTTGGTTATATGATCTATTAGGTCCATTATAGAGGCTACTACAGAAAGAAAAACACCTGCACATGTAATGATGCTATGGAGATACAAACCCTTAAACCAGGAAAATGCTCTTTAATCCTAGATGCCTCCAGGATCGCCTAGGGGAACTCAGCAGACTTCCCACCAGATGTTACTACAACCTTCTCCCAACACCTGGCTTTGTCTGCAAATGAAGCCTGGGAAAAACCATCAGCCTCTGCTTCTGGGGACCTCACAAATTTCCAAATTCCAGCAGAACCCCCCTTAATGATGCCCCCACTCAGCACAAAGCAGCTAGATCAATCAGTGCCCATAATACCAATAAACGGCTGGAATGTTAGTTCCCTGGCATTCTTGGGGCAGTGGAAGGTCCCAAGGCTAACACCAAAACCAGACCCCCTAATTTGTGATTGCTTGCCGAACTTCCCTGCTTGTTCCCCTGCTTGTTTCCCTGCTTGCAAAATCTCAGGAACTTTCTCAACTAGCTGGGCATGTCGACATGTTCCATCTGGTGATCACAGATAATCGAAGACCAGAGACTTTCTCCCTCCCCAATGGCTTGGCCCCTCCTATAAAGCCCACTACCCACTGCAGCCATACTGCTGCTTCCTGATCTCGAGGGGGACAGCCCAGCAGTCTGTAATAAGTCTTTCTTTTCCACACACCGCACGGTCTTTATTCGGCAGTTCCTTACAACTTCAAAGTTCTGAACATAGAATGTTTTTGTTCCCATCACTGGAAACTTAGGTTGTTTCTATCTCTTGGTTACTGTCAATAATGCTTCTAGCCAAGCACTGGTGGCTCACACCTGTAAACTTAGCTACACCGAAGGCAGAGATCAGGAGGATCAAGGTTCGAAGGCAGCTGCGTTAAATAGTTCACAAGACTCTACCTGAAAAAAGTCCATCACAAAAAAGGGCTGCTAGAGAGGCTCAAGGAGTAGGCCCTGAGTTCAAACCCAAGCACTACACACAAACAGACACACACACACACACACACACACACACAAATGCTGCTAAAAACATGAGTATATAATGTAAATACATAACAGGTACTTAGAAACTGCTTTTGCTAAAAAGCACTGACTCCTCACTTGGGTCTACAAAGTAACTAAAAGCAGGTAAAAGTCTGACATCTCTTTATTTCATTTTGCATCTGTTTCCTTTCATAAGGAGGACAACCAAAAGGATTTTGGTGCTTGCTGGCTGCACTGCTGACTACTTTACTGTACTACTTATTCAAAGATTCAAACTGACATCTTTTCCTTATTCTCTCCTCCATCCTGGTAAGCTGAAGATTAACATTCTTTCAACTAACCCCCTTATCTCTCTTTGACTAGAGGAAGAAAAAAAACCTGTCAAACAAAACAAACAACTTCAGAGATGTGGTACCAGAAAACCAGGAGCTAAGAGCCAAGTCCACCATGTAGTCTTGAAGCATGTACTGCTTCACACACCCCCAGAGCTGATGCCACATTTCCTCAGAAGCCAGACATTTTCTCTCAGGAGGGTGACAGCATTTTAAGAGTGGATCTCACTGTCCTCCTTATTTACCTAATGAATTAAAAAAAAAATCATAGTATTTGTTTTCCTCAAAAAAACCCAGCTCTCATTACTTATAAATCAGCATCAAGTCCATAAATCAACATCAAGTCCAGAGACTCAACTTTTAGTAAAGACCTTCAGGATCAGATTCCTGCTTCATTCTGTGTGTAGGCATGTTAATATTGAGGCAGGTTAGAATTAGGGAAAGTTTGGGACTGAGAACCCTCCCTGACTCACCTGAAGAGCTCCATTTTAATTACAGTAAGTTAGAAAAAATGGAACTTCCTCCCTCATGGGTGGGGCACCTGAGAATTAACATAGGTGTAAGGAGGGAGTTCCCTCAGATCCTTCCCAACTCAAAGGTCAATTGGGCCAGGTAATGATACATAATCTCTCCCCTCCAAGTTTAAGGTGATAAACCACACTCTCCGCTCCGGGCCCACCAACACCTGGCCCCAGAATTACCCATGCCTCTCCCCACTCACTGATTACAGGATTGGAATCACCTGGTCCCTCCCTTCCCATGGTCTGAGTAAGTTTGAAAAGCACTTGAAGGGAAGCATGCACTATCTCTACCTCCAGATTCCACCAAGGCCCTATAATGCTCCCTTTTGTATTTCCCTTCCCTGACTTTTAATGAACTCCATTAACACCCATGGGTGCTGCCAAGGATTCTTCCCTGTGGGTCACAAAGAATTTGGAGTCTTCCGATCACCGTCTCCACCTGTTGTCTATGATATCACTTAAGGAGTATCTAAAATCTGGTGATACATAAGCTACCCCACCCTCCTTCAAGGCAGAAGTTACAAAAAGTTACTGAGGTGTTTTATTGTCAGGTTTTACAATGTCCTGTGACTCCCACAAAGGTGCCTAAAAGTCTCTAGTCACTGTTCTAAACCTGCAGTCACTTTGGATTCCAGGAACAGCAGGGGCCTCACAAACAGATCACCCCTAAAACAGAAACAATCACCTCAAGGGAAATGGACTATTGTCTCAAGCATAAGGACTTCTTTGGACCACCTTGTAGATACAGAACTCAAATAATGATCAACCAGGCCATATTTTGACCAAGACTGCTTAATAATGCATACCCTTGCATTGTGCCCTAATTACTCCTCTGTGTAAACCTAAAGCTCATGTTAGTACCCTAAAAATAGGCTGAGATGCCCAAATATAGTTCACATTCTCAACACAGCTATCTCAATTAAAACCACCTTTTCATCATTATTTCTATTTGCTTTCTTTGGGGCATGTGGCCAGAAGTGACATAATGGAAGCTCCCAACCATCAACTGGGCTCTGGTTTGCTTTTAAGTTTAACTTTCTCCACTCCAAGATTAGAAAGGTAATGTAACTTCCTCACCTAAAACATACAGGGCAGAAGAAGAGCACCTAAGACTGTGTCACAGTGGCATATGCCAACCCTATACCTATCAGATTATGAACTATCCCCACCCACCTTCAAATCAGAATCCCTTCCCCCAATCTGATGCTGCCCACTTCACAGCCAAGTGGTCAGGACCCAGGACCTGCACCTGTACAGCTCTGGGCCTAAAAACAAGGGACCAATTGTTAAGCCCTTATATGAGCACCTACAGTGACTCTTTGCATTTGTATATACTATCTTTGCTCTCAGTAAGCCCTCTTTAAATACTATGGCTACTTTAACACTTTTCCAGCCTTTCTGAAACCTAATATTGTGTGACAGCAACCTGACTATTATAAATATTAGTAATTATAATGAAAAACAACCTGAAGAACTTGTGATTGCCTTGGTCATGGCTAGCAACTGAAACTGAGTACTCAGCAAAGGTTAGGCCTATGAAACTGATGAAGAATGCAAGTTTGTTGTCATATTAAAAACTTCTGACATTGTGGAAACACATAAACATGTTGGCCTACATAACTGGCATGGTTTACTCACGACAGAACTTCCTAATACTGACTTTAGTTCTTCCTCCTCATTTTTCTTTTTTAAAATTTTCTTGACAATTCTCATGAAATGACTTTTAGAACTAATTCTAGCAAGTTTAAGATGGCTGGTATCTGAGCAAAAGAAATAACCATAAAAATTAAACCAGAGAGGAGCTAGAAAAAAAAAAAATTCCTTAGGTGGGGAAAACCTTTCCAAAATGTGATACTGAGGAAGGCTAACAAACAGGGAAAAATAGCCCACCATGGGACTCCCTTCTCTTAAGCAAACAGATATCCCCATGCTAGACTTTTTTCTTTCACTACTCCCTCAGCATTTCTCTGAGCCATCTCTAGAATGATAAAGCCCCTCTAAGTTGTAAATATCCTGGCAGCTGTAAATACTTTTGTAAGACAGCTTCCAATGGGGTGCCTCTGAACCAGGTTTGCCTGACAAAAGGGAGGTCTGCTCCCAATCTGGCCTCTTATGCAAAGTTCTCTATGTAAGACCTTAGGAATATTGGCCGAATCTCATACATATAAAGACCTGGAAATTAGCATCAGTACATGCACAGAATACCCCTTGCTGTGTGATAAGGCTGTGTTAATGAAACCTGCCAGCCAGGAGTCCTATACTCTCCCTAAGGACTGCCCAGATATTTCCCATCTTAAAACTTACACATCAGTCTTTAAACAAAGGATTAATGCTTCTGAGGGCACCTTGCAGGAGGCCCACTGCTTTTTCTCTTGTGGTGGTTCCTATTACTTTTCTTCCCTTTTCTTTCAATAAGATTTTGCTGTTGTTTTGCAATTCATGTCTCTGTCTGGTTCTCTGTTCAGGTGATACAAAAACTTGGGGTCTTCTGAACTAGTGTCTTCTTAGACCTCTCAGCCCAGTAATATAGACTCTAAAAAACTGGGCTAGAGGTATGACTTACATGGTATAGCACCTGCCTAGCAAGCATGAAGCCATGAGTTAAATCTCCCCAGTACTAAAAATTTTAGTAAGTCCTAACTAAAATTTGTAATTACAACTATCATAAACAGAAGATGAATGAAAACATTTGCTACATATATGAAAATGAATAATCAATGACTTATAACAGCCAGGTATGGTAGCATGGGCCTCTAATCCCACCTACTTGGAAGGCAGAGACAGGAGAACCTTGGTTCAAGGTTATCTTGGGCAAAATTCCTATGAGACTTTATCTAGAAAAGGAACTTAAAAAAATCCAAAAGGACTAGGGGTGTGGCTAAAAGTGGAAGTAGACTTGCTTAGCATGCAAAAGGCCCTACGTTTAATCCCCAGTGCTGAAAAACAAAAACGTTGTATCAATAAAATAAAAAAAAATTGGACAATTTATTACAAAAATCAGAAACCATAAGAGGCAATTCAAGGAACAGCAAATAAAAATGTTGCCAGGCATTATGGCTCTCACCTGTGATCCCAGCTACTCAGAAGGCAGAGATTGAGAGGACTGCAGTTAAAGGGCCTCCCAATCCCTCCCCCCAAAGTCAGTGAGACCGCCCATCTCAACAAACAAACTGGGGAGTGATGGTTCATGCCTGTAATCCCAGCTACAAGGGAGGTATAGGTAGGAGTTTCACAGTCCAAGGTTAGCCCATGAAAAAACTCGGACCTCATCTGAAAAACAACTAAAGCAGAAAGGGTTGGAGGCATGGTTCAAGTGTTAAGAGAGCTTGCCTAGCAAGAACAGGGCCCTGAATTCAAACACCAGTATTGCCAAAAAAAAAAAAAAGTTAATGAAACATACATAAATATTTAAGCTCATTCATATTTTAAAACTATAATAATATAACTTCTCACTTTAAAAAAAATCTGACAAAGAAGCCTAGACAGAGGCTCATACCTGTAATCCTAGCTACTTAGGAGATCCAGAAGATCAAGATTTGAGGTCAGCCTGGGCAAAAAGTAAGCCAGACCCCACTTCAACCAATAAAAGCTGGATAAGAAGATGGGGGCTTTTCATCTCAGCTATGTTCGAAGTTTAAATAGGATTGTGGACAGGCCATGAAAAATGCTAGACCCTATTTGAAAAATAACAAATGACCAAAAAGGGCTGGGGATGTGGCTCAAGTGGTGAAGTGCCTGCCTAGCAAAGAGTGCAAGGCCCTGAGTTCTAACCCCAGTACTGCCAAAAAAAAAAAAAAGAAAAAAAGAAAAAGGGTCAGTGCTAGTGGCTTATGCCTGTAAGCCTATTTGGGAGGCTGAGATCAGGAGGATCATGATTAGAGAGGCCAGCCTGGCCTAACAAGCATGAGGCCCAGAGTTTAATGCCCACTACCACCAAAAAAAACGAATAAATAAAAATTCTGACAAAGATTAAGGCTGTGTTGGCAAAGGTTCAGGAAAACCAGCAATGACCTAGTAATTCAACTTCTAAGAAGTATTTGTATTTATACAAATATGTAATGAGATAATATACAAAGACAATCAAGAAAGTATTATTAATTTGCTCAAAACACTGGGAGAGAAGCTAATTATCTGTAAGAATCTATTAAACAAATTGTGACATTTTTATGCTGGAAATTTTCAAGTGATAGAAAGAATAACTCTTAAAAAGGAGATGTAGCTTCCTTTTTTTTTTTTAAATCTCTGTCTTCTAAATGTTGGGAGTGCCACAACACCTGGTGTTGGATTCCTATTTTCTAACTGGCATACTACCTAAATGTATGAGTAAGAAAACCTAACCCAGTATCATAGCTTTACCACTATTAATATGCTATTGAGGTCCAAATCTGTATCTCTAGTCTTAGACCTTATCTAAAACTCCAGATTTTTACATCCAACTGTCTACTTGATACCATTACATCAATGTCTAACAGGCATATCAAACAAAAAAGACCAGACAATTCTTGGTTTTCCCCATCAAACCTCTCCTTCACACTTAACTAACCATCTTCTCCATTTCACTGACGGGCACCATTATCCGTGCATCAATTAAACAAAAAGACTCAGAAAGGTGGATTCTATCTCTAAACATGAGGCCAAATAAAATCAATGTTTGCCCATCCCAACTGCTACCATCTTAGTCCCAAACCACACTTCTTGAATAAATGATTGTAAAAAAAAATTTCAAAATGAAGCCAGGTGTAGGTAATCCTAGCTACTCGGAAGGATTGTGAACCAAGGCCATCTCAGTCAAAAAGTTTTGGGAGACTTCATCTCCAGAAAACATCTGGATCAAAATGGACAGGAGGTTTGGCTCAAACAGTAGAGTGCCTGCTTTGCAAGCATAAAGCCCTAAGTTAATTAAAAAAAAAAAAAAAAAAAGCACAGACATACATACTTTCAAATGACCTCCCTGCTTCCATCCTTATCCCTGTTCCCTGCTTATACACACACCTTCTATAGGCAGCACAAGAACCATGTTTTAAAATGAAACATCTAACCGGGTGCCGGTGGCTCATACCTGTTATCCTATCTACTTAGAAGACAGAGATCAGAAAGACTGCAGTTTGAAGCCAGCCTGGACAAATAGTTCATAAGCCCCTATCTCGAAAAATCCCATCAAAAAAAAGTTGGAGTGGCTTGAGGTGTAGGCCCTGAGTTCAAGTCCCAGTACCACACAAACAAAATTAAACATCTAGCCAGGCATCTAGAGCCAAGGTAGTACATGCCCTAATCCCATCACTCAGGAAGCTGGGCAAAAAGATTCTGCAAGTTCAAGGCCAGCCTAATACAAAACAGTGAGACCCTGTCTCAAAAACCAAATCAAAACAACTAAACATGTGACTATCATTGCTTTGCTTAGATCTTTTTTTTTTTTTTGGTGGTACTGGGGTCTGAACTCAGGTCCTAGTACTTGCTAGGCAAGTACTCTACTACTTGAGCAACACCTCTTGTCTACTTGGATTTTTAAAAACTATTTTCCCACTGAATTGAAAGCACCTGCCCAGTATAGGGCCCTGACTTCCATTCCCCAGCATCTTATAAAACAAACAAAACAAACAAAAAACAGCAAGAAATAAAGGATTATGAACATGGACTAGTTGAAATAAAAGATGAGGAAAATAATGGAATAGACAAACCAAAGAATAAATTGGTAAGCTAGAAGATTTTAAGCAGAGGATAGTCCCAGAAGGCAATAGGAAACAATAAAAAAGATGAATATTAAAGTAAACAGATAAAGAAATGAGATGTTATAAGTGAAAGAATTCAATTATATGCCATATAATGACATTTCAGTCAAGAGAAGATTGCATATATAACAGTAGTCCCTTAAGATTATAACATAACCTAGCTGTGTAGAAGGCTATTATTATAATACCCTTCTACATAATAATAATATATATAATAATAATATTAATATAATAATAATATATATATATAACATATATAATATGTTAATATTAATAATATAATAATATAATATATAATATATAATATATAATATAATAATAATATAATATAATATTAATAATATATAATATGTTAATATAATATATATATAACATATATAATAATAATAATAATAATATTATTACCTAGATGGTAATCTAGGTTTATGAAAGTATAGTCTATCATGTTCACACAGTGAAAAAAAATCACCTAAGTGACAAATTCAGAGCATATTTCCATCATCAAGAGATGCATGACTGATATAATTACCAGAAAGAAAGTAACTGAAAAAATGACCAGTAATTTTCCAGAACTGATCAAAGATGAAAGACCTAGATTAAAGTGTTTGAAATATACCCTGGCACATAGTGCGGCTCCCAACAAATTAAGCACTTATGTTTTTTATGTTTGTTTGTTTTTGGTGGTACTGGGATTTCATCACTGGGCCTCAAGCTTGCTAGGCAGGTGCTCTACCACCTAAGCTACTCCTCCAGCCCTGCTTTGTGTTGGGTGTTTTCAAGATAGGGTCTCCAGAAATATTTGCCTGGGCTATCTTTGAACCATGATCCTCCTAATCTCTGCTTTTCAAGTAGCTAGGATTACAGGCATGAGCCATCGGTGCTCCACAAGCATTTGTTGAATGAATGAATAAATGAGTCCAAGAGCCAAACAAGACAGGAAATGAACAGTAAAGACACATTATGGTAAAACTGAAACAGACAAAAAACAAAACAAAACAAAAAACCTCAAAAATCTTCAAGGGAGAAACTAAAGTAGGCTAGTAACAGGTAAAGAAGAAACCTACTATGGGATGCCATCTCCTCAGCAGGTCACCCCCATGCTGAATTTCTCCTAGTCTCCTCACAGTGCCACCCTAAGACATCTCCTCAGTTGTAAATTCTTTCAATTGTAAAATTCCTCTGCAGCTATAAGTTTTCCAAAAGACAAGAGAATCTCTTGGCCAGTTCCCAACACAGACCCACTAAAGGGAAATATGTACTCAATCTGACTTCTCAGGTAAAGCCCTGTATTTAAGAACTTGTAAGTACTGGCCTCATCTCATACTTACAATTAAAGACCTGGAAATCAGCATACATACATTTGCAGAATAAGAAGACCTTGTCAAACAAATGTGTCAATCACCCTAGCTCGCCCTGTAAAGACTACCCAGATTTTTTCCCACCACTTGCCCCTCTAACTTATAAATTGCCCTTTGAACAAAGATCAGGGCTTCTGTGCCATCTGGCCAGAGCCCTCTGCCCTTTCTTTTGTATTGCCTATATACTTTTCAATAAAATTCTACTATTACTTTGCAATCTGTGCAAAGTAATCTACTATTACTTTGCAATTCAACAGATACAGTACTTAAGATCTTTTTTTTTTTTAGTTTTTTGGGTGGTACTGCAGTTTGAACTCAGGGCCTACCCCCTGAGCCACTCCACCAGCCCTTTTCTGTGTTGGATTTTTTTTTTTTTAAGATAGGGTCTCATGAACTATTTGCCCAGGCTGGCTTTGAACCAAGATCCTCCTGATCAACTAGGATTACAGCCATGAGCCACTGGTGCCAGCTAGGACCTAAGATCTTCTCCACCAGGGTCTCCAGAGACCACCCTCTGGTAACAGAACTACTGGATCTCACACATATGAAAAGAAACAAAATTGATACTGGAAATTCCAAAAAGCAACACCCGAGGCAAAACAAGATAGTAGTATTTTCAAAATGTTAAACAAATTTCAAACCAAAATTATTAGTCCAGTATTTTTAAAAGTAAGAGTCAATGAATGGTATTTTCAGGCATAAAAAGGACTTAGAATGTTTACATACAAATAAATACCTAGTTTGCAAATTGCTTTGAGTAGGCACTCAAGTAAGCATAGAAACAGAATCAGTAAATAACTTATAAAGTATATTACATAGAAAAAAAAAGATGGATGGGTAGAAGAATACCCCTAACTAAGGAAGGCTAGGAAATACATGAAGAAGCTGGGACTTTCAGGCTCCATATAACTTTTCCCAGTACATTTCATGTTAGACCTCTCCTCTCTCAACTCAAAGCTGTCCTTGCAGTTGTAATTTTCTTTTTAATTATAAAATCTTAGCAGTTGCAGAGCCCTTTTCAATTGTAAATCCTCTGCAGCTGCAAGACAGGAAGTCTTCGATTATTTCTGAGGTAAAAGACTTATCATACACGTAATGAAAATACCTGAGAATTGTGCCCCATGTTATATGACAAGACCTTGTCAATCAAACCTGTCAATCACCCCAGCCTATCCTGCAAAGATGGACCAGATTTTTCCTACCCTTTGCCCATCCAATTTCAAACAAAGACTGGCCCACCACTGCTTATTATGGTGCCTTTCCTTCACTTTCAATAAACTATACTACATTTTCACATCTCACTTGGATTCTTCTCAATCAGGACGCATGAGCCTCGAAGTCTTCTGACCTGGCCTTTATTTTTTTGACCAGAGCCTTTAGAAACCAACCATCAGTAACATAACCACCTGCCCTAAAATTCTACAGAACATTAATATAACTACTAGGAAAGATGAGGGAAGATAGGGGTGGGGAGGAAGGAGGAGACCAAAGGAAAGTGAGAAAATAATTCAAGTGCTAATATGGTTTAGAAGGAGCACATTAAAAAAAATTGACTCTAGTAAATGAACAGAAATATAGGCCCAATAAATACGTCAAATGCATACCCTTGATAACAAAAGAATATTCAATCCGTGTGACAAAAGCCAGAGATATTTTTAAAATATGGTAAATATAAATAATTTCCAATTATTTACATCAATAAATACGATTTGACAATCAAAAGATAAGAGTTTCAGTCCACTAGCTATTTGGGATGCTGAGATCAGGAGGTTTGTGGTTCAAGGTCCAGGCAAAAATGTTCTTTGAGAGAAACCATCTCAACCAATAGCTGGGCATGGTAGTAGTGCACGTGTCATCCCAGCTTATGGCAGGAAGCCTAAAATAAAAGGATGACATTCAGCTGCCCCAGCAAAACGTAGAACCCTATCTCAAAAATTATTAGAGCAAAAAAGGCTGGAGGCATGTCTCATGCAGCAGAGCACCTGCCTAGCAAGTGCAGAGCCCTAAGAGTTCAAACCCCAGTACCCACATTGTGGGTTTTTTTTTTTTTTTTTTAGATGGTACTGGGGTTTGTACTGGGGTTTGAACTCAGGGTCTTGTACTTACTAGGCAGGTGCTCTACCAACTGAGTCATTTCCCAGCCCAAGTCATACACTTTTTTAAAAAGAGTATACAAAGGACTCTAAGATGGTTGTAAAATACAAGAATAGGAAGAAGAGTTACCAGGGAAATATAAACTCAGGTTGGTAGATGAATCTTTTTTGAGCACCATTTATGAATATTTCTGTCTTCCTGGTCTTCCTTATTCAAGAAGCCCAGTCTTAACTCTCATTCTTAGGCCTGTGAATTTCACCACTGTATTAAAGTTCATATACTGAGGGGTATCGTTTGTTTTCCCTGTAAGACAGGGCTTCAATTTTGTTTTCTGCCATCACTTTTGAGTTCTTTCTCATTTTAAGCACATGCACATTACCCTTTCCTACTTCCAAGCTCAGCTGTATATTTTTATATGTTTTATTTCTAGCTAAAATGCCTGTAGTGGGGACAGGGTGTCCTAGGAATTAGGATTCCTACAGGAAATTCCATGCTGAGAGTGAAGATGGGCCACCTGCAGGAGTCCTGAAGCCAGAAGATAGTCCCTTCCAGGAGTAAGACTAGCTCTTCCTGGTTTTTGTTTCATCTTTTCTATAACTTGTGACACTGCTATGGGGAACGTGAAGACAGATTGAGAAGTTCTCTCTCCCCAGTTTTGGCCAAAACTGTAAATAAATTCATTTTTCCATTTTTCTCTATATTATGTTGCTTTCTCTTAATGAGGGTGAGTGTTTGGATGCACAGCCAAGCTTTATAGCTGAGCGCTCCAGTAACATTTCATATTGTAGCAGTCCCATAACATAAATCAGCCCAATGACATCTTAGGAATGCGGAAGCCCCTGTGACCTGGGAGAAGCAGAGGAACCAGCTCGGCCAGAGGATCAGGAGGTACAGGAGGCCCGCAGGTGCCAAGAATGAACCTACAAGATTCCATTATGAACGATTCTTTAGGTTAGGGTGGAAGCCATATATACCCCACACTCCAGCCCTCAGGGGTTGGGGGGGGGGAGCTGGTTTCAGACAGTGCTGTGTGTCTCTCCACTCAGCCTTTTTTTTTTTTTTAATCAATAAAGTTTCTTTCCTGCCTGTAACTCTGGTGCTGCAGCCTCTTATTCTTAAGAGAGTTCTGAGAGCAAGAACCCTTTAGTGCGTCTGTGGATTCCCTCATGACATCTCATGCCCGTGACATTTTGGTGACCAATGAAGGGACCCTCTTCTCTCCAGGGTGAAAGGTATCAGCTGTGCCTAACCAGAGACAGTCTGCCTGGGAAGTGACCATGATTTCCGGCATGCCTATGGATTCTGCCTACAGGGAGAGCCCACCCTGCTGTGGAGTAGCCAAAAGCAGAACTCTCTGGCCACCTTCTTTTCTGTCGGTAGGAAGGTTTCTCCTGAAAGCTGAGTGGGAACTTCTCGAGCCCACTAAGGCTTCCTGTAGAATCCAGTACATCCCTCCTTGGAGTGCATTGTGCTGAGCCTGTCCCAGGGTTTATACAGGACTGCTCTACTGCCACATGGGCAAGTCTGAACCCTCCAGCTGCCAGGCCTTTTCTCCATCTCTCATTTCTGTAGTATGACCCAATGACCCTTTTGGCCCTGACAAAACTGGGTGACCTTCCTCAGGGACTTATAGGAGACACCATGCCTTCGTTTGGTAGGGAGATTAATAAAGCATCTTTTCCCTTAGAAGTTTCCCTTCCCTTTACAATCCCCACTTTTCCTTGGATGACGTATGTTCCCTCTGACTGAGTGCCAATTTTGGGGGTTTTTAATGACACCTCACCAAGCACTGCCCTCCCTTACACCCCTGCTGCCCCATCTTTATACTTCAGGACTGCCTCAGTAAATGTATTTGCCCTTTTGTTACAACACGCACCACATAGGTTTTCTCCCATGGCCACCCCCAGAGTGCACAGGAGACCATATTTTCCAAAAGCACATCCTTTCCTCTCAGTCTTCTTCAGAAGACATGACTGATCCCAGGCTCACCCAACACCCCCCTGGCCTTCTGTGCCCTTAGGTCTCTCACTGAGCCCTTCCTCTGGCGAGCTCTTTTTGAAATGGACACCTTCACTAACTGGAGACATTATAAGTACTGGGACTTTATGGCTAGCAGGGTGACATGTGGTCCGGGCCATGCTGGTGGGGTGACCACAACCGGAAGGCCCTTTCAGCTTTTCCCTTAGTCTTGGTCACAGACGGCAAAAGGGACAAAATGAAGGGGAGAGGATGTTCTTCCTGAGGAGGGATTTATCGGGAAGCAGATAAATATGAATACCCTCTCCATTGTAGATCGCATGTTCTTTTTCCAGATGGGAACATCCTCCTCTCAAGTTCCAGAGGGATCTCCCCTTGCCTGCCTGCTAAAATGTTGGAAGGACATCGATCCTGACAACCTTTGCAAAAAGGCTTCGATTTTCTTTTGCATTCAGGCCTGGCCCCAATATCCCCTTGGAGATCAGGAAAAATGGCCTGAGGGCAGGATTCTTAACTACAACACTATTCTCCACTTAGACTTGTTTTGCAAGAGGGAGGGCAAATGGACAGAAATCCCCTACGTGCAGCTGTTCTTTTTCCTTAAAGAACATCCCCAATGGGTGAAACGGTGTAAGGGAGGTACTCAAACCCTGACCATGGTTTGTAAAACCACACCTAAAGAAGGGGATACCTCTAAGACACCCCCAGTTACCTCTAAGAAAGCCACTTACCCCTCTCCACCCAAGGGAAGTAAGAAGAGTGGCCACCCAACCCCCACAGCTTGCTTGCCTCCTTTTTCAGTGGCTGTCAGCTGCTAACTCCTCCAGCTGGACAGCTGCCCAGAAAGATTCCATGTCCCCTTCAGATTAAGCAAACTTAAGGAAATTAACGGGACTTGAGCAGCTTTACCAATGACCCAGATCGTTACATTCCAGCCTTTATTACTGTTATCCAAACTTTTGAACTGGCTTGGAAAGATGTCATGCTGCTCCTAGATCAAACCCTCACTTTCCTGGAGCAGCAAAGAGGCCTGGATCAGGCCACTCAGGCAGGCAATGATTATCACCTATAATCATTATAAGGTGATAATGATCCTCTGTTAAGCTGGCATCCCTAGAAGGGGAAGCTGAGGACCCTGGAGTCCCAACTCGGGCCCAAGCGGTTCCCAGATGGATCTCTGAAGTGAGGCCAACGAATGGGCTAGACACTATTTCATTCACCTCACCACTGAAGGTTTAAGGAGGGCTAGAGTCAAACCCCTTAATTACTCCCAGGTTTACTGCTGCCCAACAAAGACCCAATGAATCCCCCACAGCCCTCCTACAGCATCTAAAAGAGGCCATTACAAAACACACCACCGTGGATACCAAGTTGCAGGTCAGGAGGTCCTCCTAAGACCTCCTTACCCAATCAGCTCCTTACCAAATCAGCCCCAGAAATTCATAGAAAACTTCAAAAGCTGGTGGCTAAGGGTGACAAAACCAGCTGGTACAGATGGCTATTTCTGTATACTAGAATCAGGACCTTACTAGAAAGAGAGAAAAAGACAGAAGGCACCATGACCTAGTGGCAGGTCTTAGAGAATTCCCCTCTCTACGGGGACCAAATGTCAGGACATGTGTATGTGGACAGGAGTATCCATGGGGGCAGCCCCCTCCAGGACCCTGCCCTCTCTGTAGGGGTAACCACTGGAAGTCACATTGTCCCTGTTCCTACTTGGAGAACAGGTCAGATGGCTCCCTTGAATGATGGGTTCCAGGGGCTCCTGTCCAGGCTCTGGTTGACATCCAGATCGAGGAGCCTCGGGTAGTCCTAACGGTTGCACAGGTCATCTTCCTTTTGGATAGTGGGACCCCCTTCTCTGTCTTCCTTTCTCTCTAGGTCCCAGGTCTAACAACAAAGTCAGTGTTTGGGGCATACTGGGCCAACCCCTAGAATGGTATTTTACCCAGCCTTTGGTGTGCTCTGAGGGAAACCTCCACTTCTATCACTTGTTTCTACTAGTCCCTGAGACCCCTATTCCCATGTTGGGAAGAGACCTCCTGTCCAAACTTAAAGTCCAAATACTACTCCCCCCTATGGAGAATATTTCTGCGTGCCCCTGAGGAACAAGTGGACCTGTCAATCTGGACAGATGGCTCCACTATTGGGAGGGCAAGCACAGCCCCTCCTGTTCAGGTTCAACTAAAAGATCACCTCCACTGTGCTTGGAGGCCCCAGTCCTTGGGGAAGGTGAAACGGGTCCACCTAGCCAAACTGGCCCAGGAAACACATCTTCCCTGACCCAAACTTCTGCCCTTGGCAGTTTCTTCTTCCACCTCAGAAACACCCTGGGCAAGTTAGGTATCACCCCTTGAGTCTCTTTATGATGGTCTGTTTCTCACTAATGACCTCATTCCGGACTGTGAAACAGCCAATCTTACCTCCCATATCACCCAGCTATCTAAGTTTCAACAAATCCTAACTGAGTTACACCAAGGCATCTCTCATGCCCCCTCTTATTCTCCTCCACCCTTTTGTCCTGGTGATTTGGTGCGTGTTAAAATTTCTCACATATCCAGGGAGCCTTCAGAGCCCCTATGGGAGGGGCCATAACCTGTGCTTCTTTCCACCCCAACAGGAGTCCAAATGGCTGGATTGGAATCTTGGATCCACGTCTCCAGAGTCAAATGCTGAATTTCCCCTACCGACATGGCCACCGTTAAACCTGCTCCTGAGGAGACTCACTAATCACGTGAGCCCATCTCAGATCTTAAATTTCTCTTTAAGAACAGTCCACCAGGAAAGTAACTTATCTCAGATATCCTCCCCTATCTCTTCATTGCACTCTCTCTCACTCTAACCATATTCTACACATAGGCCTATGGGTGACTTCTCCCCAAGAGTGGATCTGCCTAACCGTGGGGCTCTAATTTTCAATTTCCTCTTTCTGTGCATTCTACCATCCATGATCTGCCTTATGTTATGAGATTTATACTTCTTTTCCTCCCTGTTCTAATGGGACAGGTCTTTCACCACCACCCATGGACCACCACCATCAACTACCTGGCTAAAATTACTAATCTCACCAACTGCTGGGTTTGTCCCAAGGATCTCTGGGCACAGGACAGGAGTTGGGTTACTGGACTCCCATTTACATGCTCAATCAAACCACTAGGTTACAAGCAGTGGCAGAAATTATCAGCAACCAGACTGCTTCTGCCTTAGAATTACTGGTCAGACAACAGACCCAAATGCATGCCACTATATATCAAAAGTGCCTGGCCTTAGACCATCTTTCTAGTTGAGGAAGGGACCGTATGTGGCAAGTTCAACCATTCAGACTGTTGCCTTCAAATTGATAACAATGGACAAGTGGTAACAAACATTGCTACTGACATCAGAAAAATCGCCCACATCCTCATATAAATTTGGGATGGGTGGAAACCTAACAATTGGTTTGGCAGCTGGTTTTCATGGCTTTTCCCTCTCCTGGGACCCATTGTTGTTATTGCAGCTGTCCCGTGCTTTGGACCATGCCTCCTTAAACTTCTTGTGCTTTCATTTCTTCTTGCCTAGACTCCATCAAACTCCAAATGTTACTCTGCACCCACTCTTACTCGCGTGGACCTTCTGACACCCCCTTGGGTTTGGATCCCTGTCTCCTGTCGGGGCCCTTCTTTGCCCTCTCTCAGCAGAAAGTAGCTAAAGACTGGATTTCGATGTCCCATCTCCCTAATATCAGTTAGGGGCTCCACCCCATAGGGGGATTTGTAGCATTCCTACAACATAAATCAGCCCTATGACAGCTTAGGAGTGCAGAAGGCCCTGCGACCTTGGAGAAGCGGAGAAACCAGCTTGGCCAGAGGACCAGGAGGTACAGGAGGCCCATGCATGCCAAGAATGGACCCACAGCATTCCACTATGAACTGTTCTTTAGGTTAGAGGGGAAGACACACACACACACACACACACACACACACACATACATACACACATACGTATACCCCACTCCAGCGTTCGGGGGGCACCCAGTTTCTGGACCCTGCTGTGTGTCTCTCTGCTCAGCCTTTTTCTATCAATAAAGTTTCTTTCCTGCCTGTAACTCCGGTGCTCCAGCGTCTTATTCTTGAGAGTATTCTGACAGCAAGAACCCTTTAGTGTGTCCATGGATTCCCCCATGACATCTTGTGCCCGTGACAATATATTTAAAAAAGAAGTGGATTCCCTAGTCTGGCATCTCATACAGAAGTCCCCAGAATGTTCTCTTAGGTTAAACACTCTCTTAGATTAAACACAACTAAAATCAACATTTACTTAATTTTGTCATCTATGTTATGAAATGATAAAGTTCAACTCACAAGGCTATGAGAAGTAACTGAAATTACATCTGAGCATAATTCCTAGTGCACACAAAGTATTCAAAGGCTGATTTACTACCAACTTTACATTCCACTTAATGAAAGTACATCAGTAACTGAGCATGGAATCAGAGTTCTTAACTTTATCTTGGTTCCAGTTTCTACTGAGCTACACAGAGGCTTTGGAGGTAAAAATACTTCTTCCAAAACTGATCTGGGAAAAAGAAAAGCAACTAGTAAAGGACAAAAATCACAGAAACATATTTCAGTGGCCCTTAAGGGACATTCAATTAGGAAAGTGATCATTACTTTCTCTATTTGATATGGGAGCTCGAAACCCAAGATTCTATTCTGAGATCTATCCACTGACTTTGGTTGACCTCCACCATTTCTCAATATTTGTTTCTTCTTCTTGAAAGTTAGATTAGATGATATGCCAAAATTCAGATTTGAGAATAAGAGCTTTAGAACAATTTAATTTCAAATCCTAATTTTTCTGTGAATGCAAACATGATTGCTTAAATTATGAGACATAAATTGCTATTTATCCCACATGCAAAAAATAAGCTATTACTGACATAAACCCTAATTACTTCCTACTTAAAGACCAAACAGATTGTAAAGATTTTCTCACATTTGAAAAGGGGTTTTGAAAAAATAACAGAAAGGCCTTAATGAATGGTCATGCTTCTTGGATAATTAATGGAACACTCTTCCCCTAAACTACTTAAGCCTCTCAAGTGAGAACTTGGCCTATGTCAAAGACTATGCTTTATCACACTGTCCCAAAGGAAGTAACAGCTAATTTTACCACAATGTTTTCTGTCAGGTATTTTATAGCATTTCCACACAGGAACCTAATAGTTGTACTCTAGATCAAGATATTAGTAATATTTAAACAAAAATCACAAAATTTAACAATATGCAAAAAATGAAAATAAAAATAGGTTTATTTCTACTTGATTTGTTCTAATATCTGTAAGTGTTTTGGACAGAACCCAAGAGAAAAGAACATATGAGATGAAGGTAAGATACTGCTTCAAAGAGAAATAGACAGCAAGAAGAAAATGGTACTTGTATGTTTTCTAACACTAATCCTAGCAATGGTTTTGGGAGAGGCTGGTACTGCTAAATGTTGTATCTTTGAAGAATCTGGGGAAGGTAGATAATTGTGAAGACTATATGCAAAGTGACTTTATAAACAGCCAATTTGGTACAGCTGTATGTCTATATAACCTTCAAATTTCTACACAGGTAAATCCACAGTTATAGTTTATATTTCATTAGTCCAATTGCTTAAAACATAAACAACACAAACCTACTAATCCAAGCCAAGTCTAAGGCAAAATATATTAGAAGAAAATTGGCAAAGTAAAAAACATGAAAAAAATTAGAACTCTAGTATTGTAAAATTTCTAGCAAACTATTTATATTCAATTTTATTTCTTATTTATTTAAACATTTTTATTAGTGTATGATACTTATACAAGGGGTTTTGTTGTGAAATTTGCATATATATTGTGCCCTGATTTGGTTATCCCCTCCATTCTTCACCTTCTTCCCCCAATCTCCTTCTTAAAATGACTTTTGACAGGTTTCAATGCTCCATATTCATACACATATTCGTACTACATATGTGGTACCTCAACCACATTCACTCTTTCCCCCTCTTCATTTACCACCCAACCCCCTGCTAACTTGACCTATTTTTATATTCCTGTCCTTCCCTTCATTGTTTCAGTGTCTGTTTACTGCTCAAGTGGGAATTTTGCCTTGGTATTTTACCAGTAAATAAACTGACCTTCAATCAGCCAAATCTCCTCTGTAACTCCTTTTACCTTTTCCCCCTGTATTGTTCAACAACTTTCAGTGTGTTTCATTGTGCCTAGTTCCTATGCAGATGTAATGTATTTCAGTACTATTCACTCTCTATCACTCTTTTCTTCCTCCCTTTGTCTTCTCTAATAGCCCCACTCTTGGAAACATGTGTATATACGTACATACATATATATATATATATATATATATATATATATTTATACACCACACACATATATTCACAAAGACAATACATATATATGACAATGCTTGTATTTGGATCTATCTTCCACATATGAGAGAAAACATGCACCCTTTGAGAGAAAACATGCACCCTTTGCCTTTCTGAACCTGGCTAACTTCACTTAACATGATGTTCTCCAGTTCTGTCCATTTGCCTGTGAATGACAAAATTTCATTCCTCTTTATAGCTGAGAAGTCTCTCTCTCTCTCTCTCTCTCTCTCTCTCACACACACACACACACACACACATTTTCTTTCTTTTTTTTTTTTTTGTGGGACTAGGGTTTGAGCTCAGGGCTCAATGCTTACAAAAGTAGGCACTCTACCACTAGAGCCACACCTCCAGTTCATCTTGGTGTGGTTATTTTGGAGTTGGGGTCTTGTGAACTATTTTGTACCGGCTAGCTTCAAACCATGATTCTCCCAATCTCAGCCTCCCAAGTAGCTAGGATTACAGGGATGAGCCACCACTGGTGCTGCACTACCACATTTGTTTAATCCATTTGTCAGCTGTAGGGCACCTGGGCTGTTTGCATAGCTTGGCTATTGTGAATAATATTGCAATAAACGTGGGTGTATATGTGCCTTTATCATAACCTGACTTACATTCCTTCAGCTATATCCCTAGGAGTGGTATTGCTGGATCATACGGCAGTTCTGTTTTTAGTTTTTGAGGAAACTTCAAACTGCTTTCCATAGTGGTGGTACTAATTTACATTCCCATCAAGAGTGTATGAGGGTTCCTTTTTCCCCCCACATCTTCACCATTTGTTGTGTTCTTGATGATACAAAACAGGAGTGAGGGAGAATCTTAATGTGGTTTGATTTGCTTTACCTTTGTGGCCAGGGATGTTGAACAATTTCTTCATGTGTTTTTGGTCATTTGTATGTACTTCTTCTCTGAAAATTTCCTCTTTAGTTCATATGCCCATTTCTTCATTGGGTTATTGATTCTTTGGGAGTTTAGAGCTCCCTGTAAATCCCCATTACTAATAACTTGTCAGATTTATAGCTGGCAAGGATTTTTCTCCCATTCTGTGGGCTGCCTCTTCAGTCTGGTAACCATTTCCTTTGGTGTGCCACATTTCTCATTTTAAAATAAGATCCATTACAGCTCTAAAATCCTACCAATCTTTATCTCTTCCCTCTCTTTACTCAACAGAGATGTATCATGAAATTATGTCCAGTAAAGCAACTAGTTGGTCTAGAAATAAATTCTGCTCAAAACTTTGGGGAAAAATAAAACTCAGGGTCAGGTGTGGCAACTCATGCTGCAATCCCAGCTTCTTGGGAGGTGGAGATCTGGAGAATCACAGTTCAAGGCCAGCCCAGACAAAAAGTCAGCAAGACCTCCTGCCACAATCTGAGTCAATAAAGCTGGGCATGGTGGTGCGTACCTGTCAGCCCAGCTACATGGGAGGCATAGGTAGGAGGATTTCTGTTCCAGGCCTGCCCAGGCAAAAACACAAGACCCTACATGGATGCTAGAAGCTTGTGCCTACAATCCTAGCTGCTCAAGAGGCAGAGATCAGGAGGACTGCACTTTTATGCCAGCCCCAGCAAACAGTTCTGGAGACTATATCTGAAAAATACCCAACAAAATGGCAGAGTGTCTCAAGTGGAAGAGCGCCTGTCTAGCAAGCATGAAGCTGAGTTTAAATCCCAGTACCACAGAAAAAGAAAGAAAAACACAAGAACCTATCCAAAAATAAAGTGAAAAAGGACTCGCGGTGTGGTGCAAGTGGTAGAGCACCTCCCTAGCAAGCTCAAGGCCCTGAGTTCATACCCCAGTACCATCAAAACAAACAAAACAAAAATTAAGTCTGCGATGTTAAATTATTTAACTATGGGTATTTGCTTAATTATAATACCCCAGTTTGCTAATGCAATTATTCTTTTATTTAACATTTACCATGTGTGTATATCCCACACAATGGAACTAAAATAAACAAGACACAATCTAGCCTGAAATTTTTAAGGGGCAAAAGATGAATTACCATCTGAAATAAATGCTATTGAGATATGAAATAGGAGCACATGAAGATCACCCATCTCAGGGTGCTTTGTGTAAGGACAGGGAATAAGATGCAGCACTAAAGTAGTCTTAAGCATGACTATGAGGCAGGTAGATACATATGGGGCAGGAATTGAGGAGGATAAATGGTGCACAGAGATGCACGTGCTCATTCAAGAAACCAGGCCATACTGAAGGGAGAACAAAAAAATTGAAGCACAGTAAGATAGAAAATGAGGCTAAACAAAGTAGGGAGGGAATAAACATATCATGCAGCAGCAGCACACTGTCATAACGTAGTTTGAACTTTATGGTTACAAAAACTAATTTAAGGCTTTAAAAAAGCCGTAATTCAAGTAGTGTTCAGAAAGTTGCCCTGACGAAACTCTAGAAGCTGGACTTAAGAATTAGCTGCAGATAAGGAGACTGCTTAAAGTATAATAACCAGTTTCTGAGGTGAGTATTAGAGTAGGCAAGAGCGAGGAAGCTAGAATGACAGCTGAATGTCTAGTACCAGGAATAAATAAAAATGCTTTGGAAATAATTTAAAGTAATTAGCATTTATCCATTGCATTTATCATCTAATGGTAATAAACAATACCTCAAATGTGTAAAAAATAAAATTTTCATTACCTTATTAGATATTTATTAAAAATAGTTTTTAAAAGATTTTGACATTGTGAAACATCTGAGTATAAGGGACTCCATTCTAACAATACATTTAGAGTCTATAAATACAGTCACACAAGAACTTGAGTGTAGAATTACCTATTTACTATCGGTTTTCTATGTATATGTGTTATGTTTTTCCCTTCAGAATGGTTATTCATCTGCAATCAAGAGGGTTGACACAGATGACACAAGAGTCTAAAATTCTAAAAACCAGTTGCTGAGTTTGTTCTAAAACTGTTACAACCTCCACAAACCAGTAGAGGGCTGCAACAGATCAGAGAAAATGGTTATGAAGCATCTCTTGCATTTCTGGCACTGGAAACTGAAAAACTGCCTTACACTGAAAGTAAAAATCTAATAGTCACTATAGTAACTTCACCATCAATACTGGAAAAAGCTTACAGACTCTAATAGGGATTGGGAGCAATCACACAAACCCTAAAAACCAGAAAGAGCTGTAAGTAAGAATTCTGCTATCACTACTTTCATTTTTTTTTTTTTTTCCAAAATGACAATCTGTTTAAAGGGCAAGTAAAACCTCACACAAAGTAACCAAGCCGTGGGAAATCAATTAAAATGAGTTAGCAATTTACCACTTCCTTTCAGACCCCTTGCTCCACACTGCTGCTACAAAACTTTTCTTCCTAAAATGATTATTTTTTAGGTTAGTCTCACAGCTGTTCTGCATATAATGCAGTGCAGAAGTCAAATTTCCCTTTCACTAAATTTCAAGATAAATTTCTACAATATTTACAACTCTCGTAGTCAGACACTCTTAACTGCTATACACAACATTCAACATGCTAAGATGGAAAAGGCTAGGTTTCATTGAATAGATCATACTTGAACTTTAAAGAAAAAGAATTACACAGGACTATCAGAAGAGACTAGCTGCTGCTGGGAAAGTGTCCAAGCAGGGAAACAGAAAGTCACATGGGATAATGAATTAAGGAGAAGTAATAAAGAATTTCAATTGTATTGCAATGTTTAATCTTTAAATTCATTATGCTATTTTGTACCTTTAAAATTACCTGAAATATTTCAATTTTTCAATATTTTAATTTTGCCTTCTTTCCCATTTTCTCTGCCCAAAGGCAAGCTATTATAGCCAATATTTTCAACATATCCTAACACTTACGAGTAAGCCTGGTGACATTCTAAGTACTACACCCAGATACTCCCAGCTTAATCCCAATAAAGACACAATCTCAACTTTACTGCTTCCTTTTAAGATGATAAGCACATACTTGAGCCTTAAATGAAAGCTTAACTTTTTTTTTTTTTTTAAGAACTGGGGTTTGAACTCAGGGCTTTGTGCTTGCAAAGCGGGCAGGCTCTACCACTTGAGCCACACTTCCCGCCCAAAGTTTAATTTTTAACTGCTTAGATGTCTGGCATAGTTTTAACAATGGTACAAAAAGAAAATTCAAACCAAACTGAGATTTAAAACAAAAAAAAAAGGTCATCTTGTTAAAAAGCAGCATTGGGGATGTAGCTCAATGGTACAGTACTTGCTTAGCATGCATGAGGCCCTGGAATCAATCCCCAGCACTGCAAAAATAAATGAGTAATTAAATTTAAAAAAGCAGAAGAGTTAACAATAATCCATGCTGCTACAGTATATCCCTGTGATCCTGAAAACATTTTACTTCTGCCTAAATGCTTTATTCAGTTATGGAGAGCTACAATCAGCTCTACAAGTTCAATGTTAAAGGAAACATTACGTTATTTCTAATTCTTGTAACATTCTATTCCCATCCAGACCAAAATACATCATGGATTATATGACTACTTCAACTGCAGCCTGAAACTCTCACTTTCATAACTTCATACCAAGATTGAATTGCTTTGGGTCTTAACTTTAGGCCTAATCTGCTGTCTCACATTTTATTTCTCTCTCTCTCTCAACTCACTCTTCAACATAAACCTACCTCCAACACTATACACAAGAATTCAGGACAACAATATATTCCAAGGTATTCAAAGGAAAATACACTCTAAATTGATTTAAAGTAATAGTAGTGTGTGTCACTGTTAGCTCTTCCTGCCAGAGCAATTAAGAATTATAAGTTGTTTTCCTGCCAAAGCATGCTGATAAGAATGATAAGGAGAAACAAGGCAATGAGGGACCAGAGCACAGCAAATTCACTGTGTAGCTGTAACAAAATAATACAAAAAGACTGGCACTTTGAAAACTCCAACACCAATGAGGGGGGAAAAAAGTGTGTACTTAGGCTTTTTGTTGTTGTTTGTTTCTGAGATAGGGTTTCATTATGTAGACTAGGCTGACCTTGAACTCAGAATTCTCCACCTTCCCAAATGATAACCAGAACATACAGAGGGCTCGAAAAATGAAACTCCCCAAATATCAATAACCCAATGAAGAAATGCGCAAATGAACTCAACAGAGTTTTGTCAAAGGAAAAGTACAAATGACTAAAAAACACATGATGAAATGTTCAACATCCCTGGTCATAAAGGAAATGCTAATCAAAATCACATTAAGATTCCACCTCACTCCTGTTAGAATGTCTATCATCAAGAATACAAAACAACAACAAACGTTGGTGAGGATGTGAGGAAACAGGAACCCTCATACACTTTGGTAGGAATGTAAATTAGTACAACCACTATGGAAAACAGTATGGAAGCTCCTCAAAAAACTAAAAAGAACCACCATATGATCTAGCAGTACTACTCCTAGGGATATACCCTAGGAGGGTATATCAACTGTATATCCTAGGGATATACAATAAAGGCACCTGTACACCCATGTTTACTGCAGCATTATTCACAATAACCAAACTATGGAAACAACCAAAACAGCCAACAATTGATGAAATAATTAAGAAAATGTGGTATTTATATACATTTATATGGAATTTTATTGTCATAAAGAAGAATGAAATTTTGTCATTTGCAGGTAAATGGATGGAACTGGACATCATCTTAAGTGAAGTTAGCCAGGTTTCAAAAGTCAAAGGCTGCATATGTTTGCTTTCATATGTGGAATATAGACCCAACACAAATACAAACATGATATATACACACAAATATCTACAGGACACGTACTCAAAAGTGGGACTGGTAGAGGAGACCAAGAGAGTGGGAAAAGGAGGAAAGAAAGATAGTGAACAGCTGCATCAGTGGCTCAAGCCTGTAATCCTAGTTACTCAGGAGGCAGAGATCAGAAGGATCACAATTTGAAGTTGGCCTTGGGCAAATTGTTCCTGAGACCCTACCTCAAAAATACCCATAAAAGGGCTGGCATTCAAACACCCCAGTACCATCATAAAACAAAAACAAACAAACAAAAAAAAAACAGGAAAAGACAGAGAATAATAATGAAAAAAATCACATCTGTGTAGGAACGACACAATTAAATACACCGAAAACTGTTAAAACACAGAATGGGGGGAAAGAAAAGAAATGCAGTGGAGGGGGAGTTACATTGACTTAAATCACAATGCATGTACAGGTATAAAACCAAGGCAAAAAGCACAGTGAACAACAAACAGGCACCTAAACAATGAAGGATAAGATCATTCACACTAAGGGGAGGGCACTAACCAGAGGGGAGGCTAAAGAAGGAAGAAAAGAAGGTGAATATGGTTTAACTACTTTCCATACAAGAATGAATATAGAAAAAAAAAGGAATGAATACAAAATTTTTAAACCTGTTGAAATCACCATAAGAAGGGGAGTAAGATAGAAAGGAGAAAAATGGAGGGGATGAACAAATTTGGGATATAATACATATATGTACATGGAACTGTCTTAATGAAATTCCCTGTATAGAGCTATCTGAAATAAATAAAAATGTCTTTTTTCAAAAACAAAGGAAAGGAAAACAGGTCTTGTATGGGGGTAGGTACTAGTGGGAAGGGGAGGATATAAGGAAAGGGTGAAGAAGGGGAAATATGGTAGAAATACTATGTACTCATGTACGAAAATGGAAATATATGACATGCTGAAACTATTCTAAGGTGGGTATGGGGGATAAAGGAGATGGAAGGGGTGACTCTAACTAAGATATATTGTAAGCATTTTTGTAAATGTCACAATGCACCCCAGGTACAACAACAATATGCGAATAAAAATAAAATAATTTTAAATGTAAAAGTACAGTGGTAACATAATTTACATTTAATAACACAAATGTAAGTACATGTAAGTACCTATATAAGTACAGATTTATTTTTTACTGGTGTCTGCAAAGCAAGATAATACTAATGCCTGAAGGACAAGGAGCCATAAAGGGGCAAAAGGACAAAGGAGAATGAATAAGCCAAAATGCTGCCAACCATTCTTGTATACTTTCAATAAGTATAACAGAAACTTGGTAAAGAGGTAATTTTTTCCTGTTCCACTGTAGCTTAAATATAATACTCTTCTTTATTCTTGAGATGTTTTACAAACCCGGGGTTAAATACAAAGTATCACCAATATTAAAAAGGAACCAGCATGGTGGTGCATGTCTATAATCCCAGATACTCAGGAGGCAGAGACTAGTAAGACTCCATCTCAACAAACAAGTGGAGCATGGTCATCTGTAATTTCAGGCAACAGGGAGGCACAGGTAATAGTACTGAAGTCAGAGGCCAGCACCAGGCAAAACAAAAGGGAGGCCTGGCTCCAGTGGCTCATGCCTGCAATCCTAACTTCAGGAGTACTGTAGTTTGAGGCCAGCCCAGGCAAATGGTTCATGAGACCCTTCATTTCCAAAAATAACCAGAGCAATAATGGACTGGAGCTGTGGCTCAAGCGGTAAAGTGCCAGCTTTGCAAGAGTGAAGCCCTAAATTCAACCCCAGTTCTACCAAAAGAAAAAAAGAAAAAAAAAAAAGAGTTGGGAGAGTGGCTAAAGTGGTAGAGCACCTGCCTAGGCAAGCTGAGGCCCTGAGTTCATTCAACCCCCTCCCCCCAAATTTTCAAATTAACAGACTGACACTTATATAGCACTCCTTAACTTCAAGTTAGTTCTTGATTTGGAAATATTCCAGTAACAACTTTTTGAAGTGTTTTCTTAACTAGATATGCAAGATTCCCACTCACATTATATATTAAAATAACATGCAACAGTATCTTACAATACCTAGTATTAGAAGGTCTTTCTTTGCTTGCCAAGTAATTTCTAAACAGTGAAAATTAACACTTTGGAAAAAAGGATTTATTTTAACCCAGGTTGCAAAACTTTAGTATTAAACACTGGATGGCAATTCCAAGTTATAATATTCTTATGCAGCTAGGTGCCAAGACTCAAGCATGTCATCTCTGCTACATGGGAAGCATAAACAGGAGGATCACAGTCTGGGGTGGCTTAGGCATAAAGCAAGACCCTATCTCAAAAGTAATCAAAGCAAAAAGGGTTGGGGCATGGCTGAAGTGGCAGAGTTCAAGCAAGATGTCCCAAGTTCAAACCCTAGTAACTATCCCCTCTCTCCCCAAAACCCTTAATTTTCTAAGAATTCAAATAAAATATTATGCTAAATTATGGTATGAGGCATTCAATGAATTTTTAATTTTCTTACTGTCTTTAATATCATTAACCATCACCACTAATTAGTTGTATAAATGAAGGATGTGTTTAGTATTTTCTTCTTCCCTACTCTATAGCACAGAAAGTGTAACCAAAGAGAAACAAGAGTATATAATCTGAATTTGATGAACATGTCTTTCCTTAGGTTTCTTAATGCTTCTCCTTCATGAGTTAATTTTAAAGAAGTCTAGCCTTACTTCAGATAATTATAACTTAGATCCAATCCACATTCAAAATCATGATATTAGCTAACAAATCTTGTTTTGCCTATCTCACAGAGTTGTAAGATTCAAGAGATTGGCTGCAAAAAGTGCTCTGTGAACTACAAACCACTATAATTTTTAAGGTCCTATTTTTCTTTTATCTTGAGTCAATATAGCTATTTCTAAGCAGAGAGCAAGCCACACATGGTTTTTGTTCTCTGTTAGAAGACAGAATGCTGAAAAAACGTGTAAGTAGGAAGACCAATACGAAATCTGAGAAGTTATGGTGTGCACATAAAACTCCTTCAAGAAATAAGGTAGCTTGAAAAATCTATCTATTGCTAATATTTGTGATACTTCCCCCAATTATGGCCTAAATACAAACTGATAATCAGAAAGGTAAACTACTACATATTTTGAATCAATTTTAGTGCAATAAGGGGATTGGCACAGACCACACAATATTCAGAATTTTTAAAAACCAAAGAAAAAGAAATTATTTCTACCCTGTAATTTATCTTGCTTACTTATCTCAATTTTGAAGCATTTCTATAAACTTAATGTTCTAAAAATTCAAATTCATTTTAAATTTGATAGAATTTTGGAGATTCTCACTAATAAGAAAACCTACACTTGTATGCTATTTCCTAACCTGGACAAACTCAAATTTTCTATTGCTGGGTCTAGATACTTACAAAACTACTAAATAGTTCAGTGAGTTATCTTTTTTTCTTTAGTCACTGTGATTACAGTACACCACTTTAAAATGACTTCAATATTAGGATGGAGTTTGTTAGGATAGCCTGTGTAACAATTATTGTCCTTTTGTAGCTGGTGGGAATTTGCTTTTGGCAACTACTATAACAGTAACACAACACAACTGTAACAGCATCTCAGGCTGGGGATATAACTTCGTGGTAGAGTGGTTACTAGCAAGCAGGTACACACGAGGCCTTGGGTTCCATCCCAAGTACCTTACAAAGCAAAACAAAGCAAAAACAAATCTGAATCAGCATCTCATAAAAAGGCTTGCTGGCCTATCTATGATTCTAATAAGATATTTTTCTTTTCTGACCTTTTTCTTTTCTGACCACCCAGAAGTTAAGAGTAGATGGTCCCCAAGCATTTTTCATAGTCTGAAATTTAAGAAACACTGCTTTAAAACTCTTCAAAGACTGCTCACCACAGGCTGCTGACAGCAGAGCAGCAAAAGAAAAAAAGGCAAAGAGGGAGAGACAGCTAATTACTCTTAATTAGAGGCACAGCACAGAGAAAAGGTTAAGAGGATATGGGAGGCTATTACTTATTTAGCTGGTGAATATCTAACATCACATAACTGTACATAGTCTCAGTTTGCTCTGCTATGTTAGACTAACAGTATCTGTCTTACAGGGTTATGAAAATCATCCGAAATACTTCACTTAAAACTTTGAACACTGACTCATATATTCTAGGTGTTCAGCAAATACTATCTATGATTATCATTACTTTTTATGTTCAAAGTTGTAAATACTGATAATTGATGTAATACTGAATTAACATTGATTTTAGGTATTATCAATAGCAAGTACTAGAGAGGAAAGGCTTTTAAAACTCAACACCTAAGGCAAACAAAAACTTTCAAAAAAATTCAATATATTTTAGACCCACCATATGACCTGAATATGAACTATTCAAAACAGTTTATAACTGTTTATAAAGGAAAAGATCTCATGATATTGACAATCTGGAAACTAGCCAGAAACAAATTAACACTGCTAATAAGAAACTTTCACTATTACTTTTAAAAAGCCACTGTCAAAGAAACGGATTATGCATGTATGAAAACAAGAATGTTTTCAAATACTATATGAAGAAACTTTATATTCTTCAGGGGAATTCTGGATTTAACAACTGCAATTCTTAAAGTGTTCATAAATTGCTTTACTGAGATTAGAACTAAGTGGGGGAATCAAAAAAATGTACCTACAGGGAGCTATAATCTGTAAAATGGCAGGTGCCATTTTACACTGCCATTTTACAATAAAGTTAGGACTAAACACAAAGGTAGCCCTAACTTTAACCAACAGTTAAAGAACTGTATTTTCTTTAAAAATTGTATCAACATTTTTTATCTGTACAAAAGTGTATAGCACACAATAGGCTTTCTCTACAGTTTTCTCATTTGGCCCATCCAACAATGTTTTTGTAGATTAAGAAGTAAAATTCTGAAAGTTACTGTGGTATGTCAAAAAAAAAAAAAAAAAAAGCACTGACTGAGTGGCTTAAGTGGTAGAGGTGGTAGAGTGCCTGCGCAGCAAGCCCCAATTTCAACTCCAAGTATTGCCAAAACAACAAAACATTGTTAGGAAGTGAAAGATCAAGAACTTTAAATCCAAGCTTTCTTGTGTGTATTTCTTTCTTTTTGGGGATTGGAGTGGGAGTGGGGCTTCCTGCTTACAAAGCAGGCAGTCTACTACTTGAGCCACACCTCCAATCCATTTTGCTTTTGTTATTTTGGAGATGGTGGTCTCTGGAACTATTTTCCCAGGCTGGCTCTAATGGCAATCATCAGCCTCCCAAGTAGGTAGGATTACAGGTGTGAGCGACCAATGCTGGCTTCACATATTTTTCAATGTTCTTTCCACTACTCCATAAAACTACTTCTAAAGAAAGAGGTAAATCAGCATCTCACAGAAAAATTTCTAGGCCAAACCATAGCCTAACTTAAGTAGCTATAGACTAGGTATAAGTCATTTCACCTGAGCAGGCCTTTACTTTCTTATCTGTAAAATGAGGGACATGGATGGAGAATTTGAAGTCTAAGGAACAATTTGAGGTTGTAAAGATAAATCTTCAAGTGTACCCTTTACCGGGCACAGACATTTTACAAGTACATTTTGTTAGCAGTGAATTCCAACTCAAAATGTAGCACCAACAGCTCTTGGGCAACCTATTGAAATTATGAGAGAAATTCCTCATGCATATCTGATACATGTTACTTCAATACTTAAGTTTATACACAGGAAGCAGTCTAAACCTCTTATGAACTATGACAAAAATGACTAATTTCTTTAACCATTTTCTTTGAGTGAAATGCTCTTACCAACATAAGAATGGTTTAAAGAAAATTTACGTATTAGTCAGCTAACACCAGAAGACTGAAATATTTTACAATCATTCTTTACAGTTTTTAGATTAAAAATCTTTTCCCGTAAAGTGTTTCCCAGATATCCCAACTGGCTAACATTTCTCCAGTCAACCTCACAGGCCTATTTTCACGTTTTTCAACAACTTCTATGGAGAAAAAAAGTAACGTTGGAATCTTGATTAAAAATGAAAATCTTCTTTTTCAGTTCATTTACTGGTTGGACACTTGTCTCCAAGTAAAATGCTAGCTTTTCTTCTTGAACCAATACAACAGACTGAAAAACGTATTTTCAGCTTTCTTTCCTCTTCTATTTTTGTTCTCTTTACTCGAGTATTCTTCATGGAATACACACCACTTTTCCAGTGCTGCTTAGTTCATAAAATAAGTCTAACAATTACAAATTCTGAGTGACTACAGAAATTATAAAGCATGCTACTTTGAATTTTAATTTTCCTTCCACGAATACACTTAACACTCTGGGTTTCCTTCCAGAAAATCTTGCCCATCTCTGAACAAAATACACACCCTGAAGAGTGAAGTTTGACCTGAGTCAAGCTGTTTTGTAGACTTACAAATTTAATGCAGAAACATTCTTAAGTAGACTCTTTCTCCCAGTATCTATAATCTCCAGAAAAACCATTTCAAATCTTTATACTTTTGCTTTAAAGCCAATTAAAGACTTCTCGACAAGATTACTTAATATAACGTCTTCTTCATACTCAGTCAACGCTATCTTATTTTGCTTTTAAGCCACTTAGCATAAATAGAGCATATGTCCTGACAGTTCTTAGTTAATCTCCAGGAAAAACTCTGTGTAAGACTGAAGAAATTGAAACACATCAGTGCCCCAAATTTTTAACAGCTTCCTTGCATATATATTTTTTTAAAATAAACTTACCCCCAAATCGCTATTTTACTAGCTCGCCTTCCTTTAATAATTTACATAGACTATTCTAAAATAAAAAGGAAGAACGCAGGCTCACTTCAACTTCGGGATTAGAGAAAATCCCAAAGCGTTGCGGATCACTGGATTTGTCACATATTTCAAACACCGCGGTTTAGCCGCGGGTGTTCAGTGGAAATAACTGCTTTAAGTGTTTCCTACGGTTTCAACTGGTGCAATATCGTTAACTTCCCGTCCTAAACTGTTTCTTACTGTTATTATTAAAACAGCTGTCAGCTGGGATTCTGGAACCTCTTTGTACAATCGTTTATTCAACGCTTTGGGATCTTCGAGGACGCATAATCTCGTATTACTCCCCCAAAAAGGATCTAAGGACCCGACGCCCTCTACGAATGTCTGAACATCATTCCAACGGACACTTGAACAACGATGAGATCTGACGGCCCAATGTGGGAAGGGTAGGTCACACTGGCATTTAGGACGGAACACCGGCGCGGCCGCTCGCCTTTCCCCTGGGCTAGCAATTTCTCTCTGGCTTTCACTCACCTCTCCCCAGCCTACCATGCCTCCGACGCCCCAGCGCGCGGGCCGCTCCGAGTTGTCAGCGTCGGCGCATGCACCGCAGTAGGAGCAGGGCGCGCGCGGAGGGCGGGCGCGCCCCCGCCCTGCCGTCCGGCCCGGTGCGATGACGGCGCCCTCTCGGCCGCGCTAGCTCGCTCGCACTCGTTCCCGACCGCGCCATGTTCCGGTAGGCGGCGGCCAGAGCACCCGCACCAGCCCCCGCCCTCCCCTCGCCCGGCATTGACTCCACCTGCGCCGCGGCCCCTAGGAGCGACGGCAGGCACGACATACCCTCGCCCCGGCCACTAATGGCCTTGTCACTGTCCGGCCGACAGTGCCGAGGGCCGCGTCGGCCGGGCGGCGCCTGGTGGCTCGGGCGGGGTGGGATGGGTAGGCAAAACGTGAGCCCTACCTGGCTCTAGGGAGGGGTCGGGAACCACGCAGAACTGTGGGGTCTCCTCCCAGGCGCCGGAATCAGACTCGAAACCGCGCCCTCCTTCCTCCCTTACTGTCGCCACGCCCCCCTCGCCCGCACAGACCCTATACACAGCGGACGCAGGAGGGTTCACCCCCTGAACGAGTGCCTCCGCGTGGTCGTAGCTGTCGGTGTCTTAGTCGCCGCTGCAACCGCCCCTAACGCCGCCGCGGCCAGGCTTGAAAACATCTCCGGTCTCGGTCAGTCTCTCACCACAGCCTCCTCGCTCCCGGGCAGCGTCCCCGACGATTGGCTGCGGCACCGGCACGTGACCACAGTGGACACGTGACTCCCACGGGCACGGGACCCGCGGCGTGACCACCCCGCCCCCCGCACCCCGCCCCGCCTGCGGCTCTCAGGAGATGCCTAGCAAGTAATGACAGGGAGGCGGGACGTGCCGAGCGAAGTGGCGAGGGACGCGGCCCGGAAGTTCTTCGGCCGCCCTGGTCCGCCTCCTTTCGCCGGCTTTGCGGAGGAAGTGGAAGCGGAACTTGAGCGGCGGCGCAGGCGCCGGCGGGCAAATGGACCACAGTCTGTCTTTGCGATCACAGCATTAACTATTTCTAAAAAATCTGTGGAAATGGCGGCGGCGATGAAGAGGCTACACGTAGGGTATTCACGTTATTTTTGTAGGGCGGGGTGGCCGAGTTTGTGGGCTCGGAGGCGGGAAAACGACGTTAGGACCACGGTTTGAGGCCGAGGTCGGGGCAACCGCAGATCGCTTCGCTGTGGGGCGGACCAAAGTGGGGTTGCGTATTGGCGCGACTTTGCACCTGCGCCTCTGTCCTGCCGGCGTAGTAGCGTGCCCCTGTGGCGAGGGTCTTGGGCATGCCCTCTCCAAGCCACTCCTTCAGTGATCTTTTAAACCAAAAGTTTCAGTACATTTTCCAACATACGGTATTGAGGATTTCAAGGGAACTGCTCAGATACCAACGGAGGGTGTGTGAGAAAAATTTACTCAACAGCATCTTGTACTCCTTCTGGATTCTTTTTATAGAGAGATAAGTCTGCAGCAATCTGTACATGCCTTAACCACCCAAGGTGTTACATATATACTGACCTGAAAACCATCTCCTTCTTCGTGGGCTCTGAACTTAAGAATCAGTTTGTGCCTTAATATGTACAGTTATAGCTTAACATTGTCCTTTATGTTACTAATAAACTGAGTTTCCGTATGACGTTCAAAGAATAAATTCCAACAATTATATAAAACATTTGAGACCAGGATTTTTTTTTTTTCTTTTCCTTGGCTCCTTACTTCTTGTATACAACATTAGGTTCAATATAAATAGTGAGAGAAGTGGAATAGTGCTACATTTAACTTCGTATGTAACCATAAAATGTGAAGAAACATAGTTGTCTGTGAGAAGTCAAGAGGGCTCTAGTTTGGAAGATAATATGTTACCTTTTTGAGGACCTTGAAAAATTACTGTTATTTATTGTTTTGCAAAACTAATTTTAAAGGACACACGTCCATTTTTTAGGTATCATAATTACTAGTAAACAATTTGTTCCAAGAATAAGACCAGTGACTTTAACCTTTAAACATGATTCATCCATGTATTAAAAGTTGGCTCTTCTTTCTCTTAGTTTACAAAATTAATGTACGATAGCTAAACCATAGTTTAGTTCCGAGTTTTGGTTTTTTGAGACAGGTTCTCCCTATGTTTCCCAGACCAAGCTGGTATAGCTTCTTTTGTTAAAGTGAACTTAATAAAAGTTTTATCCTTTCTTGTAAATTGTAATATCCATTCTACTGAAGAGTATATTTTGCATGCCCACCAGCCTTTCCAACTCATGAGTATACTTTCAATTTCTTTCTCATTAATTTTTTTGTATACTTGCAGTTTTAGAAAATAACCAAAGATAATGTCAAAGTGTTTTAAATTTTTTTTAAAAATGGTAATGCTTCTAGAGAAAACTACCTTTTGCCCTTATTTTATCTACACTGGGATTAAGGTCTTACTTACCATTTGGAAATACAGTGACAACTGGGTGCTGTGAATATTAAAATGTTTAATGAAAGTACTAACATAAACGAGCCACAAAACTTGACTGTGGTTAAACGCAGGAAAGTAGGGCTGGAGGTATGGTTCAAGCAGTGGAGTGCCTGGCTGCCTGCTTTGTAAAGGTGAAGCCCTGAGTTCAAACCCTAGTCCCACCAAAAAAAAAAAAAAAAAAAGATGGGAAAGCAAAATATATTTGAAATTTGGCAGAATTTTTGCTTCACAACATCCTAATATTATTGATAAAAGTAACATGGCAATTGACCTGAATGACACTGGAGTAACTCTTACATAATAAAATATTAATAGAACTTAAAAATGGTGCTGTCATTTTAACAAAGTATTTATAACTGCAAGTTACTAGATTACCAAGATATATACAAAGCGAATAAGCAAACAAAATAAAGTTAATGTATACAGAAGATTCATATTTTATTTCTCCAGTGACATATTTAGTTGAATATAAATTAAAGGCCTGCTTGCACACCAAAGCCAGGTCCTTTGGGTGGTTCAGACAAAGAGGTAAGACCTCCAGCTGGCTCACAACAGAAACGTCCACTCCTGAAAAAGAAAGCAAGTAACATTAAGTTGACAACTAATGATTAACATTTGTAAATTTTTATTTTAAAACTTATAATTGTTACAACAGCCCAGTTAACTATTGTTCTTCCCCCAAAGAACCACCATTAAATTATTTAATCCAAACTTTCAATTGCTGCAAGATTTTCTTTTCCAAAAGTTAAACAGGAAAAGACAGTGCAGCACATATGCTATAATATGAAAAGATGTATCAAAACTCACTATAAATAAAAAAATACATAATCTAAGTAGTTCTCATGCATTAAGCAGTGTACATACATTAGCTCATCTAACTTATATAACAATGTCATTAAATAAGTGAAACTAGCTTTATTTTACAGATACTGAAACCAAGATTAGGGGAATTAAAAATACATATGCCCAAGGGCCAGAGCTAAGAACTATAACAAAAATAAACCCAACTCCAGAAGACATATTTATTCCTTTTATACTTGAGTTTTCTTTAGAGTGAAAGAAATCCTTTGTTACAGTGAATAGAAAAAAAAAATACACCTGTAAAATGCATTTGGAAATAAAAACTGGATTCCTTCATCTGAACTTTGAAGATGCCCCTTAGGAAAGCGTGGGTTTTTTTTTTTTTTTTTTAAAGTCGTACTGGAGTTTTAAATCAGGGCTTCATTCTTACTAGGCAGGCATTCTGCCCCTTTAGCCATACCTCCAGCCCAGAAGCAGCAGACTCTTAAGTCTATATTACTTTTGAAGCCTACATTAGTACTAACTTTTTGTTGTTTAAAGGTTCCAGGCTGGAATGACCACCACAGCCACAAAGAAAAAAAAAAAAAAAAAACAGGTCCCAATGGAGCACTCTATGAAGAGACAGAGTACAAGAGACTCAAAGAACCTGTTTTTTTACCCCCACACATACTTTCCCAGGCTTTCCTCTGCCCTGTTTCTAGAGCCCAGGTTAGCACCTCCTCCACAGGATTTCATCCGCTACACATGTCCCCCATTCCCTGGCTTCGCTAATTTATCTTGTTCCTGCCACAGACTTTAACTTAAGAATTTAATTTATATCTTTTCAATCCCTTTTGGCTTTACCGTTCATATTTTTTTATCTACACTGTAAGTCCCACTTTTTGTTTAGGACACTAGAAAATGACACTACATAATCATGAGATCTTTCAATCTATCACAGTACATAATACAAGGAATTAAGTAATGTACTATAATGGCTATTCTGGCTATAAAGTCAGAAGTTAGTAATATATTTGCAGTGTAAGGTTTTTTTTTTTTTTTGGTGAGAATGGGGTGTGAACTCAGGGCTTCAAGCTTCCAAAGCGGGCATTCTATTGCTTGAGCCACACCACCAGCCCACAAAAAGTCTGTCCACTATAAAAGTCAGATCAAAAAGCTGTCACTCTACAATAGCTGTCAGAGCCTAAAACTGACCTATAATGCAGGGTATTAAAACTTAAAAACAATAAAAACCCACCAGCTTTTGGCTTTGTAACTTTTAAACAAAAACTAGTAATATACTTCCTGCTCTTTAATTCCCAATAATGAAATTAATTTATTTTGAGGAAACTTTCATTTCCATTACTAGGTTCCACTGTGCTTTAAGCTCAGTTACCCCTTCAAAATTTTTTCTTTATCTACAACTGTTCTCTTGCTCAAATGTCAGAATGGAATGTGATTTAACTATTTCATTTTAGAAGTCTACTGAATGCTAAGCAGTTGGTGTCTTAAAGCATCTTGCCAATTTGGATATGGGTCTTTTAAAATTAACGAGCTGCTTAATATTGGTATCTTTACTAACACAAAGGAAAAGAATACACTCCAAAATTTCCTAAAGTTTGTTCCATGAAAATTTTAATCACACCAATATACTTTAGAGAAAAAAAACAAGGGACCTAGTGAACCAGTATATCAGGCTACAAACCTTTCTTTGCCATTCCCACAATAAGTGCACATTAAAATAGTACACAGGCTACATACTCCTTCAAAGACACCTGTAATCACTTAGTAAAAGTTATTTCGGGGGAGGGGGGCAAAGAAGAATGCTGGAGGGGGGTGAATTCAACGATGACCCAAATACAACAATTTTTTAAAAAGTGATTTCCTGATACTACATACTTATTGACACTGTTTTTATGAAAGTGTTTTTCTTTTAACTATCAGTAACACACACCCATACCACTGCCTCTATTTGTAGTATTAAAAACCCAAAGTGACTTTTATTGTTTAGAATCATCTATCAGCAATTGCACTAAAACTATAGCCTACCTTCTATGTTTTACATTTTGGATAATACCTGAACCCCACCAAATTCTGTAAAATATATATTTATAAAATTAAGTATGAAGAATTTAAATTGGATTTAAAATTAGTTATAAACAAATCTACACTGAAAATAATTGTTATTTATATGGAAATAAAGATTAGGAAAAATATTTTAAAACAGAAATAAAGAGCACAGCATAGTTCTTTCAGGTATCAAAATACTGTATGGCCATTAAAATCTTCAAATGACTTGAGATAAGGAAGTTTATATGAAGTAAACAGAAAAAAGTACAGAGATTATGACTAAATAAAACTATGTAAAAACTGTTTCTAGTATTAAATACTCTTAATTTTGAGCTGGGCACCCCGTGGTTCATGCCTATAATCCTTGCTACTTGGGAGACTGAGATCAGGAGAATAGCAATTCAAGACCAGCCTAGGCAAATAGTTTGTGAGACCCCATCTCCAAAATAACCAGACCAAACTGCACTGGAGGTGTGGCTCAAGTAGAACAGTGTCTGCTTTTGAAGCCCTGAGTTTAAACTCTAGTCCCAAGCCCCAGAAAAAAGAGAATTTCAAGTAACTGAACACTTAGATATAGAATGATAGTTTGTTTAGCAGTAAAATTTCATGTTCATAATTGAAAGAAAAAGTAATTAGTGTAACAACTATTGGATGGGAGTAGCTACACAGTGGATAAGCTGAAAACAAGCTAGACATTCTAACTGACTATAAGTGTCATTAATGGTTGTATATATTCTCATAAAGATGTAATGGAAAATGCACCATTAGGCAAATTTTTTTTGTCATTTCTGGTACTGAGGATTGAACCTGAAGGCCTTGCACATGCTAGTCAAGTGCTGTGCCACTAAACTACATTCCAGCCTGACTGGGCAATTTTGACATTGTACATTGCATACTCACACAAACCTAGAGAGCCTAATATACCTTGGCAGTATCATACCACAGATCTTAGGCTACAAATAACACAATGTTAAGCATTTAAGCACAGAAAAAATACTATAAAAATACTAAGTAACAGGAATTCCTCAGTTCCATTGTAAGTTTTTTTTTTGTTTGTTTGTTTTGTTTTTTTTTTTGTGGTACTGGGGCTTGGAGTCAACGGCCTTATGCTTTTTAGATACGCACTCTACCACTTGAGCTACTCTGCCAGCTCTTTTTTTGTGTTGGATATTTTCAACATAGGGTCTCCTGAACTAACTGTCCAAGGTTGGCTTTGAACCACAATCCTCCTGATCTCTGCCTTCTGAGTAGGTAGGATCACAAGTGTGATCACCAGCACCCAGCTCATCATAATCTTAAGAGACCACATTGTATATATACTCCATTGCTGGCCAAAATGATATTATGTGGTGTATGACTGTACTGTGAGTAGTCTCAGTATCATAAGACAACTAGAAATTCCACAGCAAAGGGAGACCAAAACTATTGGATATTCAATCTCACAAAAAGATTTGGGAAAGACGGGATAATTCTTTAAAGTAACTGTAGAACTATCTTTTGGAGGAGGTTCTAAAATTATCTTGTGCTGGATGCCCATGGCTCACACCTGTAATCCTAGCTACTTAGAAACTGATATCAGGAGGGTCACAGTTCAAGACCAGCTGGAGCAAATAGTTCTCGAAACCCCATTTCCAAAAAAACCAGAGCATCCCAGTGCCAAAAAAACCAACCAAACAAAAAAACCACAACAAAATGAACTGGAGGTGTGGCTCAAGCAGAAGAGTGACTGCTTTGCAAGTGTGAAGCCCTGAGTTTAAACCTCAGTTCCACCAAAAAAGAGCAGAATTAGACATTTAGGTAGAAATTAGAGGAAGACAGACTTTGGGTTAATCCTTTAGCAATGTGAATTTTTAAATAACAGATTTCTATTTGTAAATTATCCTTCTCTATAAAAATTTATGTAGCTATCAGATGATTACCTGATAGGGTAATTTTTGGTTTTCTGGGCAGTACTAGGGACTGAACCCAAGGCCTCATACATGCTAGGCAAGCACTCTACCACTTCAGTCATGCTCTCAGCCCATCTGATAGGACTTTAAAGACTTAGGGTATCCAAGGTTCCTGCTAAGACCTGTGAACTTACAGCATAACTTCCCCCCCCGCCCCCCAGTACTGGGGTTTGAACTCAGGGCCTGCTACTCCACCGGCCCTGTTTTTGTGAAGGGTTTTTCAAGATAGGGTCTTGAGAACTATTTGCCTGGGCTGCCTTTGAACCATGATCCTCCTGATCTCTGCCTCCTGAGTAGCTAGGATTACAGGTGTCAATCACCAGCATCCAGCAGAATAAATTTTTTAAAAATTAATTTTATGTGAAAGATGAATTCAATTTAGGTTAAGCCATTAAAATTTATTATATGAGAATATAAGCATACCTCGGCCCAGGTTTTGGAATTTTCCCAGCTTTGAGCTCGTCAATAATTTCTTCAATATCCTTAGATGTCAGATCCTCCTAAAAAAAATTTATAGTAGTCACTGAAATTATTTCCTACTGCTGAATCTGTATAAATTCTAATACCAATTAGTTTACTGTCTATCAAAACTCACCAGATAGTTACCAAAATAGTAACAACTAAGTAACTCCAATTATAGTATACACTACCGAGTGTAAAATGCAGCAAGAGCTCTAACTGAAGAGGCAGTAATACAGAGTGTGCTTGAAATGAAACATGTACATTTGAGTCCTGGTAGCTCCACTACTTGCTAGCTAGTAATCTTGGACAAGTTACTCTTGGTCTATTCAAGTTTGTTTATTTGTAAATCTAGCTGAACCTGTTTTTAAGGATTTAAAATGAGAAAATATAAAGCAGAACAGTACCTAGACACAAGTTGAAGAAAAGGTGAGATATCAATAATAATCAGTACCAATAGTTATAGTGACTTATAAGCAGTGACTTACAATGCCTAATACCCATCCCTAATCAACAGATCTAACTCCTATTAACTGAAAGAATCTCTAACTTTTGGACAAATCTACTGCAGGACACTGTACTTAGACTGATAATGCCTCAAAGTCTTGACTAATTACTATCTAAATTGAGAAATACATATGCAGAGGCAAAAACTCAATGAAAACCGAGGAAGACAAGTGAAACACCAAGCAAATTTGACTTCAGGTTTCAAAGATGAGAGGGTAAGTGTAAACTAGAAATTAATCTGCCTCTTAAAGAAAATCGTTACTCTGGAACCTTTTGTACTAGGGAGTCCGGGAGGCCTAGGGTACAAGGAGATGGGCTTTATTGGGGCCAGTAGTACTTCCTCCAGGAGCAAGAAAGAAGCAAAGCAAATCCCTTTCTGAGTTTTGGTTTTGGTTTTTTTTTTTTAGTGGTACTGGTGTTTGAACTCAAGACTTCATGCTTACAAAGCAGGCATGCTAGCACTTGAGCCACACCTTGTTGTCCACAAATCCGTTCTTGAAGGCCTATTAATACAGACCCCGAAGAATTTCCAGAAACAAATTTCTAAGAAAAACAAGCTAACAAGATATCACAAATGAAAACCATGATAAAATTAGGGTGGCAAGCAATTAAAAAATGCTAACTAGAAAACTCCACACATTTGGATATTAAATCATTTCTAAAAAAGTTACAGGCCAATGACAAAGAGGTCAAATGTAAAATTAGCAAAATTTGTGAGATACAGCTAAACAGTACTTAGAGGTATGACATTTTAAAATAAACAATTTAACATACTAGTTTGAATGTATTTACATATAGAAAAAAGCTTTCAAAATATGCATATGCAGAGTAAGACTAAATTTATGGTAGTGAGTATCTTGCAATGAGTAAGACTAAATTTATGGTAGTGAGTATCTTGCGATAAAAGGAAGTAACTTAGGATTTGAGATGGGAGTGCTTTACCTATATCTGTAATTTTTTTCTACAAGTAATAATAATGATGATAGTGATGATAAATACCTGGAAGTAAATATGGCAAAATGTTACTTGGTTTGTATACCAGGGTTATTTTTATATTCATATATAAATGGTTAAATTTTTTATAATTAAGTTTTTAAAATTAGTCATGTTCTGGAAAAAAGTGCAAAAAGAAGATTTTTTTGAAACTTATATATTTGTGGTAATGGTTTCTTCTAAGTGAACAATTCAGAAAACTACATCTACAAATATTTTAAAAATGACATCACAAAGAACTTTAGTTTACATTAAGTGGGATACTCACATAGTAGTTATCATTTATTTGAACCATTGGTGCATTTACACAGGCCCCTAAACACTCCACCTCTATAAGAGTGAAAAGTTTGTCAGGCGTAGTCTCCCCAACCTTTATTCCTGGAAATATAAATAATCACTATAAGGATCAGGTTACAGCTTAATAGCCATGTAGTATAAGGGAACTCCAAAACAAAAAATAAAACCCATTCTGTATTACAGCAGTATAAAGAAGTATTTAAGAACCTAAAACTTCTTTCAAGAACAAAAAAAGAGCAAGGCAAGGTGTTGCACACTTTTAATACCAGCACTTGGGAAGCAGAAGCAGAAGGATTTCAAGTTTGAAGCCAGTCTATTATTTCTTAAGTGTTCTTTTAAAAACAATACAATTTGGGGGGCTAGAGGCATGGCTCAAGTGGTAGAATGCTTGTCTAGCAATCTTGAAGCCCTGAGTTCAAACCTTAGTACTGCCATAAAAATAGAAAGAAATAAAATTTTGGGACTCATCTCCAGCATTTATTTTTATGTAACAGTGCATCAGACTATTATTGTTTTTACTTTGATTGTGATAAAACTAGACTACTAGTATCACAGTCACACTATCAGATTGGCAAAGATTCAGAAAACTCCTAATGTCTGAAATTTTTAAGGAAGTAAGGAAAATGAGTACTCTCATACATTTAGGGAAGGCATTTTGGCAAAATATGGTAAATTATGACCCAACAATTCTTGTAAACCACCTCAGTATGCAACAGGGTAAGTGTACAAAAACGCATGTATGCAAAAGTAACTGTAGAATAATTTAGTTTATAATAGAAAAATGAGGGAGACAAACATATTGTACCGACATGATCAAAAATAAGGTGTCAAAAGCAAGCACAGACATATTACATTTATGTACTAATTAAAAGATACATAAAATCTGTAATTAACATACCAGTTATTAGAATTTATACCTTGGAGGTGGGATTTTGGGGCCAAGTTGGACTTTCTGCTTTATATATTTCAGTAACTGCCCAACTATATTTACAACATTCAAGTACGTCTATTCAATAACAAATTTTAAAGTTACTTCCTTTAACTCTATTTTTTCTTTTAAATTTTTTAGCTGTAAATCCTTTACCCTATAACCCCAACCTGCACAACAATGTCAGTTTTGTATGGAAAATGCCTATTTGTTTTATAAATACTACTATAATACTATAAATACATCTATTTTAAATTTCCCTCCCCAAGAAACCTTCTTGCTATGCTCATATTTTATTTATTTCTAGCTTCTTTGGAAGAACACATGGACAATACAATTGCTTTTTACATACCACATGCTATCATAAAATAAATGAAGCCATTTACATTTCTAAACAATGTAAAATGCCTCTAGAAGGTCTTTACAAACATATTTAAAGATTAAAATAGAAAAAGGAAAAAGTCAGATTTGAGACTGAGAATTACAAACAAAACAGAAAGAAAGGTAAGCAAACAACAGTAAGACAAATTTACTGGAAAGGTAAATAAATATACATAGTAAAAAAAAAATAGATGGCAGAAATTTTTAGGTATAAATACATGAAACCTACAAAGACAACTCTAGGGTTATAGGTGTAGCACAAGTGGTAGAGCACCTGCCTACCAAATATGAAGTCCTAAGTTCAACACTAGGACTAACAGGGAAAAAAAATTCTAATTTTAAAAGTTATAAATATTGGCTGGTGAAGTGGCTCACATGGTAAAAGTGCCTGCCTAGCAGGCATGAGGTCCTGTGTTCAAACCCCTGTGCTGCCAAAAAAAAAAAAAAGTTATAAATATATATAGCCCATACCAAGCTTTTTCTGAATGGCCTCCAGTATGCTGTCAGAATTTCGAAGCATGCAAGGTGTAGTAGTACAGACTTGAATGTGATACTTCCCAACTGGCTTTCGATTATACATTGTATAAAAAGTTGCTACTTCATATACTCTCATTGGAGGTACTTGTAAAACTTCTGCAACCTAAAATATTAGGAAATTATTAAATGTAATTACAGTGTATATTAACTAAGCTTTAGGTATGTCATAAAAATAAAATTTCAACATTGGCTCGATTTGGTAAAAACAGAAAAGTTCTTCAAGAGCTGAATCCATGTCTGGTAGTCGTGACAAAAGACCTTCAATTTTTGCAAACACCTTATATAAACTTAAACCACACAGAAACTTGAAGTTACAGCACTTCCTCTTCCTCCTCCTACCCTTCTTCTCACTTCCCCAGAAGGGCATCTTCTTTAATTCTTTAAGTCTTGAACTATTAGGAATTTCTACTTTGATCATTTCAATTTTTATATACCTTATAATTTAAATTGCCTAAAATTTGGTGGCCAACCGCCAAAAAGTTAAGAGGTTTTTTTCAACCTTTCACCAATGTTCAATAAAAGCCTGATGTCACTGGTGATTTATACTGTACACAAAGCAAGTGGTATGCCAAAGAAAAAACAAAGACTCAAGATCACCATACTTGTTTACATATTTCTACTTTTAGATAAGTAAACTCAAAAGAGGCACATACACCTCTCTCCAGAGTAATCCAAACCATATTATTTCTATTTCATATCACAAAAGCTAAATCTTATCAACCGGCATGTCCCAACCCTTTACTGTTTCTTCAAGGAACTGATAGAAAATACTTGTTTTAATGTCCTAGGTTTTATGTCTAAGTGTATCACCCTCAGCATACCTCTGTTACTCAGGACAAGACTGTTAAAAAAACCAAGGTGTTCTAAGCTGTTTTCTAGGGCTGGTCCATGTACAATTATTATGACTAATTGTGGCTAGAACTTTCTAGGTAACTTAGTATCATTTATCAACTGAGTTTTAAAACTTGCTATCTGGGCCAGGCACAGGTGGCTCATGCCTGTTAATTCTAGCTACTCAGAAGGCAGAGATCAGGAGGATCACAGCTGGAGGCCAATCTGAGCGAAAAGTTAAGAACCTATCTCAAAAGAAGTACCAAACACAAAAAAAGGGCTGGTGGAGTGGCTGGAGTGCCTGCCTAGCAAGTACAAGGTCCTGAGTTCAAACACCAGTACAGCAAAGAAAAAAAAACAACACACATACACCAAACAAAAATGAAAACAAACCAAATAGCTAGACTTTTTTTTTTTTTGGCATATGGAATTTGAACTCAGGGGCTCATACTTGAGCCATGCCTCCAGCTCAAATAACTAGCATTCTTAAAAATTATGTTTTCCATATGAAAAAAGAGCTCATTAAATGGCATTTCAGATGACAAACATGTTGAACTGTTTCGTATTAAGAACTCTTGAAACCTGGTGGAGTGGCTCAAGTGTAAAGCACCTGCCTCACAAGCATGAGGACCTGAGTTCAAACCCCAGTACCACGCTAAAAAAAAGAAAACTCTGAAGGACCAGGGGCATAGCTCAAGTGGTAGAGTGCCTGCCTAGCAAATAGGCGGCCCTGAGTTCAATCCCTAGTGCCACCAGACAGATGATAAAACAGATAATCTCAAAACACATCTAATCATGAGTCACTTGTGAAAGATAAAATACTTGTGGTATTTAATTTGGCAGTTCTAAACCAGGGATGTACCTCTGAATCTGGGAACCTATCTATCAAAATGCACATGCCAAAGCCCTACCACTAAGCTCCCTCTACAATTCTGCTACACAGAGCTAAACCAATGAACTGAATGAGCTTCTCACCTATTTTTGTTGTAATGGTGGGCATTTCTTGGGTTGGGGCAAGGAGGGACAATAACATTAAAGTAATAGTCTCAAATGTATAGTGGCAAGAATCTTGATTCTTTTCTCCGTATTCTATCTCTTGTGTCTTCTTTATATATACCCAACTCTATTTAGACAGAGTTGGATAATATGTTTTAAATGCTCTCATACTAGTTGCTTATTTAATTTTGCTCTGCTAAGCTTGCCACTCAACAAGACAACAGGATTACCATTATTAAAAATAAATTCTTCCAAAACCAAAAAGTATGATTAGAAACATTCATCTAATCACACATATATCTAAAACATGTACCTAAATCAGCATTTTAAAAGCAGACTATATTACAAATTTTAAAAACAATGTTAACAATCAAAGAAATCCAATTTATTGAAAAAACTACTCAATTTACTAAGGACAATATTTTGTTATACTAGCTTTATAACTTTTCTTCATAGTAATAAAATACTAAAAATCTTCTCAATATTGAGGCACTGTACAAATAAAATATCAATCAACTAAATCTAAAATTTGCCTTTGGGATTCTATTAGATAGTGGGGAATATTCTCCCAAGAAGGATGATGGCCTAGGCTAACAGTTATGACCAAACAAAGTTATGAAAGCAGTAAGAACGAAGAACAGCAGAATCTTTACAACAGCTGGTCAAGTAAAAAAACACACTAATTCATTTTTGTATGGCACTTTATAAATGACACACTTTATTATCACACAAATGTAATTACTGTATTAAAAGAATATGAGGAAACTTGAAATTTGGAATTACTGCTGAAAACTGTTAAAAAATGAATCTTAAAATATGCATGAATAGATTAATTTCATATATAATATAAAATGGGTCACTCAGCATTTCTGTGAATTGTTATTTTCAAGGTGGCATAAAAAAGTGGCATAACTGCCACATATTGTACAGAATTTTGTTAAAGCCAGTACCTAAAAGTGCAAAATATTAAAAAGGCTCATACTTGCTGTGGGATTTTCTATAATTCTAGTATTGAAATATATTAATTTTTAGAATATCTTGACACTACATACATTTAAGCGCTTTTATCTTTTTAAGACCATTTTCCTCAAAAAGGGAAAGGAAAAAAAATAAATCATCTTTTTCACCATGATGCCTTCACTATTTCCTACAAGAATAGAAGCTGTATTAAGGAAACGAACAAAAACATAAATATAATTCAAAGAGGCATACATGACTAAGGGGCTCTAAACTTCTGAGTTCTGACATTAATGATTATCAGTGATTTCTAGATAGGTAGTTATCTATCACACACAATCTGTCATTTCTAAAGCAAAAATGAATTAAGTACCTTGTTCATAGCAGAGATAGGCAACCACCCATTTTGCCTTTGTGCTAAATCCAGAACTGGAAGCACAGCTGCTGCTTTATGCCCTTCTGGATAGTTTTTAACAATTGCCTCTATCCTCTGTATAAAAGAAAAAGCATCCATTTTATATGTCTGGAAGATACTAAATATTTTCTATATTAGTTATAGTGTTAATTTAGTCTTACCTTATAGTTTTCTGGTGTGAAATCAAATGGGGTATCTGGGTTATTCTCAGGAGTATCTCTGTGCTTCACAAAGAAAAAAAAAAGTTTTCCAAAATTATCTGTAAAATGTGAGTAACGCTGTACTTTACTATTACTGATCATTTCATCTCCACTTTAAGTCCAACACACTATGGGTCTAGCTCCATGTCTATCTATCCTTTCTGTAAGAAGAATAACTTAAAATACACATTTGATGACTGATTACAATGGAAAAATTAGAATTCAAAATTTTAGAAACTTAGAAAGCACCCTTTAAAGGGTAAGAGAAATAACTTCAATAAAAAAAAAGTGTTATCCAACTTCATCAGGAATAGGACCTTCTAATTCAATCACCAAAATATTACCAATTACTGAAGTCTTATGAAATTAAAGACACTTTTTTTTTTTTTTGCTGTACTAGGATTTGAACTCAGGGCCTTACACTTGCCAGGTAGGTGCTCTACCACTTGAGTCCTTCTGCAGCCCAGACACAAAATTTTGGGTATGAACATTTGTGCATTTTTTCAAAATCCAGGGTATCAGATTAACAAAGGAATCTGAGGTCCAAAAAGGTTTTAGAGAGGTAAAAAAAGTACATCTTCCCCACGTTTTCAAAAAACAGACACTAGCCAAATTAAGAAGCTTTAGGGATGTGAAGGAGATGTGGCTGTGACATCTGTCACCCCACTGATTGCTAGGGTTGATTCAGCTGGTCTTGTCTCCATATGCATCCCTCTGAAAGTTGCTTGAAGAGGATGACCATCCCCAATAGGGGAGGATCCTTCTTCAGTCAAGGTTATATGAGTAGCTGTACTCTCCTGCTAGAATCTCCAAACAAGCTCTTAAGAAACTTTAGGGATGGATGTGGGTGGCTCACGCCTATAATCCCAGCTACTCAGGAGGTAGAAATTAGGAGGATTGCAGTTCACAGCAGGCTGAGGTAAAAATTAGTGAGACCTCCATCTCAACAAACAAGCTGGGCATGGTGGTTCATATTTGTAAGCCCAGATAGGCAGGAAGAACAAGAGGATCACATTCCAGGCTCATCCAGACAAAAAGCTCTCATGTCTGAAAAATACCGAAAGCAAGAAGGGCTAGTTATGTAGCCCAACTGCTAAAGTGCTTGCTTAGCAAGCAGAAGGCCCTGAGTTTAAACTCCAGTACCTTCACTCCTCCCACTCCCACTCTCCCAAAAAGCTTTAGTTCTTCTCCTTAAGAGCAGAGCTGGCTTTCTTAAAAAAAAAAAAAACCCTGATACTAGCATGTCAACAGAAAATTAAGTTAGTTAAACTGAGATTAACACATCAATTAATGTTTTGTATATACGGTGAATACAGAATTGAATGTCTTGATAACTTTCAGACTTTTGCTTTTTAAAAGGACATTCAACCAAAATAAGAAATAAAATGGAACTTGACAATCATTTCAAATAGGTGGCCAATTTGATGTTTTTAGTCACAGGTGATAAAGCAGAATGCTACTAATTATACTACTAACTCTAAATCATCATACAAGTCTACTTCGTTGCCTTTAGGAATTAGATTAATTCCTAAAAACATCATATCAAAATAAATAGACACAGTATCTAATTCCTCTCTGTTCAACAAAAACTGGGGTGTTTCATAGACTTCTATCAGTAGTTAAACCATGGAAACAAAATAATAAAGGCCAATTCTAATATATCCACATTACTATACTCTGTTTCAAACTAGTGCCATTTTAGGATTTCCCAAGTGTCAATCCCAGGACCTTCAGCAAGCCAACATGAATACTTTTTAGACCCCAAAGTTTGTGAGCATCAGATTAGGGCTCACAGTAATTTCACTAAAGAAGAATCTAAATTCTTATTCCCAGAGTTTCCCTGTTGCCAGTTTATATTTGAGAGATTCAGCTGGAGTCACACATCTTTTGAAATGTAGTGAATTCAGTAAGCTCTATTTAAATCACCACAATGGCCAACATATACCAAACACCAATGTTTTAAGTTTCTTTTTTTCCCCTCTGTAGTTCTGAGGACTGAACCCAGAGCATCAGATGTGCTAGTCAGAAGTGCCTTACCACTAAGCGATACTCCCACCTCCCTATTTGAAGAATTTTTATTACTTACCACAAATAAGGCCCCTCCAGCACCATTTTGTACAGTTGACTTATGCAAATTCCTTATATGTCTTCCCTAAAGTTTAAAATTTTAAGAAAGCTTAGTAAGTCACAAACCATAAGAAATTTTTCAAAGTTAATACTTTAAAATTCACAATTTAAAACAATGGAATTAAGTTATAAAAATTAAGGATCTTAAGAGAGGTATTCACTTAGAGGTACAAGAAAATGGAGATCCAAAGGCAAGGTTATAACTTGCCTAAAATCACAGGGAAAGCATCAGTGGAAGCACCATGAGCACAACCCAGACCCACTGACTTGTATGCTATTTCTACTACACTTTGCTGCATGCATTTGCAGAATTAATGTACCATTAACTTATTGCATTTCACTTTTGTCTGAATTGAGTTGAATGCCAGCTTTTGTTTAATACGACCCTTCTTAAGTGTACACAACTCACACGAGAAGTATTTGAGTACAAATGAGTCAACAGTATCCTGCTTTTTGATTCTTGTTTTTTTGAGACAGGATCTCACTATGGAGCTCAGGCTGACCTCAAATTTACAATCCTCCTGCCTCAGCCTCCCTAGTGCTAAGATTATAGACATGCACCACCACACCCAGGTGCCTTTTCAATTCTCTTACTAAATTAGTTCAGCAACTCCAACCATACAAGCAGTTTCAGAAAGTTACCTATAATGTTGTGCAGATTAACAATGTATAACTACTTTGGACGGAATTTGATTATTCTATTGTATTTCAGTTCTCTCTGTTCTCTGGCTTCTCCCCTTCTGAGTTCTACGAACCAGAGATGGCAGAACACTGAATAAACCAAGCATGGAACTGACAAAAACTTGAATGATTCATAAAAAGCTAACAGAAAAGATTAAGAGAAGAAATACAGCACAATATCATTAATAAAGCTTTGAAAAATTAACTGAAACCAAAATTAAGAAGACAGTCACTTTAGCTGAGAACATAATTTTTTAAAATCCTAACCATTTTGAGTAACATTAGTGAAAAGAACACCAGCGCTGATGGTACATGCCTGTAATTCTACCACTAGAGAAGCTGAGGCAGGAGAATTGTGAGTTCAATTAAAATTTGAGGCCAGTCTGGAATACATAGTGAGATCCTGTCTCTAATTGATTAATTAACCCATAATAAGGTAATGATTAATTTTAATGTAAGGATTAATTTAAATCAGGTGCCGGTGACTCACCCCTATAGTCTTACCTATTTGGTAGGGTGAGATGGGGAGGATGAGGTTTGAGGCCAGCCCCTGCAAATAGTTTGTGAGACCCCCATCTCCAAAACAAACACAGCAAAAATGAACTGGTTGTGTGGCTCTACAGCACCTGCTTTGCAACTGTAAAGTCCTGAGTTAAAACCCCAATATAAAAGATTAATTTATAAGTAGGAAAGGTATTTCATCCTTTATTTCCTTAACTTCTGCACCCTAACATACTCACTTTATTGGCTTTTATCCACTCCTGTAGATTGTCTTCTGGGCTCAGTTATCCCTCCTATGTCTTTTCTCTATAAATCCTTTGTCTTTGACATTATCATCTATTAACTGTAAGCTGACAACTCTTAAATCTTATACACATTTGATAATAAAAGGTTAACAGCATGAAGAGATCATAAAAATATAAAAGTCAATGAGAAAAGTGAATAAAGATCATGAACACCCAAGGTTCAAAACTTACTAGTAATTAAAACATGCAATTTAAAATAACATGTCCACACCAAGTGCTGGTGGCTCACACATGTAATCCCAGCTACTTGGGAGGATCAAGGCCAATAGTTCTCAAGACTTGATCTCTAAAATAACCAGAGCAAAATGGATTAGAGGTGTGGTTCATGCAGTAGAATGCCTGCTTTGCAAAGAAGCACTGAATTCAAACCCCAGTTCTACCAATCTATCAATCAATCAATATAAAGTAAAATGTCTAGCTATCAAATTAGCAAGTTTAAAAAAAATTTTAAGATAACATTCCATTTTGTTGAGTGTATGCAGAAAAAGGCTTGCTAATTTAGTAGTAAAAATTCATACGGCCTTTTAGAGAAGCAAACGAGCATCATTTATGGAATGCTTAAAAACACTGCCACCTTTTAGCCTAGAAATATTTTTAGAAATTTATCCTAAAGAATACTACAAAATAAGGATTAAGGTTTACATAAAAAACATGTTATGTCATGTTTCTTGCAAAAGTATAAGCAACATAGGGAAGTTTTAATATCAAAAATTCCTATATTGGAATATTAAGTAGCTGATAAATTTCCTAAAAATTAACATAGGAAAAATATTGAGGCCGAAATTACATCTGTTAAGTATCAGAGTTAAACTAAACAAGAGGGGGAGGGGAAAAGCATAAATTTTCATTCTGAATAAACATACACAGTAATGAGAAAAATGGAACGTCCATCCACTATTATGATTTAACAAGATTATAAGGACTCTCCTACGTTTTTCTTCCTTTACTTTCTTTTTTTGGCAGTACCACAGATTCAACTCAAGGTCCAAGTACTCTACCACTTGAGCCATGCTGCCAGCCATTTATAAGTTTTTCTGTTTTCCAAACTTCCTATTTAGCTTGGATATACAACTAACAAGAAAAACAAAACAAAATGGAAAACACATAAAACATTCATTAGGTATGAAAAAAAAATCACCTCTTTTGAGAAGCAAATTAAATACCACCAATCTCTAAGCTAAAATATTTAATAAAATAATGTGTTATATTTTTTGGATCAATGCATGATCCCTTTTTCATTAATCCAGGACTATCATGTATTTTCATTTAAAATAAAAAAAGAGAGGTAATCTTGAAAGCTATTCTTTAGACCCATGCAGACACACATTGGAAAATTTTTGATGCACTTTCTTGCTGACCTGCAACTCTGAATAGTTATATTAAGTTTAGATACACATTTCTATCCAAAAATAAAATATTGTAGGGCTATGGGCATGGCTTAAGCAGTAGAGTACCTGCCTAGGAAGGATGAGGGCCCTTAGTTCAAACCTCAGTACTGCCCAAAAATGAAAAAAGAAAGTTGAAGACAGACTGCTTGAGAAGGGTTACAAAAAACAGCTAAGTTGTATTAAAAAATCCATGACTTTCAATTCTTTTTTTAAGATATGAGTTTAGATTAACACTCTGCCACTAGATTAACACTGTGACTTTGTACAAGTCACCTAATATTTTTAAGCCTCAATTTCTTTACCTATAAAAATAGGGCTGTCTTCTTATTAGACTCATTATCTGAGATAATGACATTTCTCTGAAAGAACTGTATAAGTTGTTAAAGCATTATTATTTAACAGGGACAGAATTAAACATTTAATAACTGAAAAAAAATTTAAACTGCATTTTTAAAACTAGACAGATTAACCAGGCTGATTTTAATAGTCACTGTCAAAACAGACATATTAGTGAGTTTCTTGTACTTACACATAATTATTTTTATTTATATCTACATTAAGACTGTGAATTTTCTAGGGAAATATTCTAAATGGTTGATAAATACCACCTACTTCCTCTCCAATGGAATTAACATATAAATTCTTTTTTATTTAAAGAAAGTGGTGAAGGAGAAAAAAAGTATTGCTGATAGAAAATTTTCCGTGGTTTTTGGGTTTCTGCACATCTTATGATTAAAGGCATTGATAGCTTTTGTTCCACCATTTTTCAGGGATTTCTTTTAAAAGAATACTGCCCTCCCCATTCCCCAAAGTTGGGTGAATTTTCTTATAGTTGAAGTTCTCCAACCCTAGTTCCTTACTGCTCCATGCTGCATCTAGGGATTTGAGGTCAAAGGGAACTTATACCAGAACAGCAGCTCATGCTGCCTGTTGTGTCTTCAGACAACATCCATGAAACCAAGGAAGTTAACGTGTTAACTTACAGGTGGCAAAATCTCAGAATTCTTAACAATTAAGTCAGTAAAATCTAAAACAATGCCAGTTTCCACACCCTACTAATTTTTCTATCAAAGTATCTCTATGGATATAGATTATTATAAAAGAAACCAATACCAGAGACTGACTGGAGTGTGTGTGAAGGAACCAAGGATCTGGAGTGGGATGATATGCTCTTTTCCATAATATATAATATATTCAAAAGATAATATGTATTACCTTTTAATCATACTGTATATCCTTATATTCCTACTCTGTATCTGTCATATTTATGACTATAAATTCTTGTTTGAATTTTTTTCTGCCCATTTATTACATTTACTTTTTAAAAATCTAGTGTCTTTAGTCTTTTCACTTCCTTACTCTCATGACTCCTTTCAGTTTCACTACTGTAACATAATGTAACATAACTGTAAGTCTTCCAGCTGACTTCTTCAATCCAAAACATTCTAATGTTACCAAATTAATCTTCAATTTTCTCTTCTTGATGGCAGATGTAGTGAAAGAGGACCAACACCAAACATGTTGAAGTATAGGAAGTGTCAGTTTTATAGTTTCTAAAAAGCACTGTTTTCCATATTCAAACATACCTCAGAAAATGGCGGGGGGGTGGGGGTAATCACTAGTATCTAATGTTCTATGTATGAAGAGATAATCTACCAAAGTGGCTTACAACCCAGCTCTGGCCAGTTTCTTCATCTGTAAAATCAGAGCATAACAGTATATATTTCACAGGTTGTTAAAACGATTAGAAGAGATATTTGACATGAAGTGCTTAATACACTGCCTGGCTGTGTTAAGTACTACCCCAGTGTTTACTGAACATTAGCTAGTATTATTGTAAGTACTATGTGTCAAGCACTAAGATTTTTACACATTATTTAAGCCTTAAGTTTCCTACCAGGTAGTATTTCCAGAAAAGAGAGATTTAAGAAAGTTATGAAAACTTCTCAAATTTATATCACCAATTAGTAGCAGAAAATTCTCCTTAAAGTCTAGGGCCTTATCACTACAAAAGCTACCTACTATCAGCTAGCTGAATGGAACTATTTGATAATATCAAAGTTCTAGAGGAACAGAGTTTATATAAGAAACTAAGGTGTTTAAAGAAGAAAATTGGGTATACACATATGTAAGGAGACAGAAATGAAGTGAAAAGGCCTGCCTGCCTCCTTGGCTTATAAAGCTCTAATTTAAAGAGGAGAATGCAAGTTATTTAATGTTTGTTAAATTCCTGTCCCCTATTTCTACAGAAAACCCGAATATACACATACACACATGTACGTAGTATTTGAGCTACATAATTTCAGTATCTGAAGTCACCATCTTCAAAATCGAAGAGAAATGAAAAAAAGCAAGCAAAATAGTGAGGAGAAACTCATAAATATCAGATCTCATTTTTTTCAGCTGGCACAAACTGTTACGTAGTATATTACATGTGGCTGTTTTCAAAGCTGCCCTATTTTGTGGTATGTTCTATATCATCTATTTTACATTCATTGTGATATTCATATCAGATACTTTTCAATGCAGGAAAAAATGAAATGGTTTCTATTAACATCTTTATACTGCCTTAATGAGTCATTTTAGCTCAGTTTTACTTTGGAATAAAGAAGCATTTCTGGATGAGATTTAGAATTAGGGGGGGTTGCGGGGGGGGGGGGGCGGGCATGGGGACAGGCCAGGGACAGACAATAAACTTAGCTAGAATGGACTGATTCAAAGAATAAGCTGAGCTTTTTTTTCCTTGATCCCCTCCCCCCCCAGACTACAGTCTACTTTTCTGTTTAGAGTAGGCTGCAGTTTCTCACTAGACTGAAATGTCTATACCTAAATAAATTCCAATTGAATTCATAAACTCCAATTGAAAATTCAAGTAACGTTACACAGCACAGACTTTATAGTGGTCTTGAAGTGCAGCTTTATTCTTTTTTCAGTGTTTCAGAAGGAACAGAGAAAACTTACAGCAGGTAAACAGTGGCAGCATTTTCTTTGGATTCAAGTTACCTAGAGTAGCTCTGAAGGACAGAATGAAGTCCCAAAAGGTGATAATTGGCTAAGGACACACTTCTCCTTCCCCAGGAAACTTGTTTGCATCTGAGAGACATCTCTGCCCTCAGACAATTAAAAAAAGGCTACAAAAACCCAATCTCCAACCTGACCCAAGGGACCACCGTTTTCAGGGTCCCCCTGCATGCCCCTATACAGCTTTTCTCCTCTCCTTTCTACAAATAAAACCTTTCAGACCTCTGCTGCTGGCCGCCTGTGCTTTCATTCTCAGAGTGGACTTAAGAACGCTGAACACCTGAAATTCCTGTGCATGTCATCTGTGCATCAGCTCTGTGTTGAATACATCTACATACCTCCTCAAAACTATGGTAAGTTATCCCTCCTTCCCCCAACTACTTCCAGACCTACAGTTAGTTATTATTTCCTTTTTACATTTAAAAGAACTCAGGCTTAGTGACAGTAATTTGTGGATTTTGAGCCCAAGCCCTTTGAATGTAAGTCAAATGCTTTTGTACTAGCCATTCCTTCTCATGATGATACCAACACCAACAGATAAAAATGACAAAAATTAAAATTTTATATTCTCCCCCAAGACAGTATCCCTTAATGACTTTTTCATGGGTCCTATTCTTTTTCTAAGTTTCTTCCATTTCTCAAACAATAGTATCCAACTCAGTTTACATTTCAAGTCTATCATGCATTTGTATTATAAAAGGTCACACACAACCAGAAGAACTTAATAAAGGACAAGGAGTCTGCAAGACAAAATTGGCAGGATCAATATTAGTCAAAAGGCTGAAAAACAACCTTTTCCTTTATGAGTAGCTAATCTAGAAAAGATACATATCTTTTAGATAATCCCTAACATTTATGGATTAAATCCACCAAGAGGTGTATTCACTGGTGCAGGGTCACAAGACACATACCTGCAAAAAATATCCCATTGAGTTAAAAGTGATTTGAGACTGTATGGAGCAGGCTGTGACCTACTCTGAGTTACTCCATTTTGTATAGAGCAGCAGGCTGCCCTGACTCACTCCATTTTTGATACAAATGTTAAGACAGAATGACTCTGCACCTTGTTTGTAAGCATGAATACCATCATCTGCCAATAAACTATAAGGGACAGACTGAAAACTGACTTCTTCATACTAATAAAAATTATCACCTATGAGCTTACAGACACACTAGGCCAACAAATGATGCAACTCCCTCACTCAAACACATAGAAGTGGGCTGGAGGTATAGCACAGTATTAAAGTGTTTCATGTATGAGGCCCTGGGTTCCATCCCAGCACCACAAAAAAAAGAAAAAAATGCAGAAGAACCATTATATTCAGGACACAGTTAGGTACTTTGCTGGTAATATGGGAAAACAGGAGGGAAAAAAACCCCAAAACAAAAAAGGAGACACCTCAGATTGCAGCACAGCAAGCAAACTGACCTGTCACTTTGTCATGGCCTCTGCTTAGGACATGCACCATTTGAATTCTGCCAGGCATTCAGCTCAACACAATCCATACCAAAGGGATGCCAATGCTGGTCCACTTCTAAACCATCTAAGCCATGGGACCTTTCCCAACCTCTCCAAGACCCAAAGGTTTCTTTTTCACGCAATGCCTGACCACCTGCAGTGATTCTCTGCATTTGTATTGACTTTCTATATGAGCTCTTTGCATTGACTTTTTAATCCTATGGCCTCTTTGGTTTTTTTCCCCCCAAGCTTTTCTATGAAGTGTGATGTTTGATTTGAGTGTTATGGATATTAGTAATAAGATTGAAATGGAATAAAGAACTTGCAATGGCCACACATCTACAACAATATCTCAATTTATACCTCCACTCACCCACTATGACAACTATAACCTCCTCTTGTCCATGTAAGGCCCCTAAACTTACATTTCTTTTTCCCTATGGAAAGGGAAATCACTTCTATAATCTTTGCTCACACTAGCACATCATTCTATTATTACAGCACCATATATACCAATTTCCCTTAGTACCCTGAGCAACTTTAGAAAGAAAGATTTAAAAAGGCAAGACTTGCAAACAAACATAGCCACACAATCACCAGGGTGAATAACCAACACTCTACAGGCAGGGTACTGTGCTTAATAAATGTATTAAATTAATGTTCAACTTACAATGGGTTTGTCTGGATATAAGCCCATTTTAAATCAAGGACATTGTTTTGTTTTGTTTTTTGTGGCACTGGGGTTTGAACTTGGTCTCATGCTACTAGTCCTGTTTGTGTTGAATATTTTTGAGATAGCATCTCAGGAATTATTTGCTTGAGTTGCCTTCAAGCTGCCATCTCCTGATCTTGGCCTCTGAGTAGCTAGGATTAATGAGAGAACTTCTTTAGGGTCCTTAAGCCAAAATGGAGATCAGTTGTAATGTTGCAAAATTAGGTTTAAGAATCTCTAATAGAATGGGAAAACATTTTATACAACAAAACTTAAAAACTGGAAAGAAAAATGTCATCATTGAAGGTGTCATATATCTAGGATGGCTGAGAGAGATTATCAAGTCAAACCGCTGGGTAGTATCTATAATGTCTGGACAAAATATTTCAAAAAACAAACAAAAAAAACCCCCCACATTTTTGGTTTAGAGGGGTGGCTCAAGTGGTAGAGTACCTGCCTAGAAAGCACAAGGTACTGAGTTCAAACCCTAGTACCACCAAAAAGCAAACAAACAAAAAACCCAAAAAAATCTTTCTGAAGGTAACAGACACAGAACAGGAGCCTACATCGAGAAGATGCCAGTGAGGTTTGTTTTTTCTTTACATTTTTTAGCCTGAAGGCAGAACCCAGCGGCTTGAAGAACCAAAGGAAAATTTGGGACAACCATAGGCATGGGAAAGTGAGATATCCCAGAAAAGGAAGTGCCAACCGGGACACACCACATTCTGTACATACTCTACCCCAATCTCTGACCGATTCTGTGCAAGCGCAACAGACTTCAAGCAGCCAGCAAAAAGAATGGAAACAGTATTTCATCTGTGGCTCACCACAAAAACAACAAAACATACTCTTTAAAGGAATAAAATACAACTTACAGCCTCCATAACATATCCTTCACAATGTCCAGGATACAATCCAAAATTATTCAGAGGGTTGGGGAAAACGTACAACCCACAGTGGAGACAGGAAAAAAAAAAAAAAGAGATTAGCAATTTCCAAGCAGCTAAAACCATGTATAAAGCTGGGCGCCAGTGGCTCACACCTGTAATCCTAACTACTCAGGCAGCAGACATCAGGAAGACTGCTGTTCAAAGACAAGACCAAGACCCTACCTTGAAAAAACCCTTCACACACAGGTTACTCCAGAGGCACCTGCACACCCATGTTTATTGCAGCACTATTCACAATAGCCAAGTTATGGAAACAGCCAAGATGCCCCGCCACTGACGAATGAATTAAGAAAATGTGGTATCTATACACAATGGAATTTTATGCAGCCATGAAGAAGAACAAAATGTTATCATTCGCTGGTAAATGGATGGAATTGGTTCTGAGTGAGGTTAGCCTGGCTCAAAAGACCAAAAATCTTATGTTCTCCCTCATATGTGGACATTAGGTCAAGGGCAAACACAACAATGGGACTGGACTTTGAGCACATGATAAAAGCGAGAGCACACAAGGGAGGGGTGAGGATAGGTAAGACACCTAAAAAACTAGTTAGTATTTGTTGCCCTTAATGCAGAGAAACTAAAGCAGATACCTTAAAAGCAACTGAGGCCAATAGGAAAAGGGGACCAGGAACTAGAGAAAAGGTTAGATCAAAAAGAATTAACCTAGAAGGTAACACACACGCACAGGAAATCAATGTGAGTCAATGCCCTGTACAGCTATCCTTATCTCAACCAGCAAAAACCCTTGTCCCTTCCTGTTATTGCTTATACTCTCTCTACAACAAAATTAGAAATAAGGGCAAAATAGTTTCTGCTGGGTATTGAGGGGGTGGGGGGGAGAGGGAGAGGATGGAGTGGGTGGTAAGGTAGGGGGTGGGGGTAGGGGGGAGAAATGACCCAAGCCTTGTATGCACATATGAATAATAAAAGAAAAAAAAAAAAAAGAAAGAAAAAACCCTTCACAAAAAAAGGCTGGTAGAATGGCTCAAGGTGTAGGCCCCCAGTTCAAGTCCCAGTGCCAAAAAAAAAAATGCATAAAGACATAAAGGGAAATATTGTCAATGAGTGAGAAAATATACCTTTAAAATGCCACCACAGTCGTACACCAGTAGCTCTGTAATCCTAGTTACTTGAGAGGCTGAGATCTGGATGATCGCTGTTCAAAGCCAGCTCAGGCAAATAGTTTTTGAGACACCCCCCAACATACATACCTCCAAAATACCCAGCAAAATGGACTGGAGATGTGGTTCAAGCAGAATGCTTTGCTTTGCGAATGTGAAGACTTGAGTTCAAATCCCAGTCTCACCAAACAAAAAAAAAGCAACCACAACCTTCTCAGAGACTAAATAGTAGTAGCTTGAGAATAAGGTAGTGGTAAATTGTTAAAGTAGTGTCATGGTTCAAGTGGTAAAGCGTCTGCTTTACAAGTGGGAAGCCTTGAGTTTAAACTCCAGTTCAACCAAAAAAAAAAGGGGGGGGGGTTTCAATAGAAAACTATGGGCAATTACTAAAGGCAAGAAGAGAATAAGCCTACTCTGACCCCCACATAGGCCATATTTAATTTTTAAGTCAATTCTTATAATCCTTCAAAACCTACTTTACAGAAAAAAAAAATGGGGCTCAGACAGATGTAAAAAATGCCTCAAGGTCACAACTAGTACTAAGTTTGGGGCTTCTGTGCGTGTAAGTGGTTGCTGGAGCTTGAACTGAGGGGCCTGAAGCATATTAGGCAAGTGCTAGACTACTGAGATACACCCCCAGCCCTAGCTATCTTTTTAAGCTATAAGCTAAAACAGATTTTTTTGGGTAGAGATTGGCAGCAAAAATTATAACAGAATAGGCAATTTCTTTGAGAATGTAAATGATCAAGTTTCTTAGAAAAAGAACTTTCTTAATTAGGCCTTACTCATATTTTTCCTAATTTCTACTAGGTGCATTCTGAAATCCCACTATATGTGAAAGGTCAGAACGGCCTGCTCATGTAAATTATGGGACATTCTCACAATGCAATGCTATACAGCATTAAAATGACAGTACAGAAAAGTTTACTGATAAACTGATCAAAATGTATTATGGGAATACACCTGCAGTTTTAACAAGAGCTTATCATCTATGCTGTCTATCTCCCTTGTCTCCCATCAACCCCATTCTACCCTCAGTCTCATCCGGTGATCTACACAAAACAGAAACATGACCACATCCCTCTACTGTAAAACCTTTCACTGACTCCTTAATGCCTCTAAGATAAAATCAAATTCTTTAGTATGACACACAAGGAGCTCCATGATCTGGTTCCTGCCGGTCATTCGGGAACACATCTTACTTCCAACAGTAAAGTTTTTATTGACAAGTCTTTTTTCATGTCCTGTACACCTAGAATATTCTCCAACCCCTCCCACAATCTGTATTACCTCCAAGAAAAAATTTTATTCCACCTTCAAACCAAATTGGATAGCCCTATTCAGATGTCTAAGACTGCATTTTTACACTGTGTCTATATTTACCTGATGTTCCTCTTACATGAGACTAACAACTCCACAAGAACAAGGATCTAAGTTCATTTCTAATCTGTAATTAGGAAAAAAAATAGCACCAACCTCAAAAAATGAGATGTAAAACATGTATGTTTGACACAGTGCTTGGCACACAAGAAACAGTCACCAAATGTTACCTGTCATTATAATCCACACTGTTATCTGTAACCACCAGTGCATGACCCAAAATAGGGCCTCAAATGTTTACTGGTAAGACTAAACTATAAGTGGGAATATTCCCAGGTTACAGTTGAGGAAAGAGAAAATATTTTAACACTCCAAGGTCACATAACTACAAAAGGTAGTGGTGGTGAAACTGCTATCCAAACTCGGGCTAACTCTAAACCCCTGAATTTATTTTACACTAATATACACTACCTCCCTCTCTTGCTGAGAAATGACTCAACCTTTCTATTTTACCTCTGGGAAAAAAATCAACCAAACACAAATTAGGCTGTTTTCTTTCCAGTAAATGCAGTTGTTTTAGCCGTCACTTCTGGAATTAGCATTTTTAAATTAACTTGAGTGTTTCAACCTCTGCCTATACGAGACCATAAGTCTCTTGCGGTTCTTTAGTTCTCCGTGCAGTTATTTGTGATGCTCTTCTTTCAGTTAATTGGTACGATTCTTGACCAAGCATTTCCGACAGGCAGAGCACAACTGCAATAAGTGAAACGCTGGTCACTCACTCCTAGGTCTTTGCCACACAAGTCAGCTTTCTCCGGTTCACTGGAGTCTTACGCACTGCGGTAAAAGGAACCTCTCCAGCGGCCGGGGGTCCTGGAAACAGCCTTTGACCCCAGAAAGGCCTGGGTTCCACTGGAGCACAAACTGAAGCCATCGTCCTCCTTCCGGTCCTGTCCTTGCCAAATTAGGGGCACACTCCCACCCTACCTCGGGGCTCCTCACTAGCGAAGGGACCTCAGCGGCTTCCCTGAAGACAGGGCGAAGGCCACAGCGTCCTTGCCGCCGCCTGATGGCCTGTGCAGAGTCCAGGGGTCTCCTATACCCAAAACAAGGGGACGCACGAAGAGTGGAAGAGGGTGGCGGCAGTGGCTGCGCTTACCCCGAGCCTCCTTATCCGCTGGGCAACAAGGCCGGCCTCCCGGAACCGGAGCGCTAAGGAGAACATGGCTGACCGACCTGTTCGCCTTTCCCGACCGCGCCAGGCGAGAATCCCGAGCAGTCCCGAGATTCACGGCGTGCGCACTCCTGAACCAGATGCACAACGTGCGCGCTCCCGAACACGTCCAGGCCCGAGTTACAGGACAGCGCACCGCTCCTTAAACGGAGGGGCGGTGGCCGACGGGGGCGCGCAAGGGCGCGCGGGGGCTGCTAACGTCAGTGGGTTGAGACATCCGCAGCCAGCAGCGAAGCTGCTGGTATCCTGGGCTGGAAAATAAGCGTCGGTGAGTGGTTCCTTGCGTTCCTGGGGTATGAAACGCCGACGGAAGAGCCTCCTGGAGAGTCTTGTGAGGGCCAAGCACCTCCTTTTGTATCGCAGTTACTTTAGAAGAAAAAAGTCCGTTGCAACCCACCATAAATCCTTTTTTTTAAACAAATGATTGTAATTCAAGACATTGTGCTGCCGCTCAGTGAACTAGGCATGTCTATGCCAAGACATCAAGTGCCTTGGCTCCCTTTCCTTTTCTTTAGAGATGTGTGCCAGCATATAGATAGATAGATAGATAGATAGATAGATAGATAGATAGATAGATATGGGGTGAAGTGATAGAATATCTGGAATTTACTGAGGAGTGCGAGTTAAAAATGAAGCGAGATTGGCCTTGAGGGATGGCTGTTGAAACTGCGTGGTAGTTCTTATTACTATTCTTGCTATTTTTGTATGCATTAGAAATTTTCCATAATTAAAAAAAAAAAAGCCACTTCCTTTTGATGTTTGTTCGTTTTTGGACATTTCAACAAGTATTTATTCAGTAACTTCTGTAATACGCACAGCACTTTGATTCTGTGGACAGTTTAACTTGCCTCTTGGTGTTTCTCTTCACTGCTTTTTTTTTCCTTGTGTGTCTAGTCACAAATTAAATGCAAATAAACTTACAAATGGATGATACTGATATGACATAAATTCTTTGATACTGGTATGACATAAATTCTTTAAATTTGGTTTTACAGTATTTTATTAGGGTCTTCTCTGAACTCCCACTCCACATTACTCCTCAAAAATACCTCCACATCTGGAGCCGGTGGCTCTCACCTGTAATCCTAACTACTCAGGAGGCAGAGTTCCAGGAGGATTGTGGTTCAAAGCCTGCTCACACAAGTAGTGAGACCCTATCTCAAAAAAACCCATCACAAAAAAGGGCTGATGGAGTGGCTCAAGGTGTAGGCCCTGAGTTCAAAGCCCCAGTACAAAAGAAAAAAAACCTCCAAAATATATCTGCCTCCACTCTCATTACATTTACCACCAGATTATAACCTCCACTGGCAGAAATCTGTCCTTCCCATCTTGTTTGGTTCACCATCTTGCTCTTATACTTGAAATATGGAAGGCATTCAATGAATTTCTTTTCCTACAGAATGAAAATCACATACAGAGGGCAAATATTCTGCCTATCTAAAAAAGCTTCTCTAACTGGAATTTATGATTATTTGTATGTGTATCGGAGTGCTTTTTGCTACAGATAGTGGGAGACCCAACTAAAGTAGATTAAACAATATTATGTTCAGTATCTTACATGAAAGCATTCCAAAGGTAGAGCGGTTCCAGGGTTAATTCCATTGCTCAAGGCTGCCCTCAAATCTTAGAGCCTCCTGCTTTGACTCATATGATGGTCACAAGATGGCTGCAGCAAGTATTATATGCAGATGACAACCTACCAAGAAAGAAAAAGAACTTGTACATCTCAACTGTACCAGAAGTTCTTCCAGCAAATGCCTTTGTCTCATTGGCATATAACATGTTGGTTAGGAGGGCAGGCTTTTGAATCAGACTGCTGTTCTCTAGCTGTGTGACTTTAGGGAACTTTGCCTCTCTGGCTTCAGTTTAGTCACTTTAGCAATAGTAGTTTTCTCACAGCTTTGTCATGAGAATGAAATGAGTTGGTTGATGCCTGCAGTGGTTTTTTTTTTTTTAAATGTTCTAGCCTAGCACAGAGAGTAACTGTTCAGTAACTGTGGTAGAACATCTAACCAACATCTGCATAGTGGACTAAGAAGTTCCCTGCCCATGCACAAGGCCTGTTCCTCACATCTAGTACCCCTTTGCTTCAGCTGGGACCTGCACAAGCCTGTCATGGTATCATAAAGCCACCTTCCTAATAATTTTCCTTCCCAAGCTTCATCTTGTGCCCTGACTGCCAACCGTCAGGAAATGGGTTTTAGCTCCAGCAATGTCACTGAGTAGGTCTGAACCTCTATATAAAACGGAACACTAACAACTCCCTCACCCACTCACAGGGAATTTTGAGGCCTTCAAATCCAGAATTTTATATCAGAGATCTGCTCTCTTTATTCTCAAAACCTGGGACACAGTTCCTTGGCGTTCCCAGTTACCTTGGGGTGGGCCCAATCACATTGTGGGCCCTTTGCATCCAGTTTGGAGGTGAAATGATTTATATAATCAAGATTCAAATTGGATGCCAATGTGTCTCTGTGACAGCCAGCCTTTTTTTTTTTTTTTCTGACAGGGTCTCCCTATGTAGCACAGGCTGGCCTGGATCTCATAATACTCCTGCCTCAGCCTCCTGAGTGTTAGGATTACAGGTGTGAGCCATCATAACAGGTAAAGCTGGCTACTTTTGAGAATGGGACTGTTGCCTTGACAGATGAGAACCTGGGGGAATCAAAAGCCATCCATCCCAAACTGGGCCGCCTGGTGGGGATGAAGACATATGGGCATGATGTGTTGGTAGGGGAAAATCCAAGGGACTCATGCTTAATGACCTTCATCCCTTACCCCATGCCCATCCTGGATTTGAAGGTTATAATTAGGAAACACACTTTGGCTGAAGGGAAGGAGGAAGAGATTCAGACAGAGAGAACTGAACACATCCAGCCCCAGGGAAATACAGCAGTGTCAGAAACAGTTTACAAAGCACCTGCCTGGAGCCAAAACGGGATAGGGCTGGAAAGGAGGGTGCCTGTCAAAAGAAGGAAGAGGCCTCAGTCCAGGTCTTGACTTCAACCTGAACCCCAGGGAACTTTTTAACCAAACTCTGGAAAACTAGTGGCCTGATAAGTGTTCAGCCCTTTAGCATGGGATGAAGACATGTGTGAGTGAGCAAGACAGGCGGGCACCAAGACCCAAGGGACCTACTGGTCTCATCATTCCCAAGTAATGAAAGAGAACAAGGAAGCGGTGGCCAGAGCCTGACAGCCTGTCGCGCAGTGGGGTGGGGGTGTGGAGTGCGGCGCGGGGAAGGAGTGCTGGCTGCTTGACCTAGGACATCCTGTCCTGGGACCCCCTCCCTGCTCTCTCTAGCTGTGTCAGGGCCTCTCCAACAGCAAACCAAAGCTACGGCAGAGGACACAGGGAGAGCCCAACCTAGAAAACCCGGACACAAGAGTTCGGGTCTCCGCCCTACTGCCTGGCTGTTCGGCTGTTCGGCTGTCCGACTGGCCGGCTGCCGGAGCCCCACACCACCAGCACGTGGAAGGGCTCTGCCCTGGCAGCTCTGTGACGCCGAGTCCCCCGCCTGGCTCCGTCCTTCCTGCCTGTCACTGGGCCGCTTTCCCTCCAGCGCCCAGCCTGGCTCACTCCTTGCAGCCCCTACCGTGGCAACTCCCTCCGACCCCTCCCCAGCCACCACTAGCCAGGTTTCCCTGCAGATGGGCAGACCGACCGGGTCTGCCGCCTCGCTGTCCAGCCGACCTAACCCTTTCCCTGGCCCAGCGCGCCACCTGGAGGCGAGGAGGCTCCAGACGCCATGGGATCCAGATGCGCCAGGAGAGACCATTCATCCACGGGAGAGGCACTGCTGAGGCTCTCCGCCCCGCTTGGCCTCAGCGCTCCTCCCCTTCCCCAGTGCTCTGAACTGCGCCCACCGCGGCCTCTCTGTGCCCTCGCCACGGTGGGCTGAGACCTGGGGCTGCGCAGTCGCGGAACCAGAAGTCAGAACCAAGCCAGGAGTAGAGCTGGTCTCAAGAGGGCAACTTGTGTGGTCCTCCAGGTCCGGCCTAGATCGATGGACCCAGGAAAGAGGACAAGAGTACCGAAATCAGAGCTAGCACAGGAAGATGCAAAGGAAAACAGCCAGACGGAGAAAGACATAAACAGAAGCCCAGAAAGCTTGAAAGAGGCAGACACCGGACCAGAAGATCAGGAACACAAGGAAGCACCGTGCCACCCCAACAGAATGATGGCAGTGAGTACAGGCAGCAGCGGGTGGCAGAGGGGCAGGGAGAAGGGCTACTTCTTGTGGCCAGGATCCAGCCTATATCCTATATGCAAATGATTCTGAAGCCCTTGGCTGGGGGTTAGCGGGTGGGAACACAGTGGAGATTCCTGTTGCTTACTCAAAGTGCCATGCACCAGGCAAGTGCGGAGCAGGAGGAGGATACTGACCTGCTTATTCACTGCTCTAGAAAAGGCATTTGAACCCCAGATGCTACCCAAGAGGCTGACCTACTCTGGTGAAGACCAAGAAGGGGTCAAATATACTCTTTCCCTATTAACAGCCACTAACGGGTGGCTTCTGGTTGTACTGCCCACTGCCCTTGTGTCCTAACCCTGGCAGGGCCAAACTGAGAGGAGCATCACATGAACCGGTATGTGATGAGTCATGTGAGAGGCAGGCATGTTCAGGACAGGAGTAGAATCAGAAGGAACAGGTGTGGGAATTCACCTTCCCTGAAATGGGCAATGGAACAAGGGCATGTGTGTGTCAGGATGACCGCCAAAGATCCCAGACCAGTGTCCAGGCAGGCAGGGACACTTATTACCCAGCCTGGCCTTGCGGTCAGTCACCGGAGGGTGAGGCAGATGGTGCAGGGAACTGAGAATTAATATCCTCAGTGGGCCAGACCAAGGGGGCTTTATAGGCAGAGTGGGGGGGCCTGCTGAGTGTGAGGAGGCAGGGGTGTGGGCCAGAGGCCCAGAGCTCCCAGCCAGCTTGTTTTGGGTCTGAGTTTGACTCCCCGACTCCCATGCTTTGGCCCTAAAAGGCATTGACAGCTTTGCTCCTGGGACTGCAGGGACTGCAGCTGAGTCTTTGAGACCCCTCAGCCTAGGCTGCCCATGGTGAGGCTGGCCAGCACAGCCACTTGCCCTGTCCTGCGGGTGTTGGTCTCTCTCAGCTTCCTTGCCCTGCCCTCCAAGCAGCCTTGTGCCCCTTGTCTGTCACCAGAGCCCCCTGCTGGGTGCCTGGAGAAGAGAGGACAGACTTGGGTGGGGTTTCAGGTTATGGGGTCAGTGGGACATTTTGTCCCTTCAAAGTCCATCTTGACCTGAAGAGGCCGGGGACAGAAGAGTGCCAGCCAGCAAGCATCCCCCTCCTCCCATTCCTGGCCAACCTCTCCCAGACTGTGGTAGAGCTGGGCCTCGCTGTGAAAGCCAGGCTCCATTCTTTCACATTGACTTCCCTGTGGTTCTCTTTCAGTGTTCAGTAAGTGACAATCAAGAGAAAGAGGTGGTGGCAGAAGCTACCCATTTTGAGCCTCTGAAATAGCTGCTACCTGGACAAGCCTTAGTTCTGCCATCAGGGACTACATTTCCCCAAAGATGCTGATCTGGATCTGATAACTAGACTCCTACCAGTCAAAGTCATGGTGGCTAGATTGCAAACCCCCAATGCTATTTTATCAACACACTCTGAGCATCACAGAAAGGTTCCAAGTAAAGTCCCTGTAAAGGGAAGGGATGGTGCCATCCACTGTCTGTGCCCCAGCCTTACCAGTCCTCCGTCTTCCCTGGCAGGCTGGGACCCCCTTCTCCCCCAAGCTCCCATTCGACTGTATCCTGCATAGACCAGAACATGCAGCATAGCATTGACTCAGAGCGACAGTGGTGGGGAGCAGGGGTAGAGCCCAGCCCAGGTCATTTGATAAGTCTCTTATTTTTAGCTCCTTGATAAAATGAAAGGAAGACATCTTGAAAGTTTTTGGCAAAACCTTCCTTAAGGAAAATATCTAAGTCTAGTTAACAGTGCATTTTCAACCATCTCTAGGTGTGTCCTCCAGTCCCCCCTAAAGGGAGAGAGACCATGATTCACATGGAGTAGCCAATGGTCTTGGGCAAGTATTCTCTCATCTCTTCTCTCTGGCTTCCTCTCTGTAAACCAGAAATGATAATAATGCCACCTCACAGCTGCTAAAAGACTGCATGATAATGTGGACAGACAGCAGCTGGTCCACTGGTCTGCACACAGGAATCAATGAAAGTTAAGTACCTTCTGTAAGGTTGTTAATTAGTATTTGCTTTAGCTTAGCAGGTGACAACTTCTGACCTTGTCACCCAATTCTAGAATCCATAGCCTGCTACAAGCCAGTGTTCCTTTTGTGGGGGGAGCAGGAACAATGAGAGGCAGGCTGTAGCCTGCCCATTCCTTGTGGCCTCCCTCATGTAATAAGTACTTAGAAACTGCTTTTGCTAAAAGCACTGACTTCACTTGGGCCTGCAAATGTCCAATGGATAACTGACAGCAGGATCAAAACTAGGCATCTCTACCTCTGTTTTGCATCTGTATAATTTGGAAGCTCATGTTAGTATCCTGAACACCAACTTGGGATGGAAGTCTCTGAATGCCTTTATCTGCTCTTCTCAAAGTGTCCACATTGATTAAGTCTCCTTTCTTGGCCCTTCTCCACTACTCATCTCTTTAATTTGGCTCATTAGGACTCCTGGAACTGGAGTCCAGGCTTTTGCCCTAAAACTCCAGTAATTCTCCCTCTGCAGGGGCTCCTGAGAGGTGGGAGACCCACAATTTGGGGGTGCCTGGGCTGGGAAGGGAGTGGGAGGGGCTGGGGAGGAGGAGGGGCAGACCCCTTCTGCACCTGCTGTTCTGAGAACCAAGCCCCTGACAGTCCTGGCCCTGCAGTTGGGGCTGCCAGCCCTGAGAAAGGAAAACAGGTGTCAGATGGGGAGGCTAATACAGAACAGCAGGTGTCTGTAGACACCTGACCCTGTATTCACAGTCCATCAGGGTCAGGCTCTTCCCCAAATAGTACCAGCCACCTTGCAAGCAGGAGTCAGATGTCATTGCAGGCAGCCCCCTCCCCAGGTGAGGGGTGGGTAAGACCCAGGCAGGTGTTGCCTGGGTCCCCACTGGCTCTTGCGCCCAGGCCTAAGCTGCAGGTCTCTGTCCCCCTCTTCTCTCATCCTGGAGACAAAGGACAAAACCCTCCAAAGGTGGGAAGTAAGGCTCAGGAGACTCTGCCACAGGGCCCGCATAACACAGAACTCAATAGAACCCAGCGCAGACACTGAGAGGGTCTGGGCTCCTGCAACTGCGGTTGGCTGTGGTCTAGCCAGAGGGGGCCAACAGGGTAGGAAGCTGGCTGCCAGTAGCCCAGACATCTGTCTTAGTTCCCCAGGCTGCCAGGGAGCTCAGAGAGCAAAGACTTCCAGCTCTTCCTCCACTGCAAGATGGGGCCCAGGTGGAGGATGTGCCAGGGTTGCTGAGGGGGCCACAAAGTGGACCAGAGATTCTGCTTAAGGATACTTAGACTGGCCTCACCTGCAACCACCCAGACCTGAGGGAACAAGCTGTGTGGCTTAGCTCAGATTGGCCAGGACTGGGCGGGAGACCCCAAGGACTCACTAGGCTCTGCCCATCCCCCTCCCAGCATGCCTGGCCTAGAGAGTTTCTGACTCCTCCCTCTCACTGCAGCCTATGCCCTGCAGCCTCCAGTGAGGGCCTCCTGAAGTCTATAGTTCTCCCTCCTGCCTTTGGAAAGGCAGAAAGCTCTCAGTCCTTCTCTTCAAAAATACCTCTACCAATCAGGATTAGTGTGTGTGGCTGTTTATTGACTTCCCAAGATGAGCCTGGCATTTTAAATGCATTATCTCACACACGTGAGGCCAGTAATGATATTTTCCCATTACAGAAGAGGAAACAAACTCAGAAGGCATCAGTAAACAGCCTAAGATCACACAAGTAGTCTTTCCAGGAGTGTTAGCAAGTAGGCACAGGCATGGGGAGGAGGCCAGGGTCCCTTGAGGCCATCTGAGAAGTTTGTGCAATGTCCCTTTGGAGGGTGTCAGGTGTGCCATGGATGACAGTCTTTTTTTTTTTTTTTAATTTCTTGGTCATCTGGGATCCTTAAGCATGCAAAAAGCTTAGAACAGTAGGGTCCAGAAAGGAACCAGGGTTGTTTTATGGCATCCAGTTAAGCCAGAGCTGGGAATGCCTCTGGGTCATCCACATCAGGAGCAGAAGCACTTGACTTGTCAGTCCTACTGCCACAGTTTGGACGTCCACCACGCCCACGGCCACCTCGTCCTCCCCTGCCACCACGTCCTGGGCGGCCTAGGTCTCCAAAATTGATCTCCAGCTGAGACATTATATCATTTGCTGGCTTCCGGAAATGATGGTCCAAAACAGAATCTTCAGCATGAGCCTCTTCACTCTTTGATTTATAAAGAACAACTCCCTTCTTCCACTGCCCATCAGCACCTTCATTTGGTTTTCTGATATTAAATTCCACTTTTTCCCGGTCTTTATTTTGAATAGCCTTCCACTCATCCAAAGTCATCTCTTTTGGACCCTCTTCCTTAACCTCTTCACCTTCATTCTCCTTATTTTCAGTATCTGCTACAGGATGTTCTTCACCTTCAGGTGTTTCCTCAGTCACATTTGATTGATCCAAGTCAGTTAATTCATCTTTGACAGTTCCCCAGTTGTGGGATCTGCTACCTCCACGTTTGTCTTCATGCTTCAGGCCGCTGTAATGTGAAAAAGAAGATCTATCACTTCCACTATGCCTGTCAAATTCACGTTTGCCATGAGAATCAAATCCATCTCCTCGGCCCATTCCACGTCCACGGCCTCCTTGACCCCTTCCAAGACCACCACGGCCTCGAATAGGTCTGTCAATAATTGGTTTATCAACTGAAAATTCGCCTCCTTCACCCTTTTCTTCAAGTGGCTTTTCAAATCTTCATTCGTGAGGTGGTTGCCTTTCTGGTCTTCTATCAGTTATTTTCCTTCACCCTGAAGTTGTTGATCAGGCCTTCCTCCAACATGCCTTGTTCCTTCTTTCTTGAGCGCCACGGGCGGCTGTGCCTCCTCTTTCTTGTCTGCCACGCCAACACTGAGGGGCAGTGGGTTCTTGCGGTCTTTCTGGGACTCTTAACACAGCTGTTTGCCTGCCGCGCTGGAGTTGGTTTGGGCCGCGACTTGAGCTGCGCTCTTGGCCCCAGGCCTCCCAACGCTGCCCCCGCCGGCTTCTTTTTTCTTGTTCTCTGCTGCCTTCAGCACCTCAAAGGGGTCCGATTCGTCGTCAAATAACTGGTTGAATCGGTTGGTGGCTACGCAGCTGATGCCTTCCTGTAGGTGCCCAGGCATGATGGTGGCTCGGCGGCGTGTTCCTCCACCTCAGATGTGCCATGGTTGGACCAGCAATTACAGCTTATAGTACCTATGCAGTGTAGAGTGGGGACAGGTCCATTGCAGAAGATGAGCAAGACAGAGTCCACTCTAGTCTTACTTCTATATGCAGTATCTTGAGATAGTCAAGAAAATATCAACCCATACCCAGAAGAAGGAATGTCTGCCTCTCTTGCAGTCTTCCATAACAGCAGGGCACAAGAGAGTGTGACAGCTTCAGAGAAGGGACGCCAAAGTTTAGTAAAACTTCTCAGAGTTAAATCTGTCGTCTTTCACACAAAAGAACTGTTGCCCAAGACTCTGGTTTCATTGGTTCAGAGCCGTCAGCACCCCCCAGGCTCAGCCATTATCATCTAACACTTATTTTCTCACCCAGTGTAAACCCAGCCTGCCCTTCTCATTCTCCATCTGTGCCATCATTACTCATTCTATAGAGTGGGCCCAGAGACAAAACCAAATTTCTCATAACAAGTAGGGGGAAAACCAAGTCTCAACACCAGTGGGATGAGAAGAGCAGCTCAGGGTGTGAGCTGAAAGGGCCTGAGCTGAGCTCTCCTTGTCAGTGGTTTCTGCTGAGTCCACCAATGTTGGTGGAGGGTTGGGGTGGGGATGATTTATATACACCTCTGATCACTGGATAAATCCTGAGATCTAGGTGTCACATGTGCCTAAATCGGCAGCACCTCCCATCCGACAGCCTCAGGATGAAGTGCTCCCCATCCACCTCCATAAATCTTGCATTGGGGTAATTTCACATCATTATGCTCTTTCCCCAACCCCCAGTGTTTCAACACATTGAGAAAATCCTGCAGGAGACAAAACCCCCACATCTACACAACCAAGTCTTCTGATGAGACAGGTGAAGATTCAATTTCAAGGACTAGCGGTTGCCCAGAGTCCAAGAAAAATAAGCAGCATTCCTAGGAAAGGGGGCTGATCCCATTTCCTCAATTCACCACCTCCTGGGCACATTTTTCAACTCTACCTGGCCCTGGGGAGAGGGAAGGAATGGACAGGACCCAGGCTCACAGAGGTCACAGTGGAGCAGGTAGAGGGATGTGAACAAGTGACTTCACAGAGGAAAGAGCCATTTGTTTAGCTAGAAATGACTAGTGAAAATTCCAGTATCCCTGGAGCAAGATCTTGGAGGATGAGCAGAAGTTTAGCAAGTGGAGAGGGTGACAAAGTAAGGGTCACCCAGGAAGAGGGAATAGGCTGAGGGAAGGTAGAATGGCAGGAGAAGCGATGTCATGATCTGGGGGACTTCAGGTCATATGTGGCAACTTGTGTGGCAGGAGAAGGAGAAACAGTCTTGAAAGGCAGGTTGAGTTGAGATTTTCTTCTCTACATTGAAAGATGTTGATGATTTTAACCTAAGTAAGTGACATAAGCATATCTTCACTTCGGAAGGACTTTTAGAAGAATTGGAGAGGGAACACAAGAAGTAAGAATACTAGCTGGGAAATTGTTGCAGTGTCCCTAAAAAAAAAAAAAAAAAAAGAGCCTGTGTTATGGTGTTCCCCCTCTCCTCTGCCAAAAAGGGAATGCCCAATGAAGACATTGCAGAAATGTTAGAGATGTAAGATGCAGTCTCAGTTTTAATGGGGATCTGTGTCTAAGGTAACATTGTAAAACTCCTCTGGAAAAATCCCTACAAAGGGAACCCATTAGAGATCAACAAGAACCCAGTTAGTTTCTCTCCATGAACTCTTGTGCCTTTGGCTGAGCACAAGAGGAAAATGGTCAGAGTTCAGAATCTGACCATTTTGACCCAAATATGTACTAGAATTATTGTGCATAAGGTGCTTACACTCCAGGATGTTGGAGGAAACCAAGAAAGACTTGAAATTCTCTTTTTTCATCTCATTGTCAATCTGGAGGATGTATGGTTGGATGGAGGAGGACTTATTACCAGCAATGCATGAGGATTCCAACTCCTCCATTCCTTGCAAACACTTCCTGTACATTTATTTATTTTTTTTATTTAGTGGTACTGGGGCTGGAACTCAGGGCCTTCACCTTGAGCCACTCCACCAGCCCTGTTTTTATGAAGGGTTTTTCGAGATAGGGTCATGAGGAACTGTTTGCCTGGGCTGGCTTCGAACCTTGATCCTCCTGATCTCTGCCTCCTGAGTAGCTAGGATTACAGGCGTGTGCCACCGGCACCCAGCTGTACATTTTTTTTGCGAACATAGCTATCTTAAGTGGGTGTGAAACGATGTATCTCATTGTAGTTTAGATTTGCATTTTCCTAATGACATTGACTTCTTTTCATGAATTCAATGGCCATTTATATATCTATTCAAAACATTTACTCACTTGTATCTTAAAAAACTTTTCATTTATTCATTTATTTTTGGGTACTAGGGGTCAAACCCAGGGCCTTGCAGTGCTCAGCAGGTGCTCAGCCGTACTTCTCATTTTAAAATTAGGTTATTTTTCCTTCCTTTCTCCATCTCTTCCTCCCTCCCTCTTTTTCTTCCTTTATCCTTCTTTTCATTTGTTCCTTCCCCTCCTCTGGCACTAAGATTGAATGACCAAGGGCCTTCAACAAGGTAGGCAAGTGCTCTCCACTTGAGCTACACCACCCCCAGAGCCCTTGGGTTTTTTTTCTTTTAGTTTATTTATTTATCTTATTGTTTTTACATTTACTCACATGTGTATACATTGTTTGGGCCACCCTCCTATCCCCTCCAACTTCTTGGCAGAACCTGTTCCACCCTCTTGTTCTTCTATTTTATTGAAGAAAAAATAAGAGATAATAAGAAAGACATAGCATTTTTGCTGGTTTGAGATAAAGATAGCTATACAGAGAAATTCCTAGTGTTGCTTCCATGCACATATGTATTGCAACCCACATTGGTTCATCTCTGCCAGACCTCTTCATTACTTCCTGTCCCCTGCCCATAGCAGCCTCTGCCACTTTAAGATTACTTTATTTGCTCCTCTACAGTGAGTACACGAACCACATTCAGGTTTTAGGTTTCCTTCTCTTTCCCTATGCCTCCCGTGCACATTCTCCCCTTAGTGTGTGATCCATGTCAAGTAATGTTACTGCATTTGTTTTAGGTCTATAATCCACATATTAGGGAGAGCATATGATTTTTTGGCCTTCTGAGCCTGGCTAACTTTGCTTAAGATTATGTTTTCCAATTCCATCCATTTACTTGCAAATGACAAAACTTCATTCTTTCTTGCTGAATAAAATTCCAGTGTGTATAAATACCATATTTTTTTAATCCATTCATTGGTAGAGGGGTAGCTTGGCTGTTTCCATAACTTGGCTACTGTGAATAGTGCTGCAATAAGCATGGGTGTGCACGTACCTCTGGAGTAACCTGAGTCGCATTCCTTTGGGTATATCCCTAGGGGTGGGATTGCTGGATCATATGGCAGCTCTATGTTTAGTTTTTTAAGAAGCTTCCATATTGTTTTCCAAAGTGGTTGTACTAGCTTACATTCCCACCAGCAGTGCAATAGGGTTCCTTTTTCTCATCATCCTTGCTAACATTTGTTGGTGGTGGTGTTCTTGATCATAGCTATTCTAACAGGAGTCAGGTTGAATCTTAGTGTGGTTTTGACTTGCATTTCCTTTATGGCCAGGGATGGTGAGAATTTTTTCCATGTGTTTTTTTGGTCATTTGGACTTCTTCCTTTGAAAAAGTTCTATTTAGTTTAGTTGCTCACTTCTTTATGGGTTCATTGATTTTGGAGGAGTTTAGTTTTTTGAGCTCCCTGTATATTCTACATATCAGTCCTTTGTCTAATGTATAGCTAGCAAATATTTTCTCGCACTCTGTGGGTGGTCTCTTCAACTTAGAGACCATTTCTTTTGTTGTGTAGAAGCTTTTTAAATTTCATGTATTCCCATTTGTCCATCCTTTTTCTTAGTTGCTGGGCTGCTGGAGTTCTACTGAGGAACTCCTTGCCTATACCTATTGCTTCCAGAATATTCCCTGTTCTTTCCTGTACTAATTGCAAGGTTTTGGATCTGATATTAAGGTCCTTAATCCACTTTGAATTGATACTTTTACAGGGTGATAACATGGATCTAGTTTCAGTTTTCTGCAGGCAGATATATTTTTGGTGCCTTTGTCAAAATAAGGTGGCATAGCTGTGTGTATTCATATCCAGGTCCTCTCTTCTGTTCCGCTGGTCTTCATATCTGTTTTTGTGCCAGTACCATGCTGTTTTTATTGCTATGGTTCTGTAGTATAGCTTGAAGTCGGGTATTGTGATGCCTCTAGCATTGCTCTTTTTGCTCAGTATTGCCTTGTTTCTTAGTGTTCTTTTGTGTTTCCAAATGAAGTTTAGGGTAGATTTTTCAATCTCTGTGATGAATGTCATTGGGATTTTGATGGGAATTGCATTAAACATGCAGATTGCTTTTGGTAATATAGACATTTTTACTATGTTCACTCTGCTAATCCATGAGCATGGAGATCTTTCCACCTTCTGTAGCCTTCCTCAAACTCTTCAGTGGTTTGTAGTTCTCCTTGTAGAAGTCTTTTACATCCTTTGTTAAGTTTATTCCTAAGTATTTGGGTTTTTTTGTGGCTATTGTAAATGGAATTGTTTTCCTATATTCTTCCTTAGTTCGTTCATTATTTGTGTATAGAAAGGCTACTGATTTTTGTAAGTTGATTTTGTATCCTGCTACATTGCTGAAGCTATTTTTGGTGTCTAGGAGTTTTTGGGTGGAGTTCTTTGGGTCACTTAAGTATAGGATCATGTCATCTTCACATTGGGATACTTTGACTATTTCTTTAACTATTTGTATTCCTTTTATTTCTTCCTCTTGCTTTATTGCTCTTGCTAGGAATTTCAGGACTATGTTGAATAGGAGTGGGGAGAATGGTCATCCTTGTCTCATTCTTGACTTTATGGAAAATGGTTTCAGTTTTTCCCCATTAAGTATGATGTTGGCTATAGGTTTGTAATATATAACTTTTATAATTTTGAGATAAATTCCTTCTATTCCTAGTTTTCTTAGAGATTTTATCATGAAGTCCAGCCCTTGTTTTGAGATAGGGTCTCACTAACTTTGCCCAGGGTTGGCCTTGAACTCAAGATCCTCCCGCCTCCAACTCCCAAGTAGCTGGGATTACAGGTGTGCCCCACCATGTCTGGCCTTTATCTTTTCATTATTGAGTTATCAAAGTTCTTTATATATTCTTTGTATAAGTCCCTTTTCAGATATATGATTTGCATTCTATGGGTTGTCTTTTTACTTTTGATGGTATCCTTTGAAACATGAAATTAAAAAACTTTTTTTTACTTATTAGCAAATATTAGTTGTATGGGGGGATTTATTGTGACATTTACATATATGTTTATAGTTTATCTTTTTTTGTGTGTGGTACTGGGGTCTGAACTCAGGGACTTCACTTTGAGCCACTCTACCAGCCCTATTTTTTGTGAAGGGTTTTTTCCAGATAGGGTCTTGAGAACTGTTTGCCTAGGCAGGCTTTGAACCACAATCATCCTGATCTCTGCCTCCTGAGTAGCTAGGATTACAGGCATGAGCCACCAGTGCCTGGCTGTTTACAGTATATCTTAATTAGATTTACCTCCTCCATCATTCTCCGTCATCCCTCCTCCCCCTTTCTTAGAACAATTTCGACAGATTTCATTGTCATATTTTCATACATGAGTATAAAGTACATTGACCATATTTGCTCTTCTTCACCCTCTCCATTCACCCTCTCTCCCCGCACTATGACCCATTCTTGAACAGGACCTTCTTCAAAAAGGTTAGCTGAGATTTTGATAAAGATTGAGTTGAATCTGTACATCAATTTGGGGAATATTGCCATGTTAACAATATTAAGTCTTCCAGTCTATAGACCGGAGATACTTACCAGTTTATCTAGATCTTCTTTAAATTCTTTGAAGAATGTTTTATAGTTTTTCACAATAAAAGTTTTGCACTTCTTTCTTTAAAAGTTATTCATATGTATTTGATTATTTTTAATGCTATTGTAAACAGGATTTTCTATTTTTCTTTTTTTTATTTTTTATTTATTTTTTCTTTTATTATTCATATGTGCATACAAGGCTTGGGTCATTTCTCCCCCCTGCCCCCACCCCTTCCCTTACCACCCACTCCGCCCCCTCCCTCTCCCCCCCACCCCCTCAATACCCAGCAGAAACTATTTTGCCCTTATTTCTAATTTTGTTGTAGAGAGAGTATAAGCTATAATAGGAAGGAACAAGGGTTTTTGCTGGTTGAGATAAGGATAGCTATACAGGGCATTGACTCACATTGATTTCCTGTGCGTGTGTGTTACCTTCTAGGTTAATTCTTTTTGATTTAACCTTTTCTCTAGTTCCTGTTGGTGGGAATGTAAACTAGTACAACCACTCTGGAAAAAAATTTGGACGCTACTTAAAAAACTAGACATTGATCTACCATTTGATCCAACAATACCACTCTTGGGGATATACCCAAAAGACTGTGACACAGGTTACTCCAGAGGCACCTGCACACCCATGTTTATTGCGGCACTATTCACAATAGCCAAATTATGGAAACATCCAAGATGCCCCACCACTGACGAGTGGATTAAGAAAATGTGGTATCTATACACAATGGAATTTTATGCAGCCATGAAGAAGAATTTACCATTTGCTGGTAAATGGATGGAATTGGAGAACATCATTCTGTGTGAGGTTAGCCTGGCCCAAAAGACCAAAAATCGTATGTTCTCCCTCATATGTGGACATTAGATCAAGGGCAAACACAACAATGGGATTGGACTTTGAGCACATGATAAAAGCGAGAGCACACAAGGGAGGGGTGAGGATAGGTAAGACACCTAAAAAACTAGCTAGCATTTGTTGCCCTTAATGCAGAGAAACTAAAGCAGACACCTTAAAAGCAACTGAGGCCAATAGGAAAAGGGGACCAGGATTTTCTTTTTTCATTCTTTTTTTTCTTTTTGGCAGTACTGGGGTTAGAACTCAGGTCCTTGCTCTTGCTAAGCAGGTACTGTACCACTTGAATCATGCCCCCAAATGAACCAAGTCTTGTATGCACATATGAATAATAAAAGAAAAATGAAAAAAAAATCATGCCCCCAGTGTAAGGATTTTCTTAATTTTAATTATTTTTGGACTGCTCATTGCTAGTATATAGAAATATATTTGCTTTTTTGTATATTCGTCTTATGTCCTACCAGCTTGCTTAACTCATTTATTATTTTTACTGTATAATTCTTTTTAAATTGTGAAAATAATGTGTATATAGTAAAAAGGCCAATTAGCATATACGAATATGCAAATAATAGTGATTCTTCTGTTCTCCCACCCTTTTCCCACTCCCCAGAAATAAGGATTTATAGTTATGCATGTATTCCTATTCAATTTATTACATTACAGTTGTTTTTAAGCTGTTTCAAGCTGAAAAATGAAGTGGAATATTAAGAAACACTATTTATCTGTGCATGGTGGTGCAGGCCTGTAATCCCACCCACTTGGGAGGTGGAGGAGGAGGACTGAGAGTTCAAGGACAGCTTGGGCAAAGTTAGTGAAACCTGATTTCAAAACAAACAAACAAACAAAAGGACTGGAAGGTATGACTCAAGTGGTGGAGTACCATGGGCTCAGTCTCTAGTACTACAAGAAACAAACAAACAACTGAAACAGTACTTCACTGTTAGCTGAAAATATCTTTCACCTTATGTTTATTTTTTTCCTCTTGAAAGATTACATACAAGTCATCCTGCCTCCATAGTTTATTGTTTTATTGATTGATTGATTGAGATAAGATCTCCCTATTGGCCTGAAACTTGTGATCCTCCTGAATATTGGGATTACAGGTGTGGGTCACTATGCCTGGCTTAATTTATTTACTTTCTCTTTCTTCTTCCTCTTCTTCTTCTTCTCCTTCTCCTCTTCCTCCTTCTTCCTTCTCTTTTTATGGTATTGGGGTTTGAACTCAGGGCTTCACAATTGCTGAGAAGGGCTTCACAATTGAGCCATACCTCCAGCCCTTTTTGCTCTGGTTATTTGGGAAATAGGGTCTAGCTTTTTGCTTTGTTTGGGAGAAAACAGTAAATTATCAGGCTGACACCAAGGAATATCAGAAAAATAATCAAATTTCACATTGCTATTTGTGAACCTGAAGGCTAAAATTTACACCATTAAATAGGTAAGAATATGTGGTCATTAAAACCCAAGTAGGCAAACAATCAGATAATTGTAAATTGCTTACTATTCTGATTTACTTAAGAACAAGTACTAAAGCTTTATATCGTTGGGAATAAATTATTACACATAAGGCTGGCAAAATGGTTCAGGTGGCAGAGCACTTGCCTAGCAAGCATGAAACCCTGAATTCAAACCCAGTACCATCATAAAAAGAAAAATTATTACATATATAAATTTCTTTCATGTCTGAAACATCATATTGAATTTAGCAACATTACTTTCCTTCATTTTCTTTGTTATGGTACTGGGGTATGAACTCAGGGCCTAGCACTTACTAGAACTCAAGTGGTTTACCACCCAAGTGGGATTTAACAATATTACAACTACTGCAGAAAACCTTTCTGTTTGCCACATTTTAATTTACTAAAGAATATGTAAATACCTATGAGGGAAAAGGATAAACTCAAAGATGCATTTGAACCTAAAAATATTGTTATTATTTTCTGGTGGTACTGGGGTTTTGAGCTGAGAATGTCATGCTAGGTAAGTACTCTATCAATTAAGCCTTGCTCCAGTCCATTTTACTTTTGTTATTTTTGGAGTAGGGTCTTGAATTTTTGCCAGGGCTGGCCTGGACCTCTATCCTCCTAGTTCCATACATGCCACTATGCCCAGCTTTTTTTTTTTTTGGTATTGGGGTTTGAACGCAAGGCCTACACATTGAGCCACTCCACAGCCCTTTTTTGTGATGGATTTTTTTTTTTAGATAGGGTCTTGCGAACTGTTTGTCTGGGCTGGCTTTGAACTGTGATCCTCCTGATCTCTGCCTCTTTAGTAGCTAGTATTACAGGCCTGAGCCTCCAGTGTCCTGCAGTGCCCAGCATTTTATAGGTTGAGATGGAGTCTTGCTGACTTTTTGCCTTGGATATCCTTGAACTGTGATACTCCCTCTCAACTGTGATCCTTGCCTCTCAAGTAGCAGGGAGTATAGATGTGAACCACTTTGCCCATTCCAAAAAACATTTTTTAAAGCTACTTGAGTTAAATATCTTCAAAGAGAGAAATTCATGTGTGAGGATTTTTTTGGGGGGGGGTGGGTTGGTACTGTTACTGGGCGGTCTCAGAAGATCCTTGCATCTTGGAACAAAGCATTAAACAGAGATAACAGATTGCAAAGCAGTAGTAAAATTTTATTGAAAGGAAAAAAAATATAGACAGGAGAAAACACTGCACAGAGTGATGGGCTCTGGTCAGATGGCACAGAAGCCTTGATCTTTGTTAAAAGGGTAACTTATAGGGTGTAAGGGTGAATAGCAGGAAAAAATCTGGGCAATCTTTGTAAGAGGGGTTGGGATGATTGACAGTTTTGATTGAAAGGACGATGTTACATAACTTATTTTTGACTGTGCATGTCCCCACCCATAATGTATATGTTATAATTACATGCATAAAATGTAGTGCATATGAAGCTTTAATTTTCTTTGGGGAAGTTCTCAAAAGGTCATCTGAGGACAGACTCCCCAGCACTAAGCACATGCCAAGGTCCAGGACTTTCTCTTCTGCACAAACGACTTCTTTTTATCATAATGTAGTGGCTATTGAGTTAGCCACAAAAAGGTGTTCCAAGGACATTCCCAACCAGATGTCTCCTGAAGGGGGCATACTCTAGAGCAGACTTGGGGCATGTCCTCAGTGAGAATTTTTTGTGGGTGTGTGCTGGGGTTTGAACTCAGGGTTTTATGTTTACTAGGCAGGCGCTCTGCCACTTGAACCAAGCCACCATTCCTTTTGTTGTGTTTTGGTATTTTAGAGATAGGGTCTTGAGAACTATTTGCCCAGGCTAACTTCAAACTTCAATCTCCTTGTCTCTGCCTCTGGAGTAGCAAGGATTACAGAAGTGAGCCACAAGCACCTGGCTCCTAAGTGGGACTTTTATAACATCTTATCTGGTCAGTCTCTACCCCTTCTTGGCCAAACTGTACTTCCCTATTCTCCTGCGTCAGTACTGGGATTTGAACTCAGGGCCTTGTGCTTGCTAGGCAGGCGCTCTACCACTTGAACCATGTGCCCAGCATGGATTTTTTTTTTTTTTCCTAATGGAGAAGACAAGTCATGTGGATGGGGGAGAGCTAGATTATTTCAAAGTATAAACCTTGAGCTGTAAAGGGTGAGAATGAGAAAGAGGGGACTTTGAAGGGACTTGCTAAGACATGAATCAGCATTCTCATACTGTCTTGATAGCCCCCATCTGAGAGGCAGGCATTCTGAGGATTCCTGGAGAACCCATAAGAGGGCTCCTGACTGGTGTCAGGGCCACTGCTGACTGTTCCTTAGATGTAGGGGTCAAGGCAGGCCACCTTTATTGATTCTATGTCATGAGCAGGTCTTATAAACTCAGGGTCCTCAGTTTCTTCTTATGTGGAGTGGGGATGATTATACCTGTCTTTAAGTATAGTAGTGAGTTAAATTTCTTTTCATGATAAACTTATTGTTTAGTAACAATATGGTTGTGTTTGTTTGAGAAAGTCAGTTGTCAGCAACCATGAATAGAATTTTAAAAGTAATCTGTAAACTTAACTTTTTTTCTTCTCAGACCTTCGAAAAATTTAAAACTGAGCTAGGCAAGGTGGCTCATGCCTATAATTCTAGCTACTGGGAAGGCTGAGCTTCAGAGGATCATGGTTCCTAGCCACCCTGGAGAAATAGTTCGAGAGACCCCATTTCCAAAATAACCAGAGCAAAATGGACTGCAAGTATGGCTCAAGTGGTAGAATACCTGCTTTGCAAGTGGGAAGCCCTGAGTCCAAACCCCAATCCCACTCCCCCCCACCAAAAAAAAAGAAAAGAAATCAGGTCTTAATAGACACTTAAAAAATTAAAACTATTTGAAAATAAACCTCAATAACAGTGGGTATTTTACTTTGCAGCCAGTTGTGTCTACAGAATTTTCTTTGGTGGGTATGACTAAGAAAAAAATTCTACATAGTGAGACCCCTGTCTCAACCCCCTCCCTCCACGAAAATCTTTCTGATCTTGGATAGAGCAAAGATCATTTAGATGTGACACCACAAGTATATTAAAAAAAATAAGTAAATGGGACTCACTCGTGGATCTATTGATTGCGTCAAGAAAGTGAAAAGATAGTTTATCAAATGGGAGACAATAATGAAATATCATATATCTAGTAAGGGACATGTGTATAGAATATATATTGAACTCTTACAAGTCAACGATACAAAAAAAATCCAATAAAAAAATGGGAAAAGGACCTAGCTAGACTGGGTATTTTCTTTGGAGAAACACCCAGTCCCACTAAGCACAAGAATTCTCAACATTATTGTTCATTAGAGAAGTAAATGAAAAGCACAGAGAACTGCCAAGTTTTAGGCACTAGGATGGCTGTAATTAAAAAGAAAGATTGGATCTGGGGTTATGACTCAAATGGTAGAGTGTCTATCCAGCAAGCACAAGGCCCTGAGTTCAAACCCCAGTACCACCAAAGATAACTCCCCACATGCCCAAGATCCACAGCAAAAGGAGGAAAAAAATCTCTCTTGGTGAGATGGCAGCTGTTTTATAGCTAGGAAAGGAATAAAGCAGAAGAAAGTTTATCTTCTGATTGTCTAGGTGGCTATACATCGTGAGAAATATGTGAGAAGGAGGACAAAACATGATTGAATATATTCACTATGAAAATGAATGCAAATTGACTTTTGCTTAGTAAAGTAAGGTTACCAGAACAAAGACATGAATGGTTGTTTAAAGCTGTAAGATGTGGAATCAAAGGGTATTTTTGAGATTAAAGATTAGAATGAGTTCTTTGAGGATAGTATTCAGGGATTTATTAGGTTTAACAAATAGCTGCACTAAAAGCAAACAAAAATTTCAGAGGCACTGATAAACTGGAAATATGGAAGGAACAATACCTACCACAGTGTTTATGTAAATAACTTTTTTTCTTGGCAGTCCTGGGGTTTGAACACAGTGCCTTGTGTTTGTTGGCCAAGTGCTCTACTATTTGAGCCATGCCCCCAGGTCCTTTTGCTTTCATTATTTTTTCAATATTGTCTCTCTTTTATACCTGGGCTGGTCTGGAATGCAATCTTTCTATTTATGCTTCCCACTTAGCTGGGATGACAGGCTTGCACCACCATGCGCAGCTTTTTATTTGTAGAGATGGGGGGAGGTCTCACCTACTTTTTCCCTGGGCTGGCCTGGAACTTCAATACTCCTGACCTTGGCCTCCTTGATAGCTAGAATTACAGGTGTGACCCACAATTCCTGCCTTGTCTATGTAAAGAACTTTCCGTGGCTTGTGTGAATTTCCCAGGTAGATATTTAAGAAACAGCCTCTGTATTGCAATGGTGTGGACAACCCAAAGAATGACTCAGACAAGTACAACTTGATGAGTAAACGAGTTTATTAAGCGTTGCTTATGAAGCAGTGGACAATTATGATGGTTGCATTCAGGGAAATTACCCCCTCCTCCAGTTCCTATTTTATATACTTCTACCACTGCTGCAAAATTAATGCAAAACTGGACTTAGAGCTCCACTTACTGTTAAAGAAGCAGAGGCTCAGATAGCATGAGACATAGACAAAATCAGACTCTGGGAAAGTTACATGTTTATTGTGTACTTGGTCATTGTTTTCAGGGATTTGCTACTCTCAGCAAACACTGTCAGGCTGTGAGAAGGATGGCTGTAGTCTGGCACATAGCCTCAGTACACAGAACAGTAAAATGGTAGCTTGCTGGGAGATGGAGTTACTCTGGCTACAATTCAAAGAGCTAATCTCCCTACACACCACCCATTCTTCTAGCTCTTACATTCTTTTTTTTTTTTTCATTTTTCTTTTATTATTCATATGTGCATACAAGGCTTGGTTCATTTCTCCCCCCTGCCCCCACCCACTCCGCTCCCTCCCTCTCCCCTCCCCCAATACCCAGCAGAAACTATTTTGCCCTTATTTCTAATTTTGTTGTAGAGAGAGTATAAGCAATAATAGGAAGGAACAAGGGGTTTTGCTGGTTGAGATAAGGAGAGCTATACAGGGCATTGACTCACATTGATTTCCTGTGTGTGGGTGTTACCCTCTAGGTTAATTCTTTTTGATCTAACCTTTTCTCTAGTACCTGTTCCCCTTTTCCTATTGGCCTCAGTTGCTTTAAGGTATCTGCTTTAGTTTCTCTGCATTAAGGGCAACAAATGTTAGCTAGTTTTTTAGGTGTCTTACCTATCCTCACCCCTCCCTTGTGTGCTCTTGCTTTTATCATGTGCTCATAGTCCAATCCCCTTGTTGTGTTTGCTCTTGATCTAATGTCCACATATGAGGGAGAACATATGATTTTTGGTTTTTTGAGCCAGGCTAACCTCACTCAGAATGATGTTCTCCAATTCCATCCATTTACCAGCAAATGATAACATTTCGTTCTTCTTCATGACTGCATAAAGTTCCATTGTGTATAGATTCCACATTTTCTTAATCCATTCGTCAGTGGTGGGGCATCTTGGCTGTTTCCATAACTTGGCTATTGTGAATAGTGCCGCAATAAACATGGATGTGCAGGTGCCTCTGGAGTAACAGTCTTTTGGGTATATCCCCAAGAGTGGTATTACTGGATCAAATGGTAGATCGATGTCCAGCTTTTTAAGTAGCCTCCAAATATTTTTCCAGAGTGGTTGTACTAGTCTACATTCCCACCAACAGTGTAGCTCTTACATTCTTTTGACTCCCTTTTCCTTAATGTTCTCTGACCTTGGAGGAGGTATTATATGGTTATCTCCTTTTGCCAAGAGCTGAGCACTGGGCCGTTATTGCACAGCAGCAATACAGGCCACAGCAACACAAAATACCAGTCAAGAGTACATGAGTACCAGTTAGGGTACATGATCCTAACTACCATGTACAGAAAAGTTCAAATCATCATAGCTATCTAAATGATCTATCTCATGAATATCTCCTTTTAACTGGTTTAAAGCATCTGTGATATTAGCTTATTATCTGGGATGTAAGTTCATATGTGGTGCCTCCGTGGGCAGGAGTAAGCATTTTCCAAGGCCATTACTACTTTCCTCACTTGTACTGTACCTGATTTAGCAAGCCTATGCCTTTGCATGTGTGGTTTAATGCCTTGGCAGTAAAGTAGGAAGGAACTTTTATATGAATCAAGTGTCCAGCTCCTCCACCTGAAGCCTTTGCTGTAGCTGCCCTCTGTCCCTCCCTTCCTTCCTTCCTCCTCTTTCTCTTTCTCCTCTCTCTCTTCCTCCTGTCCCTTCCCTCCCCATCCCCTCCCCTCCCCTCCCCTCCCCTCCCCTCCCCTCCCCTCCTCTTCTCTTCTCTTTTTTCTCTCTCTCTGTCTTTCTCTCTTTCTGTACAAGGTCTTACTATGTAGCTCAGGGATCCTTCTGCCTCCTGAGTGCCGAGATTACAGGTTTGTGCTATCATGTGGGCTCCAAAAGGACTTTATATGTTAACCCTGAAATTGTAGTTTAGGATACAAAAGGCATATCCTCTGGAGAGCAGGCAGAGATAACAAATGACTACTCTTCCCTAGAGGAACAGGAGAGATAGAGTGTGGTGGCTGCACGCTGTATGGAGAGCACCTGTCTTCTCTACAGTTATGCCTTCTTATCACCCTACATTGTCATCTTCTCAATCTGCCAACATCATTCCCATATCCTTCTCTAGTTGGAGTTTCTCTTTCAAGCCAGCTATTTCTTCTGAGAAGATAGCTCAGCCTTGATGTCATATCTTATCACCTATAGCAGGGGCCACATAAGCAAAGCACAAATCTGTAATCCATTCCAAATGGCCTATTTTCAGATATTGCAGCATGTTTCTAGTCCATTAGCCACTCTCAAGGCCTCCTGTATTTACTCTGCGTTCTCCACTCATCCATACCATACGGAGGAGGACCACCACTCAGGGATTCCCCCCGAGGATGCTCCATCCTGACTCATCTTTTGGTTGGGCCACTGTTTTAGCTCCAAATTTTGCATGGATTTCCTGGGAAGAGGTAAAAGAAATACATGCTTCCTAACTGGTGCAGTACAAAAAGACTTAGAAAAGTCCAGCTGATGAGTAAATGAGTGCATTATGAGTTACTTAGGAGTGGTGGATAATAAATGGAGTGGTAGATAACTTACCTAAGTCTGCATTCCCCCAATTTCCTAACACCTCCTGCCTAAACTCTTATTTTAACAAGGCTCTAAGACTGAAGCAGAGTTGATGCAAACTTGGACTCAACCACCACTTAGTGTTAAAATAGCAGAAGTGACTATGGGCACAAATCAGGTACTTTGTTCTTTTTTTTTTTTTTCCTGGATCTCTGAGTTAATTTTATTTATTTATTTATTATTTATTTTTAAACTGTTTTATCCTTTCAAATTTTTTTAAATTTTTATTTATTTATTTTTTAATTTTTATTTTATTCATATGTGCATACGATGTTTGGGTCATTTCTCCCCCCTTCCCCTGAGCCCTCCCACTTCCCCCCACCCCCTTGCTACCCGGCAGAAACTATTTTGCCCTTATCTCTAATTTTGTTGAAGAGATAGTATAAGCAATAATAGGAAGGACCAAGGGTTTTTGCTAGTTGAGATAAGGATAGCTATACAGGGAGGTGATGCGCATTGATTTCCTGTGCATGTGTGTTGCATTCTAAGTTAATTCTTCTTTTTATTTTATTTTATTTTATTATTCATATGTGCATACAAGGCTTGGGTCATTTCTCCCCCCTGCCCCCACCCCCTCCCTTACCACCCACTCTGTCCCCTCCCTCTCCCCCCCCACCCCCTCAATACCCAGCAGAAACTATTTTGCCCTTATTTCTAATTTTGTTGTAGAGAGAGTATAAGCCATAATAGAAAGGAAAAGGGTTTTTGCTGGTTGAGATAAGGATAGCTATACAGGGAGTTGACTCACATTAATTTCCTGTGCGTGTGTGTTACCTTCTAGGTTAATTCTTTTTGATCTCACCTTTTCTCTAGTTCCTGGTCCCCTTTTCCTATTGGCCTCAATTGCAATTAAGGTATCTGCTTTAGTTTCTCTGCGTTGAGGGCAACAAATGCTAGCTAGTTTTTTAGGTGTCTTATCTATCCTCACCCCTCCCTTGTGTGCTCTCGCTTTATCATGTGATCAAACTCCAATCCCCTTGTTGTGTTTGCCCTTGATCTAATGTCTGCATGTGAGGGAGAACATATGATTTTTGGTCTTTTGGGCCAGGCTATCCTCACTCAGGATGATGTTCTCCAATTCCATCCATTTACCAGCGAATGATAACATTTCATTCTTCTTCCTGGCTGCATAAAATTCCATTGTGTATAAATATCACATTTTCTTGATCCATTCGTCAGTAGTGGGGCATCTTGGCTGTTTCCATAACATGGCTATTGTGAATAGTGCCGCAATAAACATGGATGTGCAGGTGCCTCTGGAGTAACCTGAGTCACATTCTTTTGGGTATAACCCCAAGAGTGGTATTGCTGGATCATATGGTAGATCAATGTTTAGCTTTTTAAGTAGCCTCCAAATTTTTTTCCAGAGTGGTTGGACTAGTTTACATTCCCACCAGCAGTGTAAGAGCGTTCCTTTTTCCCCACATCCTCGCCAATACCTGTTGTTAGTGGTGTTGCTAATGATGGCTATTCTAACAGGGTGAGTGGAATCTTAGTGTGTTTTTAATTTGCATTTCCTTTATGGCTAGAGATGGTGAGCATTTTTTCATGTGTTTTTTGGCCATTTGAATTTCTTCTTTTGAGAAAGTTCTGTTTAGTTCACTTGTCCATTTCTTTATTGATTCATTAATTTTGGGAGAATTTAGTTTTTTGAGTATCTCTATATATTCTGGTTATCAGTCCTTTGATGTGTAGCTGGCCAATATTTTCTCCCACTCTATGGGTGTTCTCTTCAGTTTAGAGACCATTTCTTTTGATAAGCAGAAGCTTTTTAGTTTTATGAAGTCCCATTTATCTATGCTATCTCTTGGTTGCTGTGCTGCTTGGGGTTCCATTGAGAAAGTTCTTACCTATACCTACTAACTCCAGAGTATTTCCTACTCTTTTTGTACTGAGTTTAGAGTTTGTGGTCTGATATTAAGATCCTTGATCCATTTTGAGTTAATATTGGTATAGGGTAATATACATGGATCAGTTTTTTGCAGACTGCTAACCAGTGCTCCCAGCAGTTTTTGTTGAAGAGGCTGCTATTTCTCCATCGTATATTTTTAGTTCCTTTGTCAAAGACAAGTTGGTTATAGTTGTGTGGCTTCATATCTGGGTCCTCTATTCTGTTCCACTGGTCTTCATGTCTGTTTTTGTGCCAGTATCATGCTGTTTTTATTGTTATTGCTTTGTAATATAGTTTGAAGTTGGGTATCGTGATACCTTCCAGCATTGTTCTTTTGACTGAGTATTGCCTTGGCTATTCGTGGCCTCTTGTGTTTCCATATAAATTTAACGGTAGATTTTTCAATCTCTTTAATGAATGTCATTGGAATTTTGATGGGAATTACATTAAACATGTAGATTACTTTTGGGAGTATCGACATTTTTACTATGTTGATTCTACCAATCCATGAGCATGGGAAATCTCTCCACTTTCTAGAGTCTTCCTGATCTCATTCTTTAGAAGTTTATAGTTTTCCTTGTAGAGGTCGTTCACATCTTTTGTTAGGTTTACACCTAGGTATTTGATTTTTTTTAGGCTATTGTAAATGGAATTATTTTCATATATTCTTTCTCAGTTTGTTCATTATTAGTGTATAGAAATGCTAATGACTTTTCTATGTTGATTTTATATTCTGGTACCTTTCTATAGCTATTGATGGTGTCTAGGAGCTTTTGAGTAGAGTTTGTTGGGTCTTTAAGGTATAGGATCATGTCGTCTGCAAATAAGGATATATTGACAGCTTCTTTACCTATTTGTATTCTGTTTGTATTCCTTTTATTCCTTCTTCTTGCCTAATTGCTCTGGCTAGGAATTCCAGTACTATGTTGAATAGGAGTGGAGATAGTGGGCATCCTTGTCTAGTTCCTGATTTTAGAGGGAATGGTTTCAGTTTTTCTGCATTAAGTATAATGCTGGCTGTAGGTTTGTCATATATAGCTTTTATAATGTTGAGGTACTTTCCTTCTATTCCTAGTTTCTTAGAGCTTTTATCATGAAATGGTGTTGGATCTTATCAGAGGCTTTTTCTGCATCTATTGGGATGATCAAGTGGTTTTTGTCTTTGCTTCTGTTAATGTGGTTTATTATGTTTATTGATTTTTGTATGTTGAACCACCCCTGCATTCCTGGGATGAAGCCTACTTGGTCTTGGTGAATGATCTTTTTGATGTGTTGTTGAATTTGGTTTGCCATTATTTTATTGAGGATTTTTGTGTCAATGTTCATTAAGGAGATTGGCCTATAGTTCTCCTTTTTGGAGGTTTCTTTGCCTGTTTTGGGATAAGTGTAATACTGGCTTCATAAAATGTGTTGGGCAGTTTTCCTTCCCTTTCTATTTCATGGAGCAGTTTAAGGAGGGTTGGTATCAGTTCTTCTTCAAAGGTCTGATAGAATTCAGCAGAGAATCCATCAGGTCCTGGACTTTTCTTTTTGGGGAGACTCTTGATTGCTGCTTCAATTTCATTTTATGTTATATATCTACTTAGGTGATTAATATCCTCTTGGTTCAGTTTTGGATGACCATATCTATCTAGAAATCCATCTATTTCTTTAAGATTTTTGAATTTATTTGAATATAGGTTCTCAAAGTAGTCTCTGATGATTTCTTGGACTTAAATGGTGTTTGTTGTTATCTCCCCTTTTGCATTCCTGATTCTACTAATTTGGCTTCTTTCTCTTCTCATTTTAGTCAGGTTTGCCAGGGGTCTGTCAATCTTGTTTATTTTTTCAAAGAACCAACTTTTTGTTTCATTAATTCTTTGTATAGTTTCTATTTCATTGATTTAAGCTCTTATTTTTATTATTTCTCTCCTTCTATTTGTTTTGGGATTTGCTTGTTCTTGTTTTTCTAGGAGTTTGAGGTGTATCATTAGGTCATTGATTTGGGATCTTTCAGTCTTTTTAATATATACACTCATGGCTATAAACTTTATAAACTTTCCTCTCAGGACTGCCTTTACTGTGTCCCATAGGTTCCAGGAGGTTGTGTTTTCATTTTCATTGACTTCCAGGAACTTTTTAATTTCCTCTTTTATTTCATCAATGACCCATTGTTCATTAAGCAATGAGTTATTTAGTTTCCAGCTGTGTGCATGTTTTTTGTCTTTACTTTTGTTGTTGAGTTCTACTTTTACTGCATTGTGATCAGATAGAATAAATTCTGTTTTCTTATATTTGCTGAGGCTTGCTTTGTGACCTAGGATATGATCTATTTTGGAGAAGGTTCCATGGGCTGTTGAGAAGAATGTGTATTGTGTAGAAGTTGGATGAAATGTTCTGTAGACATCAACTAGGTCCATTTGATCTGTTGTATATTTTAGATCTAGGATTTATTTATTGATTTTTTTGTTTGGATGACCTATCTATTGATGATAATAGGGTGTTAAAGACTCCCATGACCACTGTGTTAGAGTTAATAGATGCTTTTAGGTCCTTCAGGGTATGTTTGATGAAGTTGGGTGCATTGACATTGGTTGCATATAGGTTGATAACTGTTATTTCCTTTTGGTCTATTTCCCCTTTTATTAGTATGGAATGTCCTTCTTTATCTCATTTGATCAATGTAGGTTTGAAGTCTACTTTGTCAGAGATAAGTATTGCCACTCCTGCCTGTTTTTGGGGGCCATCGGCTTGGTAAATCTTCTTCCAGCCTTTCTTCCTAAGCCTATGCTTATTTCTGTCGGTGAGATGGGTCTCCTGTAAGCAACTAATTGTTGGATTTTCCCTTTTAATGCATTTCATCAAACAGTGCCTTTTGATGGGGGAATTAAGTCCATTAACATTAAGTGTTAGTACTGATAGGTCTGTGGTGATTCCTGTCATTTAGTTGTCTTAGTTGTTTGAAGGTTTGATTGTTTGTACCCAAGTTGAGGTTACTCTCTACTTTTTTGATTTTTCTTTTCCTGTTTTTTGGTGCTGCCTGCCCTTGCATAGTTATGTTGGGTTTCACGTTCTGTGTGCAGAATCCCTTGAAGAATCTTTTGTAGCGGTGGATTTGTGGTCACATATTGTTTTAGTTTCTGCTTATCATGGAAGACTTTTTTTGCTCCATCTATTTTGATTGATAGTTTTGCTGGGTAGAGTATCCTATGGTTGAAGTTATTTTCATTCAGTGCCCAGAAGATCTCACCCCATGCTCTTCTTGCTTTTAATGTTTCTGTTGAGAAGTTTGCTGTGATTTTGATGGGTTTACCTTTGTATGTTATTTATTTTTTCTCTCTTACAGCCTTTAGTATTCTTACTCGTGTCTTTGTATTTGTTGTTTTAATGATAATATGCCATGGGGTAGATCTATTTTGGTCTGGTCTGTTTGGTGTTCTGGAGGCCTCTTGCATCTGTATGGGAATATCTTTCTCTAGATTTGGGAAATTTTCTGTTATTATTTTGTTGAATATATTACGCATTCCCTTTGCTTGCACCTCTTCTCCTTCTTCAATGCCCATGATTCTCAAGTTTGGTCTTTTGATGGAGTTGGTGAGTTCTTGCATTTTCTTTTCACCGGTCTTGAGTTGTTTAACTAATAGTTCTTTGGTTTTTCCTTTAATTACCATTTCATCTTTGAGTTCTGATATTCTGTCTTCTGCTTGTTCTATTCTGCTGGATTGGCCTTCCGTTTTGTTTTTCAATTTTGTTTCATTCTTTTTTTTGAGGTTTTCCATATCCTGAGTCTTTTCCTCTTTAATGTTGTCTATTTTTGTCCTGAGTTCATTTATCTCTTTATTAATTGTGTTCTTTGTTTCACTTTGGTGTTCATACAGTTCTTCTATGGTTTCTTTTATTTCTTCTTGTGCTTCTTCAAATTCTCTATTTTTGTTGTCTTGGAATTTCTTGAGTGTCTCCTGTATATTTTGTTGACCATATCCAGTATCATCTCTATAAAATTCTCATTGATTACCTGTAGTATTTCTTCTTTTAGATTATTCTTGTGGGCTTCATTGGGTTCTTTGGCATAGTTTATGTTCATTTTGTTGGAGTCTGGATCTGAGTATCTGTGTTCTTCATTTCCCTCTGATTCCTGTTCTAATTTTTTGCTGTAGGGAAACTGGCTTCCCTGTTTTTTCTGTCTTCCCATTATTGCCCTTGGTGTTGTTATTGTCCCTGTACTGTGTGCAATTAAGTATTTTCTAGCTTGTAATAATAACAATGGTGATATTTAGAATGGAAGGGTGAGAGGAGAGGAAAAGCAAAGAAGTTAAAGAAAGAGGGAAACACAAGTGAACAAACAAACAAAAAAACCCCCAGACAAACAAACAAAAGTTCCAAAGATATAAACAGGGAGAGATAGTGTACTAATCAACAGTAATCTGAACAGGCATTAGAGAGACAGAGAGAGGATTGAGAAAAAAAATAAATAAAAATAAAAATTACAAAATTAAAAAATAAAACAATCTCCAAGTTGAAGTGCAATAAAGTTTCACTCTTAATAATTTTGGTGTTAGTTGCTCACCTTGCAATCCTGGAGATGGTGTTTCAGAAGTAGTTATGTCGTTGTCTAATCAAAGGGGGAAAAAACCAACCAAACCAAACAAAACAAAAACACTACAAAGTGTTCCAAGTTCAAATGCAATACAGTTTCAGTAAGTTTTTCAGCATGCAGGTGTAGTTCTGTTGTTGTCTCATCAAAGGTAGGGAGAAAAAAAAAGAGTCTGGAGACAGTTCTGTGAATGGCTGTCTGAGGCTGTGGCTCACCTGCCTGCTGCTGTCAGCCTCCTGCTTTATTTATGCAGATCTCAGGAGTGAGCTTAACACTTTCCTAGTCCCGCAGTCTTTGTTTCCTTAGAGTTCTCCTGGGCGTGACCGCCACTGCTACAAGCTTTCCCCTTTCCAAGCACACTGGGAGAGGTGTCACTGCATCTGCTTTCTCAGGCCAGCGTGCTTATTTACAATTCACATGGAAAATGTGTCTTCCCCCCTCTCCTGTGGAGTTTTCCTCCCACTGACACTTTTACAAACTTTCCCACTTCCAGTTGCTGGGCATGTGCCGCTGCTCCTGCCTTCTCCAGCCAGCTTGTTTATTTACATTTCCATGAGGAATTGCTCCTCCCCCCCTTTGGTGTTCAGGGTACCCTGCCCTCTTTGCCACGTGTCTTTTTTGTTGTTATTGCTTATTATTCAGTTTTTTTTCTTTTTTCCCTGGGTGGGGGTCAGTCTGTCCAGGGGGCTATGCTGATCTGGCCCAGGATTGTCTGTGGGAGTACCACATGCTGCTTAGCTCACCTGGTGGTCTGCATCTTCCCAAGCCATCTGGGCACTGCCATCTGGTGGCAGCATGGGAGCCCTCCTGGTTTCTCCATTTAATGTGAAGTGGAGAAGGTATGCGTGGGGTGGGGGTGTGGAGGAGTCAAAGTTTTGCCTCTTCTCAGTGGTTTTTCCTGTAAGGTGTATCTCCAGCATCTCTCCAAGATTTTATTTTAGGAGGCACCCTTTCTGCTTCCTCCCACTAGCCGCCATCTTGGAATCTCCCACTTTGTTGTTCTTATTGGGAATTCTGCTGGTCCCAGCAAACACTTTGCATCATGACTTGTTTTGCTGCAGTCTGACACACAGAACACCTAAATGGTGGCTTTCTGCAAGATGCAGTTATTCTAGCTAGGATTCTGAGAACTAGTGCCCCAACAATCATCATGTTACTTAACTGTCTACAATGCAAAACTCAGAATAAATTTGCTTACTCATGCTTATGATCCTTTTAGTAATAAAAAACCAAAACACATTTTCAAGTTAAATATAAACAAGATTTAAAATAAAAATTAACGACAGAATTTTAGTATGATGGATGATGCCATTTTGCAGAAAACAAATCCAGATGGTGGGTTTTAGACATAGCCTTGGGTTCAGATCCATAATCTAGTTTGGTACTTTCAAGTCTTGTCCTTGGTAACACTAATGTAGAGAATGTCTGCTTCCATAAGTAAGTGTGTTGTACAGGGTGAATGATCCACTAACTTGGAGGCTTTATCTGCCACTTCAGCATAATCAAACTCTTCATGTGGCTAAATCAAAAGCCATCATGACCACTCTCAATATTAGCATGGTAGTGTTATTGAAATTATCAACAAAAGACAACCAGTTATTCTTGGAATTGCAAACAGAAAACTGCCTCATTGTTCATTCTGACTCACCCAACTCTTATTGCCAGCTGGTTCATGTAGTCCTGCCAGGAGTGAGGCATGGATTGCCCCAGTTCAGGTTTTTTCTTTTTGAGGTACTGGGGATTGAACTCAGGGCATTGAACTTGGTAGGTAAGTTTTCTGCCACTTGAACCATTGCCCCAGTTCTTTTGCTTTTAGTTTGATTTTTGGATAGGCTCCTATTCTAACTTTGCTCTTACTTTGCTCAGGTCAACCTTGAACTGAGATCTCCCTACCTCCACCTCCTGACAAGTGGTCACTTGCAAGTCAGGGTTAGGAGCAGGCTTCTAAACCCAATGCACAACCAATGCTCATATGCATCCTATGAAATACTGATTGATTTAAAATGCTTCTGCAGAAAGAGGAGGCAGGCTAGAGTAGTCAAAGTCTATGTGATGATCTGGGGAATAACTGGTATTTTCAGTAGAATGAAGATGCCGGAGTCATTGGGATCTCCTGGATGGAGCATGAACTGGCTGTTGGACTGGGATGAGAATGGGAGTGGGGATGGGATGGGTTTCTTTAACACCTATAGAGCACCTGTCAAGTATAACACAATGGGATGTGTCACTTCTCCATGTAGGGGCATTCCAAAATGCATATAAGTGTTTCTTCTGGGTGCTTTCAAATTCCCACTCCTCCAAATTTCATTTGACCACCTTCTTTACAGACCACGTGTGTCCTTCAAGGATAGGCTAAGAGGAAGGACTGGGTCATGGTTCAGTGATCTATAGTATAATTATTGCCTTCCTACTCCACTTCATAGTTGGTAGGACTCAAGAAGAAAGTTATTGCTCATTTAGCAGAATGCAACATTTAGGCCTGTTGTGCCCATAAAATTGAAATAAATCCCTGTCATGCTGAGATTTTGATACAGATCAGAAAACAGATTCAGCACTGGATAATTTTCTAAGATATCCCTGCCGTTCCAGATCCAGTGGACGCATATGAGCATGTAAGCCTCCATGCTTAGGGACTTTGGCTTCAGCCATGAATAGTCTTTGGGAATTGGAAAGAGAGACTCCTCCTTGATAGCCACCAGAAGAGATTTCTGGGTACACACCAACTTCTAGGACTTCCAAAAACATTAATGGTATGTCTAGTGATAGAACACAATAAAGTCATTTAGGTGGGGAAACTGACGCTCCAAAGTGGGGACTTTCTTCCACAATAGTATGATAAAAATAATTTTTATAGGATAATGTTTTTCTCCAAAGGAAAATTAAGAATTGAGGTTTATCAAATTTGGAAAATGTAAATAAGAACAGAGAATATTTTTTAAAGATGCTTTTAACTGGCCTTATCCCACAGGTATAATCATGGAACAGTCCTTCAATAATATAACTAGAAGAATGCAAAAATGTAGATTTAAAAAAAAAAGATGGATCATGCTCTCATGATTGTTTCCAACCTGATTTTCCATGAGCCTTTTATTTATTTAAAAATATCACAATTAAGGTATAATTATATACTGAAAAAAATGTAGTTGTGTCAAAAAAAGAACTTGTTAAAGGCAAATCTCATAAATTGTATCTAAAAGCATTCATTTTAACATCTCCAAAACAGATGAATGTATTATTTTACATAAACATTGTGTAAAGAAAGTAATCAATTCATTTAATGGATTGAATGGTGACTTATTATCCCCTTTCATTGCCACTAAGCAGTCACTACATTTTTGAGGTAAGTCAGATGTATTCTTGAAATCTAGATGAATTTTATGATCTTCAGTTTGTCCTGTATTGGCATAAATAAACCTCCTCAGACAAGTGTGAATTTAAATGCTTGAAATATTCTAGCAGCCTTGAGAAGCCTTCCCCACAGTAATCACAAACCTGAGGAAATATTTCAGTATGTTCAATAGTGTCACGCATGTTAGCATCTGCACGAAGTTTACTCTGAAAAACCACATACTTGGTATACAAAGATGTTTTACAATTGTCAAAGGTAATTTTGCTTAAGAGGCTATTCATGTTTTCCATTATTATACTTATCACTAATTTTATTAATTTATATGCATGCTCATTTACTACATGGTTGTGCAAGTCTTCTCAATCATTTGTTTCATGTTCTCAGAACTGACATAGGTAAGGTCATCACAACGGTGCTCTTGGAGTTTCCTGCCTGAAGAGAACTGCACAATGCACTGCTCATCCTGGTAGAGGCAATCACTAAAGTGGTTGACTGAGGTTTTTAAAAGTACTGTCTTGGGACTGGGGATGTAGGTCAGTGGTTAAGTGTTTGCCTAGTATACATGAGACTTTTGGTTCCATCCCCAGCACAGAAGAAATAAATACTGTCTTATAGTCACACTATTTACAAATGTAGGGGTCCTGTTTGGGTATTTTGGAATGTTTGATCAGAAGCATTTGGTACAGAAACTACCCTTGCATACTCTAGGGTCACAGAACAAGACAAATAAGGTCCTGGATCTCTTAGAGTTCTCTTGTGGACATAGAAAATGAGTGGGTGGGTGAAACAGGTATGTGATGGGATAGTCACATAGGGCCCATTCTTAGAAGGGCTCTGTTTGAGTTGATGCTCTGCTGTTGCAGACTTGATGACTTAATTTTTGAGCAGAGATCATAGCATTTTAATCTTGCACTGGGCCTTTTTATCACAAGGCCAGTCCTGGAGGAGAAGTGGAGCCTAGTAAGGATTTAACAGCTAGAAGAAAGTGCATTTGAGGGATTTAACCATCTCAATGGAGTAAGTAGTCCCATGTGGCCAACTTCAGGCTACAGGTGTGACTTTAGGGATCATGGGTGGCACTGAGACAAAGACACATGTGACCATCTGAAGTCTGTTCAAGCTACCTCTGGTGTACCCAGTTATAAATGGTACAGATACTGTACAGGGTGTTGCAACAGTGCAAAACAAGTGCTGGACCTGTTTGAAATTCAATGTGAGCTCTCAGTTATAATAGTTCATGAGCAAAAGACCTTTGGGTCAAGAAAGATTGAGGGCTGGGGGCAAAGATTCCATCTACACAAGTCTCCATCTCACTCCTGCCCTGAGGCAGACTAGATAGTGCCCCTTTCAGCACCTCTTATATTGGGAAGGCTGAAAGGCCTCTACCCCTGCCACATAGGCCTGGCTTGGCAAGATGGCACATCACAACCCACCAGCTACTCTTTCCATAAGCTCTGTGGCCACATACTCCAGTCTCCCTGGCTTTGATCCTCAATGCAGGACACCACATGTGCTGAATTCATGGATCTGACTTCTGGGTTCTGGACTTTAGGCCACCAGGTATCTCTGGATTCCCCCCACATACTTGCCCCTGATTTAGGCACATTTATGAGCAGAACAAAAGTCAAACAGATGGGGCAAAGAACGATGCTTTAGCATGGCTGACAAAACAAAGCAGAAGAAATTGGGCTATCCTATTCAGACACTTCCCTTATCTAAACTCCACAGTGCATGACAGAAGGGCTGGAACCTCTAGATTCCCATGAGCATGCCGTAGTGGATGCTGTCATCACCCACAGCTGTGATTCCATTTCAGGACAATGCCTTCATCATGATGTATGTTGACATTGGTAGCTCACAGCTCAGACCCCCTTGGGATACTGTCCTATGCCAACAGGGTCTGCCTTGGAATTGACAAGATTATATTCCTGTTCCTGGGCAGCCCTCTTCTCAGGATTGGCCAATGTAGGTGTTCAACACCCCAGCTCCCTTGGTTCAATTTGGGCCACTGAAGGATCCTGCCAGTTCCAGAATTCCCAGGACCAGCAGTGGCCTCTTCAAGGGCAGCACCATCACAACACAACCTGTCTATTCTTCCCTTGTTGGTACAGGGCTGAGAGCACTTCCCTGGAGACCTCCTGCATGCCATCTCTACCTCAGAATGTCTCTCTGGGAAGTAATTTAGGACACCCTTCTTTTCTTGCTCTCCCAACATGGTCTTCATACCACTTCACACTTTACCTCAGTGTTCTGTGACTCCAGTTAAGTTCTCACTGCTTTGTGCACAGAAAATTCTTACATAAGAAAACCACTTTTCCAGCATTGTAACTACATAACTTCAAGTAGTTTATAGATATAAAAGAAATAAATATATAAAAGATGTATGCAATCCAAAGAAAATAAAGGTAACAAAAATTTGGAGGAGACAGAGAAAAGAGAATGATATTATTGCAATCACTTATTAATTTTTACTATATTACCCATATTCAGCTTATCAGTAAGAACATCTTTTTGTTTATTTTTCCATTTCCTTTGAACTTTTGTTTCACATCTTGTGATCCAATCCTGCTAGAGAGCCTCCCTGCACACAGCCCAAGCTGCATGATTCCCACACTTCCAGTGGCCAGCAGCCTCTCCCAAAAGGCAGCCCCACTCTTGGAAGCAGATGGACCAGCTCCAGGCAGAGGGTTCTGGGTCAGGACATGGACAAGTAGCAACTGATGGACTGATCAGTGGAGGAGGCAGCTGGGCCCATGCCCACCAGGCTGATGGCCTCCTATAGGTGTTAGAAATATCTTTAATATACTGGGGTGTCATGAAAGACATGACACAACTTGGAAGTCACTGGACAAGGCAAAATTTACTTCTGTAGAAGGGTGTGCACCCTGACAAAAGAGTCTGGGAAGCAAGCACACTGGTTGGTAAGTCTGCTCAGGCTTTATCTCTAATGCAGTACTGCCCCTTGCTTGGATTGGGCAGGTTTTGGGTTCACAGTCTATGCAGTTGGCTAATTGGAAAGGGGACAGGTCGGGGAAGGAGGCTTTGGAGACAAAGAAGATTAAAATCTCAGGGAAACAATAATTGTTTTAGGTTATCAGTTCCAGAGCCAGGGCATCTAGTGGAAACAGGAACTTGCCTGGCTAAGGAAAATAACCCTTTGTTCTTAATAGAAACTTTTATCAGGTTAAGCAGAGTCCATGAAGTGAATATATGAGAAACAAATTAGTGAGACTAACATTTGTAACAGTGGTTGTTATGGATTAACTCCTTTGGCAGAAAAGACCCAACCTAAATTGATTCTTACACAGGTCCTTGGAGGGAGGCTGACTAAAGGAGCAAAGGCAACCTCAGCAGTTCCAGCCAACGTGAGAGCAAGCCCCAGATTTAGAACAGAAGTCTAGTTCCCTTCAACACCACTGAGCATGGCCATCAAGGCCTTTCTGACTGAGATCCAAGTTCATTTTCAGAGTAGCTTCAAGGAGATGCAAGACAGTTCTTACAAGGGTTTGTCTCTGGCCCAAACACCTTGCATATAGACAAGCTCCTTGCTTCTCTGAGGTCCACTACATAGTGCCTTTGAGTCTAGTGTGTGTGTGTGTGTGGGGGGGTGGTGTCTTTGGCTCTGCCGAGTTCTCTGGCTCTAATCATCCAGCCATCTCCAACTTGGGCAGGTTTTCCCAGGCCCTGAACATCCATCTTTTTAATGTTACCATTTATTGTAGGAAACTCATTTTTCTCCTTAAAAACCTTCTGAGACCTCATAGTTATAATTTGGGCTGGATGCTTCCTGGGCCTGTTAAACAGCTATGATTAGGAATTTTTTTTTTTTTTAGTTTAAAATGCTGCGGGCCTTGTGGTTTCTTTTGTGCAGAGGTGAGATTGTCTCTGGGGATTTATTCCCCAAAGCACATCTGCTGGATCTGTTGCTTTGTGCTTCTAAGTGGTGGTATTAAGGGCCAGTAGAGACTGATATGGAGACTACATCTCCCACATCTCCAAGGGGATGTCACATTTGACAATTTAGTTAGCAGAAAACTGTGTCTCATGGAGACTCTCGCGAACATGTTCCTCTTTACAATGCCATCAATTCCCATAGGTTTGCTCCCACTTTCTTCCTCTGTGAAGTAGCTTTGCTATGCTCCTACTGAAGTGTTTGCGTCCTAAATGGAATAGTCACATGAACTACAACTAAATGTCACCAGTGTCTCAATAAATTTTATTCTATATATTAGGACATTTCATTTGGGTAGGTGGCCCTGTCTGCCTTCCCTATCGGGGAGATACTAACTCATCCAGCAGATTCTCCTCACCATCCTCACTTTCCACCCATTCTAGCCATGTGGTCTGAATGCAAGCTGCTAGCCTCTTATCTGATCCAGGCTCACAGGCCACAGTGATTGGTCCGGGTTTAGGCTTTTGATCAAAGTCAGGCCAATCAGTCTTTCCCTGGTGCTGTAGTTTAAGTGTGGATTGTTTTCCTGAAACTCATGTTGGAGTGTAATCACCATCATGAGACTTTAAAAGGGTGAAATCTCAGTCCAACTGTGGTGTTTAAAGGTGTAGCATTTGGAAGGGGATTAAGATTAAATAAGGTCATTGGAGTAGAGCCTCTGCCTCTGTGATTGAATCCTGGTAGCTTTGTGGGAAGAGGAAGAGACTAGGGCACATACACATGTACTCCCTGTCTTTTGCCATGTGATGCCCTGTGCCACCTTATGACTCTGCCATCAAGATGGCCATCACCAGATGTGGCCCCTTGACCTTAAACCAGAATTGTGAGCCAAGATAAATCTCTTCTTTTCGTAACTTACCCTGCATGTGGGACGGTGGTATTAGGAACAGAAAAAGGGACTAAGACACCCAGGGATTTTAAACCAGATAGAGAATAATTCTTCAGAAGGCATGAAGACAGGAGGTCAGCATGTCTGCTGCAAAGAAACTAAAGTTTGAGACTAAGAAACAGTGATGCAGAAGGGGAGAAGGAATAGAAGTGCAGAGGAACTGGTAAGCAACCAGAAGTCCAGACATGCCCAGTGCTCTGTAGCTCTCCACTGAACTGTACAAATTTGGACGAGGAGGGCTGTGTGGAAACCTGTCCCTACCATAGAGTGTTCCCTGATTCTGAAGGTGCTGCCTCCCCCAGGTTCAGGTTTGCTAAGGGTCAGAGGAAATCCTGGCTGATTTTTTATTGTGGCTCACCTAAGGCTTAAAAGAAGTGTGTTCTGGAGATGATAAAAATCTTTGGTCAAACACAACCACTTTTATTTTTTAAGAATGTTCTGACTTGAGTGGCAAAAGAAATTTAAAAAAATGCAGAGGGTCTGAGTCAGAACCCTGGCCTATCTTGTTGGCTTTTTTGATTTCCTATGAAACAATGTATCTTCTCATGGCTATTGTCAGCTTGTTCAATGTAATAACCCAGGACATGTGGCCTGCCAACCTGCTCATTCCCTCCATGTGGCTGAGGGGGAGGGTACCACTGGCAGCCCTGTAAACTGAACAGTTTACAGTGGGCGTGGGCAGGTGGGCCACAATTATGGTGAATGACAAGAGGGCAGAGAAGACCCTCAGGAGTGGATATCAGCAATGCAGGGCTATCTGCTTAACCACCCCCACCCCCGCCCCGCCCCACCCACACACACTTTACACATGAATCAATTAGAGCCCAGAAAGTGAAAGCTTTACCAAGTCCCATTCAGAGGCAAGCTTGGAACCCAGATGTCGGCATGCCCACTTTGTAGGAAGGTGGCCAAGTTTGGTGCTGAGAATATTATCCCCAGCTCTGTTTGCTCTTTGGGTGTCATCTGGGCTTATTGAGTTCAGTCTGGGAGGTGGAATTAAAAGGAGGTTCAGTCTCCTTTTGAGGAACATCTTGGCTTGAAGGGAGACAGAGTTACTAGGCTTGTGGACCTCCCTGTTTGATGGATGGCAGGGAGCTCCCAGCTTGGAGACACTGGCAAGTACAGAACTTTTAGGTAAGCCTTAAAGTTCTGATTTGAGTGACAAAAGACATGAAATCCATGTTTTGGTAAAAGTGAGAAAGACTGGTTTGGAATTGGTGTTGGCTACAACAAGAAGAGCTTCCTGGAGGAGTCTGAGAAGGAAGGAGAAGGACCTGTCTCTAGACAGCTGAGGCACAGGATCAGAGGCTTAGAGAGGATGGAGCTGGTGAGGAAGAAAGTACACAGGGAGGGTGTCCTCAGTGAGTTAGTTGACTGTAGTCACACACAAGCAACACTTACAACATATACCAGATCTGTCTACATGCATTTATACACATGCTTCCATGGCATGTATAAGAAGCAGGAGCTGTCTCCTTCCAAAATGTAAATGTGCATGTATATGCATGTACTCATGTTTCTGTGGAGTTAACTATGAGATGGGGATTTGCATGTAGGGTTCCTGGAAAAAGCTCTTGAGAATATGCCTGTGAGGAGTGGAGGAGGTGGAACAGGGCAGAGGGAAAAGGTGGGCAGTGATGCAGTCACACGCCTCAGCTTCCTGTGAGGAGTTGCCCCTTTGGCTGTCCCACGTGGGATACTTCTGCATCTATCAGTCACTGGACACCAGTGAGGGGGAGTTTTTCTACCAAGGGCCTCCACAGGGAAGGGGCGGCTCAGCTTGCAATTGTAGGTTCTCAGCACTCCACAGCCAGAATATGGGCACTATGTCCTGGAGGAAGGTAAGTGGGCAGCACCTTGGGGTCTGCTGTAGACTCCACAGTATGAGACACCTCACTCTCTTCCCACTGCAGGTCTCACCTGAGGCCTTCCTGCTGCATTTGTGTGCTCTATTCTGCAGTTCTATGGTCTCTTGCCTGTCCCTCCAAGACTACCTCATTACCTGGGACTGGCTTTTCCAGCTGCAGGTGTGTGTTTATTTCCTTCTCAGAAGCCAGGAGATAAGGCTCCCTTGAGCTCCTTCTCTCCCTCTTCCCCAGGGCCTGGGCTCATCCCTGCAACAGGGAGCTGAGCCACTAGGGGAAGGTATTAGGACCATCACCTGCTTGCAAGTAGTCCTTGCCTGAAGTCAATGGAACAGGGACTGAGGTCCTCCATTTCTCTGTGAGCTAACAGGACACCTGGTGGCTTTGTTATTCAGCACATTCTGTGGTTGGAAGATTACTTTCCACCTCCCCAAAGCATTCCCTTCCTTGCTCACCTCTGGCCTGTATTTACACCACACCATCTCTGTATACCCTCATTCATACCTAGGGAAAGGCACCCTCAGATCCAGCCAGAAGGAGGCTGGCCTGGGATAGAGTGTCCACAGCAAGGGACCACAGAGCCTCAGGTCAAAGCCTACATGCCCCTTCCAGCTTTTACCTGCCTGGCCTAGAGATTCTCTAAACCCTCCTCAGAGCTTCAGCCACAAGCTTCTAGGCCACAGGGAGAGAAGTAGGAAAAGCCCAGCTCAGCTGCGGCCTGGCATGGTGGTGTCATCATTTCCCCAGTGGCAGGGAACTGAGTAGAAGTGACTGCAGTGACAGGCAGTGCCCAGACTTGAAGGTCAACCCATTGGGATGTCAAATGTGTGTAAGTGCACTACAGCAGAAGTAGGAACTGAATACCTCTATGCCTGGTGTCCCCCCAGATCAGAAGTGACCCTCTCTGGTGATAGCTGCAGGCCTAGATAGCAGCAAGAAACATGACCAGCTCCTCCTTCTGCACCACACTGGCTTCTTTGCCCTCTGCTTGCCCCCTCCCCTCTTCTTTCTGTCCTTTCCCTTCTTCTTCTACTCTCCTTTCTCCTCCTCCATGGATGTTATTTCCCAGGTTGATCTTTCCCTTTGTTCTCTATTTAAATGCACCTGGGGAAGTTCTAAGGTATAGTAGTGATTTTTCTGGAAAAGGGCAAATGAAAAGCCTGTAGGGGATGCAGACCATCTCCCTCCCTCCTCACTTGGCCTCCTTGAACCCTAAAGAGAATTAGACCTGTGTCCCAGCTTGGACAGAAGGAGCTTGAGAAGGAAGCAATTGGCCTAGTTGGGAAATGGCCAGCAGAGCTTGAGAAATGTCTGTCAATCAGAGTGAGATGCTGGCTAAGCAGCTACCATGGGATTTGGGAGATGGGCAAGAATTCTATGGTGGTCCTGGAACCACTTTGGAACCAGAACCTATAAAGACTGGACTTTTCACAAGCACTGGGTGCTGAAGAGGTACAGTCCCTGGCCTGTGGAAGTTGGATACATCTGGGTTTTTACAGATGAGGTAACTAAGTCCAGGCAGATTGTTGTGGCTCCCTAGAACCCCTGCTCTCTGGCTAGAATAAGCCTAATGCTAGGGTCAGCCTGTGCTTCCTGGAGTCAGGGATTCCCATCTGGATGGTTGGTCAGTTGGCCTAGTTCCCCTGGGTCCCATTTCCCCACCCTTCAGCCAGAGGCTTCCACACCTTGTGAAGGGAGGGTTCTCAGCAGGGGCAGTCTGACATGCTGTCTACCCTCTATTCAGCTCTGTTACTTCCCTGCCTGTCCAAACAGTAACTAGGATCCTTTCCCCACGTTAAGCAGCTGCTGTCGTCATAGCTTCCTGCTCATTCTTCTGATCAATGTTTCTTTTCTGTCCAGGATTTCTGACAAGTCTGCTGTTTCATCTCCCTACAAAAATAGCAGAAGTGATTGGAGATGAGGCTGGGGTGGTAAGGGGAGGAGGGGGGTACTTTCTTAGAATATGAACAAGGCAGTCCTGACTTCCAAGGCAAACCCAGCCTAGATGGAACAGGTCACATCCTGTAGGGGAACCAGGACAGACACTTGTGACTCCCCAGCCCCTAAACTTGCCTGTCCCTAATGTCTGAATCCCCTCTTCAGAGATGTAGCCCTTTGAATAGGGCTTTTAAAATGTGGGTATCCCTGGAGGGAGAATCCTTAACTTTTTTAAAAAACATTTTTATTTGTATATTTTAGTTGTACCGGGGGCTTTCTTTGTGACATTTTCATATGTACTTACAATGTACCTTGATCAGATTCACCCCTCCATTCTCCCTCATCTCTTCTCTACCCTTTCCTAAGAGAATTTTGACAGGTTTCTTTGTTCTCTTTTCATACGAGCATATGAAGTTTATCAACCATGTTCACCCTCCATTACCCTCTCTGTTTCCATTCCTTCCTCCCACTAAAACAGATAGGACCTGTTTTACATTCCTGTCCATTTTTTGGTAGGACTGGGTTCTGAGCTCAGGGCTGTACACTTGCAAAACAGGCTCTCTACCACTTGAACCATACCTCTAGTGAATTTTACTCTGGTTATTTTGGAGATATTTTCAAGAACTATTTGCTGGGGCTAGCATGGAACCATAATCCTTTGGATCTCAGTTTCCCAATCAGTTAGAATTGCTGGTGTGAGTCGCTGGTGTTGATTCTGTCCTTTGTTTTTTAAGGGGTTCAAATGGGGTTTTGCTGTGGTATTTCACACATTTATATATTGTACTTAGTTAATCCTCTCTATTACTTTCTTTGCCCTCCTTACCCCCTATTAATCAAGATTGCTGTGCCTTTTGTTATGCCATCTTCATACACAGACGCAATGTATTTTGGTATTATTCACTCTTCTTAAACTCTTACAGTATTTCTAGAGATGTCAAGTATTACAGCCTGCTTGCTGGCTTGTCTTCTGCTCTTCTCCTATTCCAGTGCTGTGCACCAGCAATCTACACCTCCCAGGATCCTTGCTTGCTGACTTCCTGTCAGGTTTGCTCATGAAAGCTACTATTGGAAACTGGGGAAGGGAGAAGAGAAGCCAGGGTACTTTCTCCTCAGGCTTATGATGTCTATGCCAGTAGATAGTTAGACATTTCTCTGCTTCCACAGTTTGTCCCTCCACAGTTCCAGTTATACCATGGACAGTTCCAGACCTCCTGGGACAGCCTCTTCTCAGTCCAGCTCCTAAGCTCTGTCTCTTTTTCCTCCATCCTAAGGTGGAACAAGTGTCACCTGCCACTGGCAATTTCTGGTGGTCTCCCCACCCTCTTTCAACACCTCTGAACTGCCTCTACCTATCAGGCTCCCATAGTGGTCCTGCACAGGACCACAGTGGACAGTGAATGGTCATTCCTCATCCCCCACTGCCTTTTAGTGCCTCTTCCTCCCTCACCTTTCTCCAGCTCAGTCAATCTACCATTGTCCCAGTAAGAGGAACTCAAATTCCTTTTGCTGAAAAGCACTGACGCCTTACTTGGGCACATGAGTTAACTAAAAACAGGAGAAGATTGGGATCCCTGCCTCCCTTTTGTATCTGTCTTTTCTCTAAGCCATTCTCTTTGCAGTCACTTTGCAATCACCTTGGATTTTGGAATGGACAGAACTGATAGCATCTTTATGACAAGGGACTGAAACTTCCCATAAGGAACAGTGGAAACTTGCAGGACAGACCACTCCTCAAATGAGGACAATTACCTATAATGATGAGGCTGCACCCTGGAGCAGAAGCAATCATCTCATGGGAACTGTTGGTGTCTGATGATAGAGTCTGTGATCAGAAGGCTTCCAAATTCTTTGTGTCCCATGTGGAAGAATCCATGGCAGGACACGTGGATGTAAAAGGAGTTTATTAAAAGCTAGGGAAGGGAAATACAAAGGGGAGAATGGTAGAGCCCAGGTGGTATTTGGAGGCCAAGAAATTGTGCTTCTCTTCTCCAGGTGCTTAAAAAGTCTATGCTAACCTATGGGAAGGAAGAACCACGTGATTTCCATCCAATAATCCATGACTGGGGAGGGGCATGGGCAGTTCCCAGACTAGGTGAGGGGGTCCCTGAACCAGAGCATGGTCATTCTGAAATGTAATCTTAAGTTTCTATAAGTCCCAAACTTTCCCTAATTTTAGTCTGCCTCAAATTCTCACTGAGAGATAAGATCCCCCAAAAATCTTTTTGAGGTTGCTGAGTAACTGGAGTCCTTTTTTCTTCTGAATCTTCTTTGAGCTGACAAGAGGCAGCAGGCCCAACCCACAAGGGTAAATTCTCTCTCCTGCTTCTTTCCCTTGGGGCCCATTTGAGCACAAGGTATTTGAATTATTGTCAAGAACAGTCAAGGCTTCTCATGGAGATTTAGGTTGTTCGTGGAGCTCTCATCTGTAAAGATCAATAGCCCTGTTGCCTCATGATTTGTATCCTAAAGATTTTTATTCTGGGAGAGAGAAATTTAGAAGGCATGACCTGAACATGAACATTGATAAGAGCATCAGAAGGGGCTCTTCCAGGTGTAGCATGACAGATAAAGAATGTAACTTTTCATATTGAAAAGTGGCAGTCTTTGGTTAATTTTTTTATAGGTGTCTATACCTGTAGCTCTTTTTGCCCTTTGGATGGCCCTGTTTGGACTGCCACTAGTGGGCAGTTAAGGACTGATTATTTGGGGTAATATTTACATTAGGGGTCAGGTGCCAGTCCAATTAGAGGGTAAACTTCAATAGGAGTCAGTTCTGTATAGAAAGGACTCAGTATCCCTAAGCAGAAGTTAGAGACCATTGAAAGTTATATTGCCTTTACTTAAACAGAAGGCCTTGGCCAAAGACATGGCTTTGCCTTTTGCCAGAAGCCTAGAAGGCTTAAATATTAGAGCACATGCATAAGAGCCCCTTTAAAAAATCTCTCAACTTTTACTTTTAGAGGTCTGGCATAATTGACTTTATCTAGATCCAGAGAAATCCCCTCATTTGTGTTGTCCTTTTGATCTGTCTCAAGAGGCTGAACACCTCTTCTTCCTCTAAGAAGTTGGGAGATGCTGATGTTTTTCTGAACAGTTGCATCTGAAGGTTTTGCCAGTTTGGCAGTTTTGTCCCCTGGAGTCAGGAGTAGCTTCTCCTGGAAAGTCATAGCTTCCAGAAAGTCAGATTTTTCCCACAGAGGAGTAGTAACACATAAAACAGATCAGAAGTCAGTGCCAATGGAACCTTTCTGGTCAAATTAAGTCACAAAGAGATTTACTAAAAATGGCTTTTAGACTGGGCTTAATTAAAACTTAATTGTCTCATAGAGGACATACTGATACCTTTACATTTTTGTGAAGTGTCAACAGACAAGTTGTAAAGCTTTACAAAGAAAATAAAAAATGACCACAATACTTAAAAATGTCTGTCCTAGTTGACAGATAAGCACTTGTCAGTCATTTTCCATGGGCTTTTCTGAAATGTCTCAGTAGGATTACAACTGTAATGACAAAACTTAAACTATTGTTAACAGTTTAGTAATTAACATAACAGTCTAATTACTTTTGACTGCATACAATATTACTAAACCTATCTTATTACAGTTGGGAACATTGGCACAACCTTGTAAAGGAAGCTAAGATACCAGCTTGGTACAGTGCTTTTTATAATTCTATTTTAGAAGGCTTATATACTTGAATACAAATCATACCTAACACATAAAGGAACCAATAGCAGCATCACAGTTTAAACCTTGAATGTCATTTAGGTAAAGTAAGTTAGTGGTTGTCAGTACTGTCAATGAAAAGCCTTAAATTTTCCAATGGTTAGGAGAAGATAGTGTCAGTAATTTGTAATAGCCCCTGTTTTAATGCTCAATTGCATTGTGCAATGTTTACCTAGCCAATGTCAGGTAAAGCAAACCAATATTTATCTGACAAACAGATGTCAGGCCTAAATGGTAGAACTTTTAGCATTTGTCATAAAACTCAGAAGTGTCAGAGACCTTGTAAGATAGAATGTATCTTAGATAAAAGAAGTATAGCTGTTTACATGCATACACCTTTAACTCTATAAATGACTTTATAACATTTAGCTACAAGTACAAGGCACTACCAGTATTAGAACCATTTAAAAGAAGTTTTACTTAGCTTAAACTTAGTTTGCTCAGTGTTACCAGACAAATACCTTAGAGTTCTTGCATCTGGCAAAAGAGTAATTTAGGCAGAATGCAAAAAATAATAGATGTTTTTAAATGGACTATGAAGAGAAATTACTCACTGAGTTTTTTTTTACTTTTAAGATATGTTTACCAATAAACAATAAAACATCAGAACTATCATACACCAGGCAAAGAGGCTGATATCAAAACAACATGTAAAATAAAAAGATAACAATATAAAGGAAGACAATCTGTTGAGTGTTAAAAAGGAAATATCTTTTAAAAAAATTTTATTATTCATATGTGCATACAAGGCTTGGGTCATTTCTCCCCCCCTGCCCCCACCCCCTCCCTTACCACCTACTCCGCCCCCTCTCTCTCCCCACCACCCCCTCAATACCCAGCAGAAACTATTTTGCCCTTATTTCTAATTTTGTTGTAGAGAGAGTATAAGCAATAATAGGAAGGAACAAGGGGTTTTGCTGGTTGAGATAAGGATAGCTGTACAGGGCATTGACTCACATTGATTTCCTGTGCATGTGTGTTACCTTCTAGGTTAATTCTTTTTGATCTACCCTTTTCTCTAGTACCTGGTCCCCTTTTCCTATTGGCCTCAGTTGCTTTTAAGGTATCTGCTTTAGTTTCTCTGCGTTAAGGGCAACAAATGCTAGCTAGTTTTTTAGGTGTCTTACCTATCCTCACCCCTCCCTTGTGTGCTCTCGCTTTTATCATGTGCTCAAAGTCCAATCCCATTGTGTTTGCCCTTGATCTAATGTCCACATATGAGGGAGAACATACGATTTTTGGTCTTTTGGGCCAGGCTAACCTCACTCAGAATGATGTTCTCCAATTCCATCCATTTACCAGCGAATGATAACATTTTGTTCTTCTTCATGGCTGCATAAAATTCCATTGTGTATAGATACCACATTTTCTTAATCCATTCGTCAGTGCTGGGGCATCTTGGCTATTTCCATAACTTGGCTATTGTGAATAGTGCTGCAATAAACATGGGTGTACAGGTGCCTCTGGAGTAACCTGTGTCACAGTCTTTTGGGTATATCCCCAAGAGTGGTATTGTTGGATCAAATGGTAGATCAATGTCTAGCTTTTTAAGTAGCCTCCAAATTTTTTCCAGAGTGGTTGTAATAGTTTACATTCCCACCAACAGTGTAAGAGGGTTCCTTTTTCCCCCGCATCCTCTCCAACACCTGTTGTTGGTGGTGTTGCTGATGATGGCTATTCTAACAGGGGTGAGGTGGAATCTTAGTGTGTTTTTAATTTGCATTTCCTTTATTGCTAGAGATGGTGAGCATTTTTTCATGTGTTTTTTGGCCATTTGAATTTCTTCTTTTGAGAAAGTTCTGTTTATTTCACTCTCCCATTTCTTTATTGGTTCATTAGTTTTGGGAGAATTTAGTTTTTTAAGCTCCCTATATATTCTGGTTATCAGTCCTTTGTCTGATGTGTAGCTGGAAAATATTTTCTCCCACTCTGTGGGTGTTCTCTTCAGTTTAGAGACCATTTCTTTTGATGAACAGAAGTTTTTAGCTTTATGAGGTCCCATTTATCTATGCTATCTCTTAGTTGCTGTGGTGCTGGTGTTTCATTGAGAAAGTTCTTACCTATACCTACTAACTCTAGAGTATTTCCTACTCTTTCCTTTATCAACTTTAGAGTTTGGGGTCTGATATTAAGATCCTTGATCCATTTTGAGTTAATCTTGGTATAGGGTGATATACATGGATCTAGTTTCAGTTTTTTGCAGACTGCTAACCAGTTTTCCCAGCAGTTTTTGTTGAAGAGGCTGCTATTTCTCCATTGTATATTTTTAGCTCCTTTGTCAAAGACAAGTTGGTTATAGTTGTATGGCTTTATATCTGGATCCTCTATTCTGTTCCACTGGTCTTCATGTCTGTTTTTGTGCCAGTACCATGCTGTTTTTATTGTTATTGCTTTGTAATATAGTTTGAAGTCAGGTATTGTGATACCTCCTGCATTGTTCTTTTGACTGAGTATTGCCTTGGCTATTCGTGGCCTCTTGTGTTTCCATATAAATTTAACAGTAGATTTTTCAATCTCTTTGATGAATGTCATTGGAATTTTGATGGGAATTGCATTAAACATGTAGATTACTTTGGGGAGTATCAACATTTTTACTATGTTGATTCTACCAATCCATGAGCATGGGAGATCTCTCCACTTTCTATAGTCTTCCTCCAGAAGTGTATAGTTTTCCTTGTAGAGATCTTTCACATCTTTTGTTAGGTTTACACCTAGGTATTTGATTTTTTTTGAGGCTATTGTAAATGGAATTGTTTTCATACATTCTTTTTCAGTTTGCTCATTGTTAGTGTATAGAAATGCTAATGATTTTTCTAAGTTGAATTTATATCCTGCTACCTTGCTATAGCTATTGATGATGTCTAGAAGCTTCTGAGTAGAGTTTTTTTGGGTCTTTAAGGTATAGGATCATGTCATCTGCAAATAGGGATATTTTGACAGTTTCTTTACCTATATGCATTCCTTTTATTCCTTCTTCTTGCCTAATTGCTCTGGCTAGGAATTCCAGTACTATGTTGAATAGGAGTGGGGATAATGGGCATCCTTGTCTGGTTTCTGATTTTAGAGGGAATGGTTTAATTTTTTCTCCGTTAAGTATAATGCTGGCTGTAGGTTTGTCGTATATAGCTTTTATAATGTTGCGGTACTTTCCTTCTATTCCTAGATTTCACAGAGCTTTTATCATGAAATGGTGTTGGATCTTATCAAAGGCTTTTTCTGCATCTATTGAGATGATCAAGTGGTTTTTGTCTTTGCTTCTGTTAATGTGGTTTATTACATTTACTGATTTTCGTATGTTGAACCACCCCTGCATACCTAGGATGAAGCCTACTTGCTCATGGTGAATAATCTTTTTGATGTGTTTTTCAATTCGGTTTGCCATTATTTTATTGAGGATTTTTGCATCAATGTTCATTAAGGAGATTGGCCTATAGTTCTCCTTTTTGGAGGTGTCTTTGCCTGGTTTTGGGATAAGCGTAATACTGGCTTCATAAAATGTGTTAGGCAGTTTTCCTTCCCTTTCTATTTCATGGAACTGTTTAAAGAGGGTTGGTATTAGTTCTTCTTTAAAGGTTTGAGAGAATTCAGCAGAGAATCCATCAGGTCCTGGACTTTTCTTTTTGGGAGACTCTTGATTGCTGCTTCAATTTCATTTTGTGTTATAGATCTATTCAGGTGATTAATTTCCTCTTGGTTCAGTTTTGGCTGATCATATGTATCTAGAAATCTGTCCAAGTCTTTAAATTTTCAAATTTATTTGAATATAGGTTCTCAAAGTAGTCTCTGATGATTTTCTGGACTTCCATGGTGTTTGTTGTTATCTCCTCTTTTGCATTCCTGATTCTACTAATTTGGCTTCTTTCTCTCCTCATTTTAGTCAGGTTTGCCAGGGGTCTATCGATCTTGTTTATTTTTTCAAAGAACCAACTTTTTGTTTCATTAATTCTTTGTATTGTTTTTTTGGTTTCTATTTTGTTGATTTCAGCTCTTATTTTTATTATTTCTCTCCTTCTATTTGTTTTGGGATTTGCTTGTTCTTGTTTTTCTAGGAGTTTGAGATGTATCATTAGGTCATTGATTTGGGATCTTTCAGTATTTTTAATATATGCACTCATGTCTATAAACTTTCCTCTCAGGACTGCCTTAGCTGTGTCCCATAGGTTCCGGTAGGTTGTGTTTTCATTTTCATTGACTTCCAGGAACTTTTTAATTTCCTCTTTTATTTCATCAATGATCCATTCTTCATTAAGTAATGAGTTCTTTATTTTCCAGCTGTTTGCATGTTTTTTGTCTTTACTTTTGTTGTTGAGTTCTACTTTTACTGCATGGTGATCAGATAGTAAGCATGGTATAATTTCTATTTTCTTATATTTGCTGAGACTTGCTTTGTGCCCTAGGATATGATCTATTTTGGAGAAGGTTCCATGGGGTGCTAAGAAGAATGTATATTGTGTAGAGGTTGGATGAAATGTTCTGTAGACATCAACTAGGTCCATTTGATCTATTGCATATTTTAGATCTTGTATTTCTTTATTGATTTTTTGTTTGGATGACCTATCTACTGATGATAATGGGGTGTTAAAGTCTCCCACAACCACTGTGTTGGCGTTTATATATGCTTTTAGGTCTTTCAGGGTATGTTTGATCAAATTGGGTGTGTTGACATTGGGTGCATACAGGTTGATAATTATTATTTCCTTTTGGTCTATTTCCCCTTTTATTAGTATGGAATGTCCTTCTTTATCTCATTTGATCAATGTAGGTTTGAAGTCTACTTTGTCAGAGATAAGTATTGCTACTCCTGCCTGCTTTCGGGGGCCATTGGCTTGGTAAATCTTCTTCCAGCCTTTCATCCTAAGCCTATGCTTATTTCTGTCAGTGAGATGGGTCTCCTGTAAGCAACAAATTGTTGGATCTTCCTTTTTAATCCATTTCGTCAAGTGGTGCCTTTTTATGGGTGAATTAAGTCTGTTAACATTAAGCGTTAGTACTGATAGGTATGTGGTGATTCCTGTCATTTAGTTGTCTTAGTTGTTTGAAGGTTTGATTGTGTGTACCTAAGTTGAGGTTACTCTCTACTGTCTTGCTTTTTCTTTTCCTGTAGTTTGGTGCTGCCTGTCTTTTCATGGTTAAGTTGAGTTTCACTTTCTGTTTGCAGAATCCCTTGCAGAATCTTTTGTAGTGGTGGCTTTGTGGTCACATATTGTTTTAGTTTCTGCCTATCATGGAGGACTTTTATTGCTCCATTTGAATGATAGTTTTGCTGGGTAGAGTATCCTGTGGTTGAAGTTGTTTTCATTCAGTGCCTGGAAGATCCCACTCCATGCCCTTCTTGCTTTTAATGTTTCTGTTGAGAAGTCTGCTGTGATTTTGATGGGTTTACCTTTGTATGTTACTTGTTTTTTCTCTCTTACAGCCTTGAATATTCTTTCCTTAGTTTCTGAACTTGTTGTTTTAATGATGATATGTCGTGGGGTAGTTCTATTTTGATCTGGTCTGTTTGGTGTCCTAGAGGCCTCTTGCATCTGTATGGGAATATCTTTCTCTAGATTTGGGAAATTTTCCGTTATCATTTTGTTGAATATATTACTCATTCCATTTGCTTGCACCTCTTCTCCTTCTTCGATGCCCATGATTCTCAAGTTTGGTTTTTGATGGAGTCGGGGAGTTCTTGCATTTTCTTTTCACTGGTCTTGAGTTGTTTAATTAATAGTTCTTCGGTTTTTCCTTTAATTACCATTTGATCTTCAAGTTCTGAGATTCTGTCTTCTGTTTGTTCTATTCTGCTGGATTGGCCTCCGTTTTGTTTTGCAGTTCTGTTTCATTCTTTTTTCTGTGGTTTTCCATATCTTGGGTTGTTTCCTCTTTAATGTTGTCTATTTTTGTCCTGAGTTCATTTATCTGTTTATTAATCGTTTTCTCTGTTTCACTTTGGTGTTTATACAGTGCTTCTATGGTTTCCTTTATTTCTTCTTTTGCTTTTTCAAATTCTCTATTTTTGTTGTCTTGGAATATCTTGAGTGTCTCCTGTACATTTTGGTTGACCCTATCCAGTATCATCTCTATAAAATTCTCATTGAGTATCTGTAGTATGTCTTCTTTTAAATTATTCTTATGGGCTTCATTGGGTCCTTTGGCATAGTTTGTCTTCATTTTGTTGGAGTCTGTATCTGAGTATCTGTGTTCTTCCTTCCCCTCTGGTTCCTGTACTAATTTTTTGCTGTGGGGAAACTGGTTTCCCTGTTTTTTCTGTCTTTCCGTCATTGTCTTTGGTGTTGTTACTGTCCCTGTACTGTGTGCAGTTAAGTATTTTCTATCTTGTAATAATAACAATGGTAATATTTAGAATGGAAGGGTGAGCTGAGATGGAAAGCAAGAAGTTAAAGAAAAGGAGAAAACAATACACAGACGAGATGGAGAAAACAGAACAAGGTATCACACAAGAAAGTTTCAAAGGTATAAACAGGGAGCATTAGTATACTAATTGACAGTAAGTTGAACAGACATTATAGAGACAGAGAGAGGATTGAAAATCAAAAATAAAAACATAAAGATAAGAATAAAAATAAAAAATAAGTAAGTGAAAGAAACATCTATATATAAAAATGAGTTAAAATAAAATGAAAAAAAGAAAAATTAAAAAAAAAACCAAAAAACCACAAAACCAAAAAACTTCCATGTTCGAATGCAATGAAGTTTCAGTCTTAATAATTTGGGTGTCTGTCTCAGTCTCCAATCCTGGATTAGGTGCCTCAGATGTTCTGTAGTTGTCTCATCAAAGGGGATGCATAAAGTAGAACAAAACTACACACACACACAAAAACCCCACCAAGTGTCCCAAGTTGAAATGCAATACAGTTTCAGTAAGTTTTTCAGCATGCAGGTGTAATTCAGTTGTTGTCTCATCAAAGGTAGGGAGAAAAAGAAAAAAAAGAGTCTGGAGACAGTTCTGAGAATGGTATCTGCAGCTGTGGCTTGCCTGCCTGCTGCTGTCAGCCTGCTGTTGCTGGCGGCATTATTTATGAAGATCTCTGGGGTGAGTTTAGCACTCACCTGGCCCCGCAGGCTTTGTTTGCTCAGAGTTCTCCTGTGTGGGAGCCTCTGCTACAAGCTTTCCCCTTTCCAAGCACACTGGGAAAGGTGACACTGCACCTGCATTGTCAGGCCTGCATGTTTATTTACAGTTCATGTGGGAGGTGGGTCTTCCCCCCTCTCCTGTGGAGTTTTCCTCCCTCTGCCACTCTCACAAGCTTTCCCACTCCTGGTTGCTGGGTGCATGCCCCCGCTCCTGCCAGAGCCTCTCTGGCCCTCCCAGCTTCTTTATTTACAGTCCCGGGGAGGATTCCTTTCCCCCAGTCTTCGTTGCTCAGGGCACCCCACCCACTTTCCCGTGTGACTTTATTGTTCTTATTGCTTATTAGTCAGTTTCTGTTTTTTCCCCAGGTGGAGGTCAGTCTGTCCAGGGGGCTATGCTGCTCTGGCCCAGGCTTGTCTGTGGGAGTACCGTGGTACCGCAAATCTCACCTGGTCCACATCGTCCCAAGACATTTGGGCGTGGGTGACTGGCAGCCCAGGGGCCCTCCTGGTTTCTCCATTTAATGTGAAGTGGAGATTCTCTGCGCTGGCTGGAGGTGTGGAGGGGTCAAAGTTATGCCTCTTCTCAGTGATTATGCCTGCAAAGTGTGTCTCCAGCGTCTCTCCAAGATTTCACTATAGGAGGCTCTCTTTCTGCTTCCTCTCTCTAGCTGCCATCTTGGAATCTCTCTAACTTGCTTTCTTATAGTTTTGCCTTTTCTGGAATTTCACAAGATGTGGCATGTGTGTTTGCCTTCTTTCAGGTGGCATAATTCAATATAATGCTTTGAGTTTCAGCTCTATGATGTGTAATTTGTTCATTTTTACTCTGTATTGTCTGTTGTAGAAGTGTAGCACTGATCTATTTTGTTGATAGACATCTGGGCTGCGAATTTCCATGCTATATGTACAATGCTCCTCTGATCACTCTTATGTGTCTTTGGTGAACATATGTGTGTGCTTCTTCTAAGTACATACATTGAAGTGGTACTGTGTGTGTAGTTTTAGTAGATGCTACCTACAGATTTTTTTCTTGTGTGTGTGTGTGTGTGCATGTGTGTGTGCATGTGCACCCTGAGGCAAGTGCTCTACTACTTGAACCAGTTGTTTTTATTTTGCTTAAGATGGATTTCACTACCTTTTCCCTTGTCAGGCCTCAAACACAAAATCCTCCTGCCGTTGCCTCCTAAGTAGCTGGTATTATAGATGTGTATTACCACACCTGGGTTGCCAAAATTTTTAAAAATAATTGTACCAATTTACACAATATACCAGTCTTTCCTTCATCTTCATTAGCACTTGATAGCTTTCTTTTGTTATCATATAATAGTTGTATAGGGAGATACAATGTGACATTTACATATGTACTTATAACATATCTTAATTAGATTAACCCCTCCATCTTCTCCCTCACCCCATATCTGCCTTCTTAGAACAATTTCATACATGAATACAAAACACATCCACCATATCACCCTTGTTAGACCTTTCCTTATGCTCTTTCCCTACCAACCCCCAAACAGGACCTGCTTTACCTTCCTGTCCTTTATTTAAAAAATTTTTTTGTTAGTATATAATAGTTATACATGGGGTTTCATTGTGACATTTCCATATATACATGTATTATACACTGAATTGGTTCATCACTTCCGTTATTCTTCCTTCCACCCCATTCCACCCCGCCCCTTTTTTTTTCAATACTGAAGTTTGAATTTGGGGCCTTATACTTGCTAGACAGGTTCTCTACCTCTCGAACCACTCTTCCAGCCCTGATTTGTGTTGAATACTTTTGAGATAGAGTCTTGGAACTATTTGCCTGGGACTGGCTTCAAACCATGATTCTCCTGATCACTGCCTCCTGAGTAGATAGGATTATAGGTGTAAGCCAATGGTGGTACATGGCCCCATTCCCCTTCTTAAGTTGACTTCCATGGATTTCAATGTTCCACATTCATTCTTGTATAAAAGTACCTCAACCATATTCACCTTCCATTACTCTCTTCATTTACCCTCCGCCTCCTGATAGCACCCTCCCCTTAACATGACCTGTCTTACATTCCTGTCCTTCATTGTTTCAATGTCTTTTCATTGTTCTGTGATGACTGTGCCTTTGTATTTTACCTGTAAGTATATTGTGCTTAAATCAGTCTAACTCCCCCTACTACTCTTCCTCACCCTTTTCCCCCACCCTGTGATGTTCAACAGTTTCTGGTGTGTTTGTCTGTGTCTTGTTACTACACATATGTGATATATTTTGTTACAGTTCACTATCTTTCTTTCTTTCTTTTCCTCCTTCCACTTTTGGGTACATGTTCTGCATATATTTATATGTATATATGATATAGCTTGCATTTGTATTGGGCCTGATTTAGAGCACCTCAGTTATCCATCATTTACCCATTCCTTCTGAGCCAGAGAAATCCATTGCAATTGCAAATCCTTTGTTAAGTTAGAGTGGAAATATGATACCTGAGAATTAGTGTAGGTGTATGCATGAGTCTGCCTAGATCCTTCCCCTGGCCTGAAAGCCATTGGAGAAAGGGAGTGATGCAAGTTTCCTCCCCACCTCCAAATTAAGGATGATATAAAAACCATCTAAAATAAGAATTCTTCCATTTGTTTTCATGCACATAACACCTCCATTCCACCTCACAGAGACCCCACCTGTATTCCCCTCCCCCTTTCTTACAATAAAAGTCCATTATCTTCCTCACTACATGCATGTGTTCTACTTGAATTTTTCCTTGTTAGAGTTCAAGGACCAAAATCTTCTGATCAGAGACTGCATGAGCCTAACACAGTATGTCTCCAGAAAACTTAAATCATACTTGGGAAAGATGTGGATTAGATGAACTTCTGAATAACCAGTTATTACAAACAACTGGGATTGTAAAAATCACTATCAAATTGCCTTGAATAGTACTGGTATATTTGCAGTTGGACAGGGATAGGGATGTTGGTATCTCACCTGAGATTTGAGGCAGAAGTGACATCTGGTCAACCACACTAGAATATCACAGACTCTTCCTGTTTTTGCTTGTTTTCAAGTTCTCTTGAACAATTTGAAATTATGAGGCTTTTGGTATTGACACTGGGCTTTTTCCCCCATGGCCCCAAAACATTTATGGATTGTTTTCACTCTTATAATATCTCCTGCATAGGATCAATGATAAAGAGGAAAGCCTGATGTAAAGCCTTACCAAAAATGTATTTGTCTCTGAAGAAGAGCTGAACACGTTGTTCAGAGAGTTAGATGTTGGGCTTTTTGGGGTGTGTAGTAGCCCAAAGTCTCAGGAGGTACAGTTTGAATCTGAGATTTAGGAAGAAGTGATGCTTAGGACCGAAATGAAAGGTCTCCTTGTGCTAGACCTGGAACATGTGCAGTATATGCTGCTTGGGTAATGGGTTCCAGAAAAATATTCTCATATATGTAGACAGTGTCTATTTTGGGATACAAAGCAGCTAATCAAAAACTTCTTCATGTAGTTCTACTTTGCAGTGTTTGCAAAGCAGGCACTCTGTCTCTTGAACCACACCTATAGTCCATTTTTCTGTGGCTATTCTGGAGATGGAGGTCATTCAAACTATTTGTCTGAACTGGCCTCAAACTACTATCCTCCTGATCTTTGCCTCTCAAGTAACTAAGATTATAGGTGAGCCACCCTGCCTAGCTCACATTAACATTTTTAATCAACTCTGTGGAAAGGGTAGGCACAGATGGTTGCTATGCTGCTCTTAATCTGAAGGGAAATAAAAGGGATACCTAGGAAGTAAGTGAGTAGTGATGTGAGGAAAAATAACCTCCCCATCCTGTGTAGTTCTTTTCATACACAGAAGCTGTAAGAACTTTTGTAAATGTCACAATGTACCCCTAGCACAACAATAAGAAAATGAAACTTCCCACTAATGAATCAAATGGCTACCAGAGATGAACTGTCTCAAAAGCTGAGTATCAGGAACTCACGGTCCAGTTCAGAGCAGGACAAAATTTTGTGTTTAAGTAACTGAGGGGTTGCTTTATTGTGGTCCCATGAAAATCAGGAACTTGAGTAAGGATCCAGTAGATGGGGCCCAGAAACATCTCTCTGCTTAGAATAGTATGAGGACTGTAAAAGTTCAGACATATGGGGGTTTGGAAAGGTAATGATGTACTGATAAGGTTCTTAGGTCCTTCTCATGTTATAGGAATAACTAACTGCTGGGTCTCTAGAAGGAGCAGCCTAGAGAAGAGGCCACTTTAAAAAAGCTGGCATAATGGATACCTGGTAGTCAAGAGCATTAGGAAGAACCTGGCATCAGTGGAGAACATAAATGACACAAAAAATTGACTTTGGACAAGTTTCTCTTTCTTTCATCTTTTGTTCTATAAACTTTCAATGTGAAGTTAGGTAAGAAGATAGGTACACAGATGTACATTTTCCTTAGTTCACATGACAGTTTATATTTTAAAGATGATAAATAAAATTGTGTAAATTTGTAGACTATATAACTACCATGCACCCTCTCTTCCTGTATTTGTTAGGAATAGAGAAGTTACTGCTAAATTTATTTTCATACATAAAGCAATGTTCATAGGATTATTAGAATGCATATTACATTATGCTGTAGATATACCACCTTTCAACTAACCCAATGCAAACTTTCCAGAACATTTATGTCTCTTGCAAAAGTGCCCTCATACCTAGGATAGCCAAATCTGTAGATACAGAAAATAGAATGGTGGTTTTTAGGGACTTGGAGTGATGGGAGGGAAAAATAGGGGCCTACAGCTAAATGAATATAGAGTTTAAATTTTGCAAGACAAAATGAGTTCTGGAGGTCAATCATGGTGATAAATGAACAATAATACAGATGTCCCTTGATTTACAATAGACTTACATTCCAATAAACCTATCATAAGTCAAAATTACATGTAATACACCTAACCTATTGAACATCACAGGTTAGCTCAGCTTACCTTAAATGTGCTTTAAACACAGTCTATGGTGGGACAAAATCATCTAATACAAAGCCTATTTAATAAAGTTTCCAGGAGTGATGATAGGCACCTATAATCCTAAGCACTCAGATGCTGATGCAAAAAGATCATAAGTTTGAGGGCATCTTGTGCTACATAGTGAGATCTTGTTTAAAAAAAAAAATCTTGTAGCTGGATGCTGGGGGCTTTCATGCCTGTAATCCTAGCTACTCAGGAGGCAGAGATCAGGACGATCTCAGTTCAAAGCCAGCCTGGGCAAATAGTTCTTGAGATCCTATCTCGAAAAAACTCATCACTAGAAAGGGCTTGTGAAGCGGCTCAAGGTGTAGGCCCCAATTTCAAGCCCCAGTAGTGTAAAAAAAAATCTTGTAAAAGTGTTTCTTTCCTATATGGGTCAAGACATTTCTTTCTGGAAGGTCAGTGCTACTGTTTTTGCTGTAACCACTACCTCTTCTTGCTGCAGTTGGAAATGCAAAATTCACATGCAGTGTGGGAGAGGATGAATGCTGAAGTACAAGCATTTTGAAACAGTTTGTAAATATCAGACAGAGAGAAGCTATGGTCAAGGTTATGACTGAGTCAAAGGCCAAGGTCAGGAAACAGGTAAGAAACCAAATAAGTACTGGGTAAGTAGTCTTCTATGAACATTTCTGGGCCCATTCTGATGTTCTTACCCTTGGGGCAGCTGAGGGTGGCAGGTAGCCTGCTTATTTTCTATCTGGGTATATTCCCTAGATTTGACTTCTATAATGTCATTGTTATAAAGTAGGTTAATTTATCTCTGTAACTTTGTGTTGTATTTTTATTGGGAAGGGGGAGAACACTTTATAAATCTAGGTGAATATAAAAGTAAGATAACCATCTTCAATGTGTCTTTTTCTTCCAGCTGCAACTACAAATAAATTGATTGAAAGAACTAAAAGCACAAACCTTGAAGAAAGAAATTGAGGTAGGTTGAGTATAGCTGGCTCAGTACTGGATCCAGTGTTTTTATGGCCAGGAAGAGAGACAGGCTTTCGATACTTACTACTCTGGTTAGCACAGAAGTGATTTTCTTCATGTGGCCTGATTGCTGACCTTATATAAGATAGACACTAACCAAGAAGTGTGGTATTTCTTCTTCTGACAGATACAGCCAACCTTTAAAAATATTACCATATTTTATGTTCATGTCTTTTTAAAAAATTTTCTAATCATTATTTTATTATAGAATAATTAAACATAAGTGGTGAACATTTAATGTAAACAGCTAAAGTTAATATAAATTTTACACAGCTATGGATTTTTTTTTCCTTTTTCTTTTATTATTCATATGTGCATACAAGGCTTGGTTCATTTCTCCCCCCTGCCCTTACTCCCTCCCTTACCACCCACTCCCCCCCTCCCTCCCCCCATAATACCCAGCAGAAACTATTTTGCCCTTATTTCTAATTTTGTTGTAGAGAGAGTATAAGCAATAATAGGAAGGAACAAGGGTTTTTGCTGGTTGAGATAAGGATAGCTATACAGGGCATTGACTCACATTGATTTCCTGTGCATGGGTGTTACCTTCTAGGTTAATTCTTTTTGATCTACCCTTTTCTCTAGTACCTGTTCCCCTTTTCCTATTGGCCTCAGTTGCTTTTAAGGTATCTGCTTTAGTTTCTCTGCGTTAAGGGCAACAAATGCTAGCTAGTTTTTAGGTGTCTTACCTATCCTCAACCCTTCCTTGTGTGCTCTCGCTTTTATCATGTGCTCAAAGTCCAATCCCATTGTTGTGTTTGCCCTTGATCTAATGTCCACATATGAGGGAGAACATATGATTTTTGGTCTTTTGGGCCAGGCTAACCTCACTCAGAATGATGTTCTCCAATTCCATCCATTTACCAGCGAATGATAACATTTTGTTCTTCTTCATGGCTGCATAAAATTCCATTGTGTATAGATACCACATTTTCTTAATCCATTCGTCAGTGGTGGGGCATCTTGGCTATTTCCATAACTTGGCTATTGTGAATAGTGCCGCAATAAACATGGGTGTGCAGGTGCCTCTGGAGTAAGCTGTGTCACAGTCTTTTGGGTATATCCCCAAGAGTGGTATTGCTGGATCAAATGGTAGATCGATGTCTAGCTTTTTAAGTAGCCTCCAAATATTTTTCCAGAGTGGTTGTACTAGTCTACATTCCCACCAACAGTGTAAGAGGGTTCCTTTTTCCCCGCATCCTCGCAAACACCTGTTGTTGGTGGTGTTGCTGATGATAGCTATTCTAACAGGGGTGAGGTGGAATCTTAGCGTGGTTTTAATTTATGTTCATGTCTTGACGTGTGTGAGTTCCTCAACACAGGCACCTGCCATTCTCCCTTTTGTGTTTCACTCATAAATTCTTCAAAAATACTGTCAGAATTAAAATATCAACTCTAAATAATGCAGGCTATCTCATAAAGGCAATATTTCATTTATTGTCATTATGCACATCTTTTTCCTTTGAATTCTCATGATTATTTCTTGCATCATTGTCATAGACACAACTATTTACATAATAGTTGTGCCAGGGGTACATTGTGAGATTTACAAAAGTCCTTACAATCTTATCTTATTCACCCTCTCCTTCTTTTTTCCTTTATGCCTCGCCACTTCTTACAACAATTTCAATACTATTTATTGGTATTGGTCCACAGTACATTGCAAAACAGATATAAATTTGTTTTATAAAGAAGGAGACTACATTGACCCATGTATAGTTTGGGTACAATGGGTGAACACACAGATAGCAATACTTTTTTCCTGTTGGCTCCATTTTCAAGGGAGTATGTTCTCTCGCCCTTCTTCCCCAAATCTCTAAAACTTAGGCAAAGGCCTTGTTCCTCAAATGGGTTGCAGGCTCATTCCTGTAAAGAGCACTGTGAGAATTCCAAACCACTCTATTGTAAACCATGGGCCTCTTTCCAGGAATGGGAGACATGCAATTTCATCATAATTAGAGAACTGAGGATGATGACTGTACATTGAAGCAAGAGTTGATTCCCTAGATAGAAGGTTTCATGGCAATAAATAAAATACACAGCAATAATAGATAAGAAGGGCAGAATGAGGAAGAAACCACTGTTCAAGATTCTGACTCTGTGTGTGTGTAATATGAAATAGGTATCTAACATTAAGGCAATCTAGGTTCTTTTCAGAAGATGGACCTACAGAGACCAAGCCATTACATTGACTGGCCATTCCAAATGAACAGTGTTGAAACAGTGTCGAGTACCCACCAAACAGTGAATAACCATTTGTTGACTAGTAGTTTTCATGGTGTAAATAAATGTAAAAATTTTCAAAAAATTATTCTGTAAGCCAAATCAAATCAGTAATTTGTACATATCCATGGTCTTATCATATAGGCACATACTTAGAAGAAAACACCTTCTGATTTCCTTCTCCATGCAAAAAGAATAAATACAGAAAAGTCACTGAAAACCAAATTCAAAAGCTAATAAATTTGATAAGTAGAAATAGTAAATCAAAATATAAATAAGAGACAGCAATTATGCACGGTGTGCCATATACACAAAAAAAGAACTAAGAATTCAATTTTTATGTATACTTTAACATTTATATATTACCAATATTATCTAAGAGTGTTGTTTCATTAAACAAATATGAGAAAGTGATGAGTCTAACTTAAGTGATAAAACAAAATAGACTCTCATACAAAAACTAGATAAATTAGTTTTTAAACACAATTCTTGAGGAAACTTTAATAACAATGTATCATGTGAATTAATTAGTTATAAGAAAACTAATTTTTCTCCAGCTTTCAAGAGAACAAGTATGTGAAACAAGGTGAAGAGGTATTCTTAGCTTTACCTCTTTGAGTATTTGCATTAGTCAGCAGAGGCCAGGATATTCTGAAGCAATAGAGAAAACCCTGCATTGCAATTAGTGAATATGGTGGAGGCTCCCATTCAGATCATGATCTGATGTGGGTGAGGGCCCGTATTCCTCAAACAGTGACTTGGAAGTCCAGGCTACTTACCTTCTGCAAACATATCATTGTATAGTTCATAGTTCCAGATGTGCAGATCTGAAACAATGCTTAGAGAAGTATTACCCACAGTAATGGTCTAAGTTTGAAAGTGTCATAAGGCCCTTTGTTCGCCTCATTTGCCCATGACCTGAATCTAAATATAAAACAATTTGAGAAAAGTAAAGAAAATAAAGAGAATATAGGGAACATTTTCCCTGTAGCAGTTGCTAATCTAGAAAGTTTTGTGCTTAGTTTTCCATTTTGCCCGATACATCTAATCACTAAGAAGATATTTGAGTGATATAATTATTTATTTTTCTGGTGTATATTTTCTTATTACCTCCTATTGTTAATTTTTGTGAGGCAAAACATATGTGTATATTTGTATGTATATAAGACATATTCTATATTTTTGCATTCCAATATGTATAACAAATGTAAATGTAAGATAAAATCTAGAAGAAACGAAGTTTGATTTGTTTATTTAACTAATCCCAAAATACGTAGTTTTTTTTTTTGCAGTACTGGGCCTTGAACTCAGGACCTCATGCTTGCTAGGCATGTGCAGTAGAGCCATTCTGTCAGCCTTTGAGCCACTTGAACCACTCCATCAGCCCTGTTTTTTGGTGTGTTTGGTACTTTTGAGATGGGGGTCTCTATTTTTGCCCTAGCTGACCTTGAATGGTGATCCTCCTGTTCTCTGCTTCCTGAGTAGTTAGAATGAGCTGTTGTGGAAATATTTTCAGATGAGAAACCAAGCAACACTCAGAAAAGTAGGAGAACTTGGATTATTATTTCATTTTATTTTATGCAGGGGGTCCCAGATGAGCTCATACTCAAAATTCTGGACCTCCAGCAGTGAAATCACAGGATTCTTAAAGGGCCATGCTGGGTCTCAGGTTGCAGAGACCGTGCTGGTTGCTAATAGGTGGACTCACACTGAGGTTGGGGATCTGGGGTTGTTTAGGTAGGAGCAGCAGGGGGGCCTGTTTCAGAAAGTCAGCTTACAGAGGGAGACAAAGAAAGGAGGGAATGGGCAGCAGGGCATCTATAGTGGGAAATCTGTTTGCAGAAGAAGACAAAGAAAAGGCAGAAGTGGGTGGTTATCTCTGCATGGGGCCTTTATCTTGGCCCTGGACTCATTTTATGGCTTAACTAGCAATTTCTTGTGTTCCATATCCTGCTTTGAGGCAATTTTCCTGTACATTCCCCCCCTTTCGATGCTTTTCCTACTTGTGAACAAGAATGGACCATAGGTTCCTTTCTCTATCAGGTTCCTCCTGTCCCAAGGGTCTGTATTTGGTCACCAAGAGCTGTAACATTATTGCCTCCATTTATGAGCTAATGAATGAGTTATGGCATTGAGAATGCAAGGGCTGAATATGAGAGCCAATAGGAGCATGTAAATAGGACCAGCCAAGGGGAGAAGCCATGAGGCCCAATTCCAGATGCTGCTCCATCTGTTCCAGGAATTTGCTAATTCCTGTCTCCTACATGTGATCTGGTCCTGTAGTTATTGAGCCATGTCTCTGACTATTCCCAACTGATTTAGATAAAAGCAACATTCTTCATTTAGGAAAAGGCACAGTCTCCCTTTTTCAGCAGTGATTAAGTCCAACTCCCTCCGATTTTGGAGGACAACTGATGCTAGGGAGTCCAGCTGGTCCTGCATGTTCACTATGGACCTAGCCACTTGTTCTATGTCATTTGTTAGGTCCACAGATAATTGATTATAATAGGAGGCTGATGAGACAATGCCTTCTATGCCTGTTCCTATTCCAGCCATTATCTCTAATCCAATTAGTAAAGGTATGAGTTGGATAGCTCTCTTTGACCATGTGTGGGCCATCGAAGGTACGGGAGGGTCTGATTGTTAGGCAGTATGTTGATCTGGGGGGTGAAGAATGCTAATGGGCAAATGCCCTTCCAGTTAGCTGGCAAGCACTGATAAGCAAGGATTCCGCATACAAAGAAGGTTTCTGGGCTGCTGCACCATGGTCTGTCAACTGTACATCTAATGGTGGTGGCTGTACAGTTTTGGATTTGGGCACATTGGCTAGCAACCAGTTCCCCTACTGGATAGTATCCTCTTGAACTGTAGATACAATTAGGGGCCATCTGAGATAGCTGTATATTGTTTACTTTGGGTTTTGTGCTGGTAGACTTGGGAATAACATCATGCATGCTCTGGTTAAGTAAGCTCACCATGGCTGCTACATAATGGAGGGGACCTGTGGACAGACAGAGCCAACAGTCACCTGCCAATGGTAGGTTCATAAGATTAAGGAGGCAGTGAGTTTCATTTAACAGGTTGTACAGTTGGGGTTCTAAGTTCCTTGTCCCAGAAGGATGCCTTAATGGGAGTCATGGTGTGGCAGATCAATGTCTTTTATAGGCTCATAGCCATCTAGGTAATCATCTCTGGATGGCCTCTCTGTATCTGCAGCTTTTCCCTCTGTAGACTGATATGGGGACAGGGTGGATGTGTAGGGTGCCCAGACATAACAAGGTTTATTTCCTCCCCCTGTCATTTCATCATTCCATGACTTTAAGGGGTCCCCATCTTTCTTCGAGCAAAAAGTCTGCCCTATAGTGATTTTGTTTTTGCAGGACCCCATCAGGTCTGTCAGTTTTCCCTTATAGTAAATTGTCCCTCCTCTGGTGCATTCAGAAATTGATGTACTGCATGCGGGTAACAGGTATTGGTAATAGGTGAAGGCATATCATAGTTTTCCCTGGAAGGAGAGAGGTTTTATGCAAGCTGAGCAGTCATACCAGCCTCTAGATGGGACAACCTTAAAAAAGTTAGTTCGAGAAGAATTAATTTAGAGAAAATTAATGCACATGCACAGGAAAGCAATGCAAGTCAACTCCCTGTACAGCTATCCTCATCTCAACTAGCAAAAACCCTTGGTCCTTCCTATTATTGCTTATACTCTCTTCAACAAAATTAGAGATAAGGGCAAAATAGTTTCTGCCTGGTAGCGAGGGGGTAGCAGGGGAGAGGGAGAGGATGAGGGGATATGAGAGGGGGTGGGGGGGAAGGGGGAGAGAAATGACCCAAACATTTTATGAAGATATAAATTTAAAAAATGTAATAGAGTCAGAAGGCAAAAACACATCAGAGACATCATGCCTGAGATTGGAGTCTGGGCTACAGATAGCACCAAACAGCAGTAAGTCTTCCTACTATGAGGAGATAACAGGAAGCCAGCAGTATTCTTCGGCTTATGTTCCTAAACTGGGGAGCAGTGACAGCCTGTCCTAGTGTGAACAGTGTTGCAACAATGCTAATCAGCAGGATAGGGTAAAGGTGGCAGAAAGGGGAATAAATTTGTGTCCTGGCGGGTGAATACTCAGGCTTCTACCATGCATTGACCAACCAGCTTCCAGGAGGTGGTTGAAGCAGGGCTGGAGCTCTCTTGGGTGATTGTATGCTGTTCTGATATCCTCTGGAATCTCACCTTGAGGGGGTTAGTTGGGTCATGGACAGCCTGCCAGTCTCTGGGGTCTGTGGAGGATACAGCCTCATTTATCTGGGAGTGATGAATCCAGGGAGTGATACCTGCAACTTACAGCTGTGGAAGTTGCTAATATTACTAGATGGGGACCCATCCAACCTGGTTGGAGTAGCTCCCTTCTCCAATCTTTTACCCATACCATATCCCCAGGTTGGTGGGAATGGGCCCAGTTACCCATGGGGATTCAGGTCTTTTCTAAGACTTCCCAGGAGCTGTGGTATAGTGATTTTCTTAGGGCCTGGAGATGCTGGGACATATCTAAATTTCCAAATTGCCTGCAGTCCCCTCTGAGCATGTTTATTATGGGAGGGGGTCTGCCATAGAGAATCTTAAAGTTTGAGAGAATCCTTAAGCTGGAGGGTCTAGGGGTACAGCATGCCCTGAGCAGGGTCAATGGTAGCATGTCTATCCAGGGGGATTGTGTTCCTTGGTAGAGTATGGTTAAGGTAATTTTGAGGTTCCAGTTCATGTGTTCTACTTCCCCTGAACTCAGGCCTGTATGCTGTGTGGAGCTTCCATTTTATTTTCAAAAGTTTAGCCAAGCCCTGGATTATTTCCACCATGAAGGCTGGCCCATTGTCTGATCTGATAGAAAGGGGGAGCCCATATCTGGGGATAATTTCTCTTAAAAAGGCCTTTACTACCTCTCGTGTCTTTTTGTGTGTGGTGGGTAAGCCTCAACCCACCCTGAGTAAGTGCAGACAAGGACCAAGAAGTACTGGTATCCTTGACAGGGCTTTACCTCTGTGAGTCCACTACCAGGTCCTCAAAAGGCATGGTGCCCATTGTGTGTATCCCAGGACTTGGCTTAGGCCCTTGACTTGCATTGTTTTGTGCACATGTAATGCACCTAGCACTTGTTTAGGTGCACAATGTAGGGAGTTTGGGAATGAAATAGTATCTGTCCAGCAGTTTTTCCAGGGCCATTTTCCCCAAATGTGTTAGCTTGTGTTGTTTTACCAGAGGGGCTGCTACAGCACTGGAGATAAAGAGTCTTTAGTCAGACAACTTCCACCAGCCTCCCCTACTCTTTTCTTTTATTCCTTTTTCATCTTTTCTCCATAGTTCTTCCTCCTTGATGTAATTCGGGGTGGGAGGCAGCTATGGAGCCGACAGAAGTTTGGTGGTTCGCTTCGGCACTCCAGGGGAGCTTAGCTCTTCTGCTGCCCATCTTGCCACCTGGTCAGCCAGGCAGTTCTCTCTACTGACATAGTCTGTGCCCCTTTGGTGGCTTCTGCAATGGATAATAGCCACCTGAGATGGTTCCTAGATTGCTTCCAGCAGTTGGATTTCTTCTTTGTTTTTAATCTCTTTTCTCCCTGCTGTCAGCAGTCCTCTTTCCTTGTATATTGCTCCATGCACGTGCAGGGTGGCAAAGGCATACTTAGAATCTGTGTAAATGTTCACCTGATTTCCCTTTGCATATTGTGATGCCTGGACCAATGTTCAAAGTTCAGTTTATTGGGCAGACCATCCTTGTGGTAGGGCTTCAGCCTGTATGATGTTGTTAGCAGTAGTGACTGCAAACCTGGCCTTTTGCCATCCACCCTAGACAAAGCTGCTTCCACCAGTGAAGAGTTTGAGGTCTGGATCAGAGTGGGAGTGTCCATTAGGTCCAGCCTGCTGGAGTACATTTCATCCACTACCTCTTTGCAGTTTTCCTCTGTTGGCAGGAAGGTGGCAGGGTTTAAAGTTCGTACTTTCAAGTATGACTTGAGAATTCTTACACAGTAGTCCTTGGTAATGGCTATTCTGGAATGGTTAGCCTTTATGACCCTGCCCATTCATTAGGGCCATGTCTGCATGAGGGACCCTAATATTTATGTCCTGTTCCAGGGTGAGCTTGTCAGCCTCCCTGATTAGGGCTACTGTGGCAGCCAAGGTGCAAAGACATGGAGGCCACCCTGAGGCCACTAGGTCCAAGTGTTTCAACAGGTAAACAACTGGCCACTGCCATGGACCCACCATTAGGGTGAGGATCCCCATAGCTGTGTGATTTTTTTCACAGACAAAGTGATTGAATGGTTGTGTTACATCCGGCAGCCCTACAGTTAACAGTCTATGTCCAGGAAGGTCTTTCCTTGGTCTGCTCCCCAGTTTAGAGGGTCCTTTATGGAGCTTGTCCAGGTATCCAGATGCAGCAGAATCCAGTCTCTCCCCAGAATTCTTGGACCTCCCTTTTTGTCTTTGGCTGTGGGATGGAGCAGATGGCCTGTTTTCTCTCTGGACTGAGGGCACATTATCCTTCAGAGATGATGAACCTGAGGTATCAGGCCTCTTGCTGGCAAACTTGGGCCTTTTCCAGGAATCTTTGTAGCCTATCCCAGAGAGTTGAGCTAGCAATGCTTTTGTCCCCTTCCAACATTTCTCCCACTCATGGCTTGCCAGGAGCTGATCATCCATGCATTGGAGCCAGGTACAGCTTGGATTTTCTTCCAGAAAAGTTGGCAAATCTGCTGGTAAGGCTTCCCTGAACAAGGTGGGTGAGTTTTTGAATCCCTGAGGCTGTCTGGTCCAGGCTATTTATGTTTTTCTTCCAGTATAGGGGTCTTCCCATTCAAAGGCAAACAGAGGCTGGCTAACCTGGGCCAGGCAGAGTCAGAAGAAAGCATCCTTTAGGTCCGGACAGGTGAACCAGCTTGATTGCAGTAGTAGAATGCTCAGGAGCATGTAGGGGTTTGGAACTATTGGGTGCAATCTGATAATGGTGTTGTTGATTCCCCATAAGTCCTGGATAGGCTGGTAGTCATTTTTTCCTGCCTTCTTGATGGGTAACAGTGGGGTGTTCCATGGTGATTGGCATTTGATCAATATCCCCGCATCCTTCAGCCACTGTAGGTGGGCCTGAATTCCCAGATGTGCTTCCTGTGGCACTGGATATTGTCTCTGTCTATCAGGAAGAGCCTCAGGTTTGAGATCTATCACTATGGGTGCATGGTTGCAAGCCAGGCCAGGGAGCCCCATTTCAGCCCAGACATCGAAAACTCCTCCAGCAGGTAGATGGGCTTCATCAGGTCCCCCTTTTCTTGGCAGTAGAGCTACCATTCATATTCTGTAGGCATAGTCACTGCCAGAATGAGGTTGTTTGATCCTTTCACTGTAAGGCTGTGGGTCCTCTCTGGGTGAAGGTGATTTATGCTCTGAGATTTGTTAGTAAGTCCCTTTCTGGCAGAGGAATTGGGCATTCTGGTAGGTACAGGAAGTCGTGAGTCACCATGTGCCCTCCTAGTTGGCATGTCCATTTTCAGCAGAACTGCCAGGCAGTTTGGGTCTGGTGGCTCCAACTATTATGGTCCTGTGCTCGATGAGTGGGGCCACATGTTTAGTAACCACAGAATGCTCAGTGCTTGAGTACACCATGAAGATCATTTGTTGGCCCCCCCACTTTCATTTTGACTGTGGGCTCTCTGGGGCCTAGTAGTAAGGAGCCTGGTCTTCCCTAGTCTGACTCAATTCCTGCTAGGCCAATGAGGTTCTGGGCCTCTACTTTGGGTTGCCATCCTGTCTTCTTTCCTGGAGTAATCTTGTTAGGCTCTGATGCTGGTCTCTTGCGATGGAGGCATTCATTCTTCCAGTGGTCAATCTCCTTGCAATAGACACATTGGTCTCAATGGAGTGAGGTTCTTTCACTGGGTCTCCTCTTCTGTGGTGGAGCTGACTGTTTGGTTGGGTCTGGCTCCCCCAGTGCTGCAGCCAATGACACCTTGGCTTTCATTCTTTTATTGGCCTCTCATTTTTCCTTATGGTCCTGGTTCACAAAGACTTTATTTGCTACTTCTACTAGCTGCGTGGCATTCATTCCAGTGAAGCCTTCAAGTTTCTGAAGTTTCCACCTAATGTCAGTGTGTGACTGGACCACAAATGCTGTATTGCCATCTGCTGGTTTTCTGGTGCTTGTGGACTGAAGGGGGTGTACACCTGGAATGCCTCATAAGGTCTCTCATAAAAATCATTTGGTGTTTTCTCTGGCTTCTGGATAACTGCTGCAGTTTTGGACATGTTAGTTGGCTTCTTAGCTCCAGCCCTGAGCCCATGTAGGAGGGCAGTGCGATATTGAGTGAAGACTCCTTGTCCTTCTGCTGTATTGAAGTCTCAGGTAGGTTGAGCATCAGGGGCTGCCTCTCTTGCCCAAGCTTCTGCATCTAGAGTTCCTGCGGGGGTCTTCCCTTGGAGCCAACAGTGAGCACCTGTCAGGATTTGTCATCGCTGTTCTGTGTTGAAAAATATCAGGAGGATCTGTTGGCAGTCATCCTAAGTAGGTTGATGGGTCTGAAATATGGATTCTAGGAGGTAGATCATGACCTGGGGCTTTTCTGAATAAGGTTTCTCCAATTTAAGAGGTCAGTTGTATTGAAAGGCTGGTAATAGAGGATAGTGCCTGGGCTGGACTGTGCCATCAGCAGCAATCTGCTGGGGCTCTTGTATCTCATGGAATGGCATTTGCAGGGCCTTGGTCTGAGGGGCTGGTGTCTGGGATGAGTGAAGGTGGCAGCTCAGTGCCTGTAAACTTGGAATCCAAGCCTGGGATGGGTGTGGGACATTGCTGGGGTTGGGAGGCTGCTGACAAGTCTGAGGGGGACTCACTGAAGGTGGTGGAATGTCTGGAAGAGCTGGCACTGGCTACTCTGATGGTGGCAGTGTGTTGGGAATGTAATGCAGGGCACAGGTGATTCATCTTCTGGGTCCCCTTGCAGAACAAGCTTGGTCAGCTTCTGGTCCTTAGGATTCATTACTTGGTCCATGAAAACTCTGCGCTGTCCCTTTTTGTTGGTGCAGAATTGGACACAAGGCGGTATGGTCTGAGCCACCTGATGCCAGGAGTAGATATAGGGGAACTGATCGGGGCTCCTATTATGACCTGATAAATGGCCCTGACAGTGGGCAAATCTAGGGTACCTTCAAGGGACCTGTTGACCACAAAAGTGAGCCACTTAAACTCATGCAGTGTGCACAGCCTTCTGGAAGACATTTTTATCCCATAATCTCCCAAGAATCCCTTCTTAAAATTATTAAGCATACACTCTAGGACTGTGGGTTTTGAGAAACTTCTGCCCATGGCAGTTAGAGGTGTCCTTTATATCTACCCTATGTATTCACTCCCTGAATTGATGGCACAAAGACAAACAAGGATGGGTTCCCCTTCCAGAGAAGAGACCTGTCAGGTATCTTCCTCACTGTGTCCTGAAGGACTGTAGGTGCCTCTTAGCATCAATGGCGGGGTCAGACTTGTGACTCTAGATCGGGTTGCCCTGATGCCACCCTAAGCCATATGAGGATCACCACAAAACTGCAGGACAGACCCACTTGGACTCCATAGCCTTTCGGCCATGGAGCTACAAACTCAAACCCAAAATAAGGACAAAGTAGGCTGCTCATTCACACATGCACACCAGAAATTATTACAGTTTTCCTTCCCCCCCTTTTGGGAAAGTCTATGACCTGTGGAATTCCTCTCAGAGAATACTAGGAGTTGATAAGACTCTTCATCTGCCCAGTGGAATGGGACCTGCATGAGGTCTGACTTTCCCTTGGGGCTTACTGAGTCCAGATGAAATTGCCAGGTCAGTTGGTCCACTTCTCTTTGGAGTCCAATCATGGCAAGACTACTCAGAGGGTTGGAACTTTAGGGTGAAGAAGGACCCAGAATATCATCAGGTGGCATGCCACCCTGTTCAGTCCTGAGTCTCTCCCTACTCTGGTGCAGCCCAGCTGCCAGCTGGTGACTCAAGGGGTCAGAACAGTTGGTATCTCACTGTGGCCTCCAGAAGTGTGGAAATATTGTTAGACAAGAAATGAAGTGACACTCAGAGAAGTAGGAGAACTTGGATTTTTATTTTATTTTACTTTATGCAGGATGTCCCAGATGAGCTCATACTCAAAATTCTGGACCTCCAGCAGTGAAATCACAGGATTCTTAGAGGGCCATGCTGGGTCTCAGGTTGCAGAGACCGTGCTGGTTGCTAATAGGTGGGCTCACACTGAGGTTGGGGACCTGGGGTTGTTTAGGTAGGAGCAGCAGGGGGGCCTGTTTCAGAAAGTCAGCTTACAGAGGGAGACAAAGAAAGGAGGGAATGGGCAGCAGGGCATCTATAGTGGGAAATCTGTTTGCAGAAGAAGACAGAAAAGGCAGAAATAGGCAGTTAGCTCTGCATGGGCCCTTTATCTTGGCCCTGGACTCATTTTATGGATTAACTAACAATTTCTCATGTTCCATATCCTGCTTTGAGGCAATTTTTTTTTTGTTTAGAACCACTGGTGATTGGTTGAAGGTTTTCATAAAAGTAAAAATCCAATTTTAAAGTTGCAGTTCTACAGCTTTCTAAGGTTTGGTCTTAGAATTAATATGAGTAAGGGAAGATTTGTGGCTTTATATTGTCTTTATTTTTAGTTTAATCTTTACCTTAATATTACATTCATAATAACATAGTCCATATGTATTTTCAAAAATAAGTATAATTTGACATTTTATATTTAAATGCCTCAATAAAATGCATGACTCACAATTTCATGATCCATTTATTCCATGATGAAATATTAGCTTAAAATAATATTTATAGTTCTTAAATTTATACTTATCATTTGGTCACAGTTGATAATGTAATTGAAATTATTCTATTCAAAATTATGGGAGGAGGAGCCAATATGGTGGACTGTTGAGAGATCCTAGAACGTTGAGCTTTCACATACATGAAAGAAAACCTTAGGTTGTGGTAGCAAGGATAGGGGATCTGGCTAGTCCACCAAATAATTGGTTGCCAATATATAGGCAGACCGAATCTACAATGACCTACCTTTAAATAAGTTTTTAAAAGTGTAAAACAGCCCCAGACATGTGGCACTTTTGTGCTGTTGCAGCCTCTCCACCTGCAGCTGGGAAGCAGTTATTTTCTTTCTCTTTTTTCACTCTCTCTCTGAATTGCAAAAACTCAATGTGCAGGACTGCAGACTGAGCCCTGAAAGTGTGTGGGTAAACCCAGACTCTGGTGAAAAGGAACAAGAACCATGGACTCAGAAATGCTGACCTCTGATACCACCAAGAGAGGACAAGAACCCATTTAGGTGAGTTTCCTGCGTGTTTTGTCCTGGAGGAAACTGCATAGTCCAGCTCAGCCTGTGGGCCCAGATTTCACCTCTACAGGAAAAAGCTTTTGGCCTAATAAATAGAGTGGAATCTCCTGCTTTGCCTGGTGGGGGGATGGAAGTTCAGCCCTGCCCCTCTTTACAAAGCTCTGGAGAAGGCCCCCAAGCCTGAGCACAACCTGTGGAAAATAGTGATTCATTCAACCATTTCAGAGAATCTAGTAGTGAGCTGAAACTAATTGCCTTCCCAGAGAAATTATGAATAAACAACTTAAGCTATAGCTCCTAGGCTTGCCTAGGGGGCAGGAGGGTCAGGTTGCTCCTCTCACATCAGCTCTAGAGGGACCACTTCAGAGAACCTGCCTACTCAAACAAGCTGAATATTATTCCTACCCTCTTCTAGGAGCCTGCATCAGAGCATTCTGAGTTGAACCCTCCCCCCCAAACCTGTAGAGGTAGAAGGGGAAATACTGATTGCCACCTATCCCAGTATATCCCAAGGAGGGGCAGATCACCTGAAGATCAGAAATCAGAGGGGAGTGCCCCATGTACTCATTGAACACAGAGGAAACCCACTCCTCTCCACAACAAGGAAGAAATTCAGACTTTAAATAATTTTTAATACTGACAATTTTCCTTCATTCTGCTGACATTTTAATTTGTCTCACTTCTTTTGCTACATTGTCTTTTCTCATCTTTCTCCGTTTCTTCCTTCTTTCTCCTTATCTTCCTCATCTTCTCAGCCTCCCTTTCTTCCCACTGTCCCTATCTCTTCCTCACAAACCACTTCCTGAGTAGTTTATTATACCAACTTTATACATTATTCCCATATTTTCTATCCCTCTACAATCCCTTACAATAGCACACTACTCCACAGTGACTGAACTACACCTTTACACACATTAGTATCTTTTTACCCTGTAGTCCCCACACCTCACCTCTCTTCCCCTTTCCCCATCCCCATTCCTCCTCATTTCTGCCCCAATGACATTATTTTTAGTACCTAAGTTTTAATCTCTTATAGATAATACTGCCAATATATATGTATAGCAAATAACTACTTTGGAATTGAATCTTGAGTTTGTTATTGCTAAGCTGTACCTACAGATCAGTGAACAGGAATGATACAACAACCTAGCTAACACCAAGCTAGAAAGAACATAGAAATTAAGTCAAAGGAAAGATAACAGGTGAGTAAAACACCCAACAAACTAATCAACAACACATGCACAAATCTCAAAATAGAAGCATGGGGACTAGAGCAAGGGAGGGGAATATAATTCTTCAAAAGGCTAACAATCACACAATAGAGGATTTGGTATACAGTGAAGGAGATGAATCCTCATTTGCTGAGGTCAGAAGAATGAGAACAAGAATGCTTAAGGAGCTTTAAAAGAACCTAAAAGAACAACTCAATGAATTCTAAGACCATATGGATAAAAAACTTGAGAAGACATAGAAACAACTAAATGAACTCAAAGTATTTCAACAAACATAAGAAGGAAACCAAGGAAATGATAAAGAATGTGATAAATGAAATAAATAAGGCAGTATAAGATGCAAAAGAGGATCTTAACAATGACATGAAAAGTCTCAAAAAACCAGAATCAAGCAGAAACCCTGGAAACAAAAAGTTCTGTAAGTCAAGTAAATACAGTTGAAAGACATTCAAGGAGACTGGAAGAAGTAGAAGACAGACTTTCAGGACTCAAAGACAAAATGAATATTAGAATAAACAAAAGAATACTTAGAGAAAAGATGGAATGGTTGTGAATGGAATACACAGGAATTATGTGACTTCATCAAAAGACCAAGTCTGTGAATCATGGGCCTGAAAGAATGAGAAGAGGTTCAAGACAAAGGTATAGGAAACATGATCAACAATATAATAGCAGAAAACTTCCCGAATCACAAGAAAGAGATGCCCACCCATGTATAGGAAGTCTCTATGCCACCAAACAGACATGACCAAAATAGAACCTCTCCATGGCATATTGTAGTTAAAACAATTAGCACAGAGAACAAGGAAAGAATACTGAAGGCTGTAATGGGGAAACATCATATAATATATAAAGGTAAACTCATCAAAATAACAGCAGATATGTCAACAGAAATCTTGAAAGCAGGAAGGCCATGGAGTGAGGTGTTTTGAGTACTGAAATAAAAACAAGTTCAATCCTAGGATACTCTATCCAGCAAAGCTAGCATTCAAAATTGGAGGAGAAATAAAAAGTGTTCATAATAAAGAGAAACTAAATTCATGACCACTAAGCCAGCACTCCAGGAGATCCTCAAAGCAATCCTATACATAGAAGATGAAAATAAACATAGCCATGAAAGGATGGCAATTATTGAATTTCAAGAGAAGAGCATAGAAGTAATTAGAGAGTAGCATATAATTAATTGCACACACATAAAACCTTTTGACAACAAAACAAGTAATACCAGGAGTCACCACCTGTCTTTCAATATTAACATTGAGTGTTAATGGCTTCAATTCCACTATCAAAAGACATCAATTGTCAAATTGGATTATAAAGGAAGACCCCACTATTTGTTGTTTACAAGAAACCACCTCAAAGGTAGAAACAAACATTGGCTTAGGATAAAAGGGTGGAAAAATATTTATGAAGCTAATAGTAGGCAGAAGAAGCTATATTTGTATGAGATAAAGTAGACTTCAAACCTATATTAGTCAGAAGACACAAAAAGACTTCATACCAATAAAAGAAGCAATACATCAAGAGGAAATAACAATTGCTAACTTATACGCAGTCACTGCTGGTGCACCCAGATTCATTAAACATACACTACTGGACTGAAAAACCCAGAAACACCCCAACACAGTGAGAGTGGGAGACTTTAATACTCCACTATCACCAAGAGATAGGTCATCTAGACAAAAAAACCAACAAAGAAACTTTATAATTGAGTGACACCATAGATCACATGGACCTGAGAGAGGTCTACAGAGTATTCTGTCCTGCACAATATACATTCTTCTCAGCAGCCCATGAAACTTTCTCCAAAATAGATCATATTTTAGGTCACAAAGCAAGTTTTAATAAATATAAGGAATATGAAATAATCCCCTGTATACTGTCTGACCACAGCAGAATAAAGCTAGAACTCAACAACAAAAGAACTAGCAGAAAAGACTCAAACACTTGGAGACTAAACAAGATGTTGTTCCATGATTAGTAGATCATCAAAGAAGTAAGGAATAAATTAAAATGCTCCTGGAATTTAATGAAAATGAAAATACAACCTACCAGAACCTATGGGACACAGCAAAGGCCCTATTAGTGGGAAAGTTTATAGTCATGAATGTATATATTAAAAATATAGAAGGATCTCAAGTAGGCAGCAGAATGCTGCATCTGAAATTCCTAGAAAAACAAGAAAAAGCTAAACCACAAACTAGCAGAAGGAGAGAAATTATAAAAATCAGATCCAAAACCAAGGAAATAGAGATGTCCCCCCCAAAAAATATATAAAATGTCAACAAAACAAAAAGTGGATTCTTTGAAAAGATAAATAAGCTTGACAGACCTTAACAAATCTGACTAAAATGAGGAGAGAAAAGACCCAAATTAATAAAATTAGAAATGAAAAAGGGGACATCACAGCAAACACCAATGAATCCAAGGAACCATTAGGGAATACTTTGAAAACCTGTATTCAAATGAATAGGAAAATCTAGAAGAAATGGATAAATTTAAAGACACATATAACCAACCAAATTTGAACCAAGAGGATATAAATCACCCAAAGAGATGTGTAAAAAGTAACGAAATTGAAGCAGCAATTGTCTTATAAAGAGAAGAGTCCAGGACCTGATGGATTCACTGCTGAATTACAGCAGACCTTTTAAGAAGAACTTTTACCAACACTGCTCAAACTTTTCTGTGAAATAGAAAGGGAAGGAGCACTGCCAAAGTAATTCTGTGAAGCTAGTGTTCTGCTTATCCCCAAACCAGACAAAAACACAACAAAAAAATGAGAATTACAGGCCAATCTCTTTAATGAACTTAGATGCAAAAATTCTCAATAAAACACTGGTAAACATATTTTAACAACATATCAAAAAGATCATACATCATGAACAAGTTGGTTTCATCCCAGGGATGCAGGAATGGAGGAACATGTGCAAATCATTAAATGTAATAAAGCATACTAACAGAAGTAAAGTAAAATATCACATGATCATCTCAATAGATGCAGAAAAAGCCTTCAATGAAATTCAATATCCTTTTATGATGAAAAATTTAATGAAACTAGGAATAGAAGGAATGTACCTCAACATAATAAAGACTACATACAACAAGCCTATTGACAACATCATACTAAATTGGAGAAAACCTGAAACATTTTCTCTAAAGTCAGAAATGAGACAAGGGTGTCCACTCTTTCCACTTTTATTAAACATAGTTTTGAAATTCCTAGCTAGAGAAATAAGTCAGGAAGAAGAAATAAAAGGAATTCAAACAGGAAAGGAAGAAGTTAAATTATCCCTATTTGCAGATGACATGATCTTATGCTTAAAGTCCTGAGAACCACAAAAGATTCTGGACATCATATATACCTTTAGCAAAGTAGCAGGGTACAAAATAAATTTACAAAAATTAGTAGCCTTTCTATATACCAACAGGCTGAGAAAGAATATAGGAAAACAATTCCATTTACAATAGACTAAAAAAGGCAAAATACTAAGTAATAAACTTAACAAAGGAAGTGAAAGACCTCTACAATGAAAACTGTAAACCACTGAGAGAAAAATTGAAGAAGACTACAGAAAATGAAAAGAGCTTCCATGCTCATGAATTGGCAAGGGCAATATAGTGAAAATGGCTATATTACCAAAATCAATCTACATGTTCAATGCAATCCCCATCAAGATTCCATTGGCATTCATCACAGAGATAGAAAAATCTAGCCTAAAATTCATTTGGAAGCACAAAAGACCACAAATAGTTAAGGCAGTATTGAGCAAAGAGAGCAATGCAGGAGGTATCACAATACCTGACCTCAAAATATACTACAAAACCATAGCAATAAAAACAGCTTCATACTGTTACAAAAACAGACATGAAAACCAGTGGAATAGAATAGAAGACTCGGATATGAAACCATGTAGCTATGTCTACCTGATTTTTGACAAGTTGCCCAATACTTATGATGGAGAAAAGACAGCCTCTTCAACAAATGTTTCTGGGAAAACTGGATATCTGCATGTAGAAATCTGAAACTAGATGCAACTATTTCACCCTGTACAAGTAACAATTCAAAGTGGATCAAGAACATCAATATAAGATCAGGAATTTTGAAGCTAGTGAAGGAAAGAGCAGGCAATACACTGGAACTTATAGAAATAGTCAATAACTTCCTATTTATAGAACTCAAATGACTCAGGATTGATGAATGGGATTACATGAAACTAAAAGCATTAGCACAGCTAAAGAAATCACCACCAGATTTAAGAGGCTGCCCACAGTATGCAAGAAAATCTTTTTCAAATGTTCATCTATAAGGGACTAATATCCAGAATACATAGGGAGCTCAAAAACTCAACACCCAAAGAATTAAAAACCAAATGAAGAAATGGGCACATGAATTGAATAGGGAATTTTTAAAAGAAGAGGTACAAATGGCTAATAAGCACATGAAGAAGGGCTCAACTTCCCTGGCCATAAAAGAAAGGCAAATCAAAACCACACTGAGATTTCATCTCACCCCAGTTAGAATGGCTATCATCAAGAATGCAAGCAATAACAAATGTAGGCAAGGATGCAGGGAAACAGGAACCCTTATATGCTGTTGGCAAGAATGTAAATTAGTACAACCATTATGTTGTAGTATGAAGTATGGAGATCCTTAAGAAAAGTAAAAATAGAACTGCCATATGATCCAGTGATACCACTCTTGGGCATATACTCAAAGGAATGTAATTCAGGATACAATAGAGATACTTTCACACCAATGTTTATTGCAGCACTGTTCATGACAGCCAAGTTATGGAAACAACACAGATGCTCTACAACTGATGAATGGATTAAGAAAATGTGGTGTATATATCAATGGAGCTTTATGCAGCCATAAGGAAGAAAGATACTATGTGATTTGAAGGTCAATGAATGGAATTGGAGGACATATGTTAAGTGACATAATACAGATTTAGAAAGACGAAGATGGGATGTTTTCTCTCATATGCAGAAGATAGATCCAAAAGATAAATGTATGTACAAAAACAAACATGGTGTACACATTCCTATGTAGAATGTTTATAATAGTGTAATTACTCTATAGCACTTGAAGGAGGAAGGAAATTAAAACAGAATGATGAGAGTCAACAATATTGAAATGCATTACGTTTCTGCAGGTAGAGGACATAATGATATGTACTGAAAACTGTTGGGTAATGGGGTTTGTGAGAAAGGGGTAAGGGAGAGTAACAGAGGGGGTTGAACTGACCAAAGTTAGGAATATTCATAGTTGATATACATCACAAACTACCCCTTTGAATATTGATTTTGGAATTAATAATGAAAGACAGGACTATAAAATAGTTACAGTGTGGGTACTTATGGGAGGGTGAATGGAGGAGATGAAAGTGAGGAAATATGGTTGATGGACCATATTCATATACATGAACTAGAAGGAGGAAACCTCTTGCAATTGCTTTAAGCAGGGTGGGGCAGTGTTTGTGGGAGCAGGGAGATGGTGGGGGGTCAATGTGCAATGTAAGACTATTGGGAATTGGCACAATAAATCCCCCCTGTATACTGAATACATTCTAATAAAAAATGAGAAGAATTTTTGAGATGTCAAATGATATTTTCTATTTTCTCTTGAGATGTTGTCTCACTATGTTTCTCATGCAGTAGTGTCTTGCCAATGCTTTCCCTGAGAACTTAATTTTCATGTGACAGGAATACTCCCTATCTCTCAGCATTTTCAAGAGGGAGAAACATTCACTTTTTGAAAAATAGCCCTATTCAGCTGAAATGGAGAAACAGTTGTATCCCCTGGAAGAACACATTCAATGCATAAGGCAAAATTGTCTTAACGTTTTCCTTAGGAGCACTGAGTTAGCATGTGAAAGGAATACTCACTATCTGTCAGCATTTTCAAGTGGGAGAAACATTCACTTTGTGCAAAGTAGCACTATTCAGCTCAATTGAAGAAACACCTGTATCTCTGAACAAAGCCATCGGTGTTAGAAGCAGCAGTGTCAAAACTAGATCCATCTTTATCACCCTATACCAATATTAACTCAAAATGGATCAAGGATCTTAAATCAGACCCCAAACTCTAAACTCAGTACAGGAAAGAGTAGGAAATACTCTGGAATTAATAGGTATAGGCAAGAACTTTCTCAATGGAACCCCAGCAGCTCAGCAGCTAAGACATAGCATAGATAAATGGGACTTCATAAAACTAAAAAGCTTCTGCTCAACAAAAGAAATAGTCTCTAAACTGAAGAGACCACCCACAGAGTGGGAGAAAATATTTGCCAGCTACACGTCAAAGGACTGATAACCAGAATATGTAGGGAACTTTAAAAACTAAATTATCCCAAAATTAATGAATCAATAAAGAAATGGGCAAGTGAACTAAACAGATCTTTCTCAAAAGAAGAAATTCAAATGGCCAAAAAAAAAAAACATGAAAAAATGCTCACCATCTCTAGCCATAAAGATTAAAAACCACACTAAGATTCCACCTCACCCCTGTTAGAATAGCCATCATTAGAAACACCACTAACAACAGGTGTTGGTGAGAATGCAGGGAAAAAGGAACCCTCTTACACTGTTGGTGGGAATGTAAACTTGTACAACCACTCTGGAAAAAAATTTGGAGGCTTCTTAAAAATCTAAACATTGATCTACCATATGATCCAGCAATACCACTCTTGGGGATATACCCAAAAGAATGTGCCTCAGGTTACTCCAGAGGCACCTGAACACCCATGTTTATTGTGGCACTATTCACAATAGCCAAGTTATGGAAACAGCCAAGATGCCCCACTACTGATGAATGGATTAAGACAATGTGGTAATTATACACAATGGAATTTTATGTAGCCATGAAGAATAATGAAATGTTATCATTTGCAGGTAAATGGATGGAATTGGAGAACATCATTCTGAGTGAGGTTAGCCTGGCCCAAAAGACCAAAAATTGTATGTTCTCCCTCATATGTGGACATTAGATCAAGTGCAAACACAGCATGGGGATTGGACTTTGATCACATGATAAAGCGAGAGTACACAAGGAAGGTATGAGGATAGGTAAGACACCTAGAAAACTAGATAGCATTTTTTGCCCTCAACACAGAGAAACTAAAGCAGATACTTTAAAGCAGCTGAGGCCAATAGGAGAAGGGGACCAGGAACTAAAGAAAAGGTTAGTTCGAGAAGAATTAACTTGGAAGGTAACACACATGTACAGGAAATCAATGCATGTCAACTCCCTGTATAGCTATCTTTATCTCAACTAGCAAAAACCTTGGTCCTTCCTATTATTGCTTATACTCTCTCTTCAACAAAATTAGAGATAAGGGAAAAATAATTTCTGCCTGGTATCGAGGGGGTAAGGGAGGGAGAGGGAGTAGGGGTAAGGGAGGGAGTGGGGGGAAGTGGGGAGAGATGACCCAAACATTGTATGCACATATGAATAAAATAAAAATTTAAAAAAAGAAGCAGCAGTGTCTTGTTTCCCTATGAGAACTGAGTTAGCCTATGAATGGCATGCTCCCTTTCTGTCAGTGTTTTCAACTGGGAGAAACATTCACTTAATGAAAAATAGCCCTCTTCAGACAAATTGGAGAAACATGTGTATCTTGTGGAGCAATACAATCTGTGTTAGAGGCAGGACTGTCTTGCACATTGTTTCGCTATGGGAATTTAGTTTGCTTTTGAAAGGAATACAGCCTAGCTCTCAACGTTTTCAAGAGGGAGAAACATTCATTTTATGAAAAATAGCCCTGTTCAGATGAATTGGAGAAACACTTGTATCTTTTCGAACAATACAATCTTTGTTAGAGGCAGGAGTGTGTTGCACATATTTTCCTTTTGAGAATTGAGTTAGCTTTTCAAAGGAATACTGCTTAGCTCTCAGCATTTTCCTGTGGGAGAAATATTTATTTTGTGCATAATAGCACTATTCAGCTGAATTGATGAGACACGTGTATTGCTTGGAACAATACCATCTGTGCTAGAAGCAGGAGTGTCTAGCACATTGTTTCCCTGTGAGAATTGAGTAGATTGTGAAAGGAATACTCCCTGTCTGTTTTTGTAAGTAGGATTAATATTCACCTTATGAAAAATAGCTGAATTCAGGAGAATTGGAGAAATACGTGTATCTCTTGGGAGAAAACCATCTATGTTAGAAGCAGGTGTGTCTTGCCAATGGTTTCCCTATGAGAACTGAATTAGCATGTGACAGAAATACTCCCTACCTCTCAGCATTTTCAAGAGGGAGAAATATTCACTTTTTGAAAAATAGCCCTATTCAGCTGAAATGGAGAAACACTTGTATGTCCTGGAAGAACACAATCTAGAAGAGAAGCAGTATTTAACAATGTAATTAAAACATTTAACAATGTTTTCCCTATGAAAACTGAGTTAGCATGTGAATGGAATACTCAGCATTTTCAAGTGAGAGAAACACTCACTTTGTACAAAATAGCACCTCAGTTCATTTGAAGAAACCCATGTATCTCTTGGAAAATACCACATGTGCTAGAAGCAAGAGTGTCTATTATATTGTTTTCTATGGGAACTGAGTTGGCTTGTGAAAGGAATGTTCCCGTATGTCAGTGTTTTCAAGTAGGAAAACATTCACTTCATGAAAAATAGCCCTATTCAATTGAATTGGAGAAACACGTGTATCTTTTGGAACAAAGCAATCAATGTTAGAATCAGGAGAGTCTTGCACATTGTTTCCCCATGAGAATTGTGTTTGCTACTGGAAGGAATACTACCTAGCTCTCAGCATTTTTAAGTAGGAGAAACATTCACTTTATGAAAACTAGCCCAAATCAGATGAATTAGAGAAAAACATGTATCTCCTGGAAGAATACCATCTATGTCAGAAGCAGGAGTGTCTTGACAATGTTTACTCTAGCAGAACTGAGTTAGCCTGTGAAAGGAATACTCCATATCTGCAACCATTTTTAAGTGTGAGAAACATTCACTTAATGGAAAATAGCCCTACTCAGAAGATTTAGAGAAACATGGGTATCTCTTGGAACAATACCAACTGTGTTAGAAGGAAGGGTGTTTTGCGCATTGTTTTCCTATGAGAATTGAGTTAGTTTTGAAAAGGAATACTGCCTAGCTCTCAGTGTTTACAAAAAGAAGACACATTCACTTTGTTCAAAATAGCACTATTCAGCTGAGTTGAAGGAACACGTGTACCTCTTGGAAAAATACCATCTGTGCAAGAAGCAGGAGTGTCAAGCATATTGTTTCCCTGTGAGAATAGAGTTAGCTTGTGAAAGGAATAATTGCAATCTGAAAGCATTTTGAAGTGGGACAATCATTCACTTTATGAAAAATACCCTCTTCAGATGAAATGCAGAAACACATGTATCTAATGGCATAATGCAATCTGTGTTAAAGACAAAGGTGTCCTGCACATTGTTTCCCTATGAGAATTGAGTTCTCTTTTGAAAGGAATACGCCTACTTATCAGAGTTTTCTTGTCTGGGGAACATCACCTTTGTGATGAGGGTATGAAAAATACCCTCTTCAGATGAAATGGAGAAACACATACATCTTATAGAACAATACAATCTGTGTTAGAGGCAGAAGTGTCTAGCACTCTGTGTTAGAGGTAGGAATGTTGCCTACTTTCAGGGATTTCAAGTGTGAGGAACATAACCTTTGTGCAAAATACGTCCATTCAAGTGACTGGAAGAAGCATTGACTCTCTTGGAAGAAAACCATCTATGTTAGAAGCAGGAGGATCTAGCACATTGTTTTCCTGTGAAAATTGACTTAGCTTCTGAAAGGAATACTTGTGATCTGAAAGCTTTTTCAAGTGGTACAATCACTCATTTTATGAAAAATACCCACTTCAGATGAAATGGAGAAACACATGTATCTTATGGAACAATATAATCTGTGTTAGAAGCAGAAGTTTCTTGCACATTGTTTCCTATGAGAATTGAGTTACCTTTTGAAAGGAAAACTGCCTACCTCTGTGGATTTTCAAGTGTGAGGAACAAAACCTTTGTGCAAAATAGCTCCATTAAAGTGAATGGAAGAAGCTCTGTATCAGTTGGAAGAAAACTATCAATGTTAGAAACAGGAGGGTGTAGCACATTGTTTCCCTGTGAGAACTGAGTTATTTTGTGAAAAGAATACTTGCAATCTGAGAGCATTTTGAAGTGGGACAATACCCTCATCAAATGAAATGGAGAAACACATGTATCTTATGGAACAATGCAATCTGTGTTAGATGCAGTAGTTTCATGCACATTGTTTCCCTAGGAGAATTGAGTTACCTTTTGAAAGGAATACTGCCTACCTCTCAGGGTTTTCAAGTGTGAGGAACATCACATCTGTGCAGAATAACTCCATTAAAGTGAAAGGAAGAAGCACTGTATCTGTTGGAAGAAAACCATCTATGTTAGAAGCAGGATAGTCTAGCACATTGTTCCCCTGTGGGAGTTGAGTTAGCTTGTGAAAGGAAAACTTGTGAACTGAATATGTTTTGAAGTGGGAGAATCACTTACTTTGTGAAAAATACACTCTTCAGAAGAAATGGAGAAACATTGTTTCTTATGGAAAAATATATCATATGCTAAAGGTAGGAATGCCTTGCACATTGTTTCCCCTTGAAAATTGAGTTATCTTTTGATAGTAATACTGCCTACCTCTCAGAGATCAAGAGTGAGGAAAATCATCACTGTACAAATAGCTCCTTTCAAGTGAATGGAAGAAATACTGTATCTCTATGTTAGAAGCCGGAGGGTCTACCACATTGTTGCCCTGTGAGATTTGCGCTACCTTGTGAAAAGAATACTTGCTATCTGAAAGTGTTTCGAAGTGGGAGAATCATTCACTTTACAAAAAATACCCTCTTCAGATGAAATGGAGAAACAAATGTATCTTATGGCACAATACAATCTGTGTCAAAGACAGGAGTGTGCGGCACATTGCTTAACTATGAGAATTGAGTTACCTTTTGAAAGGAATACTGCCTATCACTCAGGGTTTTCAAGTGTGAGGAACATAAACTTTGTGCAAAATATCTCAATTCAAGTGAAAGGAAGAAGCACTGAATCTCTTGGGAAAAGACCATGTAAATTAGAAGCAGGAGGGTCTAGCACATTGTTTCCCAGTGAGAATTGAGGTACCTTGTGAAAGGAATACTTGTGATCTGAAAGCATTTTGAAGTGGAAGAATCATTCAATTTATGAAAAATACCATCTTCAGATGTAATGGAGAAACACTAGTATCTTATGGAACAATACAATCTGTGTAAGAGGCACATTGTTTCCCTATGGGAATTGAGTTACCTTTTGAAAGGAATATTGCTACTTCCATTCATGTGAATGGAAGAAACACTGAATCTCTTGGAAGAAAACCATATGTTAGAAGCAGGAGGGTCTACCACATTGTTTCCCTGAGCTACCTTGTGAAAAGAATACTAGTGATCTGAACCCATTTTGAAGTGGGAGAATCATTCACTTTATGAAAAATGACCTCTTCAGATGAAATTGGGAAATACATGTATCTCATGCAACCATACCATGTGTGTTAGAGGCAGGAGATCTTGCACCTTGTTTTCCTATTGAATTCAGTTACCTTTTGAAAGGAATATTGCCCACCTCTCATGTTTTTTAAGTGTGAGCAAAAAACCTTTCTGCAAAATACCTCCATTCAAGTGAATGGAAGAAGCACTGTATCTCTTGGACAAACACCCTGTATGTTAGAAGCAGGAGGGTCTAGCACATTGTTTCCCTGTGAGAATTAATTTAGCTTGTGAGACAAAACCATGTGATCTGAAGGCATTTTAAAATGGGAGAATCATTCACTTTATGAAAAATAACCTCTTCTGATAAATGTAGAAACAGATGTATCTTATGGAACAGTATGATCTGTGTTAGTGGCAGGAATGTCTTGCACATTGCTTCCCCATAAGAATTGTTACCTTTTGCTAGGAATACAGCCTACCTCTCAGGTTTCAAGTGTGAGGAAATTCACCACTGTGGAAAATAGATCCTTTCAAGTAAATGGAAGAAGCACTGTATCTGTTGGAAGAAAACCATCCATGTTAGAAGAAGTAGGGTCTAGTACATTGTTTTCCCTGTGAGAATTGAGGTACCTTGTGAAAAGAATACTTGTGATTTGAAAGTGTTTTGAAGTGGGAGAATCATTCAGTTTTTGAAAAATACCCTCTTTGACGAAATGGAGAAACACCTGTATCTTATGGAACAAAACAATCTGTGTTAGATGCAGGAGTTTTATACACATTGTTTCCCTAGGAGAATTGAGATACCTTTTGAAAGGAATACTGCCTACCTCTCAGGGTTTTCAAGTGTGAGAAACATCACCCTTGTGCAAAATAGGTCCATTCAGTCAATGGAATAAGCAATATATCTCTTGGAAGAAAATCATCAATGTTAGATGCAGGAGGGTCTAGCACATTGTTTCCCTGTAAAAATTGAGTTAACTTTTGAAAGGAATATTTTTGATCTGAAAGAGTTTTGAAGTAGGAGAATCAATCACTTTATGAAAAATAATCTCTTCAGATGAAATGTTGAAACACATGTATCTTATGGAACAATACAATCTGTTTTGGAGGCAGGAGTGTCTTGCACATTGTTTCCCCATGAGGACTGAGTTACCTTTGGCTAGGAATACAACCTACCTCTCAGATTTCAAGTGTGAGGAAAATCACCATTGTGGAAATAGATCCTTTCAAGTGAATGAAAGAAGTACTGTATCTCTTGGAAGAAAAAGAATTATGTTAGAAGCAAGAGGGTCTAGGTTTCTTTGTGAGAACTGAGTTAGACTTTGAGAGGAATACCTGGAATATGAAAAGGTTTTGAAGTGGGAGAATCATTTACTTTATGAAAAATACCTCTTTAGATGAAATGGGAAACACATATATCTTATGAAACAATACAACCTGTGTTAGAGGCAGGAGGTCTAACACATTGTTTCCCACTGAGAATTGAGTTCTCTCTCGAAAGGAATATTGCCTACCTCTCATGGTTTCAAGGGTGACGAACATAATCTTTGTGTCCAATATCTCCTTTCAAGTGAATGGAAGAAGCACTGAATCTCTTGTAAGAAAACCATGTATGTTAGAAGCAGGAAGTCTAGCACATTGTTTCCATGTGAGAATTGAGTTAGCTTATGAAAGGAATACTTGTGATCTGAAAGCTTTTTGAAGTTGGAGAATCATTCACTTTTAGAAAAAAGCCCTCTTCAGATGAAATGGAGAAACACAGACATCTTATGGAGGAATACACTCTGTGCTAGAGGCAGGAGTTTCTTGCACAGTGTTTCCCTATGTGAATTGCATCACCTTTTGAAAGGAAATCTGCCTAACCTCAGGGTTTTTAAGTGTGAGGAACATAACCTCTGTGCAAAAGTTCCGTTCATGTGAAAGGAAGAAGCTCTGTGTCTGTTGGAAGAAAAGCATGTATGTTAGAAGCAGGATGGTCTGGCACATTGTTTCCATTAAGAATAGAGTTAGCTTGTGAAAGGAAATCTTGCTATCCTGAAAGCGTTTTGAATTGTTCACTTTATGAAAAATACCCTCTTCAGATGAAATGGAGAAACACATGTATCTTATGGCACAGTACAATCTGTGTTAAAGACAGTAGTGTATGGCATATTGTTTAACTATGAGAATTGAGTTGCCATTTGAAGGTCATACTGCCTACCTCTCGGGATTTTCAAGTGTGAGGAAAAACACCTTTCTGCAGAATGGCTCCATTCAAGTGAATTGAGGAAACACTGTATCTCTTGGAAGAAAACAATCTATGTTAGAAGCCGCTGGGTCTAGCACATTGTTTCCCAGTGAGAATTGAGTTAAATTATGAAAGGAATACATGTAATCTGAAAGCATTTTGACGTGAAAGAATCATTCACTTTATGAAAAACACCCTCTTCAGATCAAATGGAGAAACAAATGTATCTTATGGGAAACTACAATCTGTGTTAGAGGCAGGAGTGTCTTGAGCATTGTTTCCCCATGAGAATTGAATTACCTTTTGATAGGAATACTGTCTACCTCTCAGGGTTCAAGTGTGAGGAAAATGACCATTGTGCAAAATAGATCCTTTCAAGTGAATTACAGAAGTACTGTATCTCTTGGAAGAAAACCATTAATGGTAGAAGCCAAAGGGTCTAGCACACTGTTTCCCTGTGAGAATTGAGTAGTTTGTAAAAGGAATATTGTGATCTGAAAGTGTTTTGAAATGGGAGAATCATTCACTTTTATAAAACATCTTCTTCAGCTGAAATGGAGAACCACATATATCTTATGGAACAATACAATCTGTGTTAGAGGAAGGAGGATCTTGCACATTGTTTCCCTAGGAGAACTGAGTTACCTTTTGATAGGAATACTTCCTACCTCTCAGGGTTCAAGTGTGAGGAAGATCACCATTGTGCAAAATAGCTCATTTCAAGTGAAGGGAGGAACAAAGGTATCTCTTGGAAGAAAACCATCAATGTTAGAAGCTCGAGGGTCTAGCACATTGTTTCCCTGAGACAATTGAGCTACTTTGTGAAATGAATACTTGCAACCAGAAAGGGTTTTGAGAGGGAGAATCATTCACTTTATGAAAAATGACCTCTTCAAACAAAATGGAGAAACACATGTATCTTATGGAACAGTACAATCTGTGTTAGAGGCAGGAGTTCTTGCCTGTTGTTTCCCTATTATAATTGAGTTTCCATTCAAAAGCAATGTTGCCTACCTCTCAGGGTTTTCAAGTATGAGGAACATCATCTTTGTGCAAAATAGCTCTATTCTAGTGAAGGGAAGAAGAATTGTATCTCTTGGAAGAAAACCATCTATGTTTCAAGCAAGAAGGTCTTGCATTTTGTATCCCTGTGAGAATTGAACTATCTGGGGAAATGAATACTTGTGATAGGAAAGTGTTTTGACTTGGGAAAATCATTCATTTTTTGAATAAACCCTCTTCAGATGAAATGGAGAAACACATGTATCTTATGGAAGAAAACAATCTGTGTTAGATCTAGGAGTGTCTTGCACATTATTTCCTATGAGAATTGAATTACCTTTTGAAAGGAATACCACCTACCTCTCAGGGTTTTAAGTGTGATGAATACCACGTTTTTGCTAAATAACTCCATTCAAGTGAATGGAAGAAGCATTGTATCTCTTTGAAGGAAATCATCTATATAGAAGCAGTAGAGTCTAGCACATTGTTTCCCTGTGTGTGATAATTGAGTCAGCTTGTGAAAGGAGAATGTGCGACCTGAAAGAGTTTTGAATTGGGAGAAACATTCACTTGCTTAAAATACCATGTTCAGATGAAATGGAGAAACACATGTATATTATTGATCAATACAATCTGTGTTAGAGACAGGAGTGTCTTGCATATTGTTTCTCTGTGAGAATTGAGTTACCCTCTAAAAGGAATACTACCTACCTATCAGGGTTTTGACATGTGAGGAAAAACATCTTTGTGCAAAACACTCCATTCAAGTGAATGGAAGAAGTTCTGTATTTGTTGGAAGAAAACCATCTGGGTTAGAGACAGAAGGGTCTAGCACATTGTTTCCCTGTGAGAATTGAGTTAGCTTGTGAAAGGAATACTTGCAATCAGAAAGTGTTTTTAAGTGGAAGAATCATTCACTTCATGAAAAATACCCTGTTCACGTGAAATGGAGAAACACATGTATCTTATGGCACAATACAATCTGTGTTAGAGGCAGGAGAGTCTGGCACATTGTTTCCCTATGAGAATTGAGTTACCTTTGGAAGAGAATACTGCCCAGTTCTCAGAGTTTTCAAGTGTGAGGAACATAACCTTTGTGCAAAATAGCTCCAATAAGGTGAATGGAAGAAGCTCTGTATGTGTTGGAAGACAACCATTCATGTTAGAAGCAGGAGAGTCTAGCCCATTGTTTCCCTGTGAGAATTGAGATAGCTTTTGAAAGGAATTCTTACAATCTGAAAGCGTTTTGGAGTGGGAGAATCATTCACTTTATGAAAAATACCCTCTTCAGAATAAATGGAGAAATACATGTATCTTATGGAACAATCCAATCTGTTTTAGAGGCAGTAGTGTCTTGCACATTGTTTCCCTGTGAGAATTGATTTCCCTTTGAAAGGAATATTTTGTACCTCTCAGGGTTTTCTATTGTGAGGAACATAACCTCTGTTCAAAACACCTCCATTCAAGTGAAAGGAAGAAGCATTGAATCTCTTGGAAGAAAACCATCTATGTTAGAAGCAGGAGGATGTAGCACATTGTTTCCCTGGGAGAACGGAATTTGTTTGTGAAAGGAATACTTGGGATCTGAAAGCATAATGAAGAGGGAGAATTATTCACTTGATGAAAAATGCAGTCTTCAGACAAAATGGAGAAACACATGTATCATATGGCATAGTACAATGTGTATCAAAGACAAGAGTGACTGGCACATTGTTTCCCTATGAGCATTGAGTTACATTTTGAAAGGAATACTGCCTACCTCTCAGGGTTTTCAAGTGTGGGGAACATCAACTTTGTGCAAAATAGCTCCATTCAAGTGAATGTAAGAAGCATTGTATCTCTTGGAAGGAAACTATGTTAGAAGCAGGAGGATTTAGCACAATGTCTCCCTGGGAGAATGGAGTTAGTTTGTGAAAGGAATACTTGGGATCTGAAAGCATTTTAAGTGGGAGAATTATTCACTTGATGAAAAATACCCTCTTCAGATGAAATGAAGAAACACATATATCTTATGGGCCAATACAATCTGTGTTGGAGGCAGGAGTGTCTCACACATTGTTTCCCTTTGAGAATTGAGTTACCCTTTGAAAGGAATATTGCCTACCTGTCAGGGTTTTCAAATGTGAAGAACATCACCTTTGTGCAAAATAGCTCCATTCAAATGAATGGAAGAAGCTCTGTATCTCATGGAAGAAAACCATCTGTGTTAGAATCAGGATGGTCTTACATATTGTTTCCCTGTGAGAATAGAGTTAACTTGTGAAAGGAATGCTTACTCTCTGAAAGTGTTTTGAAGTGGGAGAATCATTCACTGTATGAAAAATACCCTCTTCAGATGAAATTGAGAAACACATGTATCTTATGAAACAATAAAGTCTGTGTTAGTTGCAGGAGTTTCATGCACATTGTTTTCCTAGAAGAACTGAGTTACCTTTTGAAAGGAATATTGCCTATCTCTCAGGGTTTTCAAGCTTGAGGAACACCACCTTTGTGAAGAATAGTTCCATTCAAGTGAATGGAAAAAGCACTGTATGTGTTGGAAAAAACAACATAGGTTAGAAGCACATGGGTCTAGCACATTGTTTACCCGTGAAAATTAAGTTAGCTTGTGAGAGGAATACTTGGAATCTGAAAACGTTTTGAAGTGAGAGAATCATTCACTTTATGAAAATACCTCTTTAGATGAAATGCGAAACACATATATCTTATGGAATAATACAACCTGTGTTAGAGGCAGGAGGTCTAACACATTGCTTCCCTCTGAGAATTGAGTTCCCTATGAAAAGGAATATTGCCTATTTCTCAGGGTTTTCAAGTGTGAGGAACATACCTTTGTGCCAAATATCTCCTTTTAAGTGAATGGAAGAAGCACTGAACCTCTTGTAAGAAAATGATGTATGTTCAATGCAGGAAGGTCTAGCACATTGTTTCCCTATGAAAATTGAGTTAGCTTGTGAAAGGAAAACTTATGATCTGAAAGCTTTTTGATGTGGGAGTATCATTCACTTTTAGAAAAAAAACCTCTTCAGATGAAATGGAGAAACACATGTATCTTATGGAGCAATACAGTCTGTGTTAGAGGCAGGAGTTTCTTGCACAGTGTTTCCCTATGAGAATTGAGTTACCTTTTGAAGGAATACTGCCTACCTCTCAGGGTTTTTAAGTGTGAGGAACATAACCTTTGTGCAAAATAGTTCCATTCATGTGAAAGGAAGAAGCTCTGTATCTGTTGGAAGAAAACCATCTATTTTAGAAGTATGATGGTTTGGCAAATTGTTTCCCTGTGAGTTAGAGTTATCTTGTGAAAGGAGTAATTGCTATCTGAAAACGTTTTGAAGTGGGAGAATCATTCTCTTTATGAAAAATACCCTCTTCAGATGAAATAGAGAAACACATGTATGTTATGGCACACAATACAATCTGTGTTAAATTCAGGAGTGTCTGGCACCTGGTTTTCCTATGATATTTATGTTACCTTTTGAAGGGAATACTGCCTACCTCTTGGGATTTTCAAGTGTGAGGAACATCAGCTTTCTGCAATATAGCTCCATTCAAGTGAATTGAGGAATCACTGTATCTCTTGGAAGAAAACCATCTATGTTAGAAGAAGGAAGGTGTAGCACATTGTTTTCCTGTGAGAATTGAATTAGCATGTGAAAGGGATACATGAAATCTGAGAGCATTTTGAGTGGAAGAATCATTCACTTTTTGAAAAATACCCTCTTCAGACGAAATGGAGAAGCATCTGTATCTTATGGAACAAAACAATCTGTGTTAGATTAGGAGTTTCATGCACATTGCTTTTGAGGAGAATTGAGTTATCTTTTGAAAGGAATACTGTCTACCTCTCAGGATTTTCAAGTGTGAGGAACATCAGCTTTCTGCAGTATAGCTCCATTCAAGTGAATTGAGGAAGCACTGTATCTCTTGGAAGAAAACCATCTATGTTAGAAGAGGGAAGGTGTAGCACATTGTTTTCCTGTGAGAATTGAGTTAGCATGTGAAAGGAATACATGAGATCTGAGAGCGTTTTAAGTGGAAGAATCATTCACTTTTTGAAAAATACCCTCTTCAGACAAAATGAAGAAGCACCTATATCTTATGGAACAAAACAATCTGTGTTAGATTAGGAGTTTCATGCACATTGTTTTGAGGAGAATTGAGTTACCTTTTGAAAGGAATATGGCCTACCTCTCAGGGTTTTCAAGTGTGAGGAACATCATGTTTGTGCAAAATAGCTCCATTTAGTGAACTGAATAAGCAATGTATCTCTTGGAAGAAAACCATTAATAGTAGAAGCAGGAGGGTCTAGCACATTGTTTTCCTGTGAGAATTGAGTGAGCTTCTGAAAGAAAACTTGCGATGTGAAAGCATTTTGAAGTGGGAGAATCATTCACTTTATGAAAAACTACCTCTTCAGATGAAATATAGACAACATGTATCTTATAGAGCAAGAGAGTTTTTGTTAGAGGCAGGAGTTTCTTGCACAGTGGTTCCATATGAGAATTGAGTTACCTTTAAAAGGAATACTGCCTACATCTCAGGGTTTATAAGTGTGAGGAACATAACCTCTGTGCAAAATCATTGCATTCATGTGAAAAGAAGAAGCTCTGTATCTATTAGAAGAAATCCATCTATATTAGAAGAAGGATGGTCTGGCACATTGTTTCCCTGCAAGAATAGAGTTACCTTGTGAAAGGAGTACTTGCTATCTGAAAGCGTTTTGAAGTGGGAGAATCATTCATTCATAAAAAATACCCCTTTCAGAAGAAATGGAGAAGCACATATATCCTATGGCACAATACAATCTGTGTTAAAGACAAGAGTGTCTGTCATATTGTTTAATATGAGAACTGAGTTACCTTTTGAAAGGGATACTGCCTACATCTCGGGATTTTCAAGAGTGGAATATCAGGTTTCTGCAGAATAGATCCATTCAAGTGAATTGAGGAAGCAGTATATCTCTTTGAAGAAAACCATCTATATAGAAGCAGGAGGGTCTATCACATTGTTTCCATCTGACAATTGAGTCCGCTTGTGAAAGGAGAACTTGAGACCTGAAAGTGCTTTGAATAGGGAGAAACATTCACTTGCTTAAAATACCCACTTCAGGCAAAATAGAGAAACACATGTATATTATGGAACAATATAGTCTGTGTTAGAGGCAGAAGTGCTTGCAGATTGTTTCCTTATGAGAATTGAGTTCCCTTTTGAAAGGAATATTGTCTACCTCTGAGTGTTTACAAGTATGACGAACATAACCTTTGTAAAAAATACCTCTATAAAGTGAACAGAAGAAGCTCTGTATGTGGGAAGAAAACCACTTCTGGTAGAAGCAGGTGGGTCTGTCATGTTGTTTCCCAGTGACAATTGAGTTAGCTTGTGAAAGGAACACTTGATATCTGAAAGCGTTTTGAAGTGGGAGAGTTATTCACTTTATGAAAAATGCCCTCTTCAGACAAAATGAGAAACACAGGTATCTTATGGCACACTGCATTCTGTGTTAGATGCAGGAGTGTCTGGGACACTGTTTGCCTTTGAGAATTGAGTTACCTTTTGAATGGAATATTGCCTACCTCTCAGGGTTTTCAAGTGTAAGAAACTTCACCTTTATGCAAAGTAGCTCCATTCAAATGAAAGGTTGAAGCACTGTATCTCTTTGAAGAACCATGTATGTTAGAAACAGGAGGGTGGGTCTAGCACATTGTTTCCCTGTGAAAGTTGAGTTAGTTCATGAAAGGAATATTTGCGATTTGAAAGCATTTTGAAGTGGGAGGATCATTCACTTTATGAAAAATATACTCTTCACATGAAATGGAGAAACACATGCATGTTATGGAACAATACAATCTGTGTTAGAGGCAGGAATGTCTTGCATATTGTTTCCCTGTGAGAATTGAGTTACCCTTTAAAAGGAATACTACCTACCTATCAGGGTTTTGACATGTGAGGAAAAACATCTTTGTGTAAATAGCTCCATTCAAGTGAATGGAAGAAGTTCTGTATCCGTTAGAAGAAAACCATCTGTGTTAGAGGCAGAAGGGTCTAGCACATTGTTTCCCTGTGCGAATTGAGTTAGCTTGTGAAAGAAATACTTGCAATCAGAAAGTGTTTTTAAGTGGAAGAATCATTCACTTCATGAAAAATACCCTGTTCATGTGAAATGGAGAAACACATGTATCTTATGGTACAATACAATCTGTGTTAGAGGCAGGAGAGTCTGGCACATTGTTTCCCTATGAGAATTGAGTTACCTTTGGAAGAGAATACTGCCCAGTTCTCAGAGTTTTCAAGTGTGAGGAACATAACCTTTGTGCAAAATAGCTCCAATAAGGTGAATGGAAGAAGCTCTGTATGTGTTGGAAGACAACCATTCATGTTAGAAGCAGGAGAGTCTAGCCCATTGTTTCCCTGTGAGATTTGAGATAGCTTTTGAAAGGAATGCTCACAATCTGAAAGCATTTTGAAGTGGGAGAATCATTCACTTTATGAAAAATACCCTCTTCAGAATAAATGGAGAAATATATGTATCTTGTGGAATAGTACAATCTGTGTTAGAGGCAGGAGTGTCTTGAATATTGTTTCCCTATGAGAATTAAGTTACTTTTTGTATGAATTTTGCCTCCCTCAGGGTTCAAGTGTGAGGAACATCACCACTGTGCAAAATAGCAACTTTCAAGTGAGTGGAAGAAGCACTCTATCTACTGGAAGAAAACCATCTATGTTAGAAGCCAGAGGGTCTAACACATTATTTCCCTGTGAGAATTGAGCTACCTTGTGAAAGGAATACTTGTGATCTGAAAGTGTTATGACGTGGGAGTATCATTCACTTTAGAAAAATACCCTCTTCAGAAAAAATGGAGAAACACATGTATCTTATGCACAATACAAGCTGAGTTAGAGGCAGAAGTGTCTTGTACATTATTTTTGTATGAGAATTGAGTTACCTTTTGATTGGAATTTTGTCACCTTCAGGGTTTTCAAGTGTGAGGAACTTCACCTTTGTGGAAAATAGCTCCATTCACGTGAAATGAAAAAAACCTTGTACCTCTTGGAAGAAATCTGTTTTAGAAGCAGGAGGGTCTAGCATATTGTTTCCCGGTGAGAACTGAGTTAGGTTTGAAAGGACACTTTTGATCTGAAAGTGTTTTGAAGTGGGAGAATCATTCACTTTTTGAAAAATATCCTCTTCAGGCTAAATGGAGAAACACATGTATCTTATGGAGAACTACAATCTGTGTTAGAAGCAGGAGTGTCTTTCAGATTGTGTCCCAATGAGAATTGAGTTACCTTATTAAAAGAATACAGCCTTCTTCTCAGGGTTTTCAAGTGTGGGGACACATCACCATTTGCCAAAATAGCTCCATTCAAGTGAAAGGAAGAAGCTCTATATCTGTTGGAAGGAAACCATCTATGTTAGAAGCAGGAGCGTCTAGCACCATGTTTCCCTGTGAGAAATGAGTCAGCTTGTGAAAGATATACTTGTGATCTGAAAGGGTTTTGAATTGGGAGAATCATTCTCTTTATGAAAAATTCCCTGTGCAATGAAATGGAGAAACAGATGTATCTTATGGGGCAATACAATATGTGTTAGATATAGGAGTTTCATGCCCATTGGTTCCTAGGAGAATTGAGTTACCTTTTGAAAGGAATACTGCCTACCTCTTGGGATTTTCAAGTGTGAGGAACATCAGCTTTCTGCAGAATAGCTCCATTCAAGTGAATTGAGGAAACACTGTTTCTCTTGGGAAAAAAACCACCTATGTTGGAAGAAGGAAGGTGTAGCACATTCTTTCCCTGTGAGAATTGAGTTAGCATGTGAAAGGAACACATGAAATCTGAAAGCGTTTTGAAATGGAAGAATCATTCACTTCATGAAAAATACCCTCTTCAGACGAAATGGAGAACACCTGCATCTTATGAAACAATACTGTCTGTGTTAGAGGCAAGGGTTTCTTGCACAATGTTTCCTTATGAGAATTAAGTTACCTTTTGAAATGAATACTGCCTACCTCTCAGGTTTTTTAAGTGTGAGGAACATAACTTTTGTGCAAAATAGTCCCATTCAAGTGAAAGGAAGAAGCTCTGTATCTGTTGGAAGAAAACCATCTATGTTAGAAGTTCGATGGTCTGGCACATTGTTACCCTGGGAGAATAGAGTTATGTTGTGAAAGGAATTTGCTATCTGAACATGTTTTGAAGTGGGAGAATCATTCACTTTATGAAAAATCCCCTCTTCAGAAGAAATAGAGAAACACGTAACTTATGGCACAATACAATCTGTGTTGAAGACAGGAGTGTCTGGCACTTGGTTTTCCTATGATTTTTGAGTGACGTTTTGAAAGGAATATTGCCTACCTCTCAGGTTTTCATGTGTGGAACAAACCTTTGTGCAAAATACCTCCCCTCAAGTGAATGAAAGAAGAATTGTATCACTTGGAAGAAAACCATGTATGTTAGAAGCAGGAGGGTCTGGCACATTGTTTACCTGTAAGAACAGAGTTACCTTGTGAAAGGAAATCTTGCTATCTGAAAGAGTTTTGAAGTGGGAGAATCATTCACTTTATGAAAACTACCCTGTTCAGATGAAATGGAGAAACACATGTATCTTATGGCACAATACAATCTGTGTTAAAAACAGGGGTGTCTTGCACATTGTTTAACTATGAGAATTGAGTTACCTTTTGAAAGTAATACTGCCTACCTCTCGGGATTTTTTTTTCATTTTTCTTTTATTATTCATATGTGCATACAAGGCTTGGTTTATTTCTCCCCCCTGCCCCCACCCCCTCCCTTACCACCCACTCCACCCCCTCCCACTCCCCCCCTCAATACCCAGCAGAAACTATTTTGCCCTTATCTCTAATTTTGTTGTAGAGAGAGTATAAGCAATAATAGGAAGGAACAAGGGGTTTTGCTGGTTGAGATAAGGATAGCTATACAGGGCATTGACTCACATTGATTTCCTGTGCTTGGGTGTTACCTTCTAGGTTAATTCTTTTTAATCTAACCTTTTCTCTAGTTCCTGGTCTCCTTTTCCTATTGGCCTCAGTTGCTTTAAGGTATCTGCTTTAGTTTCTCTGCATTAAGGGCAACAAATGCTAGCTAGTTTTTTAGGTGTCTTACCTATCCTCACCCCTCCCTTGTGTGCTCTCGCTTTTATCATGTGCTCATAGTCCAATCCCCTTGTTGTGTTTGCCCTTGATCTAATGTCCACATATGAGGGAGAACATACGATTTTTGGTCTTTTAAGCCAGGCTAACCTCACTCAGAATGATGTTCTCCAATTCCATCCATTTACCAGCGAATGATAACATTTCGTTCTTCTTCATGGCTGCATAAAATTCCATTGTGTATAGATACCACATTTTCTTAATCCATTCGTCAGTGCTGGGGCATCTTGGCTGTTTCCATAACTTGGCTATTGTGAATAGTCTCTCGGGATTTTTAAGTGTGAGGAACATCACCTTTCTGCAGAATAGCTCCATTCAAGTGAATTGATGAGCACTGTATCTCTATGTTAGAAACCAGTGGGTCTAGTACATTGTTTCCCTGTGAGAATTGAGTTAGCTTATGAAAGGAATATGTGCAATTTGAAAGCATTTTGACGTAGAAAAATCATTCACTTTATGAAAAACACCCTCTTCAGATGAAATGGAGAAACAAATGTATCTTATTGAACACTACAATCTGTGTTAAGCCAGGAATGTCTTGTACATTGTTTCCCTATGAGAAGTGAGTTACCTTTTGATAGGAATACTGCCTACTTCTCAGGTTCAAGTGTCAAGAATATAACCATTGTGCAAAATTGCACTTTTCAAGTGAATGGAAGAAGCACTGTATCTCTTGTAAGAAAACCATCTATGCTAGAAGAAGGAGGGTCTAGCACATTGTTTCCCTCTGAGAATCGAGCTATCTTGTGAAAGGAATACTTGTGATCTCAATGCATTTGAAGTGGGGGAGTCATTCACTTTATGAAAAATAGCTTCCTCAGAAGAAATGGGGAAATACCTGTAAGTTATGGAACAAAACAATCTGTGTTACATGCAGGAGTTTCATGCACATTGTTTCCCTAGGAGAACTGATATACCTTTTGAAAGGAATACTACCTACTTCTCAGGGTTTTCAAGTGTGAGGAATATCACGTTTGTGCAAAATAGCTCCATTCAGTGAATGGAAGAAGCAATGTATCTTTTGGAAGAAAACCATCAATGTTAGATGTAGGAGGGTCTAGCACATTGTTTCCCTGTGAGAATTGAGTTAGCTTGTGAAAGGAATACTTGCGATCTGACAGCGTTTTGAAATGGTAGAATGATTCATTTTTATAAAATAACCTCTTCAGATGAAATACAGAAACATATGTATCTTATGGAATAATACATTCTGTGATAGAGGCAGGAGTATTGTGCACATTGTTTCTCAATAAGAATTGGGTTACCTTTTGATAGCAATATTGCCTACCTCTCAGGTTTCAAGTGTGAGGAACATCACCATTGTGCAAAATAACTCCATTCATTTGAATAGAAGAAGCACTATATCTCTTGGAAGAAAACCATCTATATAGGAACAGGAAGGTCTAACATATTGGTTCCCTGTGAGAATTGACTTAGCTTGTGAAGGAATACTTGCAACCATAATAGGTTTTGATGTGGGAGAATCATTCATTTTTACAAAATACTCTATTCAGATGAAATGGAGAAATACATGTATCTTATGGAACAATGCAGTCTGTGTTAGAGGGAGGAGTTTCTTGCACAGTGTTTCCCTATAAGTGTTGAGTTACCTTTTGAAAGGAATACTCTCTACCTCTCAGGGTTTTTAAGTGTGAGGAACATAACCTTTGTGCAAATTCCCTCCATTCAAATGAATTGAAGAAGCATTGTATCTCTTGGAAGAAAACCATCTATGTTAGAAGCAGAATGGTCCAGCACATTGTTTCCCTGTGAGAGTTAGCTTGCAAAGGAATGCTTGTGATCTGAAAGCATTTTTTGTTGTTTTTTATTATTATTCATATGTGCATACAATGCTTGGGTCATTTCTCCTCCCTGCCCCCACCTTCTCCCTTACCACCCACTCCTCCCACTCCCTCTTCCCCCCACCCCCTCGATACCCGGCAGAAACTATTTTGCCCTTATCTCTAATTTTGTTGAAGAGAGAGTATAAGCAATAATAGGAAGGAATGAGGGTGTTTGGTAGTTGAGATAAGGATAGCTATATAAGGAGTTGACTCACATTAATTTCCTGTGCATGTGTATTACCTTCTAGGCTAATTCGTTTTGATCTAACCTTTACTCTAGTTCCTGGTCCCCTTCTCCTATTGGCCTCAGTTGCTTTTAAGGTATCAGCTTTAGTTTCTCTGCATTGAGGGCAACAAATGCTAGCTAATTTTTTAGGTGTCTTACCTATCCTCACATCTCCCTTGTGATCTCTTGCTTTTATCTTGTGATCAAAGTTCAATCTCCTTGTTGTGTTTGCCCTTGATCTAATGTCCCCATATGAGGGAGAACATACGATTTTTGGTCTTTTGGACCAGGCTAACCTCACTCAGAATGATGTTCTCCAATTCCATCCATTTACCAGCGAATGATAACATTTTGTTCCTCTTCATGGCTGCATAAAATTCCGTTGTATATAGATACCACATTTTCTTGATTCATTCATCAGTAGTGGGGCATCTTGGCTGTTTCCATAACTTGGCTATTGTGAATAGTGCTGCAATAAACATGGATGTGCAGGTGACTCTGGAGTAAGCTGTGTCACAGTCTTTTGGGTATATCCCCAAGAGTGGTATTGCTGGATCAAATGGTAGGTCAATGTTTAGCTTTTTAAGTAGCCTCCAAATTTTTTTCCAGAGTGGTTGTACTAGTTTACATTCCCACCAGCAGTGTAAGAGGGTTTGTTTTTCCCCACATCCTCACCAACACCTGTTGTTTGTGGTGTTTCTAATGATGGCTATTCTAACAGGGTGAGGTGGAATCTTAGTGTGGTTTTAATTTGCATTTCCTTTATTGCTAGAGATGGTGAGCATTTTCTCATGTGTTTTTTTGGCCATTTGAATTTCTTCTTTTGAAAAAGTTCTGTTTATTTCACTTGCCCATTTCTTTATTGGTTCATTAGTTTTGGGAGAATTTAGGTTTTTAAGTTCCCTATATATTCTGGTTATCAGTCCTTTGTCTGTTGTGTAGCTGGCCAATATTTTCTCCCACTCTGTGGGTGTTCTCTTCAGTTTAGAGACCATTTCTTTTGATGAGCAGAAGCTTTTAAGTTTTATGAAGTCCCATTTATCTATGCTATCTCTTTGTTTACTCAGAGTTCTCCTGTGCAGGAGCTGCTGCTACAAACTTTCTCCTTTCCAAGTACACTGGGGCAGGTGACACTGCACCTGCTTTCTCAGACCAGTGTGTTTATTTATCGTTCTTGTGGGAAGTGGGTCTTCCCTCCTCTCCTGTGCAGTTTTCCTCCCTCCACCACTCTCACAAACTTTCCCGCTCCTGGTTGCTGGGCGTGCACTGCCACTCCTGCCTTCTCTGGCCAGGCCCAGCTTGTTTATTTACAGTTCTGTGAGGGATTCCCCTCCTCCCCTGTCAGCGCTCAGGACACCCCACCCTCTTTGCTACATGTCTTTATTGTTCTTATTGGTTATTACTCAGTTTTTCTTTTTGTCCCTGGGTGGGGGTCAGTCTGTCCAAGGGGGCTATGCTGATCCTAGGGTTGTCTGTGGAGTACTGTGTACCACTAAGCTCACCTTGTCATCTGAATATTCCCAAGCCGTCTGGGCGTGGGCGTCTGGCGGTGGCCCGGGGGCCCTCCTGGTTTCTCCATTCAACATGAAGTGGAGATGCTCTGTGCAGGCTGGAGGTGTGGAGGGGGTCCCTGAAAGCATTTTGAATTGGAAGAATCATTCACTTTATGAAAAATACCTTCTTCAGATGGAATGGAGAAATACTTGTAACTTATGGAAGAAAACAATCTGAGTTAGATGAAGGAGTTTCATGCACATTGTTTTCCTAGGAAAATTGAGTAACCTGTGAAAGGAATAGTGCCTACCTCCCAGGGTTTTCAAGTGTGAGGAACATCAACTTTGTGCAAAATAGCTCCATTCAAGTGAATGGAAGAAGCACTGTATCTGTTGGAAGAAAACCATCTATATTAGAAGCAGCAGGGTCTAGCACATTGTTTCCTTGTGAGAATTGAGTTAGCTTGTGAAGGAATACTTGTCATCTGAAACCATTTTGAAGTGGGAGAATCATTCACTTTATGAAAAATAACCTCTTCACATGAAATAGAGAAATACCTGTAACTTATGGAACATAACAATCTGGGTTACATGTAGGAGTTTCATACACATTGTTTCCCTGGAAGAATTGTGTTACCTTTTGAAAGGAATACTGCCTACTTCTCAGGGTTTTCAAGTGTGAGGAATATCACCTTTGTGCAAAATAGCTAAATTCAGTGAATGGAAGAAGCAGTGTATCACTTGTAAGAAAACCATCTATGTTAGAATCAGGAGGGTCTAGCAAATTGTTTCCCTGTGAGAATTTAGTTAGCATATGAGAGGAATACTTGCTATCTGAAAACATTTTGAAGTGAGAGAATCACTCACTTTATGAAAAATACTGTCTTCAGATGAAATAGAGAAACATATATATCTTATGGCACAATACAATCTTTGTTAAAGGCAGGAGTGCCTGGCACATTGTTTAACTATGAGAATTGAGTTACCTTTTGGAAGGAATACTATGTAACTCTCAGGATTGTGAGGAACATCTCCTTATTGAAGAATAGCTCTATTCATGTGAATTGAGGAAGCACTGTATCTCTTGGAATGAAACCATCCATGTTAGAAGCAGGAGTGTCAAGCACATTGTTTCCCTGTGAGAACTGAGGTACCATGTGAAAGGAATATTTGTGGTCTGAGAGTGTTTTGAAGTGGGATAATTATTCACTTTATGAAAAAATACTCTTTTCAGTCTAAATGGAGAAACACATGTATCTTATTGAACAATACAGTCTGTGTTAGTTGCAGGAGTTTCATGGAAATTGTTTTCCTAGGAGAATTGAGTTACCTTTTGAAAGAATACTGACTACCTCTCAGGGTTTTCAAGTGTGAGGAACATCACCTTTATGCAGAATAGCTCCATTCAAGTGAGTTGAGGAAGCACTATATCTCTTGAAAGAAAACGATCTAGGTTAGAAGCAGGTGTGTCTAGCACATTGTTTCCTTTGAGAATTGAGTTAGCTTGTGAAAGGAATTCCTGTGATCTGAAACCTTTTTGAAGGGGGAGAATCATTCACTTTTAGAAGAAGACCCTCTTCAGGCGAAATGGAGAAACACATGTATCTTATGGAGCAATACAGTCTGTGTTAGAGGCAGGAGTTTCTTGTACATTGTTTCCCTATGAGAATTGAGTTATCTTTTGAAGGAATACTGCCTACCTCTCAGGGTTTTTAAGTGTGAGGAACATAACCTTTGTGCTAAATAGTTCCATTCATGTGAAAGGAAGAAGCTCTGTATCTGTTCGGAGAAAACCATCTATGTTAGAAGCAGGATGGTCTGGCCCATTGATTCCCTGTGAGAATAGAGTTACCTTGTGAAAGGAATTCTTGCTATCTGAAAGTGTTTTGAATTGGGAGAATCATTCACTTTATGAAAAATACCCTTTTCAGATGAAATGGAGAAATACCTGTAACTTATGGTACAAAAAAATCTGGGTTACATGCAGGAGTTTCATTCACATTGTTTCCCTGGGAGAATTGTGTTAGCTTTTGAAAGGAATACTGCCTACTTCTCAGGGTTTTCAAGTGTGAGGAACATCACCTTTGTACAAAATAGCTAAATTCAGTGAATGGAAGAAGCATTGTATCTCTTGGAATAAAACCATCTATGTTAGAATCAGGATAGTTTAGCACATTGGTTCCCTATGAGAATTGAGTTAGCTTGTGAGAGGAATACTTGTGATCTGAAAGCAAGAATCATTCAATTTATGAAAAATACCCTCTTCAGATAAAATGGAGAAACACATGCATCCTATGGCACAATACAATCTTGTTAATGACAGGAGTGTCTGGCACATTGTTTAACTATGAGAATTGAGTTACCTTTGGGAGGAATACTGTGCAACTCTCAGGATTGTGAGGAACATCTCCTTATTGAAGAATAGCTCTATTCATGTGAATTGAGGAAGAACTGTATCTCTTGGCATGAAACCATCCATGTTGGAAGCAGTAGTGTCAAGCACATTGTTCCCCTGTGAGAATTGAGATATCTTGTGAAAGGAATACTTGAGGTCTGAGAGCGTTTTGAAGTGGGAGAATCATTCAGTTTATTAAAAATACCCTCTTCAGTTTAAATGGAGAAACACCTGTATCTTATGAAACAAAACAATCTGTATTCATTGCAGGAGTTTCATGGAAATTGTTTTCCTCGGAGAATTGAGCTACCTTTTGAAAGGAATACTGACTACCTCTCAGGGTTTTCAAGTGTGAGGAACAGTAGCTTAGTGGAGAAAGGCTCCATTCAAGTGAATGGAAGAAGCACTGTATATGTTGGAAGAAAACCATCTAGGTTAGAAGCAGGAGGGTCTGGCACATTGTTTCCCTGTGAGAATTGAGTTAGCTTGTGAAGGGAATACTTGTGATATTAAAGCTTTTTGAAGGGGAAGAATCATTCACTTTTGGAAAAAAAAACCCTCTTCAGAAGAAATGGAGAAACACATGTATGTTATGTAGCAATACAGTATTGTGTTCGAGGAAGGAGTTTCTTGCACAGTGTTTCCCTATGAGATTCGAATTACCTTTTGAAAGAAATACTGCCTACCTCTCAGGGTTTTTAAGTGTGAGGAACATAAGCTTTGTGCAAAATAGTTCCACTCATGTGAAAGGAAGAAGCTCTGTATCTTGGAAGAAAACCACTTATGTTAGAAGCACGATGATCTGGCCCATTGATTCTCTGAAAAAATAGAGTTACCTTGTGAAAGGAATTCTTGCTATCTGAAAGCTTTTTGAAATGGGAGAATCATTCACTTCATGAAAGATAACCTCTTCAGATGAAATGGAGAAACACATGTATGTTATGCAGCAATACAGTCTGTGTTAGAGGGAGGAGTATGTTGTACATTGTTTCCCTCTGAGAATTGAGTTACCTTTTGATAGTAATACTTCCTACTTCTCAGGGTTCAAGTGTCAAGAACATAACCATTGTTCAAAACAGCTCCTTTCAAGTGACTGGTGGGAGCACTGTATCTCTTGGAAGAAAAACATCTATGATAGAAGAAGGAGGGTGCAGCACATTGTTTCCCGGTGAGAACTGAGTAAATTTTAGAAAGGAATACTGCCTGCCTATCAAGGTTTTCAAGGTGGAGAAATGCACATTTTGTTCAAATAGGCTTATTCAGCTGGGTTCAAAAAACACATGTAGCTCTCAAAAGAAAACCAACTAAGCTAGAAGCAGGAACATCTAGGATACTGTTTCCCTGTGAGAGCTGAATAACTTTTAGAAAGCAAAACTGCCTGCCAATCAGGGTTTTCAAGGGTGGAAACCCTCACTTCCTTAAAAATAGGCCTATTTATTTGAGTTGAAGAAACACATGTACCTCTCGAAAGAAAACCATCTACGATAGACAATGGAGCATAGAGCGCAGTGGTTTTCTGTGATAACTGAGTTAGTTTTTGAAAGGAATACTGCCTGCAGATCAGGGTTTTCAAAGGGTAGAATCACTCATTTTGTTCCAAATAGGCCTACTCAGCAGAATTGTATTAAACACATGCATCTCTAGATGGGAAACCATCTAAGTTAGAAGTAGGAGCATCTAGCACATTGTTTCTTTGTGAGAGTTGAGTTAGTTATTGTAAGGAATATTTCCTGACAATCAAGGTTTTTAGAGGTGAGAAATACTCAATTTGCTCCAAGTAGCCCTATTCAGCTGAATTGTAGAAACACATGTATCTCTTGAAACAAAAGCATTGATGTTAGAAGGTGGAGCATCTATCCCATTGTTTCCCTGTGAGAATTGAGTTAGTTTTTGAAAGGAATCCTGCCTGCCTGTCAGGGTTTTCAGGGGGGAGAAATGCGATTGTGTTCCAGATAGGCCTTTTCAGCTGAGATGAAGAAACACATGTATCTCTTGAAAGAAAACCATACACATTAAAAGGTGGAGAATCTAGCACATTGCTACCCTATGAGAACTGAGTTAGTTTTTGAAAGGAATACCGCCTGGGAATCAGTGTTTTCAAAGGTGAAAAACTCTCATTTTGTTTCAAATAGGCCTATTCAGCTGATTTGTGGAAACACTTATATCTCTCGAGAGAAAAGCATCTATGTTAGAAGGTGGAACATCTAGCACTTTGTTTCCATGTGACAATTGACTTAGTTTTTGAAAGAAATACTGCCTCCCTATCAGGGTTTTCAAGAGAGAGAAATGCACATATTGTTCCAAATAGGCCTATTCAGCTGAGTTGATGCAACACATGTATCTCTCGAAACAAAACCATCTAAGTTAGAAGCAGGAGCATCTAGCATAATTTTTCCTGTGAGAACTGACTGACTTTTAGAAAGGAATATGATCTGCCAATCAGGTTTTCAAGGAGAAAAAACCCTCACTTTGTTCAAAATAGGCCTGTTCAGCTGTGTTGAATCACAGATGTATCTCTTGAAACAAAACCATCTAAGTTAGAAGCATGAGCATCTAGCACATTGTTCTCTGTGTGAATTGAGTAACTTTTAGAAAGGAGTACTTTCAGCCAATCTGGGCATTCAATGGGGAGAATCCTTCACTTTCTTCAAAATAGGCCTATTCAGCTGAGTTGAAGAAACATATGTATCACTCACAGGAAAACAATCTACACTACAAGGTGGAGCACCTAACACATTGTTTCCCTGTGAGAATTGAGTTAGTTTTTGAAAGGAATATTGCATGCCTATCAGGGTTTAAAACAGGGAGAAACACACATTTTGTTCCAAATAGGCCTATTCAGTCTAGGTGCAGAAAACAACCAATGTTAGAAGGAAGAGCATCGAGAACATTGTTTCCCTGTGAGAATTGAGCTCATTTTTGAAAGGAATACTGACTGCAGATCATGGTTTTCAAGGAAGAGAAATGTACATTTTGTTCCAGGTAGGCCTATTCAGCTGAGTTGAAGAAACACATGTATTTCTCAAAAGAAAACCAACTAAGTTAAAAGCAGGAGCATGTAAAACTTTATTTCCATGTCAGAATTGAGTTAGTTTTGTAAAGGAAAACTGCCTGCCAATTAAGGTTTTCAAGGGGGAGAAACCCTCACTTTGTTCAAAATAGGCCTATTCAGCTGAATTGAAGAAACACATGTTTCTGTTGAAAGAAAACTATCTATGTTAGAAGGTGGTGAATCTAGCACACTGTTTCCCTGGGAGAATTGAGTTAGTTTTTGAAAGGAATATGACCTGCTTATCAGGATTTTCATGGGGGAGAAATGCACATTTTGTTCCAAATAGGTCTATTAAGCTGAGGTGAAGAAACACACGTTGCTCTCAAAGAAAAACCATCTACGTTAGAATGTGGAGCATCTAGCACATTGTTTCCCTGTGAGACTTGAGTTAGTTTTGAAAGGAATACCACCTGGGGATCAGGGTTTTCAAAGGGGAGAAATGTTCATTTTGTTCCAAATAGACCTATTCAGCTGAATTGTAGAAACACATGTATCTCTGTAAAGAAAAGCATCTATGACAGAAGATGGAGCATCTAGCACATTGTTTCCCTGTGAGATTTGAGTTAGTTTTGGTAAGAATACTGCCTGTACAACAGGGTTTTCAAGGGGGAGTAATGCACATTTTGCTCCAGATTGACCTATTCAGCTGAATTGAAGAAAAACATGTATCTCTCAAAAGAAAACCATCTAAGTTAGAAACTGGAGCATCTAGCACATTGTTTCCTGTGAGAATTAAGTGAGTTTTAGAAAGAAATACTTTCTGCCAATCAGAGTTTTCGAGGGGAGAATCCCTTACATTTTCAAAAAGGCCTATTCAGCTGAGTTGAAGAAACAGATGTATCTCTTGAAAGAAAACCATCTACATTTGAAGGTGGAGCATCTAACACGTTGTTTCCCTGTAACAATTGAGTTTGTATTTGAAAGGAATACAGCCTGAATATAGGATTTAATAGTGGGAGAAATGCACATTTTGTCCTAAATAGGCCTATTCAACTGAGTTGAAAAACACATGTATCTCTCGAAAGAAAACCACCTAAGTTAGATGCAGGAGCATCTATTACATTGTTCCCTGTGAGAATTGAGCAACTTTTGAAAAGGAATACTGCCTGCCAATCAGGGTTTTCAAGGAGGACCATCCCTTACTTTATTCCAAATAGCCTATTCAGCTGAGATGAAGAAAAACATGTATCTCTTGAAAGAAAACCACCTAAGTTAAGTGCAGGAGCATCTAGCATCTAGTTTATCAGTGAGAACTGAGTTAGTTTTTGAAAGGAGTACTACATGCCATTAGAATTTTCAAGGTGGAGAAACGCACATTATGTTCCAAATAGGCTTATTGAGCTGAGTTGAAGAAACACATGTATCTCTGGAAAGAAAACCATCTATATCAGAAGGTGATGCATCTAGCACATTGTTTCCCTTTGAGAGTTGAGTTAGTTTTTGAAAGGAATACTGCCTGTCTATGATGGTTTTCAAGGAGGAGAAACACACATTTTGTTCCCAATACGCCTGTTAAGCTGAGTAGAAGAAACACATATATCTCTCAGAAGAAAACCATCTAAGTTAGAAGCAGGAGCATATAGCACATTGTTTCCCTGTGACAATAGAGTAAGTTTTAGAAAGGAATGCTGCCTGCTAATCAGGTTTTTCAGGAGGAGAAACTCTTACTTTGTTCAAAATAGCATATTAAGCTGAATTGAGTCAACACATGTATCTCTCAAAAAAGAATGATGTACGTTAGAAGGTGGAGCATCTAGCACATTGTTTCCCTGTGAGAATTGAATAAGTTTCTAAAAGGAATACTGCCTGCCAATCAGGGTTTTCAAAGATGAGAAACGCTCATTTTGTTCCAAATAGGCCTATTCAGCTGAATTGTAGAAACACATGTATCTCTTGAAAGAGAAGCATGTATGTTAGAAGATGGAACATCTAGCACATTGTTTCCCTGTGAGAACTGAGTTAGGTTTTGATAAGAATACTGCCTGCCCAACAGTGTTTTCAAGGAGGAGTAATGCACATTTTGTTCCAAATTGACCTATTCAGCTGAATTGAAGAAACACATGTATCTCTCGAAAGAAAACCATCTAAGTTAGAAGGTGGAGCATCTAGCACATTGTTACCTGTGAGAATCGTGTGACTTTTAGAGAGGAATGCTTTCTGTGAATCAGAGTTTTCAAGGGGGAGAATCCCTCACTTTGTTCAAAATAGGCCTATGCAGCTGAGTTGAAGAAACACATGTATCTCTCTAAAGAAAACCATCTATGTTTGAAGGTGGAGCATCAAGCACGTTTTTTCCTGTGACAATTGAGTAGTTTTTAAAAGGAATACAGCCTGCCTATCAGGATTTAATAGCGGTAGAAATGCACATTTTGTTCCAAATAGGCCTATTCAGCTGAGTTGAAGAAACACATGTACCTCTTGAAAGAAAACCATAGAAGTTAGAAGGAGGAGCATCAAGCAAGTTATTTCCCAGTCAGAATTGAGTCAGTTTTTGAAAGGAATACTGCCTTCCAATCAGGGTAATAAAAGGTGAGAAATGCTTATTTTCTTCCAAATAGGTCTTTTCATCTGAATTGTAGAAACTGATGTGTCTGTCAAAAGAAAAGTATCTATGTTAGAAGGTGGAAAATCTGGTACATTGTTTCCCTCTGAGAATTGAGTTAGTTTTTACAGGAGCACCACCTGTCTGTCAGGGTTTTTAAGGTAGAGAAACGCACATTTTTTCCCAAATAGGCCTATTGAGATGAGTTGAAGAAACACATGTATCTCTTGAAAGAAAACCGTAAAAGTTCAAAGGAGGAACATCAAGCAACTTGTTTCCCTGTGAGAATAGAGTAAGTTTTTGAAAGGAATACTGCCTTCTTATCAGGGTTTTCATGGGGGAGAAAGAGACATTTTGTTCAAATAGGACTATTACACTGAGATGAAGAAACACATATACCTGTTGAAAGTAAACCATCTACGTTTAAGGTGGAGCATCTACTTAGTGTTTCCCTGTGAGAATTGTTATTTTTTGAAAGAATACTGCCTGGCAATCAGGGCTTTCAAAGGTGAGAAATGTTCTTTTTGTTCCAAACAGGCCTATGCAGAGGAATTGTAGAAACTCATGTATCTCTTGAAAGAAAATAATCTATGGTAGAATGTGGAAAATCTAGCACATTGTTTTCTTATGAAAATCGACTTAGTTTTTGAAAGGAATACTGCCTGCCAATTAAGGTTTTCAAAGATGAGAAACACTCATTTTTTAAAAAATAGACCTATTCGCCTGAATTGAAGAAACACATGTATCTCCTGGAAAGAAAAGCATCTATGTTAGAATTTGGAGCATCTAGCACATTGTTTACCTGAGAGAATGAGGTTAGTTTTTGAAAAAATACTGCCTGCCAATTAGGGATTTCAAGGGGGGGAAATGCTCAATTTGTTCCAAATAGACCTATTCAGCTGAGTTGAAGAAACACATGTATCTCTTGAAAGAAAACTATCTACGTTAGAAGCAGGAGCATCTAGCACATTGTTTCCCTGTGAGAACTTATTTAGTTTTAGAAAGGAGTACTGCTTGCCATTCAGTGTTTTCAAGGGGGAGAAATCTTCACTTTGTTCAAAGTAGGCATATTCAGCTGAATTGAAGAAAGACATGTAGTACTCGAAAGCAAATCATCAATGCTAGAAGGTGTCTCATCTAGCACATTGTTTACCTGTGAGAATTGAGTTAATTTTTGAAATGATTACTGCCTGACCATCAGGGTTTTTGGGGAGGGAAATGCACATTTTGTTCCAAATAGGCCTATTCAGGTGAGTTGAAGAAACACATGAATCTCTCAAAAGAAAACCATCTAAGGCAGAAGCAGGAGCATCTGGCACATTGTTCCCTGTGAGAATTGAGTTAGTTTTAGGAAGGAATACTGACTGCCAATTAGGGTTCTCATGGGGGCGAATCCATCACTTTGTTCAAAATAGGCCTATTTAGCTGAGTTGAAGAAACACAATTATGTCTCCAAAGAAAACCATCTAAGTTAGAAGCAGGAGCATCTGGCACATTGCTTCCCTGTGAGTATTGAATTAGTTTCTGAAAGGAATACTGCCTGCCTATCAGGTTTCAAAAGGGGGAGAAATGCACATTTCATTCCAATATGCCTATTCAGCTGAGATGTAGAAAAACATGTATCTCTTGAAAGAAAACCATCAATGTTAGAAGGAGGAACATCAAACAACTTGTTTTCCTGTAAGAATGAGTTAGCTTTTGAAAGGAATTCTGCCTCCCCATCATGGTTTTCAAGGAGGTAAAAAGCAAATTTTGTCCAATAAGGCCTATTTAGCTGAGTTGAAGAAACACATGTATCTCTCAAAAGAAAACCATCTAAGTTAGAAGCACGAGCATCTAGCACCTTGTTTCTCTGTCAGAATTGTGTTCATTTTTGAAGGAAATACTGCCTGCCAATCATGGTTTTCAAAGGTGAGAAATGCTTATTTTCTTTCAAATAGGCCTATCCAGGTGAATTGTAGAAACACATGTATCTGTCAAAAGAAAACATCTAAGTGAGAAGGTTGAGAATCTGGCCCATTGTTTTTCTGTGAGAACTGAGTTAGTTTTTGAAAGTAATACTGCTTGCCCATCATGGTTGCTAAGGGGGAGAAATGCTCAATTTGTTCAAAGTAGGCCTGTTCACCTGAGTTGAAGAAACACAAATATCTCTCAAAAAAAAAAAAAAACCCCATCTAAGTTAGAAGCAGCAACATCTAGCTCCTGTTTCCCCATGAGATTTGACTTAGTTTTTGAAAGGAATACTGCATGTCCATTAGGGGTTTCAAGGGGGAGAAATGCTCATTTAGTTGCAAATAGGCCTATTCTGCTTAATTGTAGAAACAAATGTATATCTTGAAGAAAAGCATCTGTGTTAGAAGGTGGAGATCCTATTACATTGTTTCCCTGTGAGAATTGAGTTAGTTTTTGATAAGAATACTGCCTGCCTATCAGGGTTTTCAAGGGGGAGAAACCCTCATTTGTTCAATATAGGCTTTTTCAGCTGAATTGAATCAACACATGTGTCTTTTGAAAGAAAACCATGTATGCTAGATGGTGGAGATTCTAGTGCATTGTTTTGCTGTGAGAATTGAGTTTATTTGAAAGGAATACTGCCTGACTGTCAGGGTTATTAAGGGGGAGAAACACATATTTTGTTCCAAATACCACTATTTACTTGAGATGAAGAAACACATGTATCTCTGGAAACAAAACCATCAAAGTTAGAAGCAGGAGAATCTAGAACCTAGTTTCCATGTCAGAACTGACTTATTTTTGAAATGGGTCAATCCATCACTTTGTTCAATATAGGCCTATTCAGCTGAGTTGAAGAAACACATATATTTCTTGAAAGAAAACCACCAACGTTAGAATGTGGAGCATCTAGCACATTGTTTCCCTGTGAGAATTGAGTTAGTTTTTGAAAAGAATATTGCCTGCCTGTCTGGGTTCTAAAGGTGGAGAAATACACATTATTTTGCAAGTTAAAGAAAAACATGTATTTCTCAAAAGAAAACCACCTAAGTTAGAAGCAGGAGTATCTAGCACCATGTTTCCCTATGAGATTTGAGTTAATTTTTGAAAGGAATACTGCCTGCCCATCAGTGTTTTCAAGGTGGAGAAACAAACATTTTTTTGCAAATAGGCTTATTCAGCTGAGTTGAGGAAACAATTGTATGTCTTGAAAGTAAAGCCTCTGAGTTAGAAGGAGGAGCATCTAAGACATTGTTTCCCTGTGAAGGTTGAGTAAATTTGAGAAAGGAATACTGCTGTTCATGATGGTTTTCAAGGGGGAGAAACCCTCACTGTGTCCAACAAAGGCCTATTCAACTGAATTGAGTCAACACATGTGTCTCTAGAAAGAAAACCATCTATGTTAGAAGGTGGAGAATCCAGTGCATTGTTTTGCTGTGAGAATTGAGTTAGTTTTCAAGGGAATACTGCCTGACTATCATGGTTATCACTGGGGAGAAATGCACATTTTTTCCAAATAGACTTATTCAGCTAAGTTGAAGATACACATGTATCTGTTGAAAGCAAACCATCTATGTGAGAAGGTGGAACATCTAGCACATTGTTTCCTTTTGAGATATGAGTTAGTTTTTGAAAGGAATATTGCCTGCCTATCAGGGTTAAAAAGGGGGAGAAATGCACATTTTGTTCCAAATAGACCTATTCAGCTGAGATGAAGAAAAACATGTATTTCTCAAAGGAAAACCATCAAAGTTAGAAGCAGGAACATCTAGCACCTTGATTCCCTGTCAGAATTGAGTTAGCTTTGAAAGGAACACTGCCTTCCAATCAGGGTTTTCAAAGGTAAGAAATGCTCATTTTCTTTCAAATAGGCCTTTTCATCTGAATTGTAGAATCACATGTATTTGTCAAGAGAAAAGCATCTATGTTAGAAGATGGAGAACCTGGCACATCGTTTCCCTCTGAGAATTGAGTTAGTTTTTAAAGGAGTCACACCTGTCAGTCAGGTTTTCAAGGTGGAGAAATGCACATTTTTTCCCAAATAGTCTTATTGAGCTGAGTTGAAGAAAATATAAATCTCTCAAAAGAAAACCATCAAAGTTAGAGGGAGGAGCTTCAAGCAACTGGTTTTCCTGTGAGAATAGAGTAAATTTTTGAAAGGAATACTGCCTTCTTATCAGGGTTTTCATGGGGGAGAAAGAGACATTTTGTTCAAATAGAACTATTCAACTGAGTTGAAGAAACACATGTACCTGTTGAAAGTAAACCATCTATGTTCAAGGTGGAGCATCTACAGAGTGTTTCCCTGTGAGAATTGAGTTATTTTCTGAAAGGAATACTGGCTGCCAATCAGAATTTTCAAGGTGAAAACACTCTTTTTGTTCAAAATAGGCCTATGCAGATGAATTGTAGAAACTCATGTATCTATAGAAAAAAAATAATCTATGTTAGAAGGTGGAGAATCTAGCAAATTGTTTCTCTGGGAGAATTGAGTTAGTTTTTGAAAGGAATACTTCCTGCCCATCAGGGTATTCAAAAGGGAGAAAAGATCAATTTTTTCCAAATAGGCCCACTCAGCTGAGTTGAAGAAACACATATATCTCTCGAAAGAAAACCATCTAAGTTAGAAACAGGAGAATCTAGCACCTTGTTTCCCTGCAAGATTTGTGTTAGTTTTTGAAAGGAATGCTGCCTGACCATTAGGTTTTCAAGGGGGAGAAATTCTGAATTTGATCCAAATAGCCTTATTCCGCTGAGTTGAAGAAACACATGTATCTCTTGAAAGATAACCACCTAAGTTAGAAGCAGGAGCAACTATTACATTGTTCCATGTCAGAATTGAGTAACTTTTGAGAAGGAATACTGCCTGTCAATCAGGGTTTTGAAGGGGAGGATCCCTCACTGTGTTCCAAATAGGTCTATTCAGCTGAGATGAAGAAACACATGTATCTCTTGAAAGAAAACCATCTAAATTAAGTGCAGGAGCATTTTGCACCTAGTTTCTCAGTGAGAACTGAGATAGTTTTTGTAAGGAGTACCACATGCCCATTAGGGTTTTCAAGGTGCAGAAACGCACATTTTTTCCTAAATAGGCCTATCGAGCTGAGTTGAAGAAACACATGTATCTCTCAAAAGGAAACCATCAAAGTTAGAAGGAGGAGTATCAAGCAACTGGTTTCCTTGTGAGAATTGAGTAATATTTTGAGAGGAACACTGCCTTATTATCAGGGTTTTCATAGGGAGAAACAGATATTTTGTTCAAATAGGACTATTCAGCTGAGTTGAAAGAACACATGTATCTGTTGAAAGTAAACCATCTATGTTCAAGGTGGAGCATCTCGTAAATTCTTTCCCTGTGAGAATTGAGTTAGTTTTTGAAAGGAATACTGCCTTCCAATTAGGGCTTTCAAAGATGACAAATGCTCATTTTTTTCAAATAGGCCTATTCAGCTGATATGAAGAAACACATGTATCTCCTGGAAAAAAAAGAATCTATGTTAGAATGTGGAGCATATAGCACATTGTTTCCCTGTGAGAACTGAGTAACTTTTATAAAGGAATACTGCCTGCCATTCAGGGTTTTCAAGAGGGAGAAACCCTCACTTTGTTCCAAGTAGGCCTATTCAGCTGAATTGAAGAAACATATGTATTTCTCAAAAGCAAATCATCTATGCTAGAAGGTGTATCATCTAGCACATTGTTTACCTGTGAGAATTGAGTTAGTTTTTGAAATGATTACTGCCTGCCTATCAGGGTTTTCAGTGGGAGAAATGCACATTTTGTCCAAATAGGCCTATTCAGGTGAGTTGAAGGACACATGTATCTCTCAAAGGAAACCATCTAAGATTTAAGTTAGAAGCAGAAGCATCTAGCACATTGTTCCCTGTGAGAATTGAGTAAGTTTTAGAAAGGAATACTGACTGCCAATCAAGGCTTTCAAGGGGGCACATCTCTTACTTTGTTCAAAATAGGGCTATTCAGCTGAGTTGATGAAACACATTTATCTCTCCAAAGAAAACCATCTAAGTTAGATGCACAGGCATCTAGCACATTGCTTCCCTGTGAGAAGTGAATTAGTTTTTGAAAGGAATACTGCCTGCCTATTAGGTTTCAAAAGGGGGACAAACACACATTTCATTCCAAATATGCCTATTCAGCAGACATGAAGAAAGACATGTGTCTCTCGAAAAAAATCCATCAATGTTAGAAGGAGGAGTATCAAGCAACTTGTTTCCCTGTGAGAATTGAGTTAGATTTTGAAAGGAATACTGCCTCCTCATTGTGGTTTTCAAGGAGGAGAAATGCATATTTTGTTCCAATTAGGACTATTTAGCTGATTTTAAGAAACACATGTATCTCTTGAAAAAAACCCATCTAAGTTAGATGTAGGAGCATCTAGTACCTTGTTTCCCTGTCAGAATTGCATTAGTTTTTGAAAAAAATTCTGCCTGCCTATCATGGTTTTCAAAGGTGAGAAATGCTCATTTTCTTCCAGATAGGCCTATTCAGGTGAGCTGTGGAAACACATGTATCTGTTGAAAGAAAAGCATCTATGTGAGAAGGTGAAGAATCTGGCATTGTTTTTCTGTGAGAATTGGGTTAGTTTTTGAAATCGATACTGCCTGCCATCATGTTTTCCAAGGGGGAGAAATGCTCAAACTGTTCCAAATAGGCCTGTTTACCTGAGTTGAAGAAACACATATATCTCTCAAAAGAAAACCATCTAAGTTAGAAGCAGCAGCATCTCTCACCTTGTTTCCCTGTGAAATTTGATTTAGTTTTTGAAAGGAATACTTCCTGCCCATCAGTGTTTTCAAGGGGGAGAAATGCTCATTTAGTTGCAAATAGGCCTATTCAGCTGAATTGCAGAAACACATGTATCTCTCGAAAGAAAATCATCTGTGTTAGAAGGTGGAGATCCTAGCACATTGTTTCCCTGTGAGAATTGAGTTAGTTTTTGAAAGGAATACTGCCTGCCCAGTAGGGTTTTCAAGTGGGAGACATGCAAATTTTGAGGCAAATAGGTCTATTCAGGTGACTTGAAGAAACACATGTCTCTCTTGAAAGAAAACCACCTAAGTTAGAAGCAGGAGCATCTAGCACGATGTTTCCCTGTGAGATTTGAGTTAATTGTTGAAAGGAATACTGCCTGCCCATCAGTGTGTTCAAGGTGGAGAAACACACATTTTTTGGCAAATAGGCTTATTCAGCTGAGTTGAGGAAACACATGTATCTCTCGAAAGAAAACCATGTAAGTTAGAAGCAGGAACATCTAGGAGATTGTTCCCTGTGAGAGTTGAGTAACTTTTAGAGGGGAATACTCCCTGACCTTCATGGTTTTCAAGGGGGAGAAATGCTCATTTTTTTCCAAATAGTCCAATTCAACTAACTTGTAGAAACACATGTATCTCTTGAAAGAAAACCATCTAAGTAAGAAGGTGGAGCACCTAGCACATTGTTTCCCTGTGAAAATTGTGTTAGTTTTTGATAAGAATAAAGCCTGCCCACCAGGGTTTTCAAGGTGGAGAATCCCTCACTTTGTTCAACATAAGCCTATTCAGCTGAATTGAGTCAACACATGTGTCTCTCAAAAGAAAACCATCTCCGTTAGAAGGTGGAACATGTAGCACATTGTTTCCTTGTGAGATTTGAGTTAGTTTTTGAGAGGAATACTGCCTGGCTATCTGGGTTAAAAAAAACACATTATGTTCCAAATAGGTCTATTCAGCTGAGATGAGAAACACATATATTTCTTGAAGGAAAACCATCAAAGTTAGAAGCAGGAGCATCTAGAACCTTGTTCCTCTGTGAGAGCTGAGTTAATTTTTGAAAGGAATGCTGCCAGCCAATCAGGTTTTTCAAAGGTGAGAAATGCTCATTTTGTTCCAAATAGACCTATTCAGCTGAGTTGTAGAAACACATGTCTCTTTTGAAAGAAAAACATCTAAGTTAGAAGCAGAAGCATCTAACACAAAGTTGCCCTTTGAGAATTGAGCAAAATTTATCAGGAATACTGCCTGCCAAACAGGGTTTTCAAGAGGGACAATACATGACTTTGTTCAATACAGGCCTATTCAGCTAAGTTGAAGAAACACATATGTTTCTCGAAAAAACCACCAACTTTAGAAGGTGAAGCATCTAGCACTTTGTTTCCCTGTGAGAATTGAGTTAGCTTTTGAAAGGAATATTGCCTGCCTGTTAGAGTTCTGAAGGGGGGAGAAACGCACATTTTTTCCAAATAGGCCTATGTAGTTGAGTTGAAGAAACACATGTATCTCTTAAAAGAAAACCATCTAAGTTAGAAGCAGGAGTTGTTAGCATATTGCTTCCCTGTGAGAATTGATTTAGTTTTTGAAAGGAATACTGCCTGCCTATTACATTTCAAAAGGGGGAGAAATGCACATTTTGTTCCAAATAGGCGCAATCAGCTGAGATGAAGAAAGACATGTAACTCTTGAAAGAAAACCATCAAAATTAGAAGGAAGAGCAAAATGCAACTTGTCTCCCTGTGAGAAGTGAGTTAGTTTTTGAAAAGAATACTGTCTTTCCGTCATGGTTTTTAAGGAGAAGAAATTCATATTTTGTTCCATTTAGGCCTATTTAGCTAAGTTGAAGAAACACATGAATCTCTCGAAAGAAAACCATCTGAGTTAGAAGCAGGAGCATCTAGCACCTTGTTTCCCTGTCAGAATTGAGTTAGTTTTTGAAAGAAATACTGTCTGCCAATCATGGTTCTCAAAGGTGAGAAACTCTCATTTTCTTCCAAATAGGGCTATTCAAGTGAATTGTAGAAACACATGTGTATCTTGAAAGAAAAGTATGTATGTGAGAAGGTGGAGAATCTGGCACATTGTTTCCTGTGAGAATTGAGTTACTTTTTGAAAGGAATACTGCCTGCTAATTAGGGTTTTTAAAGGTGAGAAATCATCATTTTATTCCATATAGGCATATTCAGCTGATTTGAAGAATCACATCTATCACTCGAATGAAAAGCATCTGTATTAGAAGGTGGAGCATCTAGCACATTGTTTCCTTGTGAGAATGGTGTTAGTTTTTAAAAGGAATACTGCCTGCCTGTCAGGGTTTTCAAGGGGGAGAAACACTCAATTTGTTCCAAATAGGCCCATTCAGCTGAGTTGAAGAAACATATGTATCTCTCAAAAGAAAACCATGTATGTTAGAAGATGGAGCATCTAGCACATTATTTCCCTGTGAGAATTGAGTTAGTTTTTGATATAAATACTCACTGCTCATCAGGGTTCTCAAGGGGGAGTAATGCACACTTTGTTCCAAAAGGACCTATTCAGCTGAATTGAAGAAACACATGTGGCTTTTGAAAGAAAACCATCTAAGTAAGAAGCAAGAGTATCTAGCATATTATTTCTTGTGAGAATTGAGTGAGTTTTAGAAAGGAATAGTTTCTGCAAATCAAAGATTTTATGGGGAGAATCCCTCACTTATTCTAAATAGGTTTATTAAGCTGAATTGAAGAAACACATGTATCTCTCAAAAAAAAATATCTACGTTATAAGGTGGTGCAGTTTTTTAAAGGAATATTGCCAGCCTATGAGGGTTTTAAACGAGGAGAAATGCATGTTTTGTTCCAAATAGGCCAATATAGCTGAGTTGAAGAAACACATGTATCTCTAGGAAAAAACCATGAAAGTTAGAAGCAGGAGCATATAGCACTTTGTTTCTCTGACAGAGATGAGTTAGTTTTTAAAAGGAAAACTGTCTGACTATCAGGGTTATCATGGGGGAGAAAAGGACATTTTTTCCAAATAGACTTATTCAGGTGAGTTGAATATACACATGTATCTGTCGAAAGTAAACCATCTATGTTAGGAGGTGGAGCTTTCAGCACATTGTTTCCCTGTCAGAACTGAGTTAGCTTTTGAAAGGAATACTGCCTGCCCATCGGGGTTTTCAAGGGAGGGAAATGCTCATTTTGTTCCAAATAAGCCTATTCAGCTGAATTGTAGAAACACATATATCTCTTGAAAGAAAAGCTTCTATGTTAGAAGGTTGAGCATCTAGCACATTGTTTCCCTGTGAGAACTGAGTTAGTTTTTGATAATAATACTGCTTGCCCATTAGGGTTTTCAAGGGGGAGAAACCCTCACTTTGTTCAACAGACATATTCAGCTGAATTGAGTCAACACATGTGTCTCTTGAATGAAAACCATATACATTAGAAGGTAGAGAATCTAGAGCCTTGTTTCACTGTGAGAATTGAGTTAGTTTTTCAAAGGAATACTGCCTGACTTTGAGAGTTATCCTGGGGGAGAAACACACATTTGTTCCAAACAGACTTATTCAGCTGAGTTGAAGATACACGTGTTTCTCTCAAAAGAAAACATCTACGTTAGAAGGTGGAGAATCAGCACATTGTTTCAGTGTGAGAATTGAGTTAGTTTTTAAAGGAATACTGCCTGCCTATCAGGGTTATAATGGGGGATAAAGGCACAGTTTGTTCCAAATAGTCCTTCAGATGAGTTGAAGAAACACAGGTATCTGTTGAAAGAAAACCATCTAAGTTAGAAGGTGGAGCATCTAACACCTTGTTTCCCTTTCAGAACTGAGTTAGTCTTTGAAAGTAACACTTTCTGCCAATCAGGGTTTTCAAGGATGAGAATCCCTCACTTTGTTCAAAATAGGCCTATTCAGCTGAGTTGAAGAAACACATGTATCTCTCGAAAGAAAACCATCTAAGTTCGAAACAGGAGCATCTAGGACATTGTTTCTCTGTGAGAACTGAATAACTTTTAGAAAGGAATACTGCCTGCCAATCAGGGTTTTCAAGGGGGAGAAACCATCACTTTGTTCAAATAGGCCTACTCAGCTGAATTGAAGAATCATATGTATTTCTTGAAAGCAAATCATCTATGCTAGAAGGTGTAGCATATAGCACATTCTTTTCCTGTGAGAATTGAGTTAGTTTTTGAAACTGTTACTGCCTGCCCACCAGGGTTTTCAGGGGGAGAAATGCACATTTTGTTCCAAATGGGCCTATTCATTTGAGTTGAAGAAACATATTTATCTCTCCAAAGAAAACCATCTAAGTTAGAAGCAGGAGCATCTGGCACATTGCTTCCCTGTGAGAATTGGGTTAGTTTTTGAAAGGAATACTGCCTGCCTATCAGGTTTCAAAGGGGGGAGAAATGCACATTTCATTCCAAATATGCCTATTAAGCTGAGATGAAGATAGACGTGTATCTCTCAAAAGATTACCATCAATGTTAGAAGAAGGAGAATCAAGCAACTTGTTTCCCTGTGAGAATTGAGTTAGTTTTTGAAAGGAACACTGCCTCCCCATCATTGCTTTCAAGGAGGAGAAATGCAAAAGAAAACCATGTAAGTTAGATGCAGGAGCATCTAGCACCTTGTTTCCCTGTCAGAATTGCATTAGTTTTTGAAAGAAATTCTGCCTGCCTATCATGGTTTTCAAAGGTGAGAAATGCTCATTTTCTTCCAGATAGGCCTATTCAGGTGAACTGTAGAAACACATGTATCTGTTGAAAGAAAAGCATCTATGTAAGGAGGTGGAGAATCTGGCATTGTTTTTCTGTGAGAATTGAGTTAGTTTTTGAAAGCAATACTGCTTGCCCATCATGTTTTCCAATGGGGAGAAATGCTCAAATTTTTCCAAATAGGCCTGTTTACCTGAGTTGAAGAAACACATATATCTCTCAAAAGAAAACTACCTAAGTTAGAAGCAGCAGCATCTCTCACCTAGTTTTGCTGTGAGATTTGAGTCAGTTTTTGAAAGGAATACTGCCTGACTATCAGTTGGAGAAGTGCACATTTATTCCAAACTGACTTATTCAGCTGAGATGTAGATACACATGTATCTGTTGAAAGTAAACCATCTACATTAGAAGGTGGAGCATCTAGCACATTGTTTTCCTGTGAGATTTCAGTTAGGTTTTGAAAAGAATACTGTCTGCCCATCAGGTTTTCAAGGGGAAAAAAACCCTCAGTTTTTTCAACATAGGCTTTTTCAGCTGAATTGAGTCAACAGATGTGTTTCCTGAAAGAAAACCATGTACGTTAGAGGGTGGAGCATCTAGCACATTGTTTCCCTGTGAGAACTGAGTTATTTTTTGATAAGAACAATGCCTGTCCATCAGGGCTTTCAAAGGGAAGAAACCCTCACTTTGTTCAACATAGGCCTATTCAGCTGAATTGAGTCAAAACGTGTCTCTCAAAAGTAAACCGTCTATGTTAGAAGGTGGAGAATCCAGTGCATTGTTTCAATGTGAGAATTGAGTTAGTTTTTCAAAGGAATACTGTCTGACTATCAGAATTACCATGGGTGAGAAACACACATTTGTTTCAAATAGACTTATTCAGCTAAGTTGAAGATACACATGTATATGTCAAAAGTGAACCATCTATGTGAGAAGATGGAACATCTAGCATTTTCTTTCCTTGTGAGATTTGAGTTAGTTTTTGAAAGGAATACTGCCTGCCTATCCAGGTGAAAAAGGGGAGAAATGAACATTTTTGTTCCAAATAGGCCTATTCAGCTGATGAAGAAATACATGTATTTCTCAAAATAAAACCATCAATGTTAGAAGCAGGAGCATCTAGCACTTTGTTTCCCTATCAGAGCTGAATTAGTTTTTGAAAGGAATGCTGCCTGCCAATCAGGTTTTTCAAAAGTGAGAAACACTCATTTTGTTCCAAATAGGCCTATTCAGCTTAGTTGAAGAAACACATGTATCTTTCAAAAGAAAATCATCTAAGTTAGAAGCAGGAGCATCTAATGCATTGTTTCCCTTTGAGAACTGAGCAAAATTTGTCTGGAATACTGCCTGCTAAAGTGGGTTTTCAAGGGGAAAATCCATCACTTTGTCAAAATAGGTGTATTCAGCTGAGTTGAAGAAACATATTTCTCGAAAGAGAACCAACAACATTAGAAGGTGGAGCTTCTAACACATTGTTTCCCCTTGAGAATTTAATTAGGTTTTGAAAAGAATACTGCCTGCCTATCAGGATTTTCAAGGGGGAGAAACCCTAACTTTGCTCAACATAGGCCTTTTCACCTTAATTGAGTTAACGTATGTGTCTCTCAGAAGAAAACCATCTACATAAGAAGGTGGAGGATCCAGTGCATTGTTTTGCTGTTAGTATTGTTGTAGTTTTTCAAGGCAATAGTGCCTGACTATCAGGTTTATCATGGGGAAGAAACACGTATTTGTTCAAAATAGACTTATTCAGCTGATTTGAAGATATATATGTATGTCTCAAAAGAAAACCATGAAAGTTAGAAAGAGGAGCATCAAGCAACTGCTTTCCCTGTGAGAACTAAGTTTTTGAAAGGAATACTCCTTCTTTTCAGGGTTTTCTTGGGGGAGAAACAGACATTTTGTTCAAATAGGACTATTCAGCTGAGTTGAAGAAACACATCTATCTCTTGAAAGTAAAGCATCTACCTTAGAAGGTGGAGTGTCAGAGCCAGCAATGGGAACTTGCCATGTGAGAAAGCTCCAAGGAACTGTGGTAAAAGCCTCAGGACCAGACTGTGCCTGTGCATGTGTGAGTCAGCATTTGGCCTTGTGAGAAAACTCCAGGGAACCGGGGCAAAAGTCTCAGACCATACTGTGCCTGTGTGATTTGGTATCTGGCCTTGTGAGAAAGCTAGGTGTCCAGAAAACAATATTCAAGGTTCCCAGATGGCTTCGTGTCCTTCAGATGTAAATAAGAAACTTATGGTGACCGTGTGCTTCTCCTGCTTCTCTGTTCCAGTTTTAAAGGCGACATAACTAAGAGTTAATTTTAACTGTGCTTCCCTGTACTAATGTAACCTTGACATGTAACACTTGGCATGCTTTTTCTGACCAAATGCTCTCTGTGTAAAAGGAGTTATAAAAAGCTACATATACTTCATTAAAGTGTCTATTGGGCAGGACTCAGTAGTCTGCTCATCTCTTCTGGCTTCAGATACTCAGGTTCCACTGGTAAACGGCATTACAGTGGAGCATTTAGCACATTGTTTCCCTGTGAGAATTGAGTTAGTTTTTGAAAGGAATATTACGTACCTGTCAGGGTTCTCAAGGGGGAGAAATGTACATTTTGTTTCAAATAGGCCTATTCAGCTGAACCATATGTATCACTTGAAGGAAAACCACCAATGTTAGAAAGTGGAGCATCCAGCACATTGTTTCCCTGTGAGAATTGAGTTAGCTTTTGAAAGTAATGATGCCTGCCTATCAGATTTTCAAGGGGGAGAAATGCTCAATTTGTTCCAAATGGGCCTATTCTGCTGAGTTGAAGAAACACATGTATCTCTTGAAAAAAACCATCTAAATTAGAAGCAGGATGATGTAGCACATTGTTTTCATGTGAGAACTGAGTTACACATGTATCTCTTGAAAGACAGCAATCAAAGTTAGATGCAGGGACATCTAGAACATTGTTTTCCTGTGAGAACTGAGTAACTTTTAGAAAGGAATACTGACTGCCAATCAGTGTTTTCAAGGTGGAGATACCCTCACTTTGTTCAAAATTAGCCTTTTCAGCTGAATTGAAGAAACACATGTATCTCTTGAAAGGAAATGATCTACATTAGAAGGTGGAGTATCTAGCACATTATTTCCCTGTGAGAATTGAGTTAATTTTTGAAAGGAATAGTGCCTGCCAATCAGGGTTTTCAAAGGTGAGAAATCCTCATATTGTTCCAAATAGTCCTATTCAGCTGATTGAACAATCACAGGTATCACTCGAAAGAAACCCATCTATGTGAGAAGGTGGAGCATCTAGCACATTGCTTCCTGTGAGAATGGAGTTAGTTTTTGAAAGGAATATGGTGTCCATCAGGGTTTTCAAAGGTAAGAAATGCTCATTTTGTTCCAAATAGGACTATTCAGCTGATTAGAAGAAAGACATGTATCATTCGAAAGAAAGGCATCTATGTTAGAAGGTGGAGCATCTAGCACATTGTTTCCCTGTGAGAATGGAGTTAGTTTTTGAAAGGAATATTGCCTGCCCATCAGGGATTTCAAGTGGGAGAAACTCTCAATTTCTTCCAAATAGGCATATTTAGCTGAGTTGAAGAAACACATGTACCTCTCTAAGAAAACCATCTTACTTTGAAGCAGGAGCATCAAGCACCTTGTTTCCCTTGAGAATTGAGTGAGTTTTGAAGGGAATACTTCCTGCCAGTCAGGGATTTCAAGGGGGAGTAATGCATATTTTTTTCCAAATAGGCCTATTCAGCTGAATTGAAGAAACACATGTATCTTTCAAAAGAAAACTATCAAAGTTAGAAGAAGGAGCATCAAGGCACTTGCTTCCCTGTGAGAACTGAGTTAATTTTTGAAAGGAATACTGAAAGCCCATCAGTGATTTCAAGAGGGCCAAAAATACATTTTTTCCCCAAATAGGCCTATTCAGCTGAGTTATAGAAACAGAGAAAGTAGAGCTTCTAGCACATTGTTACCCTGTGAGAACTGAGGTAGTTTTTGAAAGGAATACTGCCTGCCAATAAGTATTTTCAAGTGGCACAAATGCACATTTTGTTCCAAGCCTATTCAGCTGAATTGAAGAAACACATGTATTTCTCTTAAGAGAAGCATTTATGTTAGAAGGTGGAGAATCTAGACCATTGTTCCCTCTGATAATTGAGTTAGTTTTTATAGGAATACTTCCTGCAACTTAGGTTTTTCAGGGGGAGAAATGCACATTTTGTTCCAAATATGCCTATTCAGCTGAATTGAAGAAACTCATCTATCTCTTAAAGAATAGCATCTACATTAGATGGTGGAACATCTAGCTATTGTTTCCCTGTGAGAATTGAATTAGTTTTTGAATGGAATACTTCCTGAAACTTAGGGTTTTCTATGGTGAAAAATGCACATATTATTCCCACTAGGCCTATTCAGCTGAATTGAAGAAACACATGTATATCTTGAAAAAAAAAGAATCCATGTTAAAAGGTGGAGCATCTAGCACATTGTTTCTCTCTGAGAATTGAGTTAGTTTTTGACTGAATGCTGCCTGTGCTTCAAAGTTTCCAAGGCCATTTTGTTCCAAATAGGGCTATTCAGCTGAGTTGAAGAAATACATGTATCTCTCAAAAGAAAACCATCTACGTTAGAAGGTGGAGCATATAGCACACTGTTCCTGTGAGAATTGAGTTAGTTTTTGAAAGGAAGACTTCCTGAAGCTTAGGTTTTTCAAGGAAGAGAAACACACATTTTGTTCCAAATAGAACTATTCAGGTGAATTGAAGAAACATGTATTTTTGTAAGAAAAGCATTTATGTCAGAAGGTGGAGCATCTAGCACATTGTTACCCTGTGAGAACTGAGTCAGTTTTTGAAAGGAATACCACCTGCCCATCAGGATTTTCAAGTGGCACAAATGCACATTTGTTCCAAATTGGCCTATTCACCTTGAGAGAAGCTTCTGGTTCCTTATGGAGTGTTCATACTTGATGGGCTGTGGCCCCACCAGCAGAAATGCATGGGCATCTTTAATCCTAAGAAGGATTATTTAGATACAGATCCCTCACCTTGTCCCCCTAGGGAGACAGAGAGTCCTCTCTCCAGTTTTCTTCCTCATGGTACAGGAAGCAAGTCCTTGTGCTATTCTCCAAGGGAGCAGCAGATCCAAATTTCTTGTGAACATGGTGAAAAGGCCTTCATAAGCTTAGTTAGTCAATAAGACTTGGAAAGCATTCACTTTGCTGTTACTCTTTTGATTCCCTTTTTAGAAGAAAGAATACTGCCTCCAAACTATTTTAAACTTCTTTCTGTAACTTCTTTTTGAACAATATTAACTCAAAATGGGTCAAGGATCTTAATATCAGACCACAAACTCTAAAGTTGATACAGGAAAGAGTAGGAAATACTCTGGAGTTAGTAGGTGTAAGTAAGAACTTTCTCAACGAAACCCCAGCAGCACAGCAACTAAGAGATAGCATAGATAAATGGGACCTCATAAAACTAAAAAGCTTCTGCTCGTCAAAAGAAGTGGTCTCTAAACTGAAGAGAACACCCACAGAGTGGGAGAAAATATTTGCCACCTACACATCAAGCAAAGGACTGATAACCAGAATATATAGGGAACTTAAAATACTAAATTCTCCCAAAACTAATGAACCAATAAAGAAATGGGCAAGTGAACTAAACAGAACTTTCTCAAAAGAAGAAATTCAAATGGCCAAAAAACACATGAAAAAATGCTCACCATCTCTAGCCATAAAGGAAATGCAAATCAAAACCACACTAAGATTCCACCTCACCCCTGTTAAAATAGCCATCATTAGGAACACCACGAACAACAGGTGTTGGTGAGGATGCGGGGAAAAAGGAACCCTCTTACACTGTTGGTGGGAATGTAAACTAGTACAACCACTCTGGAAAAAATTTGGAGGCTACTTAAAAAGCTAGACATTGATCTACCATTTGATCCAGCAATACCACTCTTGGGGATATACCCAAAAGACTGTGACACAGGTTACTCCAGAGGCACCTGCACACCCATGTTTATTGCAGCACTATTCACAATAGCCAAGTTATGGAAACAGCCAAGATGCCCCACTATGGATGAATGGATTAAGAAAATGTGGTATCTATACACAATGGAATTCTATGCAGCCATGAAGAAGAATGAAATGTTATCATTCACTGGTAAATGGATGGAATTGGAGAACATCATTCTGAGTGAGGTTAGCCTGGCCCAAAAGACCAAAAATTGTATGTTCTCCCTCATATGTGGACATTAGATCAAGGGCAAACACAACAAGGGGATTGGACTTTGAGCACATGATAAAAGCGAGAGCACACAAGGGAGGGGTGAGGATAGGTAAGACACCTAAAAAATTAGCTAGCATTTGTTGTCCTTAATGCAGAGAAACTAAAAGCAGATACCTTAAAAGCAACTGAGGCCAATAGGAAAAGGGGACCAGGAACTACAGAAAAGGTTAGATTAAAAAGAATTAACCTAGAAGGTAACACACACACACAGGAAATTAATGTGAGTCAACTCCCTGTATAGCTATCCTTATCTCAACCAGCAAAAACACTTGTTCCTTCCTATTATTGCTTATATTTTCTCTTCAACAAAATTAGAGATAAGGGCAAAATAGTTTCTTATGGGTATTGAAGGGGTGGGGGGAGAGGGAGGGTGTGGAGTCGGTGGTAAGGGAGGGGGTGAGGACATGGGGGAGAAATGACCCAAGCCTTGTATGCACATATGAATAATAAAACAATAAAAAAATAAACTTCTCTATGCAACTTCCTTTTTGAAGAATTCTTACATTTTTTTTAGCTTAGAAAAGAATGAAAGCAGGGCTCAAGTGATAGACTGCCTGCCTAGCAAGTGTGAGACCCTGAGTTTAAATCCCAGCCCTGGCAAAAACACACAAAAAAGAAAAACCATAGGTCTTTGTTTAACAGGGAAATAGCTACTTGGGAGGCTGAGGTCTGGACTGGAAGACTGTAGTTCGAGGTCAGCCTTGGCAAATAGTTCTTCAGAACCCATGTCCAAAATAACAGAGCACAATAGAATGGAGGTGTGGCTCAAACTGTAGAGTACCTGCTTTGTAAACACAAAGGCCTGAGTTCAAATCCCAATGTCTCTCTCTCTCTCTCTCACACACACACACACACACTCACTCACACACAGAAATAAAAGCATTGGAGGCCATGATTTTTTTCTTCAGCTGGTCTTATCTTTGCATCACATGGTTCATGTATTAGTATTATTTTCTACCAATCATTCTCTAAGTTTTCCAAGTTTATTTTCCCTGTGCTGTTATTATTCCTTTTCTCCTTTCCTGTTTTTTTGTAGTTTTCTGACACAGATTGTCACTAGTGGATCAGGCTGACCTCAAACACATGGTCCTCCTTCAGCCTCCCAAATGTGGGGATTATGGACCTGTGCTACCTCTCCTGGCTTTCCTTTATTAGATTTTCTTTTTGGAAGGTACTGGGGTTTGAGCTCATGGGTTCATGCTTGCTAAAACCTGTTCTATGTCTTGAGCCACATCTCCAACCTTTTTGAATTTTGAGATCGTGTCTCTTATGCTCAGACCAGCCTGGGGATCTTGAGCCTCCTGTTGATGCTTCCTACCATAGCTGAGATTACAGGCATGTACCACCAGTGCCTGGCTGTTTACATTGTTAATTACACTGTCAGAGAAAGTAGGCCATATTCTCTTTTGCAAGGACATTTTTGAGGTTTTCTTTGTGCCAAAATGAGAGAATTTATTAGTGATTGCAAAAGAGGTGAGTTATGGTTATAATTTACAAGTATATATAGGGCTGAGGTTGTACCTCAGTGGTAGTTGAGTCTTAGAGTGGGATGTCCGAGGCCTGGTATTCTTCCCTATCAAACCATACATACACACACACACACACACACACACACACACACACACACACACACATACACATACACATACACATACACATACACACACTCACAAACACAACGAATACATATGTTTATAAGTTTTTTGAATTTTTCTATTCATATTACAGAACTAACACCCATTTGCCCACACTAAGAATACAGGACTTCCAGGAGTGGTGCCTCATGCCAATAATTCCACCTACTCTTGAGGCAGAGATCATGAAGATCAAGTTTGATATCAGCCCAGGAAAAAATCAGCAAGTTCTCTTATCTCAACCAATAAGCTGGCTTGGTGACATGCACCTGTCTTCTCTGCTACACAGGAATCTGTAGATATCATGATGGCATTCTGAAGCCATATCTGAAAAATCATTAAAACAAAAAGGTGCTAGGTGCATGGTGAAACACCTAGCAAGCAGGAGACCCTGACTTTATCCCTGTTTCACCAAAAAATAAAAAAGAGAACAGCATTATTAGAGAAATTGGTGTACTTTGATTATTGACTGTTATTTAAAAATTTTCAATAGTGAATGTTTCATAATATATCAAAGTTAAATTTCTTGAATATACCCAATGTTTCCTCGATATGTGGGAAAAGACCCTTTCCTTTCTCTTTAGATTCAATAGTAACATGGTATAGTGATGGAAGGTCTTGATGCTATTTTTGAATGATTCTATAGACTTAAAAATTCCAGAATAAAACATTTGAAGAAAACTGACATAACAAAATCTATTAAAAGTCTCCTTGTCAGGCATGTTTCATTTATTTGTGTTTGTGCTTAACATTGACTTTGTTACTATCTAGTCGTATAAAATTCTGTATTGAATCTCAAAGATTTTCTAGTAGTTTAAATTGTAATTCTTTTGGCCACATGTAGCAGACAATTAATGCAGTTATATTTCCTACCCATGGAGTTCAGTGTTGAATATTTATCTCTTGTGGTAAAATATATTTGAAAAGAAATTGTCCTAGAATTTTAGGTTTGCTTTTTTATTTAACTCTTTCTCTCATTCTCTCTCTCTCTCTCTTTGTTTTATGGATGTGGTACTGGGTATTGAAGTCAAGGCCTTGTGCTTGGTAAGCAGGCTCTCTACAATAACCCTAGTTCTTTTTTGGGTTTAGTTGTTTTGTAGGTAGGCTCTTACTTTTTTTTCTTGCTCAGGCTAGCCATAGACATGATCCTTATATTTCTTCTTCCTGGGCAACTGAGACAAAAGATATATGCTCCACAGTAATCTGTTGGTTGAGATGGGATTTATTTTTTAAAAAAGAAAATATACAGCATTATCTTTGTTGTTGGAAAATATTCTTAAAGACATTGTTCATGATGTTGTTTGACTGTATATAAATATATTTTCCAAGTAATTAAGTAATTTAAAATTGAATGCTAGAAATATTTTCTTGCCTTTTAATATTTTTTTAAAAAATCATAGTTGAATTTACACCCTGTGATTCTCTTTTATCTGCCCTCCCCCAATTCCTAGAATAGTTTCAACAGGTCTCATTTTTCCATTTACATGCACAAGTACACAATATTTCTCTCACAATCACCTACCTAAAATCTTTCTTTATATCCTCCCCACTCCCACTGGTACCAACCCCAGACAGAAACTGTTTTGCCTCCCTGTTCTCCATTTTTGAAAAAGGATATTTTTGTTTGTTATAGTTGTACAGGGCGTTTCACTTTGACATTTCCATATATATATTACAACCTTAATTAGTTTATTCCCCCTAATTTTCTCCTTTCTACCTTAGTCCCCTTTTATGGTGATTTCAACAGATTTAAAAATTCTATATTCATTCTTGTATATGAAGTACATAACTATATTCACCTTCTTAACTTCCTTCTTTCAGCCTCCCTCTCTAGTATGTGATCTCTCCTTAGTGTGACCAGTTTTTCATAATATTGCTTGTATTGGTACTGGACCTATATTCCACGTATGAGGGAAAACATGCAGCCTTTGGCTTTCTGAACCTGTCTAACTTCACTTAAGATGATGTTCTCCAGTTCCATCCACTTACCTGCAAACAATAAAATTTCACTCTTTTTTATGGCTGAATAAAATTCCATTGTATATAAATGCCACATTTTATTAATCCATTCATCAGTAGTGGGACATCTTGGCTGTTTCCATAGCTTAGTTATTGTGACTAATGCTGCAATAAACATGGGTGTCCATGTTCCTTTATTGTAACCTGACTTACATTCCTTTGGGAATATCCCTGTGAGAGGTATTGCTGGATCAAATGGCAGTTCTATTAGTTTTTCGAGGAACCTCCATACTGTTTTCCATAGTACATCCCTCATCAGATGTGCAGCTGGCAAAAATTGTCTTCCCCTTTCTGTGGGCCACCTCTTCACTCTGGTGACCATTTCTTTTGTTGTGCAGAAGCCTTTTAGTTTCATGCAGTCCCATTTGCCAATCTTTTCTCTGAGTGGCTAAGCCAATTGGGATTTGATTTAGGAAGTTACTGCCTATGCTATAAATTCCAGAGTATTCCTGCACTTTCCTGTACTAGCTTCAAAGTTTCAGGTTTATGTTAAGTCCTTAATCTGCTTTCACTTGATACTTGTACAGTGTGGAGTATATAGTTTTACTTTTCTGCATTGAGCTATCCCATTTTCAGTACTGGGGTTTTGAATTCTTGGACTCACACTTGCCAGCAAGCACTCTAACTTGAGCTATCATCCACACCATAAAAATTCAAAAACAAAACTTTTAAATTCCCACCTATGCATTACATAGCTCAGTTTATTGGTGAAGCTCTCAATCGTCTAGCTCTTGTATTTTTCTGTTTTGTTTAACTTTTTATGTGATCTGTTGAGTGTTTCTTTGTGCCCAACTTTGTGAAAATATGCCTCCCAAAGAAACAAATGTTGCCCCAAACAAGGTAACAGTGAATGTGCTTCATTTAAGGGATGAAGTCAAATGTGAGATGTGTTGAGAGGTGGCATGTCTTTAGCAGAAGTTGGATCGTAGGCATTGTGGCAAAAAATGAATCAAACATCAACAATGTGGTAAAGAACTCTATGCATCCTTATCCTTCATAGGTTTGCTTCAGTTGTGATCTTGCTGAAGTCATGTCTCCCTTGTGTGCTCTCACTTTATCATGTGATCAAAGTCCAGTCTCCTTTCTGTGTTTAACCTTGATCTAATGTCCACATATGAGGGAGAACATATAATTTTTGGTCTTCTGGGCCTGGCTAACCTCTCTTAGAATGATGCTCTCCAGTTCAATCCACTTACTTGAGAATGATAAAATTTCATTCTTCTTCATGGCTGCATAAAATTCCATTGTGCATAAATACCACATATTCTTAATCCATTCATCAATAGTGGGGCATCTTGGCTGTTTCCATAACTTGGCTATTGTGAATAGTGCTGCAATAAACATGGGTATGCAGGTGCCTCTGGAGTAACCTGTGTCACATTATTTTGGGTATATCCCCAAGAGTGGTATTGCTGGATCATATGGTAGATCTATGTTTAGGTTTTTAAGAGCCCTCCAAATTTTTTTCCAGAGTGGTTGTACTAGTTCACATTCCCACCAGCAGTGTAAAAGGGTTCCTTTTTCCCCACATCCTCACCAACACTTGTTGTTAGTGGTGTTGCTAATAATGGCTACTCAAACAGGGGTGAGGTGGAATCTAAGTGTGATTTTAATTTGCATTTCCTTTATTGCTAGAGATGGTGAGCATTTTCTCATGTGTTTTTTGGCCATTTGAATTTCTTCTTTTGAGAAAGTTCCATTTATTTCACTTGCCCTTTTCTTTATTGGTTATTAATTTTGGGAGAGTTTAGTTTGTTGAATTCCCTATATATTCTGGTTATCAGTCCTTTGTCTGATGTGTAGCTGGCAAATATTTTCTCCCACTCTGTGGGTGGTCTCTTTAGTTTAGAGACCATTTCTTTTGTTGAGCAGAAGCTTTTTAGTTTTATGAAGTCCCATTTTATCTATGCTGTCTCTTAGTTGCTGAGCTGCTGGGTTCCATTGAGAAAGTCCTTGCCTATACCTATTAATTCCAAAGTATTTCCTACTCTTTCCTGTACTAACTTTACAGTTTGAGATCTGATATTAAGGTCCTTGATCCATTTTGAGTTAATATTGGTATAGGGTGATAAACATGGACCTAATTTCAGTTTTCTGCAGACTGCTAACCAGTTTTCCCAGCAGTTTTTGTTGAAGAGGCTTTCTGTTCTTCATTGTACATTTTTAGTGCTTTTATCAAAGATAAGTTGGTTATAGTTGTGTAGCTTCATATCTGGGTCCTCTATTCTGTTCCACTGGTCTTCATGTCTGTTTTTGTGCCAGCACCATGCTGTTTTTATTGCTATTGCTTTGTAATATAGTTTGAAGTCGGGTATTGTGATACTCCAGCGTTGTTCTTTTTTACTGAGTATTGCTGTGGCTATTCGTGGTCTCTTGTGTTTCCAAATAAATTTAACGGTAGATTTTTCCATGTCTTTGATGAATGTCATTGGAATTTTGACGGAAATTGCATTAAACATGTGGATTGCTTTTGGGAGTATAGACATTTTTACTATGTTGATTCTAACAATCCATGAGTATGGGAGATCTCTCCACTTTCTATAGTATTACTCAATCTCTTTCTTCAGGAGTTTATAGATTTCCTTGTAGAGGTCATTCACATCCTTTGTTAAATTTACTCCTAGGTATTTTATTTTTTTTAAGGCTATTGTAAATGGAATTATTTTCATATATTCTTTCTCTATTTGTTCATTATTAGTGTATAGAAATGCTAATGATTTTTCTATGTTGATTTTATATCCTGCTACCTTGCTATAGCTGTTCATGGTGTCTAGGAGCTTTTTAGTAGAGCTTTTTGGGTCTTTAAGGTATAGGATCATATTGCCTACAAATAGGGATATTTTGAAAGTTTCTTTACCTATTTGTATTCCTTTTATTCCTTCTTCTTGCCTAATTGCTCTGGTTAGGAATTGTAGTACTGTGTTGAATTGGAGTGGGGATAGTGGGCATCCTTGTCTGGTTCCTGATTTTAAAGGGAATGGTATCAGTTTTTCACTGTTAAGTACGATGCTGGCTGTCAGTTGATCATATACAGCTTTTATAATGTTGAGATACTTTCCTTCTATTCCTAGTTTTCTTAGCGCTTTTATCATGAAATGGTGTTGGATCTTATCAAAGGATTTTTCTTCATCTATTGAGATGATCAAGTGGTTTTTGTCTTTGCTTCTGTTAATGTGGTTTATTATGCTTATTGATTTTCGTATGTCGAACCACCCCTGCATTCCTGGGATGAAGACTACTTGGTCATGGTGAATGATCTTTTTGATGTGTTGTTGAATTTGGTTTGCCATTATTTTATTGAGGATTTTTGCATCAATGTTCATTAAGGAGATTGGCCTATAGTTCTTCTTTTTGGAGGTGTCTTTGCCTGGTTTTGGGATAAGTGTAATACTGGCTTCATAAAATGTGTTAGGCAGTTTTCCTTCTTTTTCTATTTCATGGAACAGTTTAAGGAGGGTTGGTATCAATTCTTCTTTAAAAGTCTGATAGAATTCAGCAGAGAATCCATCAAGTTTTGGACTTTTCTTTTTGGGAGACTCTTGATTGCTGCTTCAATTTCATTTTGTGTTATAGGTCTATTCAGGTGATTAATTTCCTCTTGGTTCAGTTTTGGATGATCATAAGTATCTAGAAACCTGCCCATTTCTTCAAGATTTTCAAATTCATTTGTATATAGGTTCTCAAAGTAGTCTCTGACAATTTCCTGGACTTCCATGGTGTTTGTTGTTATCTCCCCTTTTGCATTCCTGATTCTACTAATTTGGGTTTTTTCTCTATTCACTTTAGTCAGGTTTGCCAGGGGTCTATCGATCTTGTTTATTTTTTCAAAGAACCAACTTTTTGTTTCATTGATTCTTTGTATGGCTTTTTTGGTTTCTATTTCATTGATTTCAGCTATTCTGTTTTATTATTTCTCTCCTTCTGTTTGTTTTGGGATTTTCTTGTTCTTGTTATTCTAGGAGTTTGAGATGTATCATTAGGTCATTGATTTGAGATCTTTCAGCCTTTTTAATATACGCAATCATGACTATAAACTTTCTTCTCAGGACTGCCTTTACTGTGTCCCATAGGTTCTGGTATGTTGTGTTTTCATTTTCATTGACTTCCAGGAATCTTTTAATTTCCTCTTTTATTTCATCAATGACCCATTTTTCATTAAGCAATGAGTTATTCAGTTTCCAGCTGTTTGCATGCTTTTTGTCTTTATTTTTGTTGTTGAGTTTTAATTTTATTACATTGTGATTGGATAGAATGCATGGTATAATTTCTATTTTCTTCTATTTGCTGAGTCTTGCTTTGTGTCCTAAGATATGATCTGTTTTGGAGAAGGTTCTGTGGGCTGCTGAGATAAATGTATATCATGTAGAAGTTGTGTGAAATGTTCTGTAGACATCAACTAGGTCCATTTAATCTATGGTATGTTTTAGATCTAGGATTTCTTTATTGATTTTTTTTGTTTGGATGACCTATCTATTGTTGATAGTGGAGTGTTAAAGTCTCCCACAACCACTGTGTTGGAGTTAATATATGCTTTTAGGTCCTTCAGAGTGTGTTTGATGTAATTGGGTGCATTGACATTGGGTGCTTATAGGTTGATAATTGTTGCTTCCTCTTGGTCTATTTCACCTTTTATTAGTATGGAATGTCCTTCTTTATCTTGTTTGATCAATGTAAGTTTGAAGTGTACTTTGTCTGAGATAAGTATTGCTACTCCTGCCTTTGGTAAATCTTCTTCCAGCCTTTCATCCTAAGCCCATGCTCATTTCTATTGATGAGATGGGTCTCCTGTAAAGAACAGATTGTTAGATCTTCCTTTTTAATCCAGTTTGTCAATTGGTGTCTTTTGATGTCGTAATTAAGTCTGTTAACATTAAATGTTAGTATTGATATCTGTGTGGTGATTCCTGTCATTTAGCTGTCTTAGTTGTTTGAGGGTTTGATTGTGTGTAGCTAAAACAATGTTACTCTCTACTTTATTGCTTTTTCTTTTCCTGTAGTTTGGTACTGCCTGCCCTTTCATGTTATGTTGGGTTTCACTTTCTGTGTGCAGAATCCTTTGAAGAATCTTTTGTAGTGGTGGATTTGTGGTCATGTATTGTTTTAGTTTCTGCTTATCATGGAAGACTTTTATTGCTCCATCTATTTTGAATGATAGTTTTGCTCTGTAGAGTATTCTAGGGTTGAAATTATTTTCATTCAGTGCCTGGAAGACCTCACCCAAGCTCCTCTTGCTTTTAATGTTTCTGTTGAGAAGTCTGCTGTGATTTTGATGGTTTACCTTTGCATGTTTTTTGTTTTTTTCTCTCTTACAGCCTTCAATATTTTTTCTTTAGTCTCTGTACTTGTTGTTTTAATGATAATATGGCGTGGGGCAGTTCTATTTTGGTCAGGTCTCTTTGGTGTTCTGGAGGTAGCCTATACCTGTATGGGCATAGTTTTCTCTAGATTTTGGAAATTTTCTGTTATTATTTTGTTGAATATATTATGCATTCCTTTTGCTTGTACTTCTTCTCCTTCTTCAATGCCCATGATTCTCAGGTTTGGTCTTTTGATGGAGTCAGTAAGTTCTTGCATTTTCTTTTCACAGGTCTTGAGTTGTTTACCTGATATTTCTTTGGTTTTTCCTTTAATTACCATTTCATCTTCAAGTTCCAAGATTCTGTCTTCTGCTTGTTCTAGTCTGGTGGATTGGCCTTCCATTTTGTTTTGCATTTTTGGTTCATTCTTTTTTCTGAGGTTTTCCATATCCTGAGTCACTTCCTCTGTAATATTGTCTATTTTCGCCCTGAATTCATCTATCTCTTTATTTATCATAGTGTTTGCTTCACTTTGGTGTTTATACAGTGCTCCTATAGTTTCTTTTATTTGTTCTTGTGCTTTCTCAAATTCTTGTTGTCTTGGAATTTCTTTATTGTCTCCTGTACATTTTGGTTGACCATATCCAGTATCATCTCTATAAAATTTTCATTTATTATTTGCAGGATTTCTTCTTTCAGAGTGTTCTTGTGGGCTTCATTGGGTTCTTTGGCAAAGTTTATCTTCATTTTGTTGGAGCCTGCATAGTGGTATCTGTTTTCTTCATTTCCCTCTAGTTCCTGTACTAATTTATTATTGGGGGAAAATGGTGTCCCTTTTTTTCCATCTTCCCATCATTGCCCTTGGTATTGTTTCTGTCCCTGTACTGTGTGTAATTCAGTATTGTCTAGCTTGTAATAATAACAGTTGTGATATCTTGAGTGGAAGGGTGAGGGGAGAGAGAAAGCAAAGAAGGTAAAGTAAAAGGGAAAGAAACCAAACCAAACAAATAAACACACACACAAAACAGAGCCAAAGAAATAAACTGGGAGAGATAGTGTACTAATCAATGGTGAGCTAAACAGGCACTAGGGAGACAGAAAGAAGATAAAAAGAAAAAAATCCCCAAATTAAAATTCAATAAAGTTTCAGTCTTTATAGTTTTGGTGTTAATCCTTCAGCACCCAGTTCTGGTGTTGGTGTCTGATTAGTAGTTCTGTCATTGTCTCATCGAAGGGGAAAAAAATCCCAAGATCAAATGCAATACTGTTTCAGCATCCAGTCCTAGTGTTGGTGTTTGAGTAGTATTTCTGTCATTGTCTCATTAAAGGAAAAAAAAATGTGTCTGGAGACAGCTTTGTGAATGTCTCTCTGAGGCTGTGTCTCACCTGCCACCTACTATCAGCCAGCTGCTCCTGTAGGATTTATTTATTGCAGATCTCAGGAATGAGCTTTACACTTACCCAGCCCCACAGGCTTTGTTTCTTTAGAGTTCTCCTGGATGCATGCCCCTTTTGTTTTTTCCAGTATACAGCCCTACTTGCCTGTTGCAATTGCAGTCTTTTTTTTTAATTTAGAGTTGGTGTGGGGTTGTGCCCCTCCCCCACTCTCCTGTGGAGCCTGCTACATGACAGCCACTGTTACAAGCTTTCCCCACTCCAAGGTTACTGGGCAGGTGCCACTGCTCTTGCCTTCTCTGATCCACTTGTTTATTTACAGTTCACGTAGGGGAGTGCCCCTCTCCCACTCTGCAGAGCTCAGGGCACCCCACCCTCTTTACTACCTGTCTTTTTTTTTTCAGCTGTTTGTTTATTATTTAGGTTGTTTTTTTCCTTTTGTTTTCCCTGGGCAGGGGTCAGTCTGTTCAGGGGGTTATGCTGATTTGTCCCAGGGTTGTCTGTGGGAGTACCGGTTGCTGCTTATTTGCTCACCTGAGAGTCTGCCAAGCAGGTTACGAGCTGGCATCTGGTGGCATGGGAACCTTCCTTGTTCCTCCATTTAACATGGAATGGGGATGCTAGTCGTGGGCTGGGGGTGTGGAGGTGTCAGAGTTTTGCCTCTTCTTGGTGGTTTTTCCTGCCAGGTGTATCTCTAGCATCTCTCCAAGATTTTACTTTAGGAAGTATGCTTTCTGCTTCCTCCCTATAGTTGCCATCTTGGAATCCTGTCAGATCTAAGAGTTTTTGATGGAGTTTTTAGGGTATTTTAAATATAGGATTGTATCATCTGCAAATATAGGTAGAGTTCTTCTAATCCTATTTGTATCCCTATTATTTCTTTCTATTGGGTTGATTCTCTGGCTAAGAATTCAAGCACTGCATTGAATAAGAGAGGAGAGAATAAACACCTTTGTCTTTTTTTTTTCAGAGTTGATGTCTTAGTACTGAAACTGGTTTTAGAGGAACAGAATCTTAAGGTAAGGCTTGGGAATTGATTTGGGTTTTTTGTAATTGTTTCTCTGAGTTGCCTAGATTTACAACCAATACAGACTCAATTTTAGGTCATAGAGTACTTTTAGCCTGTTGCATGATGTAGTAATAGAGATATGCAAAATACCAAAACTAGATTCTCCAATCAAATCCTCCAGACCCCTTTGAATTTGAGTTATAATTTCAACCAACAACTCTTCCCTGTTCTTTTGTTTGCCAGTCTCTTGTGCAGACTTCAGTCATATGAGCCAATTCATTCTCTCTCTCATTTTTATATATACACATATTTCTGTATCTATATCATTTCTATCTCCATATCATCCATCTCTCTATAATATTTATAATGCAACTCATAAAATTAGGTATATTTTAATTTTTTTCCTTTGCAATTTTATTATTTTATTGGGGGTACATTGTGATATTTACAAAAATTTTTACAATATACCATAGTGGATTCACCCTCCTCCATCATTCTCCTTTATTCTCCTGTATTCCTTGAGTAGTTTAAACATGTCTCATTTTTTCCATTTTCATACATGAGAGCATAGTATTTCCAGTACATTCAACCTCATTCACACTTTCCTTATATCTTCCCCTCTCCCATTTGTACCAGCCCCCACATAGGACCTGTTTTAACTCCCTGTTTTTTGCTTTTGAAAAACAAGGCATTTTTGTTTTAGATAGCTCTACAGGGAGTTTCCTTGTGATGTTTCCATGTATTTGTGTATTATAACCTAAATTGTTCATCTCCTTTATTTTTCTCCTTTCTACATTAGTACCCTTCTTATGGTGATTTCAACAGGTTTAAAATTTCTATGTTCATTTTTGTTTAAGAAGTATATTACCCATACTCACCATCTTTTTTCAAAGATTTTCTTTTCTATTGTGTGGGATGGGGGTACATTGTGGCATTTACAAATATTCTTACAGTATATCTCATATTTGAATTTACTCCCTCCATCATTGTCCTTTATCTCCCCATCCCACCTTTCCTAGAATAGTTTTTGAATGTATCATTTTTCATTTTAAACATATGTGTACCCAGTATTTGCACTATATTCACACTCCCATACTCTTTCCCCATTTCTTCCCCCTCCCACTTATACCAACTGCACAACCAGGCAGGACTTGTACTACCCTCCTGTTCTATAATTTTTTGTATTTTGTTGTTTTTACATTTACTTACATGTGTATTCATTGTTTGGGCCCCCTTCCCCCACTTCCAGGCAGAACCTGTTCCACCCAGTTGTTTTCTGATTTTTTTGAAGAGAAAACATAAGAGATAATAAGAAAGAGATAGCATTTTTCCTACATTGAGATAAAGACAGCTGTACAGAGAGATTGCTAGCATTTTTTCCATGTATATGTGTATTGAAACCCACATTGGTTCATCTTTACCAGACTGCTTCACTACTTCCTAGTCCTCTTCCCATAGTGGCCTCTGCCAATTTAATACTACTATATTCACTCCTCTACAGTGAACCACATTCAAGTTTTAGGTATCCTTCCCTTAACCTATTCCTCCCATGCATATTCTCCCTTGATGTGTGGCCCATATCTAACAATATTACGGCATTTGTTTTAGTTCTATAATCCACATATGAGAAGAACACGTGACTATTGGCCTTCTGAAACTGGCTAACTTTCCTTAAGATTATGTTCTTCAGCTTCATTAATTTACTTGTGAATGACAAAATTTCATTCTTCTTTTTGGTTAAAGGAAATTCCACTGTGTATAATTACCACATTTTCTTAATCCATTTATCAGTAGTGGGGCATCTTGGCTGTTTTCATAGGTTTGGCTACTGTGAGTAGTGCTGCAATAAGTGTAGGTGTGCAGGTGCTTTCTTAATAACCTGAGTCTCATTCCTTCAAGTATAACTCTAGGAGTGGTATTCCTGGATCATATGGCAGATCTATGTTTAGTTTTATAAGAAGCCTCCATATTGTTTTCCAAAGTGGTTGTACTAGCTTACATTCCCACCAGCAGAGTATGCAGGTTCCTTTTCTCTGCATCCTCACCAACATTTGTTGCTGGTGGTGTTCTTAATGATAGCTATTCTAACAGGAATGAGGTGGAATCTTAGTGTGGTTTCATTTTCATTTCCTTTATGCCCAGGGATGGTAAGCATTTTTTCATGTGTTTTTTGGCCATTTGGACTTCTTCCTTTGAGAAAGTTCTGTTTAGTTCAGTTGTCATTTATGTATTGGTTCATTGATTTTGGGGAAGTTTAGTTTTTTGAGCTCTCTGTATATTCTGGTTATTGGTCCTTTGTCTGATGTATAACTAGCAAATAATTTCTCCCACTCTGTGGGTGGTCTCTTCAATTTAGAGAATATTTCTTTTTTTGTGCAGAAGCTTTTTAATTTCATGTAGTCTGATTTGTCTATCCTTTCCCTTAGTTGCTGGGCCACTTGAATTCTACCTGTTGTTTCCAGAGTATTCCCTGTTCTTTCCTGTAGTAACAGGAAGGTTTAGGGTCTGATATTAAGGTCCTTAATCCACTTTGAGTTGATACTAGTACACGGTGATAGGCATAGATCTAATTTTAGTTTTCTGTAGGCAGATAACCACTTTTCCCAGCACCATTTGTCGAAGAGGCTGTCTTTTCTCCACCATAGGTTTTTGGCAACTTTGTCAAAAATAAGGTGGGCATAGCTGTGTGGATTCATATCTGGGTCCTCTATTCCATTACAATAGTCTTCATATCTGTTTTTGTGCTGGTACCATGATGTTTTTATTGCTATGGCTCTGTAGTATAGTTTGAAGTTGGGTATTGTGATACCTCCAGTGTTGATCATTTTTGAACAGTATTGCCTTGGCTATTCATGGTCTTTTGGGTTTCCAAAGGAACTTTACATTACACTTTTCAATCTCTGTGCTGAATGTCTTTAGGATTTTGATGGGAATTGCACTGAATATGTAGATTTCTTTTGGTAGTACAGCCAGTTTTATTATGTTGACTCTGCCAACCTATGAGCATGGGAGATCTTTCCATCTTCTGTAGTCTTCCTCAATCTATTTCTTCAGTGGTTTGTAGTTCTCCTTGTAGAGATCATTTGCATCCTTTGTTAAATTTATTCCTAAGTATTTGATTTTGTTTTGAGGCTATTGTCAATAGAATTGTTTTCCTTTATTCTTTCTCAATTTGTTCATTGTTGATATGTAGAAATATTACTGATTTTTGTAAGCTGATTTTGTATCTTGCTACATTGCTGAAACTAGAAGTTTTAGGGTAGAGTTTTTTTGGTCATTGAGGTATAGGATCATTTTGTCTGCAAACAGGGATATGTTGACTATTTCTTTACCTACTTGTATTCTTTTTATTTCTTCTTCCTGCCTTATTACTGTGGCTCGGAATTCCAGGACAATGTTGAATAGGAGTGTGAAGAGTGGACATCCTTGTCTCATTCCTGACTGTGAGGGAAATGATTTCAGTTTTTCCCCATTAAATATGATGTGCGTTATAGGTTTGTCATAATAGCCTTTATAATATTGAGGCACATTCCTTCTAGTCATAGTTTTCTTAGAGCTTTTATCATGAAACGGTGTTGAATCTTATCAAAGGCTTTTTCTGCATCTATTGAGATGGTCAAGTGTTTTTTGTTTTTGCTTCTATTATTGTGCTATGTTGCATTTATTAATTTGAATATGTTGAACCATCCTTGTATCCCTGAGATGAAGCCAACTTCGTCATGGTAAGTGATCTTTCTGATAGGTTGTTGGATTCTGTTTTCCATTGTTTTATGGAAGATTTTTTCATTAATGTTCATTAAGGAGATTGGCCTGTAATTTTTGTTTTTGGATGTATCCTTGTCTGGTTTGGGGATGAATGTAATACTGGCTTTGGAGAATGAGTTAGGCAGTGTTTCTTCACCTTCTATTTTGTGGAAAAGGTTAAGGAGTGTTGGTGTTAGTTCTTCTTTATAGGTCTGGTAGAATTCAGCAAAGAACCATAAGGTCCTGGACTTTTCTTTTTTGGGAGACTCCATTGCTATTTTAATTTCATTACATGTTATAAATCTATAACATGTTTAGGTGGTTAACATCCTCTTCGTTCAGTTTTGGATTGTCATAAGTATCTAGAAATTTGCCCATTTTTATTGGAATATAGGTTCTGAAAATGGTCTCTGATAGTTCCCTGGATTTCCTTTGTGTTTGTTATTATCTCCCTTTTCTTTTTCTGACTTTACTAATTAGGGTCTTTTACCTCCTTGTTTTGATCAGATTTGCCTGGGACTTTTCAATCTTGATTATTTTTTCAAAGAACCATCTTTTTGTTTCATTGAGTCTTTGCATTTTTTATTTCGGTCTCTATTTCATTTATTTTGGCCCTTGTTATTATTTCTCTCCTTATGCTTGTTTTGGGTTTTGCTTCTTCTTGTTCTTCTAGGCCTTTGAGATGTAGCATTAGGTCATTTATTTGAGATCTTTCTGTCCTTTTAATATATCCATTCATGGCTATAAAGTTTCCTCATAGGACTGCCTTTGTTGTGTCCCATAGTTTCTGGTAGGTCGTGTTTTCATTTTCATTAACTTCCATGAATCTTTTCATTTCCTCTTGTATTTCTTCTATGACCCACTGATAGTTGAGTAAAGTGTTATTCAGCCTCCAATTATTTGCATATTTTTGCTGCTGTTTTTGTTGTTGAGTTCTAGTCTTATTGCACTGTGATCAGATAGAATGCAGGGGTTATTTCTATTTTCTTAAACTTGCTGAGGCTTGCTTTGTTCCCTAAGATATGAACTATTTTGGAGAAAGTTCTGTGGGCTGCTGAGAAGAGTTTATATTTTGTTGTTGTTGGATGAAATATTTTGTATACTCCTATTAGGTCCATTTGATCTATGGTGTCATTTAGTTCTAGGATTTCTTTGTTGATTTTTTGTTTGGATGACCTATCTATTGAACACACTTGTCTTGTTCCTTATTTTATAAGGAATGCTTTCAGTTTTTCCATATAACGGCTGTACATTTGTTACATATAGCCTTTATTATGTTGAGGTATGTTCCTTCTCTTCCTAATTTTCTTCAAGGATTTTATCTAGTTTGATCTTTGAGCCCTGGGCATTTCTCTCCTTCCTCTCTCCCTTCTCCTCTCTTGACCACTTTTCCTTTCCTGTCATTATTTACTGAAATAATACAAGTAGAATTTTGTGCTTGCATTTTCCACCATTGCATTTGTTTTGTTGCTCCTGAAACTTGAGATGACTTTGCTGGGACTCTGTGCATTGTTCTGTCCTGTGGTCCTCACAAGGCCTTTCACAGTAAATTCCCCATCCTCACTCCTCCCTTTAGAGTTCAAGCACATACTCTATGTTTCCTTCCTCTGAGAGGAAACTGCCAACAATGCAAGTCAAAAATAGAGAGTTGCTTTTGGTTTAGCAAATAAGACAGCTCAAAGAACCAGAGATTTGGAGACCCTCTGACTTCTGATAGTTGAAAAGAGGGTAGGGTAGATGTTGGGGAAAGACAATGGAAGTACCATGAGTGACAAGGTCTGGCCTGTTCACTGGTGGAGTGCATCAAATGGTAAAAGTGCCTGCCTAGCAAGTAAGAGGCCCTGAGTTCAAACCCCAGTGCCTCCAATGTCTAGACTGTTGACTATAAGGGACTTTATTTTCTTTTATTATTCATATGTGCATACAAGGCTTGGGTCATTTCTTCCCCCTGTCCCCACCCCCTCCCTAACCACCCACTCCACCCCCTCCCTCTCCCCCCCACCCCTCAATACCCAGCAGAAACTATTTTGCCCTTATTTCTAATTTTGTTGTAAAGAGAGTATAAGCAATAATAGGAAGGAACAAGGGTTTTTGCTGGTTGAGATAAGGATAGCTATACAGGGCATTGACTCACATTGATTTCCTGTGCGTGGGTGTTACCTTCTAGGTTAATTCTTTTTGATCTAACCTTTTCTCTAGTACCTGTTCCCCTTTTCCTATTGGCCTCAGGTGCTTTAAGGTATCTGCTTTAGTTTCTCTGCATTAAGGTCAACAAATGCTAGCTAATTTTTTAGGTGTCTTACCTATCCTCATATCTCCCTTGTGTGCTCTCGCTTTTCTCATGTGCTCATAGTCCAATCCCATTGTTGTGTTTGCCCTTGATCTAATATCCACGTATGAGGGAGAACATATGATTTTTGGTCTTTTGGGCCAGACTAACCTCACTCAGAATGATGTTTTGAAAATATAAGGGTGTCTATAGACCTCCTCTCCCAGCCTTGGACTCTGTTGTCCCAGGATACATTTCTTTCCTTGATGACGCTCTTCTATCCCAATCAGGGCACAGGGAACAATGTCTGTGATTGTATTTTCAGAGCTGAATTCAGGTGCCTGCTTTGAAATGAAGCTGGAGGATGATGCTCCTGAAGGCTCAGTTGACCACACAACAGGGTTTCAACATGGCCTCATTGATGACACAAACATCCTGAAATGGAAGATCGTGAAGAGAAAACTACTGTTCAGCAGGTGCTGAATAGTATGCAGATTCCCTGAACTGGGACAGACAGGTAATCCCACCTGTGGCTCTTGGAGGCACTTACTCCTTGTGACCCTTTATGTAGGATTGAACTCATCCTCCTACTCTGTTTTCTCCTCAAGGTTTGTCTTGTCCAACAGCTCATGTAATCTCTGTGTGTCTGTATCTCGAATTTGCATGGGCCTCCACCTGGTCTGGAGATCCATCTCCATCTCCTGTTTGTACTGTGGACTGTGTTCCCAGGCAGCGCTGGTGTCCTGACACTTTAAGTGCCCTAGGTAAGCCCAGCCTATCATCATTACTGTAAGAGAGCAGCTCTCGTCAGCTAAGCACAAGCAACTAATTCTCCAGAACCCCAGTATTTGTTGGCTTTTTGCCTGTCTTCCCAGCTACCCAGGGTCCCAGTGCCACTTTCCTCTGGGAACATGCCCTAAACCGATCTCTAGTGTGGGATTCTCCTCTTGTGCTGCTTTCGGGAACCAGACCATGTCAGTTCCTGAATTTTTAAATTGGACCTGCAGATGAGAAGTGCTAATATGATGAGAAGTAGCCCCTATTATAAAAAACTACATTGCAAACTGGGGTCTTGGTGAGAGAAAGCTAGGCCCTGGTGCCAGTATTGTCCTGAGCACCATTTCTCCAAACCTTTGCCAATGTGCATAGTTTGATCAGGAGTCAGTATCTCTACTTCATGAACCTGACATTAGCTGGAGGACACTGAGTGGAACTTTAAAGGTTATGTCAGTCCAAAAGGAGATGCCAAGGATAGTACCAAAACCTGCATAGATCAAGGAGGACTTAGACAGTCATTGTCCTCTCCTCCTTATTTCCTTTTCCATTAATATGTCCAGCTTTGAGTCTAAAATACAACCCCCTTGACTCTGAAGGTCATGACTAAGAGAGCTTTTCATTTAAGTCACTCAAAGGGATGTGGGTCGTGGGTCAGTCACATCAAGACCCAATAAAATTGATTGTGAATACAGGACAAACTTTGCATCAGGCCATGCCAGTGCAGATGACATGAGAGTAATTTGCTTGAAGCTGTCATTAGGAATGGCAAAATCCATAGAGCTAGCCAGTAAGGAACCAGGCATGATAGAGATGGGATGATGGAATGAGAGTTGTCCATGCCCTATGTGCAGATCATGCTGCCAGGAAGAAGGAATGGAAGGGCTCATGAAATAGTCTGGGATGTGGTTAGGGCATCAGTGTGTTGAAAAAGCTCCCAGGTGACTGTAATATGTGGCATGAACTATGCAGCATGGACTTAAGCTGTTGACAGGTTGACAAGATGGTATTGTCCCAGCTGTGTGGCACAGGCCATAGAGAAAGCATAGCATCTGTTAAACATTGAATTTGTACTTCCCTCTGAACAAAACTATTTTAGTGCCACAGTAGAACACAGAGATGGATGGGAGAGACCCATGTAGCCCCCATATTTGTAGCACATGTGCAAAAAATGTTTGAGTACAAGAGTAGATAACAATAATAGCTGTTTTGGAACTGAAAGTACATAGAGAACTTCCTTCAAGTGCACATGGTGGAATTTAGTATTTTCTTTTTCGTTTTCAAATAAAACTTGTAGTCTGCCTTTGCCATGTTCACTTGGCATACTATGAGGAGATAGGGACCATGATATGAAAGTTTTACTTTTCGTGCATGATTTTCCTGAAACAAAAGTCCTCAAAACTCCTGAAATAAAACTCCTGAAATAAAAGTCCTCCCTTGAGGAAAAATGATACACCTCAAATGTCAAATGTAGGAAGTTTTCATACGTTTACACTTCTATGCCATTCTAGAATGGTATGAACTACTAGAGAGGGATCTTTTTTTGAAGGAGTGCTTTGAAGACAGAAAAAGGCAGCAGCATACTGCAGTCCCTTTTGATTTAAATGTCTGTGGGTCTACATATTCAGCTCTTCCTAGAAGTGCTTTATGGGAGACCTGGTATGGAATTTCCTTCCAGAGACTAGCGAAAAGAGTTGTGCTCTGGTTGAACTCACTGCTGTCCCTTCACTCTCCATTGTTCTGTTTTTCTGATCTACTTGGAAAAAGACTCTCAAACTTTTCCTGTTGGCTACAAGGTAACCCACTGTTGCTCTTCATCCACATTTATGGAAAGCACTGTTCCAGGTTTGTGAAGAGGTCACCATGGGTTCATTAAAAGCTCAGCACATGGGAATGAGTGTCTCCACTTTAGTAACAGTCAGGGCTGCACTTGGATCTTGTGCCAGTGGCCTTTTTCAGTGTTCCCATTCCATGCTTGACAATTTCTGTAATAAATAGTTTCCATCTTTCTCTTTTTGTTATTGCTGGCATTTGAACTCTGGACCCTCCACATGTTAGGGTCTCTACCACCACATAGACTCCAAAAGCCTGGGGTGGCAGGCGCACAGCACAAATCCCTGCTTACTTGGTGTCTTAAATGGGGTCTCACTCCAACCTCCATCCTCTCCATCTCTGCCTCCTATGTAGCTTGGATTACAGGCTTGGTCCACCACCCCTGGCTTGCTCCAGATGTTTTCAAGACTGAGGTTTCAGCCCTTCACATCCACTTTATCTGGGCCTTGCACATCTTTCCACAGTGTCACTCCAATGACAACATGTTGAGCCATTTACAATTCCTGGTGGTGATGTCAGGAGGTGGAAGGTCATGTGGGATTAGGGGCCCCCATCACCCACTTGGAGTGTTTCCATAGGAAGTGCTCCTGCATGTTTGGGGACATGCAGTGCCTGACCCGTGTGAATAACTTGGAGCATTTAACTGTATTACCATCCCTCTGGCAAGCCTTTTCCTTGCCATTAGCTTCCCCCAAGCCCAGACAATACTCAGCAGCCAAACTCACTTACTGTGTCTCCTGGTCACCTTCCATGGATGCTGGAGCAATAAGCTAGCTCAGAGGATGTTTGAGGAGCTGGGAGAGTGTGAATCCTCGCTCTATTGCTCAATGCTATCATTTCCTGATGTCTTAATGGGCCATCTGCTTTTCACAAGCTCTTTTTATACACTTTTTTCACTGATTTCTAATTTCAGGTCTGTGGAATAGGAATTATAATCTCATATAAAATCTCTCCATTTTCCAGATTAAAAAGTGGTGAAATCAGATAATTAAATGCATGTACATTCTATCCTCAGCAAATGTGAATAATGAATGAAACTTGTATCTGGACCATACACATTATATATTTGTGGCAGGTGTGTTTTCTAAACAGAATGAGCATGCAGTAAGTATATCAGATACTTATGCAAGTTCTGTAAATTTCTCAGGATTAACCTCCCCCAGTTAGTTTCTGTTGTAGGGTTTTCCTTGAACCTTAATTTTGTTTGGTGTTAAAATCTCTTCCTCTCCAAAATCACAGCCTATGCCAGTGTCATTTCCTTGTCTTGCCATATTTTTTTGGGAGATACTGGGTTTTACTAGTCCAGTTTCTCTTGAATATGTTAATAAATTGTAAGTACCTTTGCCTCCTATCCATCTTACCATTACTGGATATGTGAGAAGCACCAGCCATCATGAATATATAAGGATGTCTATAGGCCTCCTCTCCCAGCCTTGGACTCTGTTGTCCCAGGGTACATTTCTTTCCTTGATGATGCTCTTCTATCCCAATCAGGGCACAGGGAACAATGTCTGTGATTGTATTTTCAGAGCTGAATTCAGGTGCCTGCTTTGAAATGAAGCTGTAGGGTGATGCTCCCAAAGGCTCATTTGACCACACACCATGGTTTCACCATTGCCTCATTGATGACACAAATATCCTGAAATGGAAGATCGTGAAGAGAAAACTACTGTTCAGCAGGTGCCGAATAGTATGCATATTCCCAGAACTGGAACAGACAGGTAATCTCACCTGTGGCTCTTAGATGCACTTACTCCTTGTGACCCTTCATGTAGGATTGAACTCATCCTCCTGCTGTGTGTTCTCCTCAAGGTTTGTCCTGTCCAACAGCCCATCTAATCTCTGTGTGTCCATACCTCGAATTTGCATGGGCCTCCACCTGGTCTGGACATCCATCTCCATCTCCTGTTTGTACTGTGGACTGTGTTCCCAGGCAGTGCTGGTGTCCTGACACTTTAAGTGCCCTAGGTAAGACCAGCCTGTTGTTTTCATTACTGTATGAGAGCAGCTCTTATCTGCTAAGCACAAGCAACTAATTCCCCAGAACCCCAGTCTGTGTTGGCTTTTTGCCCATCTTTCTGTTAGCCAGGCTCTCAGTGGGAGTCTTCCTTTGGGAGCACACCCTAGACAAATCTCTAGTGTGGGATTCTCCTCTTGTGTCTGCTTTCAGAACCAGACATGTCAGTTGTCAAATTCTTAAATTGGACCTGCACATGAAAACTGTTAATATGATTAGAAGTAGCCCCAATTACAAAAAACTGCATTGCAAACTGGGGTATTGGTGAGAGAAAGCTAGGCCCTGGTGCCAATGTTGTCTTGAGTGCCATGTCTCCATGCCTTTGCCAATGGGCATAGTTTCATCAGGATCGGGTATCTCTATCTCATGATCTCTGACGTTAGCTGGAGGACACTGAGTGGAATTTTAAAGGTATGTCTGTCCAAAAGGAGATGCCAAGGGCAGTACCCCAAACTTGGTAGATCAAGGATGACTTAGGCAGTCGTTGTCCTCTCCTTCTCCTAATTGCCTTTTCTATTAACATGTCCAGCTTTGAGTCTAAAATACAACCCCATTGACTCTGAAGGTCTGAGACTAAGAGAGCCTTTCATTTAAGTCACTCAAAGGGATTGGGTGGGTTCGGGGTCAATTACATCAAGATCCAATTAATTTGATTGTGAATAGAGGACAAACTTTGCATCAGGCCAAGCCAGTGCAGATGACACGAGAGTCATTTGCTTGAAACTGTCATTAGGAATGGCAAAATCAATAGGGCCAGCAGGTAAGTAAGCAGGCATGATTGAGATGGGACGATGGAATGAGAGTGGTCCATTCCCTATGTCCAGATCATGCTGCCAGGAAGAAGGAATGGAAGGGCTCACGAAATAATCTGGGATGTGGTTAGGGCATCAGTGTGTTGAAAAAGCTCCCAGGTGACTGTAATATGTGGCATGAACTGTGCAGCATGGACTTAAGCTGTTGGCAGGTTGACAAGATGGTATTGTCCCAGCTGTGTGGCACAGGCCATAGAGAAAGCACAGCATCCTTAACAATAGAATTTGTACTCCCCTCTGAACAAAACTATTTCAGTGCCACAGTAAAACTCTGAGATGGATGGGAGAGACCCATGTAGCCCCCATATTTGTAGCACATGTGCAAACAATGTTTGAGTACAGTTGTAGATAAGAATAATAGCTCTAACTGGAAGTATAAAAATTTTTCCTCCAAGTGCACATGGTGGAATTTAGTTTTTTCTTTTTTATTTCCAAATAAAACTTGAAGCCTGCCTTCCTCCATGTTTACTTGGCAGTCCTGTGAGGAGATAGGGACCATGATATGAAAGTTTTATTTTTCGTTTGTGATTTCCCTGAAATAAAAGTCCTCAAAACTCCTGAAATAAAAGTCCTCCCTTGAAGGAAAAATGATACACCTCAAAAATGAACCACAGGAAGTTGTCGTATGTTTACACTTCTATGCCACTCTACAGTGCTATGAACCACTATAGAGTGATCTTTTGTTGAAGGAGCGCTTTGAAGACAGAAAAAGGCAGCAGCATATTGCAGTCCCTTTTGATTTAAATATCTGTGGTTATAGATATTTGAGCTTTATCTAGAAATGCTTTACAGGTGACCTGGTGTGGAAATTACTTCCAGAAATTAGTGAAAAGGGTTGTGCTATGGTTGAACTCACTGCTGTCCATTCACTCTCCTTTGGTCTGCTTTTCTGATGTGCTTGGAAAAGCACTCTCAAACTTTTCTTGTCTAACAAGGTGAACCACCATTACTCTTCATCCACATTTATGGAAAGGGTCTGCTCCAGGTTTGTCAAGCGGTCACATAGGTTCATTAAAAGCTCAACATCTAGGAATGAGTGTCTCCACTTTAGCAAATGCAGGGCTGGACTTGGATTTTGTGCCAGTAGTGATTTTCAGTGTTTGCACACTGTTTTTGACAATTTTTTGGGGGTGTAAGTGGGGTTCATCAAAAGTTAGTTGAGGAAAATACAAAGGGGAGCGTGGTGGAGCCCTGGTGGAATCTGAGGGCTGAGAGAGTGTGCTTCTCTTTTTCAGGTGCTTTTCTTTTTGTTTTTTTCTTTCTTTCCTCCTTTTTAATTAAGATTTTCTTTTCATTTATTCATTTATTCATATGTGCATACATAGTTTGGGCAATTTCTCCCCCCTGGGCCCCAATCCCCTCCCTCTCCCCCCCACCCCCTCGAGTCCAGGCAGAACCTGATTTGCCCTTTTCTCCAATTTTGTTCAATAGAAGACATAAGCAATAATAAGAAAGACATTTTTGCTAGTTGAGATAAGTATAGCTGCACTGAGAGATTCCTAGCATTGCTTCCATGCACAAGTGTATTACATCCCGAATTGATTCATCTCTACCTGACCTTTTCACTAGCTCCTATTCACCTTCCTTTATTGACCTCTGTTGCATTAAGGTTACTGTATTAGCTCCTCTGTATAGGGAACATCAAAAACTTTCAAGTGTTGGGTTTCCTACCCATTTCCATACCTCCTGTATGTGCTGTGCTCTCTCCTTAGTATATGACCCAAGTTCAACAACACTACTGCATTTTCCCTAGATCTAAAGTCCACATATGATGGAGAACATAGGATTTTTGGTCTTCTGAGCCAGCTAACCTCGTTCAAAAAGATGTTCTCCAGAGCCATCCATTTATTTGAGAATGAAAAATTTCATTCTTCTTCATGGCTGAGTAAAACTGCATTGTATATAAGTACCACATTTTCTTAATCCATTCATCTGTAGTAGGGCATCTTGAGTGTTTCCATAACTTGCCTATTGTGAATAGCACTGCAATAAACAAGGGTGTGCAGGTGTCTCTGGATTAACCTGTGTTGCATTCCTTTGGGTATATCCCCAGGAGTGGGATTGCTGGATCATATGGCAGATCTATGTTTAGATTTTTGAGACGCCTCCATATTATTTTCCAGAGTGGTTGCACTAGCTTACATTTCAACCAGCAGTGTACAAGGATTCCTTTTTCCCCATATCCTCTGCAGCACCTGTTGTTGTTGGTGTTTTTGATTATGGCTATTCTAACAGGGGTGAGGTGGAATCTTAGTGTGGTTTTGATTTGCATTTCCTTTATTGCCAGAGATGGTGAGCATTTTTTCATGTGTTTTTTGGCCATTTGAATTTCTTCTTTTGAGAAAGTTCTGTTCAGTTGCCCATTTCTTTATTGATTCATTGATTTTGGGAGAGTTGAGTTTTTTAAGTTCACTGTATATTCTGATTATCAGTCCTTTGTCTTATGTATAGCTGGCTAATATTTTCTCCTACTGTTTGGGTGGTCTCTTCAGTTTAGAGACCATTTCTTTTGTTGTGCAGAAGCATTTTAATTTTATATAGTCCCATTTGTCCATCCATTCTCTTAGTTGCTGAGATGCTGGGGTTCTGTTGAGGAAGTCCTTGTCTATATCTATTACTTCCAGAGTATTCCCTACCCTTTCCTGTACAAACTTCCGAGTTTCAGGTCTGATAATAAGGTCTTTGATCCATTTTGAGTTGATACTAGCATAGGGTGTTAAACATGGATGGAGTTTCAGTTTTTAGCAGATGAATAATCACTTTTCCCAGCAACATTTGTTGAAGAGGCTGTCTTTTCTCCATCATATGTTTTTGGCACCTTTGTCAAAAATAAGGTGGTCATAGCTGTGTGGATTCATATCCAGGTCCTCTCTTCTGTTCCATTGGTCTTCGTGTCTGTTTTTGTGCCAATATTATGTTGTTTTTATTGCTATTGCTTTGTAATGGACTTTGAAGTTGGGTATTGTGATACCTCCAGCATTGCTCTTTTTGCTGAGTATTGCCTTGGCTACTCACGGTCTCTTGTGTTTCCAAATGAACTTTAGGGTAGATTTTTCGATCTCTGTGATGAATGTTATTGGGATTTTGATGGGAATTGCATAGAGCATGTAGATTGCTTTTGGTTATATAGCCATTTTTACAATATTGATTCTACCAATCCATGAGCATGGGAGGTCTTTCCACCTTCTGTAGTTTTCCTCAATTTCTTATCTTCAAGGTTTTCTAGTTCTTTTGTAGAGGTCATTCACATCCTTGGTTAAGTTTACTGCTAGGTATTTGATTTTGTTTTAGGCTATTGTTAATGGCTTTGTTTCCATGTATTGTTTTTAAGTTTGTTTGTTGTTGGTGTATAGAAAAGCTAATGATTTTTGTAAGTTGATTTTGTATCCTGCCACCATGCTGTAGCTGTTTAGGGTGTCTAGGAGATTTTGGATAGAGATTTTTGGGACTTTAGGATATAGGATCATGTCACCTGCAAATAGGGATATTTTGACAGTTTCTTTACCTATTTGTATTCATTTTTTTCTTGCCTAATTGCTCTGGCTAGGAATTCAGGACTGTGTTGGATAGTAGTGGGGATAGTGAACATCCTTGTTTCATCCCTGATTTTAGGGGAAATGGTTTCAGTTTTTGTCCATTAATTATGTTGACTATAGGTTTGTCATATATAACCTTTAGAATGTTGAGGTGCATTCCTTCTATTCCTAGTTTTCTTAGAGCTTTTATCATAAAGTGATGTTGGATCTTATCAAAGGCTTTTTCTGCATCTATTGAGATGATTGAGTGGTTTTTGTCTTTGCTTCTATTAATGTGCTGTATTACATTTATAGATTTGCATATGTTGAACCACCCCTGCATCCCTGTGATGAAGCTGACTTGGTTGTGTTGAATGATCGTTCCGATGTGTTGTTGGATTTAGTTTGCCATTATTTTATTGAGGATTTTTGTATCTATGTTCATTAAGGAGACTGTCCTATAGTTCTCCTTTTTGCAGGTATCTTTTTCTGGTTTGGGGATGAGTGTAATGCTGGCTTCTTATAATTAGTTAGGCAGTGTTCCTTCCCTTTCTATTTCATGGAAAAATTTAAGGAGAGTTGGTATTAGTTCTTTTTTAAAGGTCTGATAGAATTCAGCAGAGAATCCATCAGGGTCTGGCCTTTTCTTTTTTGGGAGTCTCTTCATTGCTGCTTCAATTTCATTTTGTGTTATAAATCTATTTAGGTGTTTAATATCCTCTTGGTTCAATTTTAGATGGTCATAAGTATGTAGAAATTTGTCCATTTCTTCAAGATTTTCAAATTTATTGAAATATAGGTTCTCAAAGTAGTCTCTGATGATTTCCTGGATTTCCATGGTGTTTATTGTTATCACCATTTTTGCATTTCTGCTTTTACTGATTTGGGTTTTTTGTCTCCTCATTTTAGTCAGGTTTGCCAGGAGTCTGTCAATCTTGTTTATTTTTTCAAAGAACCAGTTTTTTGTTTCATTGATTCTTTGTATGTTTTGTTTGTTTGTTTCTATTTCATTAATTTTGGCCCTTATTTTTATTATTTCTCTCCTTTTGCATGTTTTGGGATTTGATTGTTCTTGTTTTTCTGTGAGTTTGAAATGTAGCATTAGGTCACTGATTTGAGATCTTTCTGTCCTTTTAATATATGCACTCATGGCTATAAACTTTCTTCTTAGGACTGCCTTTCTGTGTCCTATAGGTTCTGGTAGGTCATGTTTTCATTTTCATTAACTTCCAGATATTTTTAATTTCCTCTTTTATTTCATCAGTGACCCACTGGTCATTGAGCAATGTGTTCATCTTCCAATTGTTTGCATATTTTCTGCTGTTGTTTTTGTTGTTGAGTTCTAGTTTTAATACATTATGATCAGATAGAATGCATGGGATTATTTCCATTTTCTAATATATGATCATTTTTGGAGAAGGTTCCATGGGCTGCTGAGAAGAATGTACATTGTGCTGAAGTTGGATGAAATATTCTGTAGACATCAACTAGGTCCATTTGATCTATTTTGTAATTTAGTTCTGGAATTTCTTTATTGAATTTTTTTTTGATGACCTATTTATTGGTGAAAGGGGGTGGGGTATTAAAGTCTCCCAGTACCACTGTGTTGGAGTCTATATATGGTTTTAGGTCCTTCAGATTATGTTTGATGACATTGGGTTTACTGACATTAGGTGCATATAGGTTGAAAATTGTTATTTCTTTTTGGTGTATTTCTACTTTGTTAGTATGGAGTGTCCTTCTTTATATCATTTAATCAATGTAGGTTTGAAGTCTACTTTGCCTAATACAAGTATTGGTACTCCTGCCTCTTTTTTGGGGGCCATTTGCTTGGTAAATCTTCTTCCAGCTTTTCACCCTGAGCCAGTGCTTGTTTCTGTTGATGAGATGGATCTCCTGTAAATAACAAAGTGTTGGATCTTCCTTTTTAACCCAGTTTGCCAAACGGTGTCTTTTGATGGGGAAATTAAGTCCATTAACATTCAGTGTTACTAATGATATGTATGTGGTGATTCCTGTCATTTCATTGTTTCTGTGGTTTAAGGGTTTGATTGCATGCAGCTGCATCAGTGTTACTCTCTGTTTCCTTGTCTTTTCTTCTCTTGTGGTATGGTACTTCCTGTCCTCTCATGGTTTTGATTGCTTTCATCTTCTGTATGCAGAATTCCTTGGAGAATCTTTTGTAGTGGTGGCTTGGTGGTCATATATTGTTTAGTTTCTGCTTACCATGGAAGACTTTTATTCCTCCATCTATTTCGAATGATGGTTTTGCTGGGTAGCGTATCCTAGGGTTGAAGTTATTTTCATCCAGTGAGGAATACCTCAGCCCTTACAGTTCTTGCTTTTAAGGTTTCCGTTGAAAAATCTGCTGTGATTTTGATGGGTTTGCCTTTGTATGTTACTTGTTTTTTCTCTCTTACAGCCTTTAATATTCTTTCTGTATTCTCTGTGCTTTTTGTTTTAATGGTAATATGTTGTGGGGTAGTTCTATTTTGGTCAAGTCTGTTTGGTGTCCTCAAGGCTTCCTGTACCTGAATGGGCATAGCTTTCTCTATATTTGGGAAATTTTCTGTTTTTATTTTGTTGAACATATTACAAATTCCTTTTGCTTGCACCTTTTCTTCTTCTTAAATGCCCATGATTCTCAGGTTTGGTCTTTTGATGGAGTTGGTGCGTTCTTGCATGTTCCTTTCACAGGTCTTGAGTTGTTTGACTAATAGCTCTTCAGTTTTTACTTTAAATTCTGTTTCATGTTCAAGTTCTGAGATTCTGTCTTCTGCTTGTTGTAGTCTGCTAGAGTGGCCTTCCATATTGTTTTGCATTTCTGTTTCATTCTTTTTTCTGAGGTTTTCCATATTGTGGCTCCCTTCCTCTTTAATATTGTCAATTTTTGCCCTTAATTCATTTCTCTCTCTATTTATAGTGTTGTCTGTTTCACTTTGGTGTTTATTTAGGGCTCCTGTGAGTTCATTTATTCGTTTCTGTGTCTTCTCATATTCTTTATTTTTGGTGTCTTGGAATTTCTTGACTATCTCTTATATGTTTTGCTTGACCATGTGTAGTAACATCTCCATTAAACTCTCAGTGATTACTTGCAGGATTTCTTCTTTTAGGTGTTCTTATGGGCTTTGTTGGGTTCTTTGGTGTACCTTCTCTTTGTTTTGTTGGAGTCTGGAACTGGGTATCCATTTTCTTTATTTCCCTCTTATTAAATTATTTTTGAGGCAAGAATGGTCTCCATCCCTTTTTTGTCTTCCCATCGCTCCATTTGGTACTGTGTAACTATGTCCTTGATAGACTATTGATGGTTTCAGTCACCTATTTTCTTTCCCTTAATTTAATTTTGTTTTGTGGGTGTGTTTGGTTTTAGATTAGTGTATGTATGCTATTTCTGTCCCTGGTCTGTGTTTAATTTAGTATTAGCTAACTGACTATAGTAAAACTAACAAAACAAACAAAACAAACAAACAAACATAGAGAACAATGTCTGTGGTTGCATTCTCAGAGCTGAATTTGGAGGCCTTCTTTGAAATGAAGCTGGAGGGTGATGCTCCCAAAGGCTCTGGTGACCACACACCTGGGTTTCATCATGGCCTCACTGATGCCACAAGTGTCCTAAAATGGAAGATCCTGAAGAGAAAACTACTGTTCAGAAGGTGCCAAATAGTATGCAGATTCCCTGAACTAGGACAAACAGGTAATCCCACCTCTGGCTCTTGTGCTTACTCTTTGTGACCCTTCATGTAGGATTGAGCTCATCATCCTACTATGCTTTTCCTCAAGGTTTGTCCTGTCCAATAGCTCATGTAACCTCTGTATGTTCATACCTTGAATTTCCATGAACTTCCATCTTGTCTGAATGTCTGTTTCCATCTCCTGTTTGTTCTATGACCTGTGTTCCCACCCAGCTCTGGTGTCCCAACACATTAAGTGCCATAGGTAAGCCCTGTCTGTATGAAGAGTATCTTGGCCTGCTGAGCACACGCAACTGATTCCACAGAATCCCAGTCTTTGTTGGCTTTTTTTCTGTCTTCCCGGCCACCCAGACTCCCACTGGGAGCTTTCCTCTGGAAACATGCCCTAAGCCAGTGTCTAGTGTGGGATTCTCCTCTTGTGCCTGCTTTCAGGAAACAGACCATGTCATTTCATGAATTCTTAAATTGGACCTGCACATGAAAAGTGCTAATATGATGAGAAGTAGCCCTGATCATCAAAAACTACATTGCAAACTGGGGATAAGGTTGAGAGAAGGCTAGGCCCTGGTGCTACTGTTGTCCTCAGTACCATGTCTCCAGGCCTAGGCCAATGTACATGTTTTCATCAGGAGTCAGTATCTCTACCTCATGAACTCTGACGTTAGCTGGAGGACACTGAGTGGAACTTTAAAGGTTATGTCAGTCCAAAAGGAGATGCCAAGGGCAGTACCACAAACCCACATAGATTAAGGACAACTTTGGCAGTCCTTGTCTTCTCCTTCTCCTTATTGTCTTTTCCATTAACATGTCCAACTTCAAGTCTAAAATACAACCCCATTGACTCTTGAGGACTGAGACTAAGAGAGCCTTTCATTTAAGTCACTCAAAGGGATGTGGGTCAGGGGTCAGTTACATGAAGACCCAATAAAATTGATTGTGAATATAGAACAAACTTTGCATCAGGGTATGCCAGTGCAGATGACATGAGAGTGATTTGCTTGAAACTGTCATTAGGAATGGCAAAATCCATAGAGCCAGCAGGTAAGGAACCAGGCATGATTGAGATGGGAGGATGGAACGAGAGTGGTCCGTTCCCTATGTTCAGATCATGCTGCCGGGAAGAAGGAATGGAGGAGCTCATGAAATAGTCTGGTGTAAGCCATTTACCTGCAGAATCTGGGTGACTGAAGCTGAAAAAGATAGGGGACTACTGAATCCTGCTCAATAGCCACTTTAATGAAGCATCCTTTGCTTTTTATAAACTCCTTTTACACAGCATTTGGTCAGAAAAAGCATGCCAAGTATTACATGTCAAGGTTATATTAGTACAGGGAAGCACAGTTAAAATTAACTCTTTGTTATGTCTCCTTTAAAACGGGAACAGAGAAGCAAGAGAAGCACATGGTCAACATAACTTTCTTATTTACCTCTGAAGGATACGAAGCCATCTGGGAACCTGGAATACTGTTTTTCTGGATGTCTGGCCTTCTCACAAGGCCAGATACCAGATCATACAGGGAAGGTCTGGTCTGAGACTTTTGCCTCAGTTCCTTGGAGCTTTCTTACATGGCCAGATACCACCTCACACAGGCACAGTCCAGTTCCGAGGCCTTTGCCTCAGTTCCTTATAGTTTTCCTACAAGGCCAAATGCCGACTCACACAGGCAAGTTCCCACTGCAGGCTCTGATAGTCTGAGATGTGGTTATTTCATCAGTGTATTGAAAAAGCTCCCAGGTGACTGTAATATATGGCATGAACTGTGGAGCATGGACTTAAGCTGTTGGCAGGTTGACAAGATGGTATTGTCCCAGCTGTGTGGCACAGGCCATAGAGAAAGCATAGCATCCGTTAAAGATTGCATTTGTACTCCCCTCTGAACAAAACTATTTGAGTGCCACAGGAGAACGTGGAGATGGATGGGAGAGGCCCATGTAGTCCCCGTATTTGTAGCACATGTGCACAAAGTGTTTGGGTACAAGAGTAGATAAGAATAATAGTTCTATTGGAACTGAAAGTATAAAGAGAACTTCCTTCAAGTGCACATGGTAGAATTTAGTATTTTCCTTTTCATTTTCCAATAAAACTTGTAGCCTGCCTTCTGCCACATTTACTTGGCAGTCCTCTGAGGAGATAGGGACCACAATATAAAAGTTTTATTTTTCGTCCATGATTTTCCTGAAACAAAAATCCTCAAAACTCATGAAATAAAAGTCCTCCCTTCATGAAAAAATGATACACCTCAAATGTGAAATGTAGTAAGTTGTTGTATGTTTACACTTCTATGCCATTCTAGAATGGTATCAACTACTAGAGAGGGATCTTTTTTTGAAGGAGTGCTTTGAAGATGGAAAAAGGCAGCAGCATACTGCAGTGCCTTTTGATTTAAATATCTGTGGGTCTACATATTCGAGCTCTTCCTAGAAGTGCTTTACGGGAGACCTGGTATGGAATTTCCTTCCAGAAATTAGTGAAAAGAGTTGTGCTCTGGTTGAACTCTGCTCTCCCTTCATTCTCCATTGTTCTGCTTTTCTGATCTGCTTGGAAAAGGACTCCCAAACTTTTCCTGTGTAGCCAAGGTGACCCACCATTGCTTTTCATCCACATTTATGGAAAGGGTCTGCTCCAGGTTTGTGAAGAAGTCACATGGGTTCATTAAAAGCTTAGCGCCTAGGAATGAGTGTCTCCACTTTAGTAAAAGGCAGGGCTGCACTTGGATCTTGTGCCAGGGGCCTTTTTCAGTGTTCCCATTCCATGCTGGAGAATTTCTTTTAGAAAAGGTTTCCGTCTTTCTTTTTGTTATTGCTGGCATTTGAACTCAGGGCCTCCCATATGTTAGGGCCTCTACCACTTCAGAGACTCCAAAAGCCTGGGATGGCGGGTGCATACCACAAAGCCCCTCTTGCCTGGTTTCTTAAATAGGTCTCACTAGCAAACTCTGTCCTTGCCATCTCTTCCTCCTGTGTAGCTTGGATTACAGGCTTGGTCCACCACCCCTGGTTTGCTCCAGATGTTCTTAAGACTGAGGTTTAAATTCTTCACGTCCACGTTATCTGGGTCTTGCCTATCTTTCCTCGGTGTCACTCCGAATGACAACACCTTGGCCCATGGATCCTTCCTGGTGGTGATGTCAGGACGTGGAAGGTGATGTGGGATTAAGTCACCCACTTGGAGTGTTCCTATGGGAAGTACTCCTGAGTCTTTGGGGACATGCAGTGCCTGACCTGTGTGAATAACTTGGAGCATTTAACCATCTTGCCATCCATCTGGCATGCCTTTTCCTTGCCACTGGCTTCCCACAAGCCCATACAATACTCAGCAACTGGACTCATTTACTCTGTCTCCTGCTTGAATTCCACAGATGCTGGAGCAATAAACCAGCTCAGAGGATGTTTGGTGAGCAAGTAGAGTGTGAATCCTTGGTCTATTGTTCCACACTATCATTTCCTGATGTCTTAACGGGCCATCTGCTTTTCACAAGCTCTTTATCTACTTTCTTCTCATATTTCTCAACAATTTCTAATTTCAGCTCTGTGAAATAGGAATTGTAATCTCATATAAGATCCTTCCATTTTCCAATGTAAGAATTGGTGAAATCTTATAATTAAATGCATGTACATTTCTATCCTTAGCAAATGTGAATGAATGAAGCTTGTATCTGGACCATACACATTATATATTTGTGGCAGGTGTTTTTTCTGAACAGATTGAGCACACAGGAAGTATATCAGATACTTACGCAAATTCTGTAAGTTTCCCAGGATTAACCTCCCCCAGTTAGTTTCTGTCGCAGGGTTTTCCTTGAACTTTGATTTTGCTTGGTGTTAAAATCTCTTCTTCTCCAAAATCACAGCCTGTGCCAGTGTCATTTCTTGTCTTGCCATATATTTTTGGGAGATACTGGGTTTTACTAGTCCAGTTTCTCTTGAATATGTTAATAAATTGGAATTGCCTTTGGCTCCTGGCCATCTTGTCATTACTGGATATGTGAGAAACATCAACCATCATGAAAATATGTGTGTCTATAGGCCTCCTCTCCCAGCCTTGGACTATGTTGTCCCAGCCTACATTTTTTTCCTTGATGATGCTCTTCTGTCCCAATCAGGGCATAGAGAACAATGTCTGTGTTTGTATTTTCAGAGCTGAAGTCAGGTGCCTACTCTGAAATGAAGCTGGAGGTGATGCTCCTGAAGGCTCAGGTGACCACACACTGGGGTTTCAACATGGCCTCATTGATGCCAGAAACGTCCTTAAACACAAGCTCTTGAAGACAAAACGACTGTTGAGCAGGTGCCAAATAGGATGCAGATTCACTGAACTGGGACAAAGAGGTAATCCCACCTGTGGCTCTTGGATACACTTATTACTGCTTGTGACCCTCCATGTATGATTGAGCTCATCCCCCTACTGTGTTTTCTCCTCAAGGTTTGTCCTTTATAACAGCTCCTGTTATATCTGCATGTTCATACCTTGAATTTCCATGGGCCGCCACCTGGTCTGGACTTCTGTCTTCATCTCCTGTTTGTACTGTGAACTGTGTTCCCACCCAGCGCTGGTGTCCCAACATTTTTAGTGTCATAAGTAAGTGCACCCTATGTTATCATTACTATACGAAGAGCATTTTTTGGCCTGCTATGCACATGCAACTAATTTCCCTGCACCCCACTCTTTGTTTGCTTTTTGCTTGTCTTCTCATCAGCCATATGGCTTGTGTTTTCCCTCCTTTTGCTTTTTGCTTTCTCAACAAATACTCATCACCTGGCTCAGACACAGTATCTGTTGCTAGCCTTCATTTGATTGTAGTGCAGTAAGACTGCTCAGGTGACATTTGGGGAGGAAGTTTGTTGTACATCTTCAGTTATTGACCTGTGCTATGAGTTTTTTTAATGTGTAACAGGTCATCTCCTTTGCACAGCATCTTCCTTTTCATTTTATTTTCATATTTTTATTTCATTTCTGATTCAACTGACTGAAATAGTAATTGTGATAGTATATTTTATTCCTCCTGTTTCTAATGTAAAAATTCATGCTCAGATAATTAAGTATATGTACATGATGTACTCGCCAGATATGAATAATGAAACTTGTATCTGAAACCCATGTATTACGTTTGTGGTAGGTGTTTTATACCTGTTGTGCAATTGAAAAGATATCAAATATTTTTGCATGGGATAATAATTCCTTAGGTTTATTCTCCCCCAGTTTTCTTTTCTGTGGATTTTGATTTTGCTTCATTTTTATCCTCTCTTCCATTCTAAGAGCACAGCCCATATCTGGTGTCATTCCCTGGTTTTGTCTCATATTCTTGGGAGATGTTTGGTTTTACTAGTCCTGTTTTTCTTGAATTTTTAATAAATTGCAAGTACATTTGTCTTCTGCAATCTTAACTTGACTGGATATGTTAAAACTATCTGTATTACGGAAATAGCAAAGTTGTCTTCAGACTTCATGTCCCTCCTGGGCTTCCTTGTCCTGGCCTTTCTTTTCCTTATGTCCATCGTATACCCCAGTAAGGACATAGGTAACAATGGGTATGGTTTTGTTTTCAGAGCTGAATTTGAATGCTTTCTTTGGAATGAAACAACCTCCCAAGTTAGAAGGTGATGTTCCAGAAGGCTCAGTTGACCACACACATGGGATTCACCATGGCTTATTGACACTCCAGATGTCCTGAAGCAGAAGGTTATCAAAAGAATACTATTGCTCAGCAAGCGCATAATAGAGAGCAGATTCCCTGGATCAACATACTGAGGTAGTCACCCCTATGGCTCTTGGATGCACTTAATCCTTATGATTCTCAATGTAGGTTTGAGCTCATTCTTCTACTGTGTTTTCTCTTTAAGGTATGTTCAGTCTGACAAGTGATGTAATCTCTATCTATCCTTACCTTGGATTTCTGAGGACTGCTAGCCTGTCTGGTCCTCCATCCACATCTCCTGTTTGCATTCTGAATGCTTCTCCCCAGTGCTGTCGTCCTCATACTTTAAGTGTCACAGGTAAGCCCAACCCATGTTATTCTCATGTTATGGAGGGCATTATTTGAGGTTCTTAGTACATATAGTTTCCCATAACCCCATACTTTCTTGGCTTTTCACCTGTCTTCCCAGCTTCCCAGTTCCACTGCCTCTTTCTTCTGGGTCCATGCCCTTTAAAATTACTTGTTCAGTTTCTCCTCTTGTGCCTGCTTCAGGGAACCAGACCACATCAATCCCTTATTCTTAAGTTGGGCATGCACATGAAAATGGTTAAAATTAACAGTAATGTGCTCTGATTAAAAAAAACTAAATTGCAAGCTGGGCTTTAGGTGGGAGGCACATAATGACCTGGGAACACTGTTATCTTCAGCCCAGTGTATAGAGCCCTGTGCCCATTTTCATGGGTTTTCCAGGACACATTGTCTTTACCTCTTGGATTCTTACATTACCTGGAGGATATTAAACGGTACTGTGAAGGGACAATCATCAAAAATGAGATGCCAATTGCACAACTTCACAACTGCAATGATCATGAGATCTTTAGGTAGTCTGTGTTCTGTCATTATTTCCTTTTTCACTTACCATGTTCAGGTAGGTGTCAAAAATACAATGCCAGTGAATCTGGAGGTTGCGAATATGGGTCTTTTATTTAATTAACTTAATGTAAGATAGAGTCCAACCCCATGTATATCATGACCTAATATGATTGATTGAAAAAACAAGGTGAGCTTTGCACCAATCCATTTCAACGGACAAAAGGACGATTTGCTTCAAACTCTCAGAATGAAGAGTAAAATCCATAGAGCCAGTAAGTCAGGAGCTAGTGATGAGAGAGATGGGGGAGATGAAATGAAGTTATGGAATCAGTGGTCTGTTCAGTATCTCCAGATCAAGATGCCCTAATACAAGCACCTGAGGTAATGAGTGCCTTGAATGCACACATGAGTGTCTCATGTAAATAGTCTGGGATGACATATGGGCATCGGTAATTTTAAGAAGATCTCAAGTGATTCTAACATATTTAGAACATTAGGAACACTGATTCATGATGATCTCAAGTTGTCAATATGGAATTTTCCCACTTGTGTGGCTTACTCCATAGAAAAGGCTGACATCCATTAACTGCTGATGAAATTTGTATTTCCCTCTCACAAAACTCTGCATATCACAGAAAAACATGGTGGTGAATGAATTTGGCCTGTAGCCTCCATACTTGAAGCACATGTGCACAAAGTGGTAACAAGATGAACTAAGAAATAGTACCTACACTAAAACTCAGTGTCCAAAAAAATATTTCCTCCAATTACACATAATGGTTTTTAGTTTTTCTTTTTCATTTTTTACCATAAATCTGGCAGTTTGCATTATATATTGCTAACTTCCCAGTCCTCTAATGTGATTAGGACCACAATTTAAAATTTTTACTTTTGGTCAGAGAAAATCCCCACATAAAGCTTTTCAGTCTCCCTTCCTTGAAGGACATATAATAATACATCAAAACTGAATGTCAAGAAATATTTTTACACTTAAACTTCTTTGTCATTCTTTTCTTTTTATTTTTTGTTCTGGTGATACTGGTGTTTGAATTTGGGGCCTCACAATTGCTACCCAGGCACTCTACCATTTGAGTGACTCCACCATCCCTTTTTTTGTGTAGAGTATTTTTGAAATAGGGTTTTTAAAAGTATTTGCCCATACTGGATTTGAACCAGGATCTTCCTGTGCTTTGCCTCTTAAGCAGGTGGGCATGAAACCCAGTGCCCAGCTTCTATACCATTCTTGACTGCCAAGAAAAACTAAAAGGAATCTTTTCTGAAGGAGCAATATTGAGAAAGAAAAATACAAACAGAGAAGAGTACAGTAAAACACAGGGCAGTCCCTTTGTTTTAGAGATTTATGGGTCTAGCTATTGAGACTATTCCGAGAAATGCTTTGTGGTGTGACCTGGTGTGGAATAGTCTTCGGGAATTCAGAGAAAAGAGTTGTGCTGTGGTTGAACTCACTGCTCTCCCTTCATTCTTTCCATTTTTAGTGAATCCTTGTTCTTGTCTTTCCTAATCTGCTGTGGAAAAACACTATGAATCTTTCTTTAAATTTTTTGTCCTTGTCTAGAAAAGGTGACCCAACATCCATTGTGTATGTTGCTCCCATTGGGTGCCTTCTTGCTCTTCCTAAATGTTTATGAAGAGAGTCTGCTCCAAGGTTTTAAGAGTTCATGTGTTTTTAAGAGTTCAGGTGTTCATGAACTCTTAATGAAAAGAGTCAGTTAAAGATCAGCCCCCAGGCATCACTGTCTCCTCTTTAATAAAGGTGGGACTGGACTTGGATGTGGTCTGAAGCCTGCTATCTCTCTTTCCTATGGCTCTGCCAACTGCCCACCCTCTCTTCCCTTTTTGGAGTCATAAGAGTTGTTTCTCTCTCCCACAGCAGTCTGTTTCTGAATGTGTATCCTGGGTGTTAAGAACAATGAGCACTGAGAGGCGTGAAAAGCCCTTGATTTGGTTAGGATAAAAAGGATAGGAGGAATGTGGCTGAGACCACAAGCTTCTGTATGGGACAAGGAAGGGGCCCTGATTCCTGTACCACAAGCTGAATTGAAAGTTCGGGAGGGTTTTCTCTACATTGTTGTGGATGCCACCTTCCACTTTAGCCAGCCTGCATTCCAGCAATTCGGCTCCTTCTCACAAGGGAGCTCAGGTTGTCTCTGTCCTCTGTTATCACTGGGAGTACTTCCTGGCAACCATTCCTGACCAAGACTCTCATTTGATTTCTATCTCCCTCTCTCAGATACCAAATGTTGCTGGAACAAGAAGAAATAATGGTGATTTACACAAATATGCATCACAGAAAGTGCCTTTTACACTTGAAGAAATATAAAACAACAAACCAAGTGAATGGCCAAATAGAACACTGAAGACATCTTTCATGATCATTGAATTTCAGAACCATGAATGTCTCTTGACACTCCAAAAGGCCAGTTTTATTGGAGAAATTAACAGTTTCTGAGCCTCTAATTGTGATTACTATCGGAGACCAAGACCAAGGTCTGTAACCACTTTTGAGTGACCTTAATCCCACCCCTTGAAGTTCCCACTCTATAGAAAAGCAAAGGCAGGAACAGCAGGAAGAAAAGAACAGATGAAACTGGACCATTTCAGGATCACAAATGCTATAAGCAGGCAGTATTAGCATTGTAGTGTTTTTGCTAAAGATGTTTAGCATGAATTTAAGCACAGGAAATTTTCAGACACATTACGAATATAGACCAGTAAACGAGACTACTGACCTATCTTCTTCAGTCAGGGTCACCATAAATGATACAACAAAGGAGAGGAGACATTTTGGTTGAAAAAGAATAAAAAGATAAATTTTTTAGTCTTTTTGAATCAAAACTGTCTCCTCTCTTTTTTGTTGTCAGACTGTGGTGACCTTGATCTGTTTGTAGGGGACAGGTCAGGTGTCTGGCAACATGGCCCACATTCTTCAGTTGTCTCATAACTTCCTCAGCATTTAGGCTAAATTTAATTTAGCCTAAACTTTTAGCAAATCCCATGTATAGCTAATTCCATATGCTTCCTGTAGCATCCTACTTGAAGACCAAGACCTACCAGTGTTTGTCACTCATGTCTCTATCTAGGACTGTCACTTGGAGAAGGAGGCATCCACTGTGGGAGCTCATGAAAATGACTTGTTGTTTTCCTTAAAACTGTTAAGCAATGTGGAGAGTGATACTTTGAGAATGGAAAAATATTCTTTTCTCCAATGATCTTCCTCTGAAAATACTACTGTCCATCATTCCACCTTGTGCACATCTTGGTTTTTGTTTTATACCAAAATTGAACATTCATGTTTATATGCTGGAAGTTCTAAAATTCAGTTCTTTCCATATACTTGGTTTTGCTGGCATTCTGTTTTAAAGAGGACATTTTCTCCCAGAATTTTAATTTAATCCAAAGTGAATATTAACCAGAATGATTAAAACATTTGTGTTCCTCACTGTGGACTCATGTTTTTATTGAAGTTCTTTTATTACTATAATGAGTTTTTGGTGTAAGAATATAAATGAGCACAAGATCTTCCATATAATTTAGGCTGTGTTTTCCATAGGTAGTAGATGGGATTTATTATAGTTCTTTCTCCATGTTTGTGTGAATGTGGGTGGGGGGTTGGCATTTAAGAAGCATCAGATAGCTTTGTCTTTAGCATTACCCTGATAATGTTTTTGACATCTTTAGCATCCTTTAATTGACAAACATCTGATATTTGGTTTGTAAGTTTTCCATGAAACCATTCTACTTCAACTGAGGAAATCAATGACATTATTTGCTTTCTTTATTTCTACTCACTGTGCCTGCCATTTATAGTGTTATTTCAACTCAAACTATTTCTTCCACATTTTCCACACCTTGCATTTTGACTCAGATAAAAATTGAGTCTATTAATGCTCATAGTGCTCACCAAAGCTGAGTGTGTTCATTCACCACTTGGGTGGCATTGCTGCTGGACAGATCTCAGGGTGGAGTCAGGAGTTTTGCATGACTTAACACTCCTTTTCTACTGCCTTGATACACAGGTACCTTAGAGGACACAAGTTGCCTGAGATTTATGTGCCTTGCTTTTATAGATAAGCATATTATGTATTTGGATTCTGGTTTTCAGTCTTAAATTTCTACCAGCTGTTTCATTCCTTCTTTCCACCACAGGTGTCCAGGGGATGCATCCTCAGTTTGGGTCTCCAGTACTACAGTGATAAACATGTGAATGCAGGCATCCCTGTTGCATGCTGACCTGGTCCCTCTTTGTATATACCCAGAATTGGTATAGCTGGATCATATGGAAGTCCTGTTTTGAATTTTTTTTTGCAGAACCTCCATACTGATTTGCATAGGGGCTAAACTACTTTGCATTCCACAAAGCTGTGTATAAGGGTTCCTTTGTCCTCACATCCTTACCAGCATTTGCTGGGGTTTTTTTGCTTAATGGCAGCCATTCTGATTGAAGTCAGAATGAATGTCAGTGTAGTTTTGACTTGTATTTCCTAGATGGCTAAAGATGTTAAACATGTTTTCATGTATTTATATTGCCCATTTGTATTACTTCATTTGAAAAGTGTATGCTTAGTTCATTTGCTCATATAATTTATTGGATTGATATTGTGGTGCTTGATATTTGAGTTCTTTATATATCCTGGGTGTTAATCCCCTGGTGGATGTACAGCTGGCAAAGATTGTCTCTATTCCATACCTGTCTCTTTGCTCCAGTAATTGTTTCCTTTGCTGTTCAGAAGTCTTTTTTAGTTTGATGCAGTCTCACTTGTGAAACCTTGCCAACTTTTTTTTTCTTTCCTCTTTTTTAGTGCAGTATTGGAGCTTGGACACAGGGTCTCACATTTTCTATGCAGGCATGCTACCACTTGAGCCATGCTGCCAGTCAGTCAATACTTGCTGTCATTTCCTAAGCTATTGCTGTCCTATTCAGAAAGTTGCTGAAATGTTTTCCCTATATTTTCTTGTAGTCATTTCACAGTTTTAGGTCTTACATTAAAGTCTTTGATCCATTTTGAGTTGATTTTTGTACAGAGTGAAGATGGAGATGTAGTGTCCACCTTCTACACATGGATATCCAGTTTTGCCAGTACCACTCATTAAAGAAGCTTTTTTCCAGTGTATGTTTTTGGCACCTTTGTTGAGAATCAGATGACTGTAGCTGTGTGGACTTATTTCTGGATCTTCTATTCTGTTTCATTGGTCTACATGTTTCTCTTTGCACCAGTACTGTGCTATGTTGTCTTTACTATGGTTCTGTAATGTAGTTTTAAGTCATATGTGATACTTCAAGCAGTACTCTTTTTACTCTGGATTTCTGTTGCTATTCAGAATGGTTTGCACTTCCATATGCATTTTGAGATTGTTTTTCCTAATCCCATGAAGACTGTCACTGGAATTTTGATGGGAATTGCTTTGAATCTGTATCACTATTGATAGTATAACCATTTTCATAATATTCTGATCCATGAACATGGGAGTCTTTCCAGCTTCTAGTGTCTTCTTCAATCTTTCAGTGTTTTACCACTTTCATTGTAGAGATCTTCAAAACCTTTGGTTGAATTTGTGGTACTGGGGGTTGAATTCAGGGCCTATACCTAGAGCCATTCCACTAGCCCTTTTTTGTGATTTTTTTTTCTTTTTTGAGATCAGGTCTTGAACAATTTGCTCAGGCTGGCTTTGAACAGCAATCCTCCCAATCTCTGCCTCCTGTGTAGCTAGGCTTACAGGCATGAGCCACCAGTGCCCAGCCCTTTTTTGTTTTTGTTTTGGTTTTTTGAGGCTAGTGTGAATGGGAATGTGTTTGTGATTTCTTTTTCAGGGAGTCCACTATTGGTGTATGGACAAACTACTGATTTTTATATATTACTTTTGTGTCCTGCAAATTTGTTGAAAGCATTTATTGTATCTATGTGTGTTCTGCTGGATTCTTTCAGGTCTTTTTCATGTAGGATCATATCATTTATAAATGGAAAATTTGACTTCTTCCTTTCCTTTTTGTATCACTTGTATTTCTTTCTCTTGCTTTCTTGCACTGGTTAGGATTGTATTGACTCAGGGATGTAAGAGTAGACATCCTTGTCTCAGTCCTAATTTTACAGAAAATTCAGCTTTTTACCATTCAGCATAATGATAACTATTCATTTGTTATATATTGCTTTTATTAAGTTAAAAGTGTATTCCTTATAATCCTAATTGTTTCAGGATTAATCATGAAGAGATGTTGAATTTTGTCCAAGGTATGTTTTGAATCTATTAAAATGATCATGCAATTTTTGTTCTTTATTTTAATTTTGTGCTATATTATTTTTATTGGTTTCTTATGTTGAGATTACACATATTTGTGAGATTACATGTATATGTTGAGATTACATGTACATGTACTCAATGATGGTATTTGATCTTTTTAATGTCTTGTTGAATTCAGTTTGCAAGGATATCATTGAAGATATTTGTATCTATGTTCATTGAAGAATGTGGTCTATAGCTTTCTGTTTTATTCTGTCTTTATCTGAGTTTTGTATCAGAATAATGCTGGCTTCATATAATGTGTTTGGAAGCATTTCTTACAGTTCTATATGATGTAATAGTTTGAGAAACGTTGTTGTTAGTTCTTTAAAGGTCTGGTCAAACTCAGCTGTGAGTCCTGGTATTTTCTGTCCAGTCCTGGTATTTCTTTGTTCAGAGACTTTTATTACTACTTCAGTCTCATTGCTCTTTACAGATATATTTAGGTTTCCTATATCTTCTTGGTTTAATTTTAGTAGATCAACTGTGTCTAGTAATGTATCCATTTCTTCTTGCCTTTCCAATTTATTGTAGTATAGTTTTAAAAAATATTCCTTAAAGCTCCTCTGTATTTTAGTGGTATCTTTTACAGTAGCCTCATTTTCAGCACTAATTTTAATAATTTGGGTCTTCTCTTTCTTTCACCTGGTTACTTTGGCTGAGTGTTTGTCAATCTTGTTAATCTTTACATATAGCCAGCTCTGTTTCATTGATCCTTTGTATTTTTCTTTTGGTTTCCATTTCATTTATTTCAGCTCTGATCTTTATTATTTCTTTCCTTCTACTAATTTTGGGTTTGGCTTATTCTTTTAAAGAATTCAGGTGTATCAACCTTGAGTTTATATATTTGTCATATCTCTATTTTTTAAATGTAGACACTCATCACTATCTGCTTTCCTCTTAGAATGTTGCTTGCTGTATTCTGCAGATGCTGGTTACTGCTGTTTTCATTTACATTGGATTATAAGAAGTACTGATTTTTTTTCTTATTTCCTCAATGACGTAGTGGTCATTCAGAAGTGAATTGTATCTGCAAGTGTTAGTGTGTTTTCTGTATTTTCTCATGCTGCTTCCTTCCAGTTTTATTCTATTATAATCCAATAAGACACAAGAAATTATTTCAATTTTTTGTGTATTTGTTAATACTTGGTTTTGGCAGTACTGAGGTTTTTAACTGAGGCTCTACCACTTGAGCCCCACCTTCAGTCCTGTTGTTGTTGCCGTTAATATTTCTTTTATGACCAAAAATGTGAGCTGTTTTGGAGAATGTTCCATGGGCTGCTGAGAAGAATGTATACACCACAGATGTTGGATAGAATATTCTATAGCTACCTGTTAAGTCCTGTGATGCAGTTTAACTCTGAAGTTTCTTTGTTTTGGCCTGGATGATCTATATTTTTATTTGTTATTTTTTGTGGTACTTAAACTCAAGGCCTACACATTGAGCTACTCCACCAGCCCATTTTCATGAAGGGTTTTTGTGAGATAGGGTCTTGTGGAACTATTTACCCAGGCTAGCTTGGAACCACAATCCTCCTGATCTCTGCCTCCTGAGTAGATAGGATTACAGGTGTGAGCTACCAGTGTCCTGCTTAGATTATCTATTTGTTGGTGAGAGGGGGGTATTGAAATTTCCCACCATTATTGTATTTGGGCCTATTTATCCCTTTTATCCAGTAGTATTTGATTTAAGAGATTGAGTACATGGATACTCAGTACATGTATTTTCCCAATTGTTCTATCTTTTTGTTGGATTGTTCCATTTATTAGTATATAATGACCTTATCTCTTCTCAGGCTTGAAGTCTGCCTTTTGAATATCTCTACTCCTGTTTGCTTTTAGATTTCTTTTGCTTAGAATATCATCTTCCATCCTTTCCATTTTAAATCTGTGTTATTTCCCATTGTAGTATGTTTCTTGCAGACAACAAACAGTTGGATCTTGTATGCAATCCAATCACCCAGACCTGTTTTGGAGAGTTAGATTTACATTTAGCATTATTATTAAAAGATGTTTCTGATTGCAGTAATTTTGTTGCTGTTTTTCCTGGTTGATTTGAGTATTGTTTTTTCTTCCTGGTTTCTTCATCTTAGGGAACCATCTTTGCTGATTTAGAGTTGAACATGTTTGATTCTTTCCTAATTCCTAATTTGTTTTCCTCTTTCTCTTATGAAACTTAGTCTTTCTTGAGCTCTTGGGATTGTGACTGACTTTCTTCCTCATCTGCGTAGGCTTCCCATAAGTATCTTCTACAGTGCTGGCTAGGAGGTAATATATTGCTATAGCTTATGCTTATCTTGGAAGATCTTCTTTCACCATCAATTTTAAAGGGTAACTTTGCTGAATATAGTAATCATGTATGGCACTTATTTGGTCTCATTGTGTGAAATATATTATTCCATGTTTCTTGCATTTCAGAGTTTTGCTGAGAGGTCTAATTAATTCCTATGAGTTTGTCTTTGTAATTAAGTTAGCATTTTTCTCTTTTAGCTTTTAATTGTCTCTGTTATGTATTCTTGGTGCTGTAACTATATTGTGACCTAGAAAGGTTCTTTCCTGGTCATGTCTTATTTGTGGTTCTAACTGCCTCCTTTACATAACTGTCCTTATCTTTCCCTAGATTTGGGAAGATTTCTGCTATATTTTCATTGAGTAAATTTCATTTCTTTATTTTTTATCTTGGCTCCTTCTACCACATGGACTCTTATGTTTGGTGTTTTAATCATGTTCCTAGGTCTTGAAAGTTGTGATCATGATTGCTTATTTTTTCTTTATTGCCATCTGAATTCCTTAACCTTTGCTTCAATCCCTGATACTCTTTTTTTTCTGCTTGAGCTACTTTGTTGATGATACATTCTCCTGTGATTTTAAATTTGGTTTATTGGCTTTTTCATTTTCAACATTTCCTGTTCTTATCCACATTGCTGAACTTTTCAACCAGGTTCTTGAATTGACTTCCTTACTTCATTCATCTATTTGTTTGAATTTCCTTTAATCATTTTTAAGCTACATTTTTTATTTCTTTGACTGGCATGTCAATCACTTCAGTATCTTTGGATACAGTTATTGAGAATTTATAAACTTTTGAAAGAATGCTGGGTGCAGTGAAAGGAATTTTCAATGATGTGGGCCATAGCTGTATCTCAGAACCTTACCTGAGACACATGTACTTATTGGGAGTGGGGGAAGGACTGGAGGTGGAGCAAATCTGCCCTTCCATGGAAAAGGAAGCAACACTGCACTAGCAACTGGCAGGTGGAAATTGTCCAAGTGTGTGGGGGGAGCCACCTACTAGTCTTCTTCCTGGGACCCAACTCAATTGGATTCACAATTTTTGATGTAACAATTCTTTCTTCACTTTTATCAATATGTTTTTATATTTCACTATAGAAACCCAGGAAGAGCCAGGCCATCATATGGGGATAGGCTGCAGTTTCAAATATTTGAAGGAATTAGTGAGAGGAGAGTAGATTCCTTTGTGACATCATGGGGCAAAACAAAGAAAACATGTGCAGGTAGAGTTCAGGACATCAAGTTGGATGAATAGAAGGTGTTCTCCTGACCACAAGTTGTGTAATGATGGAATGGACCCTTGTGAGTAAGCTGGCATCACAAGACTTCTAAGAAGATGCATGACATGCCAAAGGTCCTTGAGAATCTTGTGGCAGCAGCCCTTTTCATTCTGTGCTTAACAATTTCTTTAACAAACTTTTTTTGGATAGTACTGGGGTTTGAACTCAGGGCCTGATGCTTACTAAGCAGGCACTCTACCACTTAAGCTGCTCCTCCAGCCCTAACAAACATTTTTGTTGAATTAAGATTTTGACCTCTACAAATGACATCCTATGACCCAATCTTATGAGTATCCTAAGTGTTTGATGATTAGCGATGAATAAACTGCCTTTGTACATACATGGAGACCAATAGGCCAAGAAAATCCCTTGTAGACACTTGGATGCTGGAAGACACATGGCGTTTAGCAGGAATAGAAAGGGACCAGCCTGGTTGCAGCCCATGATTTGTGTAAGGGATTGGTGGGAAGAGTGGTTGGATAAGTGTGTGCAGCCAGGATTATTGATTAAAAGTGGCTGAGGAGTTAGAATTGTTTAATGGGCCCTGTAGAGAAAATTTTTACAAGCAGATTAGGAATGTGATGAACAGTACTTTCTGTCCTAAGATTGGTGAAGTCAGGCACTGTGATGCACACTTGTTACTCCACTACTTGGTACTCCAGAGGCTGAGGCAGTAGCATCACTTTAGTCCAGGTGAGACCCTGTTCAAAAAAGCACTAGGATAAGCTGGAGCTTGAAGAGCTCATCTGCTTCAGGTCCCAGGCTGGCCACTTACTGAGTTGGCCTTGGCAGGTTATTTGTTTTCTAGCTATTTCCATCTCAATTCCCTTACCTGAGAGACCTGAAAAATAATGTCTATTTAGAATGTTTTTGTGTCATCAATAGGGAAGTTAGTCTCCACAGTTCCCATCTCAATTGAATTCAATACAGCTTTGACTATTTAATACTGAACTCATAGATCATTCTGATGATTTAACACAAGTTGATCTCATTGGGATTTTTTTATCTGAGGTACAGCAATTCCTCAGTAATAAAGACACACTCATTTTTTGAGGGTTCCCTTTTTTGAAACCTTCGTATGTAAAGAGCACAAATCACTCTCTTTTTCTTTCTTCTTTGCTTTTTTTCACCATGCTAGGCTTTGAACTCAGGGCCTCATGCTTGCTAGGTAAGTGTTCTACCACTTGAGGTATGCCCCCAGCCATTTTTCTTCATTTTTCTGGATACGGTCTCATGTTTTCCCTGGGTCTGCCTTGAACCATGATCCTGCTACTTACCTCCATCATAGTTGGGATGACATGCACACTCTGTGAAGCCCAGCTTACTGGTTAAGTTGGGTTTCACTACCAATCTTTGCCTCTCAAGTAGCTGTGATTACAGGCTTAAGAACCATGCCTGGCAAGCTCCAGATATTCTTAAGTGTGAGATTTCAACTCTTCTTGTCTGCTTCATCTGGGTCACATTCATCTTTACTCCTTGTCACTCTCAGTGTCACCTACTAGAGCCTCTGATGCTGCCTGATGCTAATGTCAGAAGGAGGAGATGATGTGGCATAAGAGGCCAAGGTCTCACACTTGGAGAGTTCCTATGAGAAGTCCCTGACAGGGTGATCAACCATATTCTCTTAGGAACATAGTGTAATTTTTCATACTGTCAAAAATTGAAACTATTTGGGGTCACTGGCACTGTCTCCTTAACTTGTGGGAAATCTAAGATTTTGATTTTAATGAATGTTGCTATATCTATTACTTCACCCATCCAGAAACTCAAGGTTTTACTCCAAGTGCAACAACTAAATTAATATGTATATAGGGTGTCCACAAAACTGTGATGCTAACTATTTCTTGTTCTTTTGTATTTGTATTCTGCAAGGATACAAGCCTTCTAAAATGCAAAGTTTAGAAAAACATTATACCAAGCTGGTGTCCTACAAAGTAAACATTAGTTTTTGCAGGTTTGTGTGCAGTTTTTCATAACTATAACACAGAGAGGTTAATGGTGCTGATGAAATGCTGTCTATTCTAATTATTATCCTAAAATACAGTATACAATGGAAATGACTGTTCTGTTAATTGCTACACCATTTTTCAAAATTTTACCTATGGCTATTATAATTTTGTCATTGGAATTCTGATCCTTCTAAACCATTTGCAATCAAATCCAAGGAAAATGACTAAGAGATATTTATCTTTCAACTGAGTCAGAATTTTTAAACATGTACTTTTATTGGGTTTTGTTTTGTATTGTCCTTGCTCCCCTTAACATCCATCCCTGATCCTGCCCACTTCAGGACAAGTTCAGCTTCTTCAACTGACTGCTGGGACCCTCCAGCCCTGTCTCTTAACAGACCTTTCCCTCCTTCACCAGGCCATGTCCATTTTACCAGAGGCTCATCTGACCCTGAGCCTCTGCCTACACTTTCCTCTCTGGGAAGCCTTATGCCAGATATTTGGCCATCTATATTTGGCTCCTATGGAGGAGCAGACAGTTCCCTTTTTCAGACTTGTTTTCCATCTGTGAAGGTTAGACAGGGACCTGCTTATCAGCAGAATACAGACCTAGTGTCATAGACAAGGAACAGGACACCACATCCTCACCCATCTGCTGTGGCATCTGAAGGAAGAGGATTCAGCAGACCAAGGCCTGGGGTGACCACAGGAAATGGGAAGGAGACCTTGGATCAAAGGGCTAAGGAGTTAGAGCCAGGATCAAGCTGGGTATGGGGGTTTCCAGTCCCTGTGTGAACAACTCCCACTGTGACATTTCAACTGTGTCTCCAAATGTGATTGCAGAGCTCCTCTCCAGTGATGGGACATCTGCATATAATGTACTTACTCATGTGCTCACTTCCCTTTCATCATCCTCTCCTATGTCACATGGGTCACAACTGTATCCCAAACTCTCTTCCACATTTCCAGGCTCAATGTCCTGTTACCCAGGTTCCTCTGCCTCATGTCACCGAGTTTCCCAGTCAGCATGTCTCACACGAGAATGGCCCTGACCCAGGACTGACCCCACCTTCACCATTAGTGAGGGAAAGATCTGCTAACAAGAACCTGGAGTCTCATTCCCCACCTGTGCCCACTTTCCTTACCCTTGGTGTGATCCACCCAGTGATCCCCAGGGCTCCCTGTCATTCACCCCACTCTGTTTTTGTTGCACATGACTCCTCTCCTCATCTCCAGAGGGTCAGGATTCTGAGGCCACATGGGAGGTTGGAAGTCTGGGAAGAAAGGAGTTTTGTCCTGGCACAGAGTACAGACAGGCTATTGTGGCAGCAAGAAAACCATAACTTTGGTGAGACAGGCAAGAAGCTGTCACTTCTGGCACCTAGTGAGTGAGGACCAGATCGAGTAGCAGCTTGACCTTGGGCATATGAACTAGGTGGAGAAGCTGTCCTTCAACAAGCCTGTAGGACACCTCTGAGGACTGTGTCACTCTTAAACTTTCTTGAGGACTTGAAAAGAACCAAGTGTGCCTGTTTTTATGAGTGTACATGAGGGTATGTGAATGAGCCTATGAGTGTGTGAGAGTGTATGTGTTCTTCATGTGTATCTGAGGGTAGGAATATATCCGTGTGTGAGCATGTGTTTGTGAGTGGAAATGTGTGAATATCTGTGTGTGAGTCCATGTGTGAGTTTTTGTAAATAAAAGTTCATATAAATAAGAGTTCTTTAAATAAGAGTGCATATGTGTGTGTGTGCTTCTGTGCGAGGCAGGGGATGGGTGTATAAGGTACCAGCATGCTGGGAAATGTGTGCAAAAATTCAGCTGATCATTTTCCTGAGGAGTATCTCTTGTCCTCTCATGATATCACCTCAAAACCTGTCCTACACACCCTTTGCCATACTCACAAGTTTCAGGATATGACCAGTCCTAGAGACATGGGGACTCAAATGAGAGGTCAGAACCAATAGCCACAGAATCTGAGAGTGACCCAGGGCCAGGCATCTGACCTAGATCCTGCCTATGGCAGCTCATCAATCTTAGGATGCTAGTGAAGGATGTGACTGCTTTCAAAGCATTTCAAAGCTCTAAGGAGGCAGATGACATTCCTCAGGGCCTTAGCACTTGCTGTTCCCTCAGCCAAGAACACTCCACAATCCTTTGCTTGCTCTCTCAATACATTCGGGAGATTTATGCAAGCCTCCTCTGACTACTTTGTCCAGGGGATGTGTCACCACATGTGTTTCTTATGGCTTCTAGGAATTCCCACTATACTGTCAGCCATGAGTGTGGGGACCTCTGCCTGCTTAGCTCAGCCAAATATCTGTCAAAGTTTCTGTCTGCTGGCCCCTTATACCTCACCTTTGGAACTCTACTTATCACACTTTGGGATCCCATACACAGTCCCCATTCACAGGTGTGTCAGGTCTTTCTGCCATATACTTCTGAGAAAATAGTCTCTGTCTGGTCTCCTGGGGCCCACATACCCACATCCCAGAAGAGGCTGTGTCCCTCTCTGCCTGTGTCCTGGACACTCAGCTCCAGTGTAACACCTCTGCATGGTGGTTTCCCTGTGGATTGATGAGAGGCCCAGGGAAAGACTGTGCAACAGTCCATTGCCTGCCTGCAAGGAAGACACAGCAAGGTCTGGACAAAGCACCTGGGCCACACCCCATTTACCCCCAAACTTTGGATGCCTGTCACTATTGTCATCAGGGAACTATGATGATGCCTGATGTGCACTTGTGGCACTCCTGAGGATGAGTGTACTTCAGGTTATGGAGAAAAAACTGAGGCTGGAAGTGAGAATGAGATAGGCCAGGAGTGTGGTAGGATTTGAACTCAGGGCTTCTGTCATTCAATATCCACCTTCTGGGTGTCCAGGAATAAGCAGAGACACTGAGGACATGAAGGCACAGGGGACCTTGTGATCCACTGTCACAACAAGTTGTGTGTGGGCTCCTGTGGCTCAGGAAGACACAAGCCCCAGAGAAGGGAATGGCCTGGCCCTAGAAGGACCTAGCACACAGGGATTGATCTGGGCTGCAGATGCTTATTAATAGCAAGCCACATGTGCAGGTCTGTCCTCCAGAAAGCATGCTTCAGAATGAGCTGTGAAGTCAGGGAACAGGGCTTCAAAACTGGCTCCAGCTGGTGGCATGTCAGCAAAGCAAGATGAGCCTCAGGTTTCTCATCCAGAGGTGGAAGACAGAAGCCTTGCTCTGAGGGCTGGGAAGCAATAATTAGAGTAAGTGGGGTCTCACTAGGATAGCCATGGGCAACCTGGATATGAGCACCTGCCCAGGGAAAGTTATTGTTGTGGTTAGCGTCACTTACTTCTAAGGGCAATCATGCTTTTCCTTGAAGGTGGCAGACATGAGTATTCTAAGTTGAGGGGACATAGATTCTTTGATCCCAACACTGGACTTTGGTGTTAAAAGAAGCCACAGAAAGCAGATGTATGAACTTGCAGTGTGTATTCCCACCAGCCTGTGCTTGAACTTGGGCCCCAGATGGCTGCCCCTGTTCTAAGGGTCATACATGCAATGGGGTATAATTTCCATGAAGTGAAATATGTATGTCCTGAAAATGGACTAAGTGCTTACTCTGCCTCTTCCTGTAGTTTGCTCATGTAGCATAATAAAACCCCCTTTTCTGACCTTCAATACTGTGGCTATTTTGGGCTTATTTGGGCAAGTGGTCAGACCTGTGTGTGCAGCCACAAGATTTGGGCTTCCGGCCAGAACACAAGTTGCATGGCCCCCCTGCCCCATTTCTCCCATGTGAAAAGGCCATGAGGGATCTTGCTCACATCTCCCCTTTCCTCCTGCCCCTGAACCACCCCACCTACTGCATGTGGCCCTCTCTGAAATGTAACTCCTACTCTTAAAACTGTGAGTAGTAAACTGTCCTTCAGTGGCTGACACCTCCTGATCTATTTGTCTGTTTATACCTGAAGTTCATCAGTCCTAATGGAGAAGGCAGTCTGGAGACACCGAGGAGTGAACAAATGAAGAGTCAATGAATTCTGCCTTTGTTCCAATATCCCTAACAGATTCCTAGTTTAGGTGACATAATCATTCCTTTCTCCATGAAACTGCAGATTCACTGGATGGAAGGTAGAGAAGATCTTGTGTTGATAAGGCCAGACACCTGGGACTTCAGAAGTGCTTCTCTTCAGGGTGTAAAGCTAGACCCTGACCTGGCTCAGGCTTCACCTCTGCCTGTATCATCCCACAGATAGTGGGAAAGAGTTTCCAAGAAAACACTTCAACCTGTGAGCTTAGGAGGGAACTCAGCAGTTCACATACCTAGCGAATTTCAAGTTACATCACATGTGGGAAATTGTTCCCTGACTTCTTAGCTAGAAACTACAAGTCTTACCATAGAAACAGGCAATGACACTACCAAACCTTCTCCACTAAGTGTGAGAAGAAGAATAAGCTATGGTCTGGAAGAGGTGAGCTCTGGACAACCTGAGATAGGGGTCTTGATCTTCACACATGACATTTTCAGGACAGAAGAATGGGCAGGACCTGGATTCCACTCTAAGCTCAAATGATAGGGTGCTTTGAGCAACCTGTCCAAAGTGAATTGCACAGAAACATCTCCAGCAAGTCTCCTGGGTGGTCAGGATGAAGCTCTGTTGGTGAAACAAAGAGCCTAGATGAGGGCAGCAAAGTTGCCTCTCTGGCATCTTTGTCTAAAGGCAGACAGTCCTAGCCAGCATGAACAGAGCTGCACAGGAAGTCTTTCTGTAACGTGATCCTGTCATCCAGAGGAGACACATCCTCCCAGCCAGGAACTCTGAGTTCCAGCCTCTGTTCCCTGTCCAGCAGTAGGACAGGTCAGGGGAAAAAGGAAAGGCCTGACTCTCCCCAGTGAAAACAGCCCAGAAGTGGCAAAAATCAGCCCTTGTACCCCTGGAGGGAAAGCAGAGTCACAACAGATTTTGTCTGAGAGGAGTTGGGAGGGGTTTGGTCTTGGATGGTCTCCTGACCAGCCTCAGGGTTGCTGAAGTGCATGACATAGTTTGATTCTTTTTGCTCTTCTATGTTCTGGGTTCAAACTCAGGGTGTCATGATTCATAAGCAGGCTGCACTCTACTCCTTGGTGCATTTCCTCCTGCAGTTTATGCTCTGGTTGTTTTTGGAGACAGATTCTTCCTTTTTATCTAGCCCTACCTGGTTGGACATGCTCCTATTTGTGCTTCCCTCCATAGCTGTGACATGCCCAGGATTTTTTCCATTGAGAGAGAGTCTTCAAAAATTTATTTCCACAGCTATGTGGAACCATGATCCTTCTGACTTCAGCCTCCCTGACAGTTGGGAAGACAGGCCTTTGCCACTGTACCAAGCCATTAGTTGAGGTGGGGTGTTCCTAGCTGTTTGCCTGTGCTGGCCTTAAAACTTGAGCCTGCAGATCTCAACTTTCCAAGTAGCCAAGATTATAGGTATAAGGTAATGGGGACCAGCCAATGTTGTTTATTTTAGAAACTTTGTCATTGTGACAAAATTCTGAGTAGCTAAATGCTCTAAAGGAAAATGTACACTGCTACTAGGAACCACCTGGTTGTCCCCTTCAACCCCTTTAATGTCCCTCCCACTCCTGACTGTTCCCTGCCAGAGCTCACATGTGTCAAACTTTATCTGTGAGGTAAATCTAGTTCATGATTCATTGTCCTAGAAAATGAATTTTCAGCTGAAAATCCCAGACAGAGAAGGGCCATTCATTAGATTTGCTGCCACATGCCTGGTGGGATGCATCCCAGCCATGACATGATCCTTCAGGTTAAGGTAACAGTTGAGGGACTGGAAAGGGCATGAGCAAAGTGCAGAACAGGAGCAGTTGAAGGCTTGTTGACTGGGAGACTACACACAGGTCCAGATTCACTGACTTCCCCACCTGTGCTCATCCCAAGGTAGTGTTGTGGGGAAGAGTGCATGCAGGGTTGATAGATCCACACAAAGTCCCTGAGAGAACTGCACCTCAGCTCCTCCATAGAGAGCTCTTCAGGTGCATCAATTTGGGCATTGTATTCCATTTCCCAAATACCTAGCTGGCCAGGACTCAGAACAATGACAGAGTGATGGTGGTGAATACACTGTAGAAACAGGATTTCACACTTCTGATGCATAAACAATCCTGGTCACACTTTTGTGGAGAATAATAGACTTTCAAAAACTGAAAAGTGTGTACCTTCCCTATCCAGTGACATTAGCTATAGATCCTATGAAGAAAATAATTACCAGGTGCTGTAGCCCAGGCATGTAATACCAGCTACTAGGGAGGCTGAGATCAGGAACATAGCAGTTGGAGGTCAGCCCATGGAACAACTTAGCAATATCCCATCTTAATAGATAAGTCAGGAATGGTGGTACACAGCACCACAGCTATGGTGCCAACTATGTGGGAGGCTGTATAATGAAGATAGCAGTAGAAGGCTGGCCTGAGGCCAAACACAAGATAACACCTGTGAAGTAATCAAAAGGAACAAAAAAAGGCTAGAGGCATGGCTTCAGGATACAGCATGTCAGACCCTGACATAACACCTCAGGAACATCCAAAAAATAAAAAAGAATAGAGACATTGAAAACCACTTACACACTAACTGTTCCTTGCATCATCACGTATGATGACTTCAAATCGCCAGCAAGCTTAATGTTTATTATTAGGACAGTAGTAAAGCAAACAGTACAGTGTTGAATAAATGTCATCCCCTCACAAATGTCAGGATAGATGTTAGAAAAGCATGGTGGGAAGGGATGGGAATTTTCAGTGAGGTCAAGGACAGTTCAGAGGTCTTTGCTCTACCAGAAACATAAGAGAAGAAACAAAAAGAGCAGAAGGAATACATGGAGGGAAGGTCTCTGTGCTCAAGGCAGCTTTGGACATTATTTGGTCTCAGCCCCTCTGCATAGAATGGTTTGGAAGTCCTGTGGTACCTCACAACCTCTGACTGGAAGCCCCTGTGGGAAAACCCTTGGAGATCAGCGCCCCCCTGCACAAAACTGGGCAGTGGCCTCTGGATCAGGGGAGCAGGTCACACAGCAGAATGGGAGTGCTTCCTGGCTACCTCCTACAAGAGCTTATGTTCATATATGACCAATCTGCATGCCAAGATGTCAGGATCCACAGAACCCAGTTTCCTCTGGCTCTCCTCTTACACTGCAGGGATACAGGAGAGATGGACTTTGTTAGTGGCTGTGAAATAGGCAGTGCGTTATTCTTGACCATGGTCATCCTGCTGTTCTCTTTAATCACCAACATCCCCTTCCTCCCTGTCTCCCTCTCACCCCCCACACTCTGGTAACCATCCTCCTTCTCTCTCCTTCTGGTTCATCTTCATTAGATTTTACATAATTGAGAACCAGCAGGAAGTGTCTTTCTGAGGTTATGGAAATATTGATTAGCATGATTCAATCATGCCACAGGATACAGATACAGCCAAATATCAAACTGCATCACCGTAAACATATATCATTGTGATTTGTCAGTTGGAAAGGACAAATTGGTGATCTATCTGTCTCTGAGGTTCATCCCTTTTACTGGAGCCTCATTGCTTTTCATTCCTTGGTGTGTCTTTTGGACTGCCACGCAGCAAAACATCCCAGCAATATGGATGGCAAACTTCCCAGCCACCCTTTTCCATTATTAGCTCTTTTTAAGGTGTAAGTGCTATTTTTACACCATGGGATTGCCCCTGGGAATGATTTTTCTGACAAAAATGGACCCCTGGAGTTCTTACTGCTGTTAGTCAGCTCCCACTGTTGTTTGCACAGAGGATGTAGGGAGGAGCCACAAGACCAGGTATGTAATGGTTCTAAATGTGCAGCCTGAGGAGAGGGATGTCAGACACATTTATTCTTTAACTGCCCTTCTCCTCTGTTTGTCATCACTATGCTGATGATCACAGGGTAAAAAGATGGAGGGACAAACAGCAGGTGCAATGGAACTGCTTCTTGTGGAGAAAGCCAAGGTGAAAAGTGCTGCAGAGGATGGCTAAGACATAACTCACTGAGGCAGCAGCTTAACCTGGCTGGTGCAGACAACACCCTGGTATATTTGCTGCTGAATATGAGATATGTGGCCATTGTCTCACTGAATTTTTGCTCACTAAAGATTCACAGACCTCCTGTGGGTTATATGCTATGTGAGGCATTATGGCCAGGCTGGTGGGATCTTGGGGTTTGGGAAGTTCCCTAGAACAACTCTGTGAGAATTCCTCACCTTGGATGTGACATGAGTACCCCATGATGTATTCCAGTATTAATAGGATCAGTGGCCAGTAAATCACTGATGACCCTTTGCACTTGCACAGAAAGGAGCGATGGAATACTGTGCATGGCATTCTGGAACTTCTGTTCCAGATTTAGTAATTTTAATGTACACATCATGGGTTTAAAATAACTTCTTGTCAAATATTATTCAAGTTGTCTCAAAATATTTTGTATTATTTGTTATTATATTTAGATCATTATTTGAAATCTAATGCTTCCTTAAATGAAGGCAGGTGGCACTGACCATCTCAGCACCACCTCACTGTTTTAGAACACATGAAAATGGGACATGCTAATCTAAAGAGGAGACTTTCCACCTTGTGTTGAGTTGTTTTGAGGATTAAATACGGGAATACATGTGAAAGTGTTGCAAACAGAATTGGCCTCAGGACTGGAATTGTGGCTCAAGTGGTAGAGCACCGGTTTTGCAAGCTTGAAGTCCTGAGTTAAAACACCAGTGCCACAAAATAAACAAAACCAAAACAGAATAGGCTTCTACCAAGATTGGATGTTCATGAATATAATCAAAAGTCTGTCTTGAGGGGACAAAGAGGAGATAGCAAGAGAATGAGGGGAAGTGGACAGTGCCAAAATACATTGTGTCTATGTATGAAAATGAAATGCCACAAGGCAATAAATTGAAAGCTGTTGAAAAATAGAGGGCATGGGGAAACAAAACAGTTGTTCCAAAACAATTGTTCTGAGCTGAGTTCTATTCTTCACTACTCTTCCACTCAACATAATCTTCTTGATCATTCAATGAGTTCCAATTGTCTGTGGAGTTCCAGTTCTATCCAAGAAAATCATGAGACATGTTCATCTATTCCTATAGCTTCCCTCATCTTCTCCATCCCAATAACTCCCAAATATTTCACTATCTTGAATTATTAGACCATATGTCAGCGCTTTATTTGATATCTACCATTGTAATGTTGATGCAACTTAAATTCTACACACCAGCAACTAAATTCCACCATACTTCTCTATCCTACCCCATTTAAGATATAGTCTTCATTCTTGTTAAAGGCACTGGCATCCACCCAGTCACCCAAGACCTTATTTTTAATTCTTACACTCAATTAACAAATATAACAATTGTCTCCTTAATCTCTTTAGATTTATCCACCCTTGTCTATCCCACCTGAGAGAGACTTGGTTCCAAAACTCTTCGTTCTTTCCCTGAATTTCTTCAATAGTCTTCTACTTAATCTCCTTACTGTCTGTCACCCCACAAATAACATATCTCCTAGACTATAACCAGTGAGATTATCCTAAAATGCAATAATAACTTCCTCACTTCCACAATATGATTTTTTTGACAGTATTGGGGTTTGAACTCAGGGCCTCAAGTTTGCTAGGCAGGTGCTCTACCACTTGAGCAACTCCTCCAGCACTGTTTTGTGTTGGGTATTTCCAAGATAGGGTCTTGTGAACTATTTGCCCAGCTTGGCCATGAATCTCAAGCCTTCTGATCACTGCCTCCTGATCAGCTAGGATTATAGGTGGAAGCCACCAGCACCCTTTTCACAATGAGTTTTTTTGATAGCTCTACTTTACCATCGGTATATATACCAATTTTTTTCCATCCAAGTACTAACCAGGCCTGAGCCTGTTTAGCTTCCAAGATCAGATGAGATCGGGAGCATTCAGGTTTGTATGGCAGTAGATTATACCAAATTTTCTAATATGGGAAAAAGTAAAGTTCTCTTCAATCTGGGTCTCACCTACCTGCTCAATAGCGTTATCCCCCACTCCCAATCTAAATTTCAGATAGGCATTTTCACCCTTCTCTATGCCTTTGCACACAGTGGTCCATGTGCCTAAAGCACCTTCTCCAAAGACTACACTAACCCACATGGTGCCTTTGTGCCAATTAGCAAGAGACACCTCATCGGGGCAGGAGCAATGCTGCAAGCACTGGTGGCCAAGTGAATGAACAGCATGCTCAGGCAGAGAAACAAATGCCTCTTAGGGAACAGAAGCAAACCTGGTATCAGCCTCACTTGTGCCCCTACACCAGCATGTAAAACACTCACAACCTTCATGGTAACCCTGCTTCATGATGTCACCTGTTCCCTGGTACACATGTCTTTATATCTAGGTGGAGTTAAATGTCCCTTCAATGCATTCTCATTAGCTCTTTGAATGTATTGCTAATCACATTCATAACACTGTATTACAATTCAACTTTGGTTTAGCTAAGTCTCCATTGAAATGTATGATCTTTTAGGAAATGTCATTTTCCCCTAAATAGTATCTCCCAATCTAATACTGGTCAGTGACACTGCAGTCATCAGTCCATAGATAAAATGAGTACCATGTTTAGAACTTCTCATCACAACTATATTTCTTATATGCAAAAAGTTCCTTGATAGTTCTAGTGATGAATGCCTGAAATCTCAGATAGTCAGCAATTAGTGGTGGTTGAATCTCAAGTGCAAAGCAAACCTGGACAAAGTTAGCAAGACCCTATCTCAAAAAAATTTACACACATACATACATACATACACATTCTGACACACAAGGGCTGAAAGCATGGCTCAGTGGTAAAGCACTTGCCTACCATGAGTTCCTGGGTTCAGTTCCAGTACAATTAAAAAAAAACCCATAGTTTTTGGATTAGATTCTTCTTCTGACTTTTGAGTAGTTTAATACTCACCTAATAACATTATATAGTTTATGAAAAGGTAATGATAACAGATAGTGGGTTCCTGTTGTTAAATTCCTGACTTGGCAAAATAAAATATTGGCAAAACTATGACTCCCTAAGATTTTGTTGGTTGGTTCTTTTTATGTTTTCACTCATATTTAAAACCTGAATATCTGGGAAAACACTGCTTTAAAGTAAAGAGCAGATTCCTAATCTTTATGTTCATGGCATCTGATACAAAGTAAGCTGATCATAAATATTAGATGAATTGATCTTTATATTGATCAAAACACTAGAAAATATTCAGGCAGAATCATTCAAGATCTTTTCATTGTTCATTTGGTTCTTTTTTTTTTTACAGCACATATACACAACCACACAGCGGAAAAAAAAACATAACCTTAAATGCCATACAAGTAAACACTGTGATCAACCATGTTCTCTTAGGAACATACAGTAATTTTGCATACTCCAAGGTGTGTACTAACCAAGATATCATCTAGAACATATGGAAAGGTACAAGGCCATCTATATGTTTCTCCAGTGATGGAATTTCTATCTTGTGCATGCCAAAACAGAATAAATGTGAAAGAGCTAGTTAAATGAATTAGGCAAAAACAATCAATAGTGCATCTTGAAATGACTGAAGTTTAAAGTTCTCCCAAATGAACTCTGGGTATGCCAGAACTTTTTTCACCTTATGATAAAGTTTCTAGAAAGAAAAGATTAAGTTCTCGCACTGATTTTGTTGAAAAATGTGAAGAAATAATGCAAAAACTGATTATTGGAAACTGAACTATAAATATTGCAGACTTTTAGAAATTAAAAACACTAGAAAAAGGAAGTTACAGCAAAACTTCAAAAATCTGAATCGTACTATATCATAAAAATGAGACATGAGCTAGGATAAAATTTTCAAAGTTTTGAAGGATTTAAAATTTTATAATGAAAAATATGATTAATGTTTCATTAATGTATCCATCCAGGCAACACATTCCTCTTCTTGGTAAGCTTAGCAATAAGCTCACCAAGGTCTCTACCTTCATGGAAATTAAATATAACGGGGAGACAAATGGTATGAGAGAAAATGAAGTTTTAACAGGTTGAATTTAACAGCTGGGGAGGAATTTTAAAAGAGAGATGTGGACAAGCTGATGGAGGACAGAGTACATTAAACAAAGTGGTCAGGATAGGCCTCTGACTGTGCAATCAGATGTGGCAGGACTGAAAGGGGCTCTGGGGGTGTCCTTTAGTGCACAGTGAACAATTGTTATTCTGGTTCTGAGGTGGTTCCAAGGTGGTATAATTCGAATATGTATTGAGGCCAGTAGCTAATGAGGAAGGAGAGAAAAATGGAAAAGGATAGAGAAGGGGAGGACACAAGATAAGAGGAGAAGGCAAGACTTGAACCATGAAGGCCTTGAGCACTAGGCTAAATGTAGATGTTACTCTAAATGCAATAGGAAGCTGTTGAAGAGTTTCAAGCCAGGAAAGAAATGGTGATTTGCTTATTTAAAATGTGACTTTGGGTCTGTCTAAGTGGCTCAAGTTATAAAGCACCTGCCTAGCAAGTAGTAGGCTCTGAGCTCAAACTCCAGTAACACTAAAAAAATCAACTGGATGGGGAAAGGTACAAGGTGGAAAAGATGATGGAATGGCAATATTTGAAACAGAAAGGCAAATTCAGTCCTTTCAAGGACAATGTGTTTATTGGATAAATGTGTCACCCTGATTCTGTGCCTTTAGAAATTATTGGGCTGAACAGAATTCAAGCTTTCTTTTCATTCTTAGCTAGTCTGTGTTTAGATTTCAGTGATTAATAAAAATCATTCTTGCACTGTTGTGATTCACGCCATTGAGACTGATGTCTCCTTCAAAAAGATCCAGTTCCAAATCTAAGAGCAGAGTGAAGACAAAAATTCATGTTAGTAAATTGAGTTGAAATTATCAATGTACTAGAAGGTTAAAAAAATCCACAAACCTTCATTGATATCAAATATAACCTGATCAATTCCCTTATTTATATCTTTAGCTAAAAAAAGGAAAAACACTTTGAACATTATGTTTATGAAAGGAAAAAATCTTTATCAATTATATAATTAGAAGTAAACAAGTTTATTTTGCCTTGGGGAAATATCTTCTACATTCAGATTCAACATTCATTGATTAATTAATCAACTGAAAACCTCCCATGAGGCAAGGTGGGGACTAGAAAAAGCTCTTGCATACAAACTCTGTTCTGCCCCAATCCTTTGAATGTCGTATGATCTTAGGCATATGAAACTAATCATTTAATATATAACTGAGTATAATTTGGAAGTCCAGAATGATGAATAAATTAAATATAAAACAAATGTCTAAAACTGGTCAAACCAGCTCAGTCTACCCATAAGTGTATATCCCTTGCTTTATACCTTGTAACCCAAGCAGAATTCTTAAGTTAAACTTGGATTACACTTCTAAGTTGCAAAAAGGAGAAGAAACATGGCCAAATCTCTAGGTGTATAATTGAATAAGGACTGTATTATCAAGTTAATCTGATTTCACATAAAATAGCAAAAACAATAATAGTAAGCTTTATGGAATGTCTATGTGTCCATCACTGTATTTGACCTTCTCTGTACCCTCATCTATTTTACTGATGAGCACAGGGACCCTAGAATATGAATAATAAAATGTCCTCTGATAAGTAAACAAAAGCCAATGTTAGATTAGAGCTCAATGCAATCATGCATCCATTTGACATATGCAATTATGCATCAATTCTGCATAGCAATCATGCATTATGCTTAGAATTGAGTATGCCCTAGGTTCTCCTGGTGTTTGATTATCCACATAAAGACACAGAGAAAAATCTTATGCTATAAATCTGTAAGTATTGACTGTGACTGTGACATTTGTCAGTCTTTTCATTCATGTCTCAAGTTAATCTTGCAGCAATCTGTATTAAGATCTGTATTTTCAGCAGAGAAAATGGAACTTGTCACAGAACAATGAACCTGAAAGGGAAAACAAATTTTATCTGTCTTTTTTGTCTCTCCATGGCAAGACAGCTTTTCACACACTATATCCTGCAGGCACCTACCTGCCAATAGAAACACTCATTTAAGAGTAACATTTTGAAATATATAAGAAACAAAAAATAAACAAATCATTGTTTTTTAATGATTGGTGTCAACTATCCCAAAATTTTCTAATTGTTGTCTAATCAAGCCAGAAACCAGGAGAAGGGTGCCAAAGAACAGAAACCAAGACAGACATCATGAATTCAGGTTGTAGATTCCAGTTGGGAGAAATGACCCAAGCCTCGTATGCACATATGAATAATAAAGAAAAAAAAAAAGAAAGTTGCAAGCCATTATGTTCAGAATACAGTTGCCTTTTTAAAAGCAAACATCAGAATTTATAGCCTTTGATCTCAATTATCCATTGTGTAGGTCAGCTCAATGCTGTACTAACCTCTAATCAAGGAGTTAAAGTCTGGAATCCCTAACACACCTCACTGGAAGGCTTCCTTCCTTCCTTCCTTCCTTCCTTCCTTCCTTCCTTCCTTCTTTGCTTTCTTTCTTTCACTTTTCAGTCTTCCTTTGCATCTTTCTTTCTTTTCTTCCTTCTTATTTTCCTTTGCTCCTAATTTCTTTCTTTTTTTCCTTCTCTCCTTTCTTTGTTTGTTTATTCCTTGCTTTTTCTTTCTCTTTCTTTCTTTCTTCCCTTCCCTCTCTTCCTTCCTCCCTTCCTTCATTTCTTTCTTCCTGTGCTAACAATATCTAATAGCTAAGTTCTTGGGTAATGAACTTGGCTATTATTAATGAAATGCATCCTGTAATGTATACATTCTGGTCATTTGCTAATTACCAATTGAGCAAAAGAAAATATTAAATTAATTTTTAATCTTCATTTATCACATATTAAACATTTATAAAGCTCCTCCTATTGTACACATAGCCCTGTACTGCTTTAATATATCCAGTTATGCCCACCGCTTTCATCACTCATTTAATATAAAAATAATTTTTTATTTATTGAATTATAAAATCCATTAATGTAGTTAGGTGTTATGGTGTACACCCATAATCTCAACACTCAGGAAGCTGAGAAAGGAGGATCAGGAGCTCAAGGCCAGCATGGGCTACATATAGTGAGAGCCTCAAAAGTAGAATAAAGGAAGAATCCACTCATTTACCTAAAATTGGCCATATTCTATGCTCAAATGTAAAATAGTAAAATAACGATGTATCTCACTCCTGAAAGTTCTCACGAGGGCTATGTGGACCATAGGAGGAGCTTTGTAAAAGATGGGATTTAGGGTAAAAGATGCAGAAATGGGGATAGTCACTAATTTTCTAATAAAATAATGTCCTTGATCCATCTCCTTATTTTTTCTCACTCATTCCTTCCTTTCTTGAGGTAACTTCTCTTAGAAACAACATATTAACTCAGTCTCCATGGATTCACTGCCCTCACATACAGATTAACAATTTTAAAATAATTTATCCTACATTTTTTCCTCCCTCTTCTCCAGGTTGATGTTCACCTCATCCTGTGCCAATTGAAAGGAATACAAAAAAAATATGTGGCATAGAAAAGCAATTTGGTAGGATGCTTTTTGAAGACAAGCAGGCAGTCCCTCCCTCTCTGAGGATAGGATGAGGGTTAAAAAGCAGAGTTTAAAATGGTAGATATGGATTGAATATGGTGATTCATCAATGTAATCCCAGCTTTCAGGAAACTGAGGCAAGTGGATTGTGAATTCAAGGACAGCATAGACTACATGGTGAGACCATATCTCAAGAAACCAAGGACTGAGAGTGCAGGTCAGTGGTAGAACATTTTCCAGGCATGCACAAAGTCCTGGGTTCAATTCCCAGCACTGAAGAAAAAAATTCCAAAATATGGAACTATCACTCAGTGGTAGAGTGCTTATGTAGCATGTATGAGGTCTTAGGTTTGATCCCTAGCACAAAAACAGAGGGGGAATGTGGATTAATCCCTCACTTGCTCCCTGAGATTCTCCTGATAATTTGTAGAATCCAACATCAAATGGGCCTATTTCTTGGCTAGAACAACAAGGAAGCAATATTACTCTACAGGAGAAAGAACATCTAGGGAGGAGAGTGACTCCTGTGAGTCAAGAATAATAAAGTTTCAGAGCCACCAGGCCTGAAGGACCACTTGGATAGAAATGAGGATATCTCCACAGAAGGATATCTCCAATTCCTATGATGAAAATGAAAGACCACACAGAGGGTTAGTTTTCATAGGATGCCTGTGCAGACAGATGATATCAATGATCAGATGGGGCATTCCAGATACATTGGGACTAGTAAGCTTAGACACAAACCTAAGAGTAAGAATGGTTCATCGTGAATAAACTGCAATTAAATTTCTATACCTATGTGAATGGAGACATAAAATAACTACTGTTACAGAAAAAATGAAGTGAAACCCTTTAACAAAGCAAGACCTGATCATGCACATCTGGTTTTGTGAGCTGAGATTTGAACTGAAATACCTAACTATTCTATATATTGGAACAGACAGCTGTTATTTGAAGTTAGAAAAAATGGAGGCAGGAAGAGTAAAAATCAACAGTTCCTAGAACACTGGAATTTATTTTAAACCCTAAGTACAGCATATGGTGAGAGCCTAACTAGGAACATCATGGAAAATTATTGAGTCATTGCTGAACCAACTCCAAAAAAATGCATTTTGCTTATAGCAAATGGATGCCTTTACATTTAGTTTCTTTCTGTTGTCAGTGAGACTATATTGCAGAAGCTACACTGGTCCAGCATACTTCTGGTTTTCATCACTTGCATCTGGCCCCTAGAAATCCTTTACAGGCTTCATCATGGCATTGGGAGTCTGATCCCAGGAAGCTGTCTCTGCCTCTGCTTGTTGGTCTACCTGTGGTCCTCATTCACCCAAGGAAATACCAACAACAGTAAACCCAGTGCTTGAGATGATGGGACTTACACATTGCTGAGAAATGCCCTGGAAACATTGGGAAAGTTTATTTCTCTCAGAAATGTGATTCTCAAAATCCTCATGGAATACAATTACATTCTAAACCAGAGGGTAGTAGACCATGAATGTAAAAGCTTTCTAACAGGAAATTAGTACAGAGATTGCAACAAGAGATCCAAAAGACTTTATGTTTCTCTTCTCAGAATGCCCATTTTCTTTACCTGATTCTCTGTCAGGAAAAAAAACCAAAATGTAAGTTATGGCATGAGTTCTTTAGTACTAGCTCTTTATGAAATCTATAAACACTATTATAGCATATTGAGAAGGTACATATATTTGATCATGAATGAAATTGTATGGATCTAAAAACAGAGTGATTGTGGAATGATTGTAGAAGACCCTGGGCAACTATGACAATACAAATGCCCAGACAACTAAAGAACATAAGAGATCATAAGACACCTGTCCAAGACATCTGTCCATGACATCTGCATTGCCTGGTGGTAAGCAGAGTAAATCACATTTTTCACATAGCTCTCCTCCTCAGGCTACCATCTTTTACAAGTTCTTCAGAATTGTGATATATTACTAAATTAGTTATGGTTCTTCAGAGAAACAGAACCAATAGGAGATTGATCTGTCTATCTATCCATCATCTATCTCTCTATCTCTCTCTCTATCTATCTATCATCTATCATAGCTCTCTCTCTCTACACACACACACACACACACACACACACACACACAGTGACACATTCCTGCCACTACTAAGAAGACTTACCAGGTGGCTTGTAAAGTTTGGCAAGCCTAACGTAGCTCAGCTGGCTTCCTGTTATGATGAATTTGCCAAGCCAGAATAGGTCTAGAATGTCCATAATTGGCTTGATGATGGAAATACTGGCATTGTAGACTGGTCCTAAATTGATAAGTATGTCTACTTCATGTGCTCTTACAGTGTTTGACACCCACAAACTCAAGACCAGGTAGCAACCCCTGGAGTTCAAGCCTGCAAAAACCTGGAAGAAGGATTAATCATGTCTGCTGAGTTTTGATTACATTTATCTGTGACATTCATTACTCAAAATTATATTTATTTGTTCATATGTTGGCCTCTCACAAGTAACTGGTAATCAGTCTCCTTGAAATTTGGAACTCTATTAGTTGGCTGGTGAAAAATGCTTGGTAAATATTTGCTGAAAAAAATGAGAATAAGAGCTGGTGAAATGGCTCAAGTGGAAGAATGCCTGCCTAGCAAGTGTGAGGCCCTGAGGTCAAACCCCAGTATGGTCATAAAAAAGAAGGAAAAATGAGAATGAACTGCTGAAAGTCAGTGTCCATCTATGAACTGTCTTCATAGCATTCATCATCTCTGTTCTGCACAGAAGTTCAACAAGCAAGAAGATCACATATTGTTGCCCTACAATATTTTCATCTAGTGAGAACTAGTATTTCCTACTGGGAAGTAAAGCAAGGCCTCCTTGTGATCAATTATTATGGGGTTCCTGTACACACATCATAGCTTGATGATTTTATTGGGTTGAATCACACTTCTGTACAAAGTTAAAAAAAAGAAAACTTCCTGAATGTCAGATTATGTGTGCCCAAGATTAACAGAGAAAAAACGTCAGTCACGGGACTTTCAGTTTCTAGTCAAGTATGTAGAAAGTCATCATTCTGTCCTAACAATGAATAAAGTGTTAACAAACTAAAAATCCACCAACTCTTCTTAGAAACATAAGAGCAATAAGATTATAGAACAAAGTGCTGCCCCTCCAAATTAGAGAGAGCCACAGGTGAACACAGAGAATCACAGTAGAGAAGAAAACGCAGCAGGGAACAAGAGCCCAGGTAAGGGATCCTGAAACGTAATTGACAAATTACTGGAGGATTGTGTGGACAAGTGTGAGTGATAAAAACTCTAGCAGAAAGGCCATGCATGGTGGTTCATTTCTATAGTCCTAGCTATGTGGGAGGCATAAGTAGAGGGATCCTGGTCTGAGCCCAGCCCCAGAAAAAGCAAGAACATACCTAAAAAAATAACACAAGCAAAACAAGGCTGGTTGTGCAGCTCAAGTTATAGCCTGCTCAAGTGACAGCCTGAGTCTAAGAGTGGAGCAATATTTAAGATGTTCAGAGATAAAATCCCCAATCAAGAATTCTGTACTTGCAAAGTTATCTTTCAAAAGCGAAGGAGAAATAAAGCTTTTTTGGACAAAGAAAAACTGATGGAATTTGTTGCCAGTAGACCTGATTTACAAGAAATACTACAAGAAATTCTTTTTTTCTTTTTTCTTATGTATTTTTTTTTTTGGTGGAAGAAAGATACTATGGATTCAAGCCATGGCCCTGTACCACTTGAGTCACACACTGAGACCTTTTGCTTTACATTTTGTATTTTGTTATTATAAGGTATCCATGCCACCCATGAAGCAATAGAATATTATTTAAAACTGGACATGGGGACTGAGAGGTAGAGTCCTTATCTAGCAGGCATGAGGCCCTGGATTCAATCCCACCTCCACCCAAAAATCATTAAAATTATTTTAAAAAGGTAATTTAGTCAACCCTGAGTTCAAATACCATTACACCAAAAGTAAGAAGAGAAAGTGAAGTGGACTTGAATTCATTATAGTTGCACATTTCAAACTCTAAGGCAACCATTTTTTAAAAAGTAAAAGGGGCAGCAGAATGAAAATGCTATAAAAAGAGATTATCACAGAGTTTGGGTCAAAAAATAAGACTAAACTCTCTACTGTCTATAAGAAGCACACTTTAAATATAATGACCCACATAGGTCAAAAGCAAATAAACGGTAAAAGATACACCATGTTAACCCTAACCAAAAGAAAGCAGGAATAGCATTCTAATTTCACATAGAGTTGACTTTGGAGCAAGAAAAGTGGAGACACAAAGTGGGACATTATTTAATTATAAAGGGGTCAGTTCTCCAAAAAAGTCAACAACCATGGATGTATTGAACCTAACAACAGAGCATCAAAATACATAAAGCAAAAACTGATGAGACTGCAAGGAAAAATATATGAATCCCCTATTAGAGTTGTAAGCTTCAATAACCTATCTGATATGGACAAATCCAGCAGGATTTGTGAGGAGGTAATTGAGCTGAACTTCACCACCAACCAACTGAATTTATCAGACAGCTGAAGGCCACTCATTCAACCATTCTCAAATTCCAAGGGATAATGCACCAAGATAGGCCACATTCTAGGCCATAGAACACACTTAACATGTATAAAAGTATTGATAACATGCAAGGACTGCTCCCAGGCCACAGGAGAATTAAACTATAAGTCAGCAACAGGCATTCCCAAATACTTGGAAATTAAAAAGATACTTCCAAGTAACACATGGATCAAAGAAGCAGTCTCCAGAGAAACTTAAAAACATTTTAATCTAAATAAAAATAAACACATAATTGATCAAAGTTTGTGAGCCCTGGGCATTTCTCTCCTTCCTCCCTCTCTTCTCCTCTTCCTTCTCCTCTCTTGACCACTTTTCCTTTCCTGTCATTATTTACTGAAATAATGCAAGTAGAATTTTGTGCTTGCGTTTTCCACCATTGCATTTGTTTTGTTGCTCCTGAAACTTTTGAGATGAGTTTGCTGGGACCGTGTCCATTGTTCTCCCCTGTGGTCCTCACAAGGCCTTTCAGAGTAAATTCCCCATCCTCACTCCTCCCTTTAGAGCTCAAGCACATATTCTGTGTTTCCTTCCTCTAAGAGGAAACTGCCAACAATGTAAGTCAAAAATAGAGAGTTGCTTTTGGTTTAGCAAATAAGACAGCTCAAGGAACCAGAGATTTGGAGACCCTCTGACTTCTGATAGTTGAAAAGAGGGTAGGGTAGGTGTTGGGGAAAGACAATGGAAGTACCACAAGTGACAAGGTCTGGCCTGTTCACTGGTGGAGTGCATCAAATGGTAAAAGTGCCTGCCTAGCAAGTAAGAGGCCCTGAGTTCAAACCCCAGTGCCTCCAATGTCTAGCCTTTTGGCTATAAGGGACTTTTTAAAAAGGAATTTTCTCAGTGTTGTCTGAATGGTTTCTCTTTTTTTTTCTGTTTCAGGCTTGGGAGAATCATTTTTCACTTATATATTAACTTTCCTTCTTAGTTTAATTTTACTGTGCTCTAGACAGTCTCTTATTCAGTTTTGTCTGTATTACATTACCTGTGGTATGTATTTTTTCTCTCCATTTTTACTGTTTGAGATACTGTGCTAAATGCAACCTTAGTCTATCTAGTAACCTTGTGATAAAGGTATTATCAATAATAATACCTTTATCAAATAAGGACATACATCTCTTGTGTTTATATTTTGAAGCTAGTGGGAGTATTAGTAAATACCAAAATTTAAGCTTAGGCTTGCCTTTTCCAAAGCTCTTGCTGTTAGTCACTTATTTACATTGTATAATACTTACCAAGTGTGAATTTCAATTTATTCATCAATAAAAATGGTCTAGATTATATAACTTTAAAAATGTTCCCTAAAGTTCTGTGATACCAGATAGTATGCATATGTTTCAGTATAGAACAAACTCTTAAGAAAGAAGATTTATCAAACATTTAAACTAAAGTGACTTTTCAGTATATTATATTTAAGGAAAAATACACATGTGTGCAGGTGTATGTGTGTGTTTATAAAGTCTCAATAGAATATTCAATTAAAGGTACATTATTTTGGTTCAAGCAAATGAGGGAAAATTATCTTTCTTTGTTTCAAATCCTTTATGTTTTAATGTTTTTAAACCATGAGAATTTTGTATCATTCTGACATTGCTTATTGTCTTTAACCAGTGGTTCTCAAAAATACCTAAGAATCATCTTAGACCTAGTTTAAAACTCAGACTCTTTGGTCATGTTCCCAAAGTTTTACATTGGAAGGAAATAAAAATCAGAGATCCGGGAACTGAATTTAGTAGTTATACCCACCTGATTCAATGGTTGGTGGTATATTATCATTTATGGATATGGAGTGCTTTTTATGGATATGGAATGCACTGTTTGGTGAATTATTTCTGAGTACACCCAGGCAACTAACTATGAAGAGATTAAAATTTTGAAATCCTCAAAAAGTGGTTCATGAATGGATTTGCCAAGCTAAGACCTATCCATCAGATTGGGTCCTCTACTATTTTTAATATTATGTATTTTCTAAGCTAAAGATGTGCCTTGGAGAAAAAGAGAAAAAAGAAAGAAAACATGTTGCCAGGATTTGTGGATTCTGACATTGCAATTTTCAGATCAGCAAGCACTGGGATTAGGAGCTATTTTTACAATGTTTTCCAGTTCATAGGCTGAGGGGAGGGCCAGGACTACCACCACCACTGGGTACAGATTCTGCTGCTAGGAAGCCTGGTCCTGAGGGCACTTTTCCCTTAATGATTGCTAAGGATTCCTGTACTTGTTTGAACTTACTTTCACCTGGAGTTGATGGCAGGTGCATGTCTGTGTTGCAGGCAGTGTAGCTTGGACTGTCAGGTACAGACAGTGATGAGGAGACTGCCCAGTCAGCCTCAGAAGGGGCATGAATGTGGCTACTAACAGCTGCAGGTGCTTCTGCCAACTGGGCAGAACTTCTCACTGTTTTGCAGGACCGTCCAGAGAATGAGGTTGCAGATGAACTTCATTTTGTTGGTTTGGTTGGTTTTTGTGGTCTAGATAGAGTCACAGAACTACAAATCACTCCTTTTCTTAGTGCCCCATGTTATTTTTGAAAAATGTGCAATATTTTAGTTTCTCTTCTTCTCTGCTCCACTCAGTATGATCAGGAGATTACTTCATTAGGTTAGCTGAACTTACACTTTCTGAAATTATTTTCATATACTACTCAGAGTAGCCTGACAGTTTACAGATACATGTGCTATTTTCTGGTATAACTGGTAGCATATACCTGCCAGTTATTAAGCTCTGAGAATACACTTTGAAAGAATTTTTTAAACTGCGTATGTCCTCACATTTCAAAGTTGGCATGTATAAAGTTTCCTCATATTAAACATTTAAAAAATGTAATTCATGACATCTTATAAACATCGACATTTTAAATGTATCCAATAAAAATTGGGTATTTACCTTTTAAAAATTACCTGGGCAATTTTTTTTTGATTTCCACCTCCCAAGAAGCTAGGATTAGAGGTTTGAGCTGACACTGGACAAACCATTTTATAATGTGTAGAAATTTTGCATCCTTACTCTTTTAATTTCACATTTCCTCATTAGTCTTATATCAAATTTTGTTCTCTTGAAAATAAATTTTGTGTTTGAAAGTCTTTTATGAAGACTTGAAATTAAATCTGATTAAAAAATCTATCTAAAGAAAATTTTCTGCACTGAGTTCTTACAACAATTGCAAAATAATCAAAACAGTATAAATATATTCTAATTATTGTTATAAAATCATTAAGTATGAGAAGTAAATCTTTTTTGAGAAGACATTTCTAAATAAGAAGCAAAGTGATTTGTCTTTCACATATTCCATGTGTCCACTGATGAACAGAACTTACTGATAAAACTAAAAAAGGATCAAAATTAATTAACTGTGCCTCTTCTCATTTTTATTGGTGTAAGCTCCAGGAATGTTTTATATAAATAGTATCTGTGGGTGAAAAAGTTGTGTTAAGGAGTGTCTTTCCATTCTTTGAGGTCTTTCCACTTAACATATAAAAAAGCATAGCCATATATGATAAAAAAACAAAACAAAACATACCTGTTACTAGTTTTTGTATGTTTTTTGAGCCAACTCTGGCCTTGAGTTCCTGATCCTCTTGCCTCAACCCCATTGTAATGAGAGGTGTGCAGCACCACTCCTGGCTCAAAAATTATTTTTATGGTGGATATGGTAGCTACTGGGGAGGCAGAGATCAGGAAGACTGAGTTTTGAGGCCAGCTCAGACTGAAATAGCAAGATCCTTTCTCAAAAATATGCAATGCAAAGTGGACTGGTGAAATGGCTCAAGTCGTAGAGCACCTGTCTAGCAAGTGTGAAGCCCCAAGTTCAACCCCGGTACCACTATATATTGAATCTGTTTTAAAAAAAAATCTATGCCTAAATAGTTTATCTTTGAAATTTGTCAATTGCTGAGAATTGGAAGCCTTCTGGCTTCTGTGAAGTATAAGAAACAGAATTTCTATATCAATATATTACAAATAATCATTATACTCTGCTATTTTGCTTCTCGTCACTTTCTAAGCCTTTTGTATCATCATTTTGGGCTGAAGAAATTGTAATATTATTAGTTTTTGCTAACTTTTGCAAATGCAAGTTTTTAATGATTTTTTTTATTACCCTAAACTTCAACTTTATTTTTGTGAAGAACTTAAACTTATTTTTGTCAAGATCTTGGCTTTATTTTTGTTAAGGACTTGAGTTAAGGAGATTTAGCTAATTCAGTGCATACAAAATGTCTGTCATATCAACTAATTGGGAAAAAGAGCCCCTAATTATTGTACCAAAAAACAGGTCTAATTTACATTTGTTACAAAAAGTCCAATTATATTTTGAAATATAGGAAATAAGTTAATAGGGGCCCATGATAACTACCTGACTTCTGAGTCTCGCAGTAGCTGCATTGAGATGTTATAATTTCCTTACACTCCACTTTAAAAAAGAACTCAGTGCTTTGAACTTAATTCCATTTCCTCCATTTAGTGGCCTCATTTTAATGCTTTGTGAAAATCAGGTCTCAACTTTTATTGCACTAAACCTTGTGGTGAATGAGAATGTTTCCAGTTTTAAGAACATTTAATGTGTGTCCCTGGAACTAAGGCTGTCCTTGAGCCCAATTGTTGTGCAGCCACACAGAAATGCTCATGACCTTCCCCACATGAGTCCACTCAGCCAGAATAAAATTATGTATTGGCTTTTAAGGAACTCTTTCCTTCAGTTGTAATCTTAAGTAAGTCTTTATCTGAGCTTATCATATCAGCCATGATCTTTTCTTTGCTATTACACAGGCTTAAATCAACAGAGGATGATTTGAGATGCCCATAGGCTTATTTATCTTTAAGGTTTGTCATTCTCTAGTCTATTTTATCCACAAGCAGTTGGAAAATATTTCATAATATTTCATTTACTTTACAAGTTACTTGTGTTTGAACAAGGAAACTGTGATATGGAAGGGCTTGGCATCATATACCTTTTGGCTATTGTAATGTAATAAGGTATTATAACATTTGTACAGAAATCAATGGTGACTTAAATTTTGTCATGAGCAATGATAATTTGTGTGAGATATTTTCTTTTACATTTACATAACAGAAGAACATATTCATAGCATAAATGGCATCTGAATGGACGGATAGATTTACTGAATGATCAATAAACGGATCAATATATGACAGATAGATCAATAGGACCTATGTAAAAGCTTTATAGAAAATATCTAAAAAGCATTCATGAGGAAAATTGTAAAATTCTACAAATACACATGACAGTAGAATTGTACAAATGGAAACATACCACCTTATTAGACAGGGTGATTCAACATCATTATGTCAATCATGTTTTGATTTAGAACCAAATATATTGATTATAAAGTTTACTTGGAAAAACAAAAAAGCAAGAATACCCAGGAAACCCTGAAAAGCATGAAGGATGGGTAAGCCTGGTTTTTAAAATAGATTTTAAAGCATTTAAAAAAAATTTGAATCTATGGGAAGCACAATGAACTAGAATAGGAAAAACCAAAAGCCAATTGTATATGGAAATATGGAATACAATACAGTCAGTATCTCAAACCAGTGGAAGAAAGGAAACAATTATGAGTGGGGTTGGGGTCATTGAGTGGCTATAAAGACAAAGAAAAAAATGTGTAAGTTTTCACAGTACACACAGGAATAAGTCAAATGGATGAGAAATGTAGATGTGCATAATGAAGACATGCATATTACTAGTAGAAAAAGCAAGAAAATATTTTCCTTCCTGTATCTCAAAATCCAGATGTGCTAAGGGAAAATGTTGCTGAATTTGGCTTTGAAGAAAACAAAATTCTTGTTGAATGACAAAAAAGAAAAAAGAATTGTAAGAATTGGACAGAAAAAAAAGAAATAATACTATAAGCAAAATAAAAATCCAAATGCTTTTAGAAAGAGAGAGGATGATGAAGTAACCTAGATAGGTATGAATAGAGAATGGAGAGAAAACAGAGATGTAGGTAGGACACAAATAAATGAAAAAAATTTAAACATTCATAATGAGAGATGTTAGTTAAATATACAACAGCCTTCCATGTATTACTTCTTAGACTTGTAAAAGATTGATTATAAAATTTTTTGGCTAAGTGATGGGAAACCTTATACATATTGTTGAGAACAATGCAAAATGCTACAGCGTTATGGTGAACAATTTGGCATTATGAAACTCAATTACATATGCATTTATTCTTTGACCCAGAAATCTTTTTTCATTTATTGTTTTTTTTTTTTTTACATTTACTTAAATGCATATATATTGTTTGTGCCACCTCTGGGGCAGAATCTGTTCTGCTCTCTTCTCTGATTATGCTGAAGAGAAAACATTAGAGATAATAAGAAAGACATAGCGTTATTGCTACTTTGAGATAAAGATAGCTATACAGAGAGATTCCTAGTGTTGCTTCCATGCTCTTGTGTATTACAAACCACATTGGTTCATTTCTACCAGACCTCTTCACTATTTCCTGGTCACCTGCCCATAGTGGCCTTTGCCAATTTAAGATTACTTTATTCACTCCTCAACAGGGAGCACATCAACCACATTGAAGTTTTAGGTTTCCTTTTCTTTCCCTGTTTCTTCTGTGTGTGTTCTCCCTTTAGTGTGTGATCCATATCCAATAATATTACTGTATTTGTTTTGGGTCTATAATCCACATGTGAGGGAGAATATGTGATTTTTGGCCTTCTGAGCCGTGCTAACTTTGCTTAAGATAATGTTCTCTAGTTCCATCCATTTACTTGTGAATGACAAAATATCATTCTTTGTGACTGAGTAAAATTCTATTGTGTATAAATACCACATTTTCTTGATCCATTCGTTGGTTGTTGGTTGTGGGGCATCTTGGCTGTTTTCATAGTTTGGCTATTGTAAATAGTGCTGCAATATACATGGATGTGTGGGAAATTTTACTTTTAGGAAGTATAAAATCTTCTTGGCCAAAACCTACAATGGTTAATGCACAGGGCTATTTATTGCTATTTATTGCTCCTAAAGTGGAGCAGGGACAGGGAGGGGGCGGGGCCAGTGGGGAACTGGGCGGGGCCGGGGCCGGGGCGGAGCCAGGACGATGCAGGGGCTGGGGCGGGCCAGGGCTGACTGAACCAGCTGAGGTGGGCGGCGACGTGTGCTGCGCGGGGAGGGGCCGGAGGCGGCGCAGAGCTGACGTAAGCAGTGAGCGCCCGCCCAGGCCGCTCCCACCTCTTCTTGAGTGGCCCGCGACCCCGCCCACCGGGTTTAGGGTCATCTTCTGGGCTGGCGTGATGTCCTCCACTGGTCCTGCCTGGGAGGGCAGAAGTGAATGACTCCGTGTGCCAGCGCTGTCTGGCACAATGGAGGCTCTGAGCTTCTTGGCAGTCAAACTCCTCACAGGGTAAGCAGCGTTGGGTGGACTCGCTGTTATTGCGGTGGGGACTGGGGCGACTATGCAGGGACTGAGGCGTTTATGGCGGGCTGAGGGTGGCATGGTGGCACGGGTGCGCTGTGTACATGGGCACCCCTGTCGTTGCTCAGATACCCATTTCAAGCCAGCTCGGAACCTGCCTGGGTCTCTCCAAGGTCTGGCCATGTGGGCTGAGGGACACTGAGGGATACCCGGTCTCTGACTCCAGCTATGTCCCTAGCTGGTGCCATGGGGAGTATTCCAGTCAAAGCTCCCGTGAAGGACCAGGGTGGCCTTGGGTCCCCTCCACTTGAAGGGGAGCAAGTACTTCAAAGGCCAACAAGAGGCTTGTGTAGAAGGCTACAAGGTGCTGGCTGTAAGTTTTCAGGGAAGCTGTCCGTCCCCAGGCCTTCACTCCAGGGTTTCCCTTTACAGTGCCGGGGAACTGGATGTGATATGCCCATTGCAGACCCCAGCAGGACCTGTAGTTCAGTACTGCCATTCCTGCATTCCACATTCCCCTCTGCCCAAAGCTCTCTAGGTTTGTTTGTTATCCCTCCATTTAGCTGGAAGGGATTCCATGGCACATTTGGTACTTAACTCCCAGAAAGAGGAATTTCCCTAACACAGGATGATCCTGCTGGTAACTGAGTCCTAAGCAGGGTTGACTAGGGCCCTTCCATGGCCATCTGGTCCAGCCAACTTTCCACCTCACCCTGGGGTCAGTGTGTTTTAGGAAGGCTCAGACAGAGAGATGGGGCACCAAAGCTTTTGGGAAGCAACTTTATTAAGCAGGCTGGCAGCAACTCAGCGGATTCGCATCCAAAGGCTGAGTCCTGAGAACAAAGGGGGGTTTCCTTATATACCATTTAGAGCAGGTTACAGAAATGGGGGGGTGCAGCTTGTCCCATACATGGTCACATACTATTTCGTTGGCCATTTTAATCTCTGGGACAAGGTGACCCTCTGTGGTCTCACCCCATGTTCTACTTGACATTCCTCAAATCTGGTTTTGTTTTTTTTGCACTGTTGCACTCATTATCTCCCTTCCCCTCCTGCCACATTCCCCCCTTTCATGCTCAGAAATGACCCATTTCTGGGTCAAAGAGCATCATCTTGATTTAGGAGTTTATATTTCCACAGTGTCATTACATGAGCAGCTGTCTTCCCAGCACATATACTGATCATTTGACATATAAATTTTCTCCCAGGCTAGGCTTCTGCAGGTGTTTCCAATACCCTGAGGTCAATAGATGGACTTCTTAGGTATTACAGAGCACACACCAAAGTATATAATAGTGGTCTTTTGGGGTTGTAAACTTGTGTCAGGCTAATAAGCTCCCCTGTGCCCGTGAAGCTTCAGACCTCTAGCTGTTGCTCCCAAGGGCTATAGATTGGGTTAAAACAAATATACTGACCATCACTGTTGTAGGAGGGCTTAGACAGAAACTGGGAGAGCACAAAAACTTTCAGGAAGCAAGTTTATTAAGCAAGCCGGTAGCTAGTTAGTGGACTGGAGTCCAAAGGCTGAGCCCTAAGAACAAAGGGGGCTTTCATTATACACCATTTAGGGCAGGTTACAGTAATGGGGGGGTTCAGCTCATCCCATGTATAATCACATGTCATTTCATTGGCTGCTCTAACCTCTGGGACAAGGTGACCCTTCTCTGGTCTCCAGGTAACATTCCCCAAATCTAGTTTTCCTTTGTTTCACTGTAGCAGTCATTAATCTCCCTTTCTCCTCGCTGCCTTCCTGCCACAGGTATTCTAAATTTAGGAATGGTTTCCTTTAACAGGCACCTGGCCATTTCCTAGGCCTTCTCAGACTGAGTAGGGAAGGCTTCCACCCATCCTGAGAAGGTGCAGACAAACACCAACAAATACTTACATCCTCTGGCCCTTGGCATCTCAGTCATGTCCACAATCGGTCTTCAAAAGGAGTTTCTCCAACACTTTGCACTTGGGGTGGTGCTCTTGGCCCTGCCTCCTTCTGTTACTAGGCTGTTGGTTGGGCAATACAGGGATTTGTCAAATTCTGTTGAGTGGTGGTCCTAAGACTCCTTCCTTGTGTTACTCCTGTAGTCCTGAGGTCCCTGGCCTGTTTGTCTTCATCTTCCCACTTCTCTCCTCTTGCTGGAGGTCTCTTGCACTTTTCCAAGGGATGTAGAGGTATTTAGTGGATAGGAGCAGGGAGAAACAAATTTCTCTCATTTTGTCTGGAAAGACTTTTCTAGGTCCATCTGATGTTACTCTAGTGTTCTTTGATGGCTGCCTCACTGTGCAGTGAGGTGCTCATGGAGTGTTTTTCTTATATGCTAGCCTAGTCAATTTTTCTTAGGCATTTGATTCTTTGTTTTTTTTATATTTTGTGGGACTGGAGTTTAAACTAAGGGCTTCCCACTTACAAAGCAGGTGCTTTACCACTTTTGTCACACTTCCAGTCTTTTCTTGGGTGTTTGGAAAGTAAATATGTGTGTGTATGTAAAATAAATTTGGATATTGATACTTATTTAAGTTGTAACAACTTGCTGTATATTTAGATAAATTCATAAACTTAAATGTTTTTGCATGTGTGTATATATTCTCTATTTTCAGATTTTATATTTTTATATATCTTCTAAATTATTTGCATTAGTAGCATTCAGACCTCTTCATGTCTCTGTACATTTTTTGACCAGCATGGCTGGCATTAGCTTGCATTAAGTATTTATAATCTCTGGTGAGAATATATTGAAATACTGAGTTATTTTATTATTTACAGCAATCTCACCCCTATTTTACTTGAAGACAGAATTTGAGGATTGAAGGTTTTCCTCTGTTTGCTATAGTGATTGTTCTTCAGTTCCTATGCCACCGTTAAGAGTCTGCTAGTGACCCTTGTGAGACATGGTCAGATTCCCAATCCCTTCTCTGTTATGGTTTAATTAGTATTGAGAGAGAATATTGTGGATACTAAGTACAATAATGTTACAACTGACAGCTGTAGCTATACATTTCATTTAAATTATTTTCTTATGATAGAGTATTTTTATCTCTAAAGAAATAGGCATGCCACTTTTTAATTTTGGATAAGTCTGCATAGCAAAACCATTGCAAATGAGAGACTATGTTGGAACCAGCAATAATGAGATGATGTAATGAAAGATATTTCAAAGGCATTGCTTGCCCATCTCAGGATTTAAGAGCTGGCTTAGGAAATGCCGAAGTCCTTCTTTAGAGTTTTTTGTTACAATGACTCTCTTCACAACTGACCATGATAAGGCAAGATAAAGCAAGGAATCTTATAGCAGTAAAAGATCACTAAGTAATTTTATTAGAAGAATTGTCCATAAACCACTAATTAATTCACCTTTTGTTATAGTATTACTGCATAATTAAAATTATAATCCAACTTTTCATAATCATTACTTTTGTTTTTCAAAGCCTATTATTTATTGTGATGTTTTGGAACTTCTTTCAAGTTGAATCACATACATTGTGTGTTTTCCCTATGTAACAAAAGTTTGAATAAATCTAAGAAGTATTATTCAATAAAAGAATATGATGAAATTATTTTTTGTTAAGCTATATTATTTTCCTTTAGGAGACTCTGAGAAACAAATTTAAAAGAAATTTTATAGAATTCCAACTGCAAGTTGATGTGGACAACAACACTGAAATCCAACAGCCATATGGTAAGTGAGCTCATATGAAGGCTGGCAACATTTGCTCAGTGGCTTTCCCTCCATGAGCCAAAAGGATGTTAGGGACGTTGCCACATTATTTTTACTCTTTGGGGTTTTACTTTTTTATCCTGAGGGTTTGAACTAAATACACTCTGAAGTTTGTTCACACCTGAAATTTTCTTAGTTGCTGATTCAGAGCCTAACTTGTAAAGAACCTAGTTAAAAAGGAAGGCTTTGATGACAATGCAAAAATTATGGGTTATAAACCAAGGTAATAAAAGAAATTATGGTTGAATTAACAGTAACATAAAAGCAGTTGCTGTGATTTGAAAATATAGACATCAGATTTAAAAAACACTATCAATTAGCCAACATTTGTTGCACCTCCACTATAATACATGACTTTATTTAGGTGTTTAGCAAATTTTATATTTATTTTGAGGCAGGACCTTACTATGTGTCCCTGGCAGGCCTGGAACTGAGGATCATCCTCCTTAGTGCTGGGATTAGAGGTATTAACCAATATGCCCAGCTCAACACTTACTTACTCTACACACAGGAGAGCCAGTTCCATGCAAGGATCTGGGGCAGTTCATGAATGATTCCTGTTCCACCATACAGAGCAGAAAAGAGGATGCCTGGATTGAGAAACAGTCATAGCAAGTAAGACTCAGGACTCTGCTATAGGCAGGCAGGCTCACACTCAGTAACTTGAACCTGCAGGGGGAGATCTACAGGACAGGGACTGAGATGTAGGTGAAGAATGAAAATTAAAGGAAGGTAAAGCATTGTATTAGGCACAGTCCTTCCCTTTTATAAAAATATTTTTGTTGAATTTACTACTCTACACTGGTTGTAAATACGGGTTGAGTGTCTCTTTTCTGAAAAGCTTGGTTCCAGATTTTGAAGTATTTGCATATTCATAATGAGCTACATTGGGGATGGGACCTGAATACACACATAAAATTCTTCTGTGTTTCACACACCTTGTGTGCCTAGCCTGAAGATATACAGTAATTTTAGTAATTTTATGCACAAAACCAAATTTTAGGGCATGGGAGTTTTCCACTTATGGCTTCTTTTCAGCAGTCACAAAAGTTTCAGTTTTTGGATCATTTCAGATTTTAGATTTTCTGATTAAATTTTTTTGTATGTATGGTGTGGAGGATTGAATACAGTAAGATTTTCTGATCAGAGATGCTGTCAATATATGTCTTAAAATAAATGACAATGCTTTTTTGTCAATTAAAGCACCTTTTAAAAAATTGAAGTCCCCTCTTCTGTTATTAGATCCAAGGACTAATGTAGATCTGAGAAATTTTTCCGTGCAAACACCAACAACCTCATTACTTTGCCTCTTAAATGGTGTTGGTGTTGATGTGGATGCCTCAAAGTGTGAAACCTACTAGAGCCACATGTGTTCAATATGCTGCTGAGAAACAACCAACACCACTTTTGGGTAGGTCTTCCCACATGTAAATTTCTATTATAAAATTAAGGAAAAAGTTAGAGATTCTGATCTTTTTCTGTTTCTGTCAGGACACATAATGTGGGATTCCTGTGGAATTTTGACATCATGAAGTGGATCCCTTCTTTTTTGCCCACACCTGAATTTTGAGACTAAAGATTCTGGTGATAGTTATTTTTGTTCAACACCAGTCAACCTTCCATGAACAGGGACATTGTGAAGATAGATTTTGGGTGATGTGGGATTAATCAGACTAGAAGCACATCTCCATTTATTTTGTTTTATGTGGTGCTGCGGCTCAAACCCAGGGCTCTGTACATGTTAGGATAGTGCTTTTACCAGTGGGCAACACCCCACCCCCAGTCCTGTAAATCTCCATATGTAACTCTCTAGCTCAGAATTAGCTCTCCCTGTTGCACAAGTCTTTGAAAATTTTACCTATATCATACATAGTTTTCTTCATCCTGTAACTGTTATCTAGACATTGTAGTAAAATGTGGCTTTGAAGTTTTATGGATGTGAACCTTGGAAATTTTTATCTACTCATTATATCTTTTTTATTGATTGTGTACTTTTTTAAAATAACTTTTTGCTAATTAGAAAAAACAAGAGTTTTCTTTGCAAGAAACATTAGAAGCTACAAATAATTCTGAAAAAAATCCATTCATCATCTCATCACAAATACCTATTATAAAAGCTTTAAAATTCTTTATCAGATAGACTTATATGAACTTGTATGAGCATAGATACAATTATCTTCACATAGTGATCATTCTACCATATCATTCGTAGGTAGTATTTGAAAAATAACTCTATTGCAAAGGTTTTTCATATCCATAAGAACTAATGCTGTAACTTGGAAAGAGTCTGCTAGCCAAGCTCCTTCCCATTTTCACTCCCCAGAATGAATTGTTTTAAACTTACTTAGTAAATTCTTGTGAATTGATCATCATATCCTTAAATGATGCATCTATAGTAGTGTATCTGATTCATTCATTATATAAATTATCCATTGATTTCCTGTTAGGAAGATGCAGATTTAGTTTGCAACATATCACTTGTAGGCCTGATTGTACCCACTCAAGCTATATGACAATTTTTGTTTTCAAATATCATAATGACTCGATATATATTGTCCATTGCAGAGCTAGGCAGTTCATGATAATGAGATTTCCTTTTTAAAATATTTCCCTTATTTTCACATGTGACATTTGCTACCCATTGCCCTTTCACCAGCATTCCAGCACATCTTCTCTATTTCCAGTACCCTTGTTCCTTCAGATAACCTGCCTGCCTGCCTTCCTTTCTTCCTTCCTTCCTTCCTTCCTTCCCCCCTTGTGTATCTTCTTAATTGCGTTTCATCTCACCAGATTTCATATGTTCCATTTTCATTATCATTCAATTAAAAGTGTGTTTTCATATCTAGTAAAATTTCTTTTATTTTGAGATTTGAGTTATTTGAAAGACTATAGCTTCTGCATATTTGGAATTTACCATTTATACTTTTTTTTGGTGGCACTGGGATTTGAATTTAGGACTTTTCGCTTGCTAGGAGGTACTCTACTACTTGAGCCACACTCCTAGCCTTCTCTATTTCTGTTTGTTTCTCAGATTTCTAGCTTTCACAGTGGTCTATCAATATGTTTTCATATATTTGAAATTTGTTGAGATTTTCTTTAATGATCTACACATGGTCAGCTTTGGTTTTTGCACATGGTAGTTTGGTAACTATCCAGTACAATCTTGTATACCCTTACTATCTGCTTGTTCTATCAGTCTTTGAGGTATATACTTTTATTTTCCATTACTATTGTGGATTTGCCCATTTTCCCTTTCAAAATTTTACTACTCTTGACAGAAATTTTTTAAGTTCTTCTAAGCTGAGGACTATTATCCTTTAATTAAGGGAATTTTTTTTATTATTTCTGTGATATTTTTCGTTCCATTAAACAAATTGTTTTCTTATGTTTAGGGTGTTGTTTTATCATTGCTACTGATTTTTGCTATTAGCTTGTTTTGAGGTCTTACATGTTGAAAGGTTTTCTTATATCCTGGTTTACTACAAATGAGGCACTGAAACCTGACAAGTGCCATCTTGGAAAAGGACATAGACAGGGAAAACAAACTAGAAAATACTAATTAATGCAGCTGTCATGTTTCTCCTGCATTAGTCAGTCTAGTCCAGCTGTGTATCAACAACAGATTAATTGGCATGCCATACTTTCCATCTTGGTTGGGGTAGGTATTGGTTTGGAAACCTGAACACATCTACCTGGCACATAGAACAATGCTTTGACTTGCAATGTTATTTAAGCTGCTTTGTGAGTCATAGAGCAAGACAAAGGCAATGTGCTTTGTCTGTGTCTCTATTGGAAATCCATTTTATGTTTTATGTCAGCTACAATACTATGAAACACTGATTTAAGTGTTCACTCTGTACTAGAAACAGTGAGTGCCAGAGGTGTTACATTCTTTTTTTTCTTTATTTTTAGACAGTGATTGCAGAACAGATTGTTGTTATTGTCATTTTATAATTGAGATGAGGATTAAACATGAACAGGTGACTACTGGGGAGTGATCCTCTTTGTCTGATCCTTAGGCCACAAGGAACAGTAGACAGCAGAAATCTTGTGCTTTGGTGTGGGTGTGGATAAAGTGGTAGAAATTTCATGTTTCCATCTCTAGGCCAAAGGGGCTCAGTGACCCTAAGATGCTCTTTAAATCAAATACCCTATGCCTTCTTGTTGAGTTAGGAGAGTCTGGCTCCAGTGAACCTTGAATGGAAGCCAAGCCAGACCACTGGCCATCCCCTCAAGTCTTTCAAGTCAGTGCCAAAGCCATGCCATGGCTATGAGGTTCAGAAATTCCCTGTGCAACTTTGAGATTGTTTGTAGTATGTATGCCCAGATCTTTCACTGTTGGAAAGCTTCTTAGGTGTGAGAACTCAGAACAAAGAGACAGAAGATTCTGACTTTGGGGATCCTTTTATTTCTACTATCTAACCGTCCTGAATCTCTTCCTTTAAACCTTAGAATTTGTGAAGTATGACAGCATTCCATCCTTACTAGTTGCTTAAGCTGAGATAGGTAGGATGTGGTTTGAGGTCAGCTTGTACAAAAATTTCTCAAGACCCTTCTTAACAAAGAAATTGGCACAATGGCATGTGCATGTCATTCCAAACTGGTCAGTAGGCTGAGATTGACACAGTTTTGGGACAGCCTGGACATAAAAGTTTACCAGACTCTATCTGAATAGAACAAGGCTTGGTGTGATACTGTATTCTTGTCTTCCCAGTGATGTTGTGAATCATAAAATAGAAGTATCACAGTCCATGCTGTCCTGGTTACAAAGCAAGACCCCACCTTCAGAATAACCAGAGCAAAAAGAGCTGGAAGCATGGCTTAAATGCTAGGGTCCCTGCCTACAAAACCTTAAACTCTGAGTTCAAACCCCAGTATCATGCCCCCCAAAGAAAAACAAAATTGTAAATTATGAAACTGGACAGAAATGAATGCTGCATGTTTCAGTCACTTTTCCCATTTGTGGATTGTGGATTGAGCTATTCTCATGGGGGTAAATTGTAACATAGTTGTTTTTCAGTGCTTTGGGAAAATAGGGTATATTAGAAGCTGATGTCCTGCTTCTACTTGAGAGTAAAATATATGGGCCCCATTGGCAAGTGAGTAAACACTGACAACTACCAGCTCTTTCATGCTGCAGTTTTATCTAGAATTTTTGATTTTCTGTGTGGTTTGTAAGTGTTATGGTTGTTCTTCAACATGTTGGTATGGTTCCACATATGTTCAACTCTTCTCAATTCCTTTCTTTGTGAAAGCCTAAGTGAGGAAGAAGAATGACTGTCTCTGGATCTCATTAAGCAGGATTGTGTAAGATGGGTGGATAGCCTTGTGCTACGAATATTACAACTAGATGAACAGTTTCCAGTACTTGGTGGAGAAGAGCTGCTTTCTCTTCTCTCACTGAGGAGATGGGAGGCACAATTATTTCCCCCATCCCATAGTGACTCTGTAGCTTTGGTCCATGATGGTATTAGGACCTCCTGCATAATGTACAGCACTTACGGAATCTGTGATCTCTCAAGTCACTTTCTGAGTTGTGTTGTGTGTCTTCTTCTCCAGCACTTTCTCTAGATCCTTCATGACTGATTTTCTTCCTTCCTCCCTTCCTCCCTCCCTCCCTTCCTTCTGCCCTCTCTCTTTTGGTGACAGTGGGGTTTGAACTCAGGGTCTCAGGCTTGCTACACAGGTGATCTTACTGCTTTAGCCACTCTGCCAGTCCTCAAGATCCTTCCTGAATCCACAGTGAAGATTCCAAATCATCCTCAATGTTTCTCTCTGGAAAATGTTTGAGTTTCAGCTTCCTGAACCAAGATGTTGCCAGAATTAATTTGCTGCTGTATTTCCCCTTCTAATGCACTAATCTTGGACAGACACTCTAGGAGGAATGGTTTTATCACTGCTGATAACTTCATGATAATTGTATTGAAAAATTTATTTCCCAAAATAACTTCCACAAAATGCCTGCTGTTTCGATGAGGACATTTTTTAGATTTGCCATAATCCAGATTGAAACATGCACCTTTTCAGTTTTATTGAGATATCTGTGAAGGGTTCTTCCCTACTAATCATAGATTTATTCCTTTGTTGTTGATTCTGCCTTTCTCTCACTGTTATATGTTGTCTTGGGATGCAGTCTCACACTTTGTGTGCTTTATTTCTTTCTCCTTATTTTACCATTTGTATGTATCAGCCTCACAGAATTCATACATAAAGTAGAGTATTTTCCCTAGGTTAATGAATAACAAAATTTTCATGTGAAAAATTCAGATTCTGGGGCATTGGCATCCAGGTCTAGGTACCAGGCAAAGCCAGTAGCGCTTATGAATCACAGTGTGGTGAAATTATATAAACTCATTGATTCTCAGCTTTCTTGAACTTCCTCACCAGTTTCTTCCCTTGGAAAACCCCATACAGATCAAGTTCACATTTCCCCTTATTCCCTCTTATTTCCTGACCTATGTGGCATGCTGTGTTTTCTCCTGGGTAACTGTGGATAGCAAACTGTCTTTCAGTGGGAGCTGTTTCTGGTCTGTTGGTTTCTCCCAATAAAAAGAATAAAATGTATTATTTAATTTAACTCACCCTGCCTTGCCATTGTATCTGCTACCCAAGCACCCTTTCTTCAGTTTATCCACTACCTCCATCCCTTGCCCAATGTTGTCAGGTGGGAGTGGCCATATGCTGGCACATACCAAGCTCCTCCCTTCCCCTGAACTCCCCCCTCTCCTACCCCTTTGAGTTCTTGGGAATTTTCCAGAGTCCCTGCTAGACCTTGTTGAATCTCTAAGGATTGGTGGTTCCAGTAGGGAACACCAGGGAACTTGCTAAGTTAGTGTCTGTTTCTCTCCTTTGCAAGGTCATATGGTGAGGTGTGAGGTGTGAGGTGTGGAAGAAAAGAATTCCTTTCAGAGCAGATTTATTAGGATGAGATTCCTGGAGCTGACTGGGCAGAGCCTGGAGAAGACAAGGCCCAGGCCATCGCTGCTCTGGAGGAGGAGATGTCCATGGAGCTCTTTTTCACCTCTTTTCTGGGTGGCCTATGATGGGAGTCACAGCAAGACCCTGCCCTTTTCCTGCCTTCCTCTGTGGCCCCTGAAGAAAGACTGGGAACACCACCAGGGGACCTTCCAAGCTGTGCTCAATGGGCTGGCCATACCTCTTGCTCTGAATGTTCATTCCAGGTCGTGGAACTACAAGGACATGATTTATGCAACAGTTCTCATCAGGACTTCTGGACCATATGGTCTGGAATCAGGGCTAGTTTGTGCTCAACAATAGAGTCAGAGGCCACCCAGCTCTTGAAGAAAAAGGGAAAAGTAAATGGATCCTGGACAAATGGGTGTAAAACAGCCTTTTGCTTCTGTGGAGGTGCTCATAGATCTGTGCCTCAAGAAAAGCAGCCATGATGAGTTGCTCACCTCCCTCACTGAGAAGGTCAAGTAAACAAAAGGTTTACTACACTTATGTTGTATGGAGCTAAGGATGTTTCCAGTGCCATGCAGCTGAACTATTTGGAAGTAAACAGTACCTGGAAACTGTTCACCCTGAGAAACTTGGCTTCTTATGTAAGACAGATTTCTTAATATTAGCCAAATATCTGATCTGCATCAGATTTCTATTCTTCTGCAACCATATATTTCCTGACACTTCCCTGGAGAAGGAGAAGCAGTGTGTAAAGCAATTCAGCTCTCAATTCCTCATCTGCATCACATCCAGCAGCTACATTTGGACTCTATCTTCTGCTTTGAAGGCCATGTGGACCACAGGCTCAGGTACCTAAAGATCCCCTTGAAGACCCTTTCTATCATCAACTGCCTGCTTTGGGAGTCCTACTTGATATATCTGTCCCAGTGCCTCAGCATCAGTCAGCTAAAGGACCTGGAACTAAATGGGATCAATGTGAACAACGTTGATGCTGAGCCCCTGGAAGTTCTGCTAGAAAGAGACTCCACCATCATGTGGGACCTGGTCTTAAATGACTATGGGATCATGGGCCCCTAGGTCACTACCACACTGCCTGCCCTGAGCCACTGCTCCTAGCTCACAACCTTCAATTTCTGTGGGAAGTGAATCTCAGTGGCTGTGCTGGAAAATCTCCTGCACTACACCATCCAGCTGATCAACATAAGTCACTGGAGAGTTATGAGGATGTCTGAGGCACCCTCTACCTGGTAAAACTTGCCCACTTGCACACCAAGCTGATGCAGATGCTGCACCACTTTGGACTATACATCATGGTCTGATTCAGTTTCATCTCCTGTCCTTACTATGTTGCCAGGACCATCTATGAACTAGTGCCCATTCTGTGCCCCTGATACTTGCCTGCTTTCCTAGGTGCACATATCCACATGTTTATTCTGGGCACAGAAGCTCAGAATGTATGTGCTTCTAGAAAGAACACAGTAGTGATGGTTTTAAACAACCTGCTCAAGATAAGCAGGAAAAGAAAAGATGATTAAGGGTTGGGGGAAGACATTGATCTGGGAATTTGTTTGGATCTCTTAGGAGATGTGTCCTATAGAATTAAAATTACAAATCAGAATTTCTAGAGGGGCATTTGTTCTTTGGAGCTATATGTGATAATTTTCCCTGCAAGGTGATTGTAAAGAAAGGGAAACTTAATGTAAAAGTTAAAAGAAAAACAAACAAAAAACCCCAACCAATTCACTGTGTCAATAAAATGTGACCTTTGCCACATGTGTAAAACATTCTGAGAGAGTCTTAGCAAATTGGGAATCACTGTGTGACAGTAGTCTGTGGGTAGGAGGATTTCCCCCAAAGGGGTTGTGATTCTCATTCTCATTCTTATTCTCTCTGTCTCATTTCTCTCTCTGTCTCCTTCTCTCATCTCATCCTTCTCACTTCTCTCATACACATGCGAGAAGCTCCCAGACAATTGCTTTTCCTACCACTTCTTCTTTCTTTGTACAAAACAATTTCATAGTTCTGATCCTAACATTTCTCAAATCTGTGTGATGTAGAGTTCACTGTCAGTGGCAGGTCTTGCTATATTTGAGAACTCATGAACAAACATCTGGTCCTCTCAAAGAGTTTTTGTTTCATAAATTCTTGTTTATATAGTTCCATTTAAATTGGATTCCATTCTGTCTAATGTCATTGATTTCTTCTTTTTCTGGGAGACAGTTTCTAATTAGGTTTTTGGCCTCCATAATCCAGGATGCATTTCCCCTGGAAGAATAAAGCTCAGTATAAATTAAGGGTCTCTGCATACATATTAATGTGCCTGGTTACATTTGGTATCATGGCAGGGTGTATGTGCTTCTAGAGTGTTTGTTACATTAAGCAAATTTTTGTCAGTGACTTTCCTTCTCAACCACTTTGTCTAGAATGTGTGGCTTAACCTGGGTCAGGTTTGTAGAGATTTTTTTGTGGAGTTCCTTTCAGCAAAATGACTGATAGATCAATGATGCACAGTTTGCTTTTTCTTTTTGAGTTTTATTTTCACTTGTTGACTTTTATGGTCACAGAAAAAGTCCAAATAGAGGAAGGAGCAGGATTTCTGAAGTCTAAGGGGCTCACAGGCACTGTTGCTTGGAGGGCTGAGCAGCTCTTTCTGCCCTAGTGGGGAAGGTAGAAGGTGGAGGATGGGCTGTGGCAGATGGAAATCAAGGAAGGCAGGTGTCAGAGGTGTTTCTCTGAAACCCACTCACTCATAGCTTTTAACCTTGGACTTCCTCAGGAGAGACCTCAGGTTAGAAAAAGAGAGGAATATAGGAGAGGGAGTCTGTCTAAGGGAGTGTAGCCTTCAGCAACCTGTTCCTCAGCCATCTCAATCAGAGTGATTGGGACACACAGTCTCCTGCATTTCTTTTGTCTTTTTTATGGGGGCGGGAGTGCTGGGGATTGAATTTAGGGCTCTCTGCTAAGCAGGTGCTGTGCCACTTGAGCCATCCCTCTAGTCTGTTTTGCTCTAGTTATATTGGAGATGGGTGTCTCAGAACTATGTACCCAGACTGGCCTCAAATGTGATCCTCTGGATCTCAGCCTTCCAAGTAGGTAGGATTATAGGCACAAGCCACCTTGCAAGGCTGTTCCTTTTTCTTTGTTGCATCATAATTTGCCTATACACCAAACTTTGCACCAAAAATTTCAACTAATAAGGTAAGTAAGAGGACTTTCCATTCTCCATTCAACATTCCCTAAGGGTAAGGTAAGATAAAACATAGCAGCATTTGGTCATTGGATATAACATGGTGAGATGTGGGTTCCTCCTTTAGTTTTCCAGAGCATGGATGCACAGAGCTCAGATGCGGTCCTTTTGATAGAGAAGTCTGCTCTTACTAAATGTGGGGAGGTAGCATGGTTTGACTTCCTGTGGCTGAGAGGAGCTCCAGTGTCTCCTACAGATAAATGAAGAGAATCATTAGACCTAGAAGACTGTCTGGGAGACTGTCTACACACATCCAGCTTACTCTACTGATCTCTCCCCTACAGGTGGCTCTCCAGGGAGAAACCCACCTGCAAAGGCCTCACCTGCATGGACTCTGTCTGCATCTGCAGAGGCCCACCAGTTTCTTCTTTCAGTAGACCACCCTCCTGAGGAAGTGACTACATTGCATTCTGGAAGTCTGGTAAAGCTCTGTCTCTGACTTGCTGGTGCCTATCCTCTTTATGGCCATGGCCACGGGCTTATTCCTGGTGCAGACTTGAATCACCTTCCACCCCCTCAAACCATCCCAATCCCAGTCTTCTCCACAAAATGGCATAGCATTTCCATGTGACCTACAATGTTCTCCTCCTTACTTTAAATCATCCCTAGGTTTCTTATAATTGCTCACACAATATAAATACTATGCAAATAGTTGTTATGCTGTATGGTTTAGAGTATAGTGAGAAGAAAAGTGTTTCCATTTCAGTGCAGTTGCAAATTAGTTTTGTAATGTCTTTGTTGTATGAATTCATGGATGTGGAGTGCACACATAGAGAGGGCTGACTGTTGTAGTGACACTCTTAAGTAGAGACCCTATGGTATCAGAAGCAAACAGACATGCATACTTTCTTTAGTTCAGCTAAAAAATTCTGGGTTTCTTCCATTTCAAGCTCATCAAAACCAAATAGGGATTTGAGATCAGCCTGAAGTTTCCAGGGATCCCACACCATATTGTGCAGGGACAGGTAAAAAACTAAGTCTGTGAAACATTTGATTTAGTCTGTCAGTTATTTTCATATTTTTATATATCTAAAGTAATTCAGAAGATTATATCATTTTCACCTGTAAAGAAAAAGTAAATGAAAATAAAGAACCACCTTGGTACCAAACAGGAACAATGAACAGGACCTATTACAGTCATCACCCTTTATCCTAGGAGGATACTTTACAAGACTACTAGTAGATTCCTAAAACTCTGTTTAATGTCAAATCCTGCATGTTCTGTGGTTTTTCCTACATAAACATATCGATGATGAAGTTTATACATTCAGAAGAATAATAGATTATAAATAAATAGTAATAAAATAGATGATAATTTGCCACAAAAACATTTTCAGCATCACCTTTCTTGCACTGAAGGACCATTAATAAGTAACAGAGGGTACATTTTATGGCAAGATTGAAGGAGATATCATTCAATTCAGAATGCCATAAAATTTGAAACATATAAAATTATTTACTTCTTAAATGACCCATTTAATATTTAAAACTTTTGGGGAGCCATTGATGCTCTGTAAATGAAAGTGCAGAGAGCAAAATTATACATATGGGAGGATTCCTGTGCTGGATGCTGTGAAGAATGTGTTGAAAAGTCACAAGCCCCTAGCCTAAATGATTACAATTTTATAAAAGCCATTATAAAATATACTGAAAGAGCTTTATAAAATTTGACCCAATTATTGACCCAATTATTTTACCTCTAAAATTCTGTCTCAGCAAACCCAATCAAGTAACAGAATAAAAATTAATATGCATTAATGTTATTGCACTGATTTTATATTAATTAACTGAAAACCAGCTAAGCATTTAGCATCAGGCACAGGTATAAATTTGAGTACATTTATAATATAATATGCTGTGGACACTATAAAACTCTTTATAGATGTTATTAAAAGTCATAGTATAAAGTTCCTCCAACTGACATAATCAAGGTATAAAATATATAAGTTACTCAAATAACCATGCTACAGCATGCATAAATGGCACTTCTCAAAATAAAAGCACAAGCTTCCAAGGACTGACTAAATGTGAGGAGCACGGCCTAGCCGTTGCTAGCATGAAAGCAAGTAAATTCCAATGTGGGACTATCATCTGAAAATCTAGAAATGATATCGTTAAGTTCTGTGATTATGTAGCCATCTGTTGACTACCTGCCTGTGCCAGCCACATGTAAAACCATTTTCACATTCATCATCTCATTTGACCCTTAAAGTAATGTTGTGAGTGCTACAGAAAGGCACAGTTATATCTTTTGCCAAAAAGTTTCAAGGGAAAGGAGATTATATGAAGGTTGAAGATGAGACAGATCTCAGGAACCCAAGACTCCAAGCTTAAGTGTAATTTTATTTGCATGGCATCATGAGGGAAAAATTGATTTCTGAGAATAAAACTAGCCCTCTTTGAATACTGAAGTGGTTCCAGACCCTAGGATAAACATTTCTACCACACCCACTGGCTCTGGGTGCTAACTCTGTGATAAAGTCCTCCCAGGGCAAACTTGCTTCAGAGGAGGGGCAGATGCAAATGCAAATATTCTCAGCATGAGCTTGTTATAGGACACTGTGATCAGAAGTCTGTGTCCTCAGGGAACTGTCCACTCTAGCTTATGGTAAACAAAAAGTGCCAGCTGGAGGTGATGGTAAAATGAAGACTCTGAATCACCCCACAGCTTCTACCACAGATCTTTCTGCTGTTTGCAGAACACACCTTGAGTTATGAATATACCATTCTCCTGAAACAACTCCAGTCATGTACTCACTCTTCTCACTTCCTAAGAGCCTTTCTTGGCACCTTCACCTATGATGCCATGCTACCTTCTAGCTGTCAACCCAGCTCGGGACCTGGATACCAGCATGATTTTCCTGTATTAGGGTAGTTGCTCATTTTGCAATAAAATTTCTACTGTGTCATGGAATCCCTATTAACTAAGTGGTGGGAGAAAAAACAGAAACCTGGAAGGCTTTGGAAAGAGTTTAAATTATCTCTAGGGCAGATGTCACTGGAGGAATCCAGATATCTGCAGGGTACAGGTTGTACCTTGTTTCATGACTGGGTATAATCAGGGAAGAGGCTGCAGCCTGTCTCCGTCCCACAGGTGTCTGGATAGCAGAGACCACAGTTTGTCCTTAGCCACAGTTGTTCTCAAGAAGACTAAGCTGTTAACCACCCTGAGTGTGTCTGCAGGGTGGTTGTTGGATTTTGTCTCTGTTATAGGGTACTCTGTAGGACAGAGACCACTTGAGTGTGCATGGTGTCTACAGGCCAGAAAATGTGTCATGTTCCTGACCCTAAGGTGTCTCTAGGGCAGAGTCCAGTGCCAAATCACTGTCTCTGGTTTTCTGCAGGGCAGATGTTGCATCCTATACTCAGCTCCCATATATCAGCTAAGGTGTAGCAGTGGCCTCTTCTTAGCACTAATGTATGTAGGGCAGAGGCTATGCTCCCCACTCTGCATTGTTCAGAGAAGAGAATACATCATCTCTACAGCCTACAGTTGTGTATAAGACAGTGGTTGAGGCCTATCCTGTCCCAGGAGTCTGAAAGACAGAAGCTGTGGCCTGTACCCTGTACCTGGATTGCAGTTGTCTCTAGGGCAGAGAACGCAACCTGTACTTTCCTTGGGTATCTTGAGGGCATAGACCACTTGTTGGCTCTGGTGTTGTATGGCAGAGGCTATGGTCTGTTCCTAGCCTAAATATCTGCAGTGGTGCAGAGGCCTCAGACTGTTCCCCCTTTCTGGGTATCTTCAGAGCATAGGTTTTGTCTTCTCCCTGGTCTCTGGGTTTCTTAAAGGCAGACCATGCTGGAGGAATTCTGGTGTCTTCATGTCAGAGGCCATGATGAATCTATGTGTCTGCAGGGCAGTAGCAACAGATGTCTCCAGGTCACTTATTTTCATGCCAGCATCTTCCTCCTATCTGGCCTCTGTATATCCACATAGCAGAGGTCTTAGTCTGTCCTCTGATCCAGATGTCTGTAAGGCAGCAACTGAAGCCTATTCTTGGCTCAGGGTACTGTTATGAAGAAGCCACAGCCTATCTCGTCCCTTGGTGTCAGCATGCCAGAGACTACTTTTTGTTTCTGGTGTGTGCAGGGAAGTCTGTGGTCTGTTTCTTGCTCACATGTGTACATGTACAGGTCTGATCCAACCCTCTCCAGAGGGAGGACAGAGGACATGGTGTGTTCCACCATGAAGGTATCTACAGAGAATAGGCTGCACCCTGTATCCTTGTCTCAGGTGCCTATGGGGCAGAGGCAATGAACATTTTCCTGACACTAGGAATAGGCAGGGTAGAGGATTTATTGTGCTTGCTAATTGTAGGTGTGTGGAGGGTAGTGGTTGCTGAAGTTCTCCAGGTTTCTGCAAGATGGAGGCCTTGGCTTGTCCCCCATGCATTTATGCCTGCAGGGCTGTGGTGATGGTCTTTCTCTGACTCTCATGTTTCTGCAGTCCAGAGGTGATGCATTTTCCCTGAGCCCTAGTTGTGTGGATAGCAAAGGATGCCCCACGTTATAGTGTCTGCAGGGCAGAGGCTGTAGCCTGTCCCTGGTGCACCTGCATCTACAGAGATAAGGTTATTTTCTGTTCCCCATATCCACATGTCTACAGTACAGAGGATGTGGGCAGGCTCCATGTGACTGGAGGGCACAGGATGTTGGAGGGCTATGGGTGTTTTCATGCAGAGACCCAGTACCCTCACCTTAGGTGTCTATAAGGGGGACACAGTGGCCTGTCTCTATACAGGTTGACTGCATGTGTAACAGCCATTAGAGGGGTTCTAGTATCTGCATGGGAGAGGCTGTGCCCTGTTTCAAACTGAGTGCTGTCACAGCACTCAGGTGTGTGCAGCTCAGAGGCCTTGGCCTGTTCTCAACCCTTGCATGTCTGGGGGCTCCACGTGTTGGCAGGGTCAAAGCCATTTCATACACCTTCCCAGGTTTCTCCAGGGAATCGGTCCTGCCTATCCCTGGCTGGAGCTGTGGTCTGTCTCCAAACCTCAGGTATATGGCTGGCCTATACTGCTTTAGGGCCCAGGATGCCTGCAATACTGGTGGTAGCCTGTCCTTGAACTGGGTGTCTGTGTAGCACAATGTATGGCCTTTCCTGACCCTGGTGTGTGTAGGTTTCTGGGCAGAGGTAGCATCCTTTTGCTGGCCCACAATTTCTGTTGTGAAGAGGCCTGTTGAGTTCTCTAGGCATCTTATTCACCACATTGTAGCCAGCATGAGGAGAGAGTAACAGAAAGGTGCTAAGACCAAGATATAATCTTGATGGGCATGCCTACCTTGACTTTCCTCTCCTAATAGACTCTACCCTGCTTTTCCACTGTCTACCAATAGTATGTACAAACTTTGATTCCATCAATAGATTAAACCATTCATGAGTAAGAGGTTTCATGACCTCATTGTGTGTGGAAATGCACTAAGAGAAACATCCAGAGGTGTGCTTCACTAATGTCCTGGTGTTTCTCAAGTTAAAAAAATTGAAAATCAAGACTACCTATCTCACAGAATGTTGAGAATATTGTGTGGTAACCCTTGGTATCATTTGGCCACAGAAGTTCTGCCTCTAGTGCGGAGATGGTGCCAGAGCTTCTAGATCCTATTCCCAGGAAAGTTTTTGTGGAGCTCCTCCATGTGTGTCCAGGTATCTTCAGAACCAGAAAGAGACAATATGCAGACACGGGTGTTTATTTGGTCATCATTTTACAGTAAGAAGGAAACACCAAAAGTACATTCCCTCCCCAGGTGAATTGAATCACAATAAAGGCAATGAGAAATGAGACAAAACCCTTACTGTTACCAATGTAGAGACAGTGAATGATGTCTTTTTTATTCAGACCTTTCATTCTCAACTTTAGTCAGCATCCGGGGTGTAAACTGAATGCACATGGGGTGACAGTGATTTGGAATGCAGGGTCCCTTGGTGTAAGAGCACATGAGAAGGGATCACTTGGGCTCTAATCACAGGCAAGGTGTCCACAATTTCTGCAGGTACCTCTGGGCACTGAGATGACTGTACTCTGCTTAAAGGCAGCCAGTGATGAAGCATCATCAGCCTGAATCTTCGTAGCAGGAGGTCAGCCAGTGGGAGCCTTCAGGGAAGAATGGTGTTGCATCATGTTTAGAACACAAGTCACCTGGAAGGATATGCCTCCTGCAAAGCTGATAGCTGGTGGTGATTCCCTTCTCCGAGGGCTCCACAGTAACTTGGTCCTAATAGTGCTGGTTTTGAGGAACAATGCATGAGTGTAGATTCTCTTGTACCACACATCTTTGGCTCAGGGACACCATGTACTATCATGCCTTGTGTTTTTCTAAGGGAAGCCTTAAGGTTCATAATTTGTATTAGCATAAACTGGAAAGTGGAGGGGTCCACCTATAACTGAAAATATACCTCCTATAAAGTCATCTCCCAGCCCTCCTGATCTGGACCTCTCCTCCAGCCCTAACCCATAAGAACCCATCCTTTGTACCCAGAGCACACTATTATGAAGAGGAAGAATTTCACTCTGTGCTGTCAGTTTTGCTGCAACTCTTCCTGCAGAGACCTGGTTGCATAAGCTAAATGCTAAGGCCCTACCTGATCGAAGTATATATGCCACCCCAAATCCTGTCTGGAGACCGTCATAGGACAGGAATAACCCTGCCCTGAGCCCTATTATGTGGGTGGTTGTTCTGTACTAGACCATATGAGGGATGAGAGATTCAAACTTGAAGGGGAAGGTGGTACATGATCTGTGGACAACTAGACAGCAATGAGTGATTCTGAGATCAGTGCCATGCAGTGAGGTTAGGGCTACACCTCATGTTGGTTGTTTCTGTGCATATCTGCCTTCTCCAGGCTGACTCCCCACAAGGCTATCCCTGGAACTTATCGGCACCACTCTGTAAGAAAGCTGAGGGCAGTGGTAGCCAGAGAGGGGAGTGATGACAAGAGGTTAAGGTTGTAAAAGTGCAAGGGAGGCAGCCAAGACAAAATCCTCATCTAGAAAGATCATTGGCTCAAAAATGCTAGAAAACGTTCAGAGAGTGCAGAGTTTACAAATCCCTCTCCAATGGAGTCTAGGAGTTCAAGGAATATCTCCTTGGAGGGGAACTGGAGAGAGCTGCATAGGAATGCAGTTAATTCCATCTAGGATCAACACCCAGGGAGTCCAGAACATTTCCCACAAGTTCAGAAACTTCTAGAAAGCAACCATGAGAATCATCAAATGGTGGAATGTAGTATCCACCTTGCCCTTGAAGGATGCAATGAGATGATTCTTCCCTAGCATGAAGTTGATGTATAGGACATGCCTATAAATTGTGTCCCTTGGGTCTTTTGGTGAACCTGAACTGAAAGAACTCTCTTTTGCCTAATTACAAGTGAGGAAGAAGGCAGGGTCAAGTCTTATAACCAGGTACAACTTGAACTTAACTCATACAACAGGATTTCCTGTAACAGAATTCAAGCACGATTTTCTCCTAGACACAGCCTGAATCCTTCCTTGTTAACACCCAAAGATCCTTCAGAACGATATGAGCTGCCAACTGCTCCCAGCTATCCCATGCTCTTCCACAGGGCTGCTAGACTTATCAGGAGCCCCTTTCATAGCCCAGACTCCTGCAGCCTAGGGTGCCAGGAGAAATTGGTTATGAGCAGTAGCTGCAGGAACACAAGCTGAAGAAAGACCGCAGCAGGCTACATAGGCTTTCATGATGCCATTGTAAGTTTATAATTGTAGTCTAGTGAGTGGGGCTCAGGCCTTTCTGCCCAGCCCTCCTTAATAACAGCAGGCCAGTGCCCCAGGATGTGCATTGCCACAGAAGACAGGTCTATCCTTTCTGTGCTCCTCATGGAAGAAGCAGGGAAAAAGTCAGGCAGGTACAGAATATAAAATCAGCTCTCAATCCATGTTCATGACATGCAGAGATCCATCCCAACCAAATCTGTTTCCCACAACAGAGATCAGGTCCTGCTATGGATCTCCCAATGTTACTCCAAATGCATATCCAAATGGCAAGTCCAGGACATGACTTTGTTCAGTCTGGTGTCCTTTATAACTGAGCATAAGGCAAGAATATTCTGAAGGAAACAGAGGCTTTGTTGCTATACTTAAATGAGCATATCATCTGCTTAAGAGTTATCCAGAAGCAAGTCCCCCTGTGGTGGAAAACTCCTGTCTTTTTACTGAATGCATCTATAGGGCATAGCATGTGGTTGCCATGGGTCCACATTTTCCCCCTTTCATATTGGTTCTACTTTCTCTAAGGATTGAACTCATCAAGATTCTCCAGAAACCAGTTGGTAGTTAGTACTGGTACTTACCCCATAGGCATGGGACTACCACAGGACCTCTGAACACATGACTCCCACATCATGCCCCTTACTTTTTCCCAGTCCTGAGATCAACATGCCCTTATATTCATTTGACACATATGCCCAGAATCTCATGACTGTGGATGAGGCCTTACTTGCTTATTTCCAGTCCCTTTGTAAGTGAACAGGTTGGATTCAGGCCAGGGGTTTGTGTGGTAAGGTTAGAGAGTGGTGTTGGAGTCCTTTGGACCATGAAGTTGAGAGAATTACCAGCAGCTTATTTTCCTGAGAGAAGATTGGAGGGTATGGAGTCACCTTGGAGAGGTTGTGGGTTCCAATGTGTTTGTCTCTCTGTACGAATATGTGTTTACCTATATTTTCCTTTTGAGAGGGAGTATGTTTATGTAGCCCACCTGACCATGAACTAGCTACCTTTTTGCCTCACCACCTGCTGTTCCGGGGCTATAGACATGACTACCACAATTGGTTGGTTTCACATTCTTTGACATTAGCCTTCTTGTAAATGCTCCATTTCTATGTTACTGTATTAGAAATGAGTGACACCAACACGAGGTTTCACAGGGAATATAGGATGTGATGGCCATACACAACTTTGACATCCTAGGAAAAAGATGATATTTTGATCTGCATAGTACACATGGGGAGACTGGGGAGGCTATCAGGAAGCACAGTGACTTCTAATGTTTCATACATCCAAATGGAAGGACAGGATGGGTCAGATCCCAGTTATGTCTTCTGGAAGCTAATGTGCCAACTGCAGCGAGGTCTGACCCAAGACAGCAGGGTACTTTTCCTCATGTCCTGTGGAAAAGTCAGTCAATAGCCCAGGGGAGTATTGTCTGCGGAAGTGGCTCAGGGAGGGGCCCTCCAGAGATGACCTCACTTCTTTGACAATGGGCAAATAGAACTTGGAACCCTTGTAACCAGGCACCCAATCCCCTCAAGAGTCAAGGCCAAGTCACTTTACTACAGACATTTGAGAGACCAGTATGTTTTCTCGCTGTGTACAGTATTGTGAAGGCTCTGGTCAGAAGACAAGTGACAATGGGACCTTTGTCCCTTCATGTCACCTGTCCCTACCTGGTGTCCCTGTCATCACACACAGGGTCACCCCTCAACCATGTCGCCTATGGAGATTTTCCCAGAAGATGCCAAAGGCAACACAGGTCTGTTGAAAGTGGAATAGCCCATATCTCAAGACCCTTCATCTTGTGTGTGGGGTGTGTGTGTGTGTGTGTGTGTAAGTAAATTCTTTCTGGGCTGTTTTCACGTCACTGTGTGACTGACTGGGAGACGTTTTCCACTTTGCTACTGTTTCCATGTTGAATTCTCTCACTTTTTTTTCTACCCAAGAGTGAAAAGGAATTGGCCCCAACCCTGCCTAATCCTTGCAAGGCAGGAACACTCAAGTCAGGCACATTGAAAGTTCTTGTGGACCACCTGGTACCTTCCTTCTTGTTTGGTGACCCATCATATGTCATCATTTTCCTGTTTACCTACCGAAGTTTCGCCGACACGCATCAAGTCCTAAACCTGCTTTTCGATAGGTAAGCCTTACCTCCAAACCTAGTGGACTCTTCACCTCCAAGGTCTTAAACATGGCCTGTACCTCTCACCCCTGAATTATCATGAGAACAGCAGTGCTCTCAGGACCACCCTCATTAAATGTTGCCAGCACTCAATGGGAAGAACCATGAAAGTGTTTGTCAGAGACTGGGCCTGGGGAGTGGGCTGCCTAGCATAGTGGGATCTCCTGTGGGACTCCCCCTATTCCATGAATACGTTCTCTGCCAGAGACCTCACCCATCTAAGGACTTGAGAAATTTATTTTCCTGATTTGCATAGAAGGTTCCATATTCTGTTTGGATTATCCTTGTCCTAGGTAGACCTAGATGTCTCCATGCACAAAGAGGAGCTGGTTGGGCTCATTTATTGAACACATACATAGGAAGCACATATTGTTTATGTGCACAATTCTTTTCTATGAAAAAAAGCAGGAAAAATTCTGGCATCCTTGGCTCCACTTCCAGTGGTGAGTTAGTCAGAAACACTGTATGTCCTAAGTAGGTACAGAAGATGTGATACTGTCATGGTCTCCACTAGATATGCCTGTGTCCTCCTCTACTCCAGTGGGAATGATGGACCACGGGAACAACTCAAAGAGTGAGTGGGCTTTGGGACAAGAGGGAGAGCAACATTACTGAAAGTGGGACATTTGTGCATTTTGACTTGGGGAGGGTTTCAGAGCTGTTGTGATTCACTGTATTGGGATGAGGTTTATGGCTTCACCTGCAGCTAGAAATCAAGAGATCTTCTAACAAAGATCTTCCCTTGGTATATCCATTGGTGGTATCTGCTTTCCTTGGGAAGCAACGGGAGGCTGGAATCTCTCAGTTGGCCTCTGTGAGAATCTATTATCTCTACTACAGTCATCTCTCTCAGGCTTGCCCAGTCTGTGCACATCAGGGTCACACAGAAGGTATGAGACCCTCAGACCCTCACTACTCAGTAATGAACACCCAAGTGGTTCCCTAGGGTATCAGTTAGTGTTCACATGGTAAGCTGTACACCTCAAGAAAATATTATCATGAGAGGACAGGCCACACCTGAGTCATGGAGAGTGAAGCAGCATATACCACCAGTAGGTCTCACCAAATCCTTGTGCTTGTGGAAGCTAATCAGGAACATATGGAGCTTCCATGAATACAGAAGAGCTGTTCACACCTTAGGACTAGGGTTCCCTCCTGTGGAGGTTCTCTGAAGCTCTTCCTGGTTACCTAACTTGCCAATGCTTGGACAGCCCAAGGGCTAAGGCTGGAGTAAAATATCCTCTCAATAGACTAGGGAAGGCTCAGGAGACCAGATCCCACACATGTGCCTTAGGAAAGCTAGGAGGAGGGAAGGCAAGGGCTCTGACTCTGATTCCTGCCTGTCTGCCCCAAGAGCACTGTCCTTTATCCTGGGCACCTGGCTGAACCAGTATGCAGAAGATTTCGTTCAACCTCCAGACTTTCTGTGCCTCAAGCAACTGGTTGCATACCTCCATATCAACATGCCTGGCTCAGAAGAGGAATGTCAAGCCCGATTTCTCCTCACCCATCTGGAGAATCTGCAACTCAGCAACATGGAGCCTGTGGGTGAGAAGGTTGGGCAGAAACATTACAGAGCACATTAGGAAGGGTTGGAATGGGACCCACTTCAAGGAAGTTCAACTGCTTGCATCAGGCCAGAAGCAAGGAACAGCCTGAGAGCCTAGGGATGATTATCTGAGAAGGAAACCTGTTTAGGGTTACTTCTTGGGTTTTCTCAGGATGGTAGAAGACTTATTGTATTTGTAAAGGCTCAAGCAGGGCAGTCTCCTTAGGGATGTTGTCTCCTGCAGCTCTTTCACCAGGTGCACGTCTTTGACTAAAACCTACTCCACAGATGGAGCCATCTCAAGCACCGGTTTTGAAATATAACCCAATGGCATCACCAGCATCAGGCCTAGAGCGAGTGAGACGAGGAGAGGAGAAACCTTACATCTTGGCATTCCGTCCTGAACTGGTGGCAGAGCAGTTGACCCTGATGGATGCTGTGAGTGTCTTGGCAGGCAGGGCATGGGTAGGCCTCCGTTTAGACTCTGGAGGCCAGTCCTGCAAGTCCTAAACCAATTTCCAGTCCAGATCCCAGCTTCAACATTGCACAGCCCATGACCAGGGCCACTTTCTTAAACCCAGTGTCTCAATTCCCCTTTGTAGGGTCGAAAAGGAATTCATCCTCAGAGTGATTATGAAGAGTCAGGGTTTACACCAGAGTTATGGCATTCCTCAGCACTCATTAGTGGCTTGTTGTGCACTAGATCCAAAGGCAGACATAGGTGGAAGGCAGAATATGCCAACCAGATCATGCCTTGTGAGTCAGATTCCATTGAGAGGACTGAGATTTTCAGGACAATGGTCCTATCACTATCCCTCAGTGCCCAGGGAACAAAACAGAATTCCACAAAGCTTGAACCATATTCTCAGCTTCTTTGGTTCTACCCCCAACCACAGTGCTCCATCTTGGGCCTGGGGGCGCTGGTATGTAACTAGGCCTTATAACTCTGACCTTGCTTCTCAGGAGGTATTGAAGAAAGTATCGCCCTGCCACTGCTTGGGATACATCTGGTCCCAGGTGGACAAGGTGGGAAAGAAGCATCTGACATCCACCATTGATGCTGTTTTCACTCAGCTAAACTATGTCATTTCCTGTGTCATTACCACCTGCCTTGGGGACAAGAGAATGAAGGACACAGACAGGGCCAAGGTGGTGGAGCATTGGATCCAGGTGGCCATGGTATGCTGTAGGATGGGCTCAGGGTCACTCTCTTCTCCTTTCTCTCTTTCAGGATGTGGGCTATAGTCAAAGCCCCTGCATGAAACACAAGCCACTCCTTTCTAGAGCTGTACTTGCTGGACCCCAGCAGTCCTCAGTCACAGCACTAAATTCCTCCTGATGCTCTGCCCTTGGAGTGAGCTCAGTCATCTTCTACTTATCCCCAGAACTTCTGCATACCCCTGAAGTCCCCCACCCTCCATATCCTCAGTGTCAGACCCAAGGGCCATGGCATTAGCCACAGTGTCTTCATCCACAGGAATGTCGCATCCTCAAGAACTTCGCCTCACTTTATGCCATCCTGTCTGCTCTTCAAAGCAAGGGCATTCATCAACTGAAGAGCACATGGAAAGAAGTGTCCAGGTAGGTGCACCTCTTCTCTCCAAAAGTATGGGTACACAGGGGTAAGTGTCATCCATCTGTGAGCCCACTTGCAAACCATAGAGATAAGGCCTTAGAGTGGGTACAACTTGTGTGAATGAGACCTGGCCAGTAAATCTGTGGTGGGGCTCCACTTAGATATCGGGTAGATGCTGCCTATGTGTTCTTACATTGTAGCCACAAGATTCTGTTCAGGTGAAATAAAAACAGACGTGATCATTGGAAATGGGATTGGGGCCTTGATTGTATGCACAGGGAGGCCCTGGTGCAGGCCATGCATCCTTAGCACTCAGTGGTTCCATTTGCAGTCCTTGTCTCCCATCACTTTGGAGTCTTCACTGTAAATGAAAATAGATTCACGCTCATTTCTCTTCTCACTCCTCTGAACTATAACCTATATGACTTCCTACAGGGAAAGTTTAGACATTCTTCAGATGATAAGAAAGAATTTTTCTAAAGAAAACAACAAGTGCATTCACAGAGCACTGTTCATCAAGGTAGGTGGGAGTCTGTGTGCAGATGGAGGGAGGAAAAGGGGGGTGCAATATTAGTTCCTCACTGAAAGTGATTTTGAAAATTGAATTTCTGTCCAATCAAGATGAAGATAAGAAATATCAGTTCATTGCTGAGGCATATGGGGGGCTATTTGGGGAACATGAGGCCCCAGGTAATTGATTGTAGTGTATACATGCAGAGTATTTAATTGGAGTGGGTTGAACCAACAGAATTTGTGTACTTCTGTGGCCTCCTCCTGGAATTTAGCATCCCCCAGACTTTTGAGTGGGCCTAGGGAATGTAGATCCTTTCTTTAAACCAGGACATCCTCTATCCATGAAGTTATGGTCCTTCTGTCTTTCTGAGGGGCCTGCACATCCCAGAGGAAGAGATACCTGCCCTGGGATGTGGAGACACTGTGGACCCAGGGACCAGCCAGACAAAGAGGCAGCCTCACTTGGGTCCAACATATAGACCCAAGATGGTGATATGAATTCACTGTGCCTCTCCATACCCTGCTGTGAAGCAGAACCTACCGAGAGTCACAAAGGAACAGCTGGAGAATGCCATACCCTTAGAGTCTTGGAGTTCCCTAGTAGCATAGGAGTCTCAGAGACCTATGAAATAACCGTGGTTGTCTTCTGATGCCCTCCAGAAGCTTCTATGTAAAAGAGGAAGCAGAATGTCGATGTCTCACTGCCCTGGTATAATGGTCAGCAAGAGATGGCCCCTGGGGAAATCTCAGCCTCATGTGGACAAAAGCAGGGTTTTTGGCCTCAGAATATCATATTGAGCTCCATGAAGATGGAAAGTATTTGCACAGCCTCAGGTTCCATGTCAGGGCAGAGAAACCAGGGAAATTGGACAGGCAAGAGTCTGAGATGCCTTGATTTTCTTTCATTGTGGGGCAGCTTGGCTAGGAATTGTGGCATATACAATGGGGCCAGAGGGCAGGACCCTGGTTACTTGCTAATGAGAACTGAAAACCTGTTCCCCTTGGCCTCCTGAACACCCTGTGCCAATCAATACCCCTCCTTAATCCTCTGTTTTCTCATCCATAATCAGAGCAAGGATGAGTCTGGTGTTTTGACCTCATGAGAGATGATGAGAGGTCCAAGGGAGAAAAGGAGCTCTGAAGTGAATTTGGTCAAATGAGGCCAGTGTGAGGGCAGCACTAATGGAAAGGAGAATTGAGTTCTCACATCACCCATGAGACAGTCCTATGTTCATCTGCATATTGTAGATGAGGAAAGGGGAAGATGGAGTCCTCAGGCACCAGACTGGTATCCCCCACAGTGAGTAGTGGAGCTCTGCAGGTGGCAGGAGAATTGGCATAACTAGGCAGGACACCACCAGGCTCAAGGATGGGGTACTGGTAGAGTAAGTAGTGAGAGGCGGGGAGCCTTTAAGTCCACCTTCAATCTGACAGGGTAGAACTTCCAAACTTGCCACCCTGTGGAGGAACCTCAAGAGAGGCCACAGGCGTCAAAAGATGGTGAGTGACCATGATTAATGGTAGGCTTACCCCAAAGAAGGACTGGAGGGAACTCCCCTGGCCCTTCCCTCTTCTTGCCACACTGTCTAATAACTCCATACACATGGCTTGCAGACCCTGACAGCTCCATGCCTGAATAGCTGGCATCTTAGAGTGATGGGCTTCAGCCACCTGACCTATGGCTTGATAGAGTGTATGGCAAAAGTGGCAGGCAAGGGACACATACACCTCTGTCAAATGCCAACATAGGAGATGAACAGAATCAGTTTGAGGTCCCAGGTGCCAGAAGGGGCAGCACTGGGGAGAGGTGGTCTATGGTCTATAAACTGTTCTCAGTGGGAGGTCCTAGTGGGTCTATGGTCATGATGATAAGCCTCCAGCATATGAACGCAGGGCCTTCCTTCTTGTCTCCCATCCATTGCCACAGTATGAATCTGAAGCCACCATTCCATACCTGGGGACCTTCTTCACTGACCTAGTGAGGGTGCACACTGTGAAAGAAGGCCTTTTACATGTGAGTGAGCATGTAGCCAATGCTGGGGAGTAGGGGCTGGTGGGAGAAGGCCCCTTGCTGACCCCTGAACTCTAGCACTCATTAGAGTCTCAGAGATACCCATTGTGCTAACCACTAAACCCATGCCACCTGGTGTGGCTTCAGAGCTGCTTGACCTGATAGCTGCAGTTGGGTTTGGCTGGTTCCTCAATTGATGATCATGGTGGGAGACTGAAACCAGGTCCTCCAAGCTTAGCTGATCACAATCTGGGCTGTCTCACCTGAAGGCTCAGTATCCAATATATTCAGATCAGTTATGGAAAGAAGATCCCAGCCCCTCTGTCCCCAGGTCCCACTACCCTTTGCTGACAGCCTTAGTCCAGATGTAGGGTACATGCCACCTGGTGTGCTCTCTGTTAGTTCACTATGAAGTAGGGAAGCTCAAAATGTGTTGGGTCATTTTTAAACACATTGGCTGTGTACCTTCTAGGGAGGAGTTATCGACTTCAGCAAGAAGAGGAAGGTGAGCGATAATGTCCACACTGATGGGGATGTCAGGGTGTGGAATCTGGGTAGTATATTTAGCTCTGTTCTTGCCTCTTGGTGTAGAACTGTTGGTGCACAGGGATTGGGCTGTTAACAGGAAATGGGGCCCTGAGTTAGAATCTAGGACTCATCGTGAGAGTGTCTGTTTGAATCCAGCTATGAGAACAGTGAAGAGCCTGCGTTGGAGGGAGGAGGGGGAGGTCCCAGACCATAACCCAGAGGTGCTCACTGATGACCCACTGTGTAAGTGCCCAGGTCTATGATCTTCCTCTCTTCTTCTTGAACCAGGAATTCAAAGTAATAACTCAGATAAATCTCCTTCAGTCTGCTTGCAACAAGTACATCATCGAACCTCATATGAATTTTCAGGCTTGGTTTCAAGCCTTGGAGCACCTTAGGGAGGATGAGATGGGGGTTTAGATTGGAAATGATATGCGAGGATGGGGTGGGTCATGGAAGAAAGCAAGAAAAAATTAAGCAGATTGGGGTTGGGTAGTACTTATTTGTTATCAATTTTAATTTTCACTCTTGATATTTATGTATATTAAAATGTTTGTTATACTATTTCATGGTTATGATTTTGTTCTTTCATCTCCTGGGTTAATAATGACATGGAGACTCTTACATTTCATGTGGAAATAAGAAATCTTGGCAGGAGTCTCATTTTACTTTACGCAGAAATAGGATGAGCTGACTAGTTCTTTGTCAAGCATGCTGAACTAGATACAGGTCCACCTTGCACAGAGCAAGTGTTGATTTCAATATGATGAAATAGATTGTTGCAGTAAGATGGCCCCTCAGGACTCCTGGATTAGAGGTCAGAGGTGCTATCAATATCCTGAAACTGCGAAAACTGAATATCTTTAGAAATGATATTTGCAACAGAAAATGGCAGAGTAGGAAGCTCTGTGTTCAAGCTCCACACAGAAACAACCATTAAGCTGGGTGGTGGTGGCCTTAGCTATAAGAATCAACAATTTGAGGTAGTTGGAAAGTGGTCATACACAATTACCCCTGTGGTGATTGATTTAAGGGGGTCACTGAAGTTGGACAGTTTTGGTAAAGTGAAAATTGCATTTCTTGGAAACAAAATAAATTTAAAAATCTTTAACCAGCTTGACCAAGGAAAACAAAAAGTTGCAAATTATCAATATCAGGTGTAAAACAGAGTGCATTATGACAAAAGCTACAATTAGTAACATACTAGTAAAGGAATATTACAAAAGGGTTTATGTTTGGAAAGTCAAGAGCAGGTAAAATTAACAAATTTCCTCCAAGACACAACCTAACATAGCTCACTAAAGATAAACTGACTTATGTGAATATTCCTGTATTTACCAAATACATTTATGGTTAAGAGCCTTCTATTGCTCATTTTGGCAAATTGTCTGTGAAGATTAGCATGGCCCCTGTGGGAGGATAACATGCAAATTCATGAGGTGTTCCATATTTTATATAACAGGCAATGAGCCCTGTTGAAATTGTCCCAAAAAGGGGGATCTGGAGTGGAGGATAATAGACAATGACAGGGGTGGTGGATCTCATCAAGATACATTGTAAACACATGTGTGATGTCTCAATGAAAATGCCCTATAAAACTCATATATACTATTGAAATGTGAAAAAAGAGTCTATTGAGAAAGAGAACTGAAAGCACAGATACCTTTATTGGTGAATTATAGCAGTTATCTTAAAAGGAATTAATATCCATTCTACATAAAATATTCCAAAACATAGAAATGACAAGAGCATTTCTCAACTCCTTTTTACTCAGATTTACCAGAATTCATTTTGACAAAAATACTGAGAAAACAGAAGAAAATCAGAATAAAGGACAGAAGTACTCCTCACAGTGAAGAAGACAGAATCCTCAGCAAAATATTAGAACGTTGACCCTGGAAATATATTGATGACTAAATACAGACAGAGTTTATCTGGGATAGAAGAATGTTTCATAATTCAAAAGTTTCTGATTATGTCTGTATTTCCATATCAAAAGACTTTAAGAGAAACTGTAGGGTCTTCCCAACAGATGTAGAACAATGCTTAATACAAATTCTAAGTAGAATAAAAATGCTCCACAAATCAGGATTTGAAAAGAATTTCTTTTTCCAAAATTGTTTCTTTTTAAATCAGTGGATTAAGTCATGTGACTTCTACCCAGCACAGATTCTGCACACAGGCTCCTGTCTCAGTGTCCACAGACACAAACCTGTGCAAGCTCTGATAATACAGCTTCATTTTGAAATGGGCTCCACTGTTGTGGGAGTTTTGAGAAGTCCCAGGGAGCATGGGGCCCACAACATCCCATAGTGTCCCAAGAACTAACAATCCTGGCTGGACACTGAATCTGCTGTCATCACCTAATTCAGGGGAAGCCCTGCATTACCCTTCCCCCAGTGGCTGGACCTGGAAGTCTGCTATAGGACTCAGCAACTTGGGAAGTCAGTGGGAGGCCAAGAGTCAATTGAGGCTCACAAGGCATAGATGTCATGACAGGACAAGTTGTCCTCAATCCAGTGTATACAACTGTCCAGAGGTAGTTGGATCAAGTCTTTTTAGGGATATGAAAAATGGACAAGCAAATTATTGTAGCATAATTAGGAGGTTCTAGGAATAACTCAGAAACTTTGTATATTTAGATACACATTTCCAAACTCCTGCTATCTGTTCCTTTGTCTTTCAGCAATATCTCCTAATAAGTGGTAGGTGGTCAACCCTCCTAATTCATAGTCCTCAACCATGCATGGACTCAACCATCTGAGAATGGAAAACATTAAAAAGTGTCAGACTTGGTGGTTCACACCTATACACCCATCTACTTGACAGGCAAATATCAGAAGATTCAAGGGCCAAAGACAAACCAAGCGAAGTATTAGTGAAATCCCATTCCAACAAAAATTGCAGGGCAAAGGTGCAGCCTGTAATCCCACCTATGTGGGAGGTACAGGTAGGAGGATCAAGGTCTGAGGAGGCCTACCCTAAGTTCTATAATTAAAATGTTACACACTGTCTGACAAACAACTAAGGTAAAAAAAGCCTTGTGTGTCTCAAATGTGGCACAAGTGTTAAAGCACCTGCCTAGCAAGTGAGCAGCCCTGATTTCAAATGAGTATGGTCAACATAAAAAAATGAAAAATTGAAGGAGAAATACATATATATTAAAAAAAACCCCTTTCAATGGTTTGTTCCTCTGCAACAAGCCGACTTGCTGTATTTCTAAAGCAGCACATTATCTATTTACATAGCATTATATGTTATTATTTGCAAGTACTCCGTAGATGAGCTAAAGTATATGAAAGGATGTTCATAAATCACGGCACCTGAAAATCATATGCAGCTTTCTTATAAAACTAAATATCTATTTACCATATGACCCTGCTAAACAACTTTTGGGTATATTTCTGAGGGACCTTAATTAACATAGTGTCAAAATGCTTATATACCTATGTTTTTAGTAGCTCTATTCACAACAGAAAATATATAGAAACAGCCTATTTGCCCACCAACAAATGAATTTATACAGAAGATGTGGTATATAGCCACAATGGCATATTACTCAGCCATAAAGCCATAAAGTCCTTTGCAATAAAATTTAGTAACTTCTTTCCTGTCTACCTTGGTGCTAAAGGTCATATTGTTTAGGACCTCCCTGTTTTGTTTTTTGCCCAGAACTGGCCTTGGGCTGCAATCCTCCTTACCTGTGCCTCCTATACTGCTGGAATTACAGATGTAAGTCATCACGGCCAGCCTAGTCCACATAAAATTTAACATTTATAAAATGGCTCAGCCTAGGTCCCGTTGAGCCTGCTATATGGTGTCCCACACACTTGCACAGTCCACAGGCAGGAATTGGCACCCCCTCATTGTTCTTGGACTCATAATCTTCCTTGTGGCTTTCTGAAACCTGGGCTTCTGAAGAAGTGAGTTTCTCTGACTGGTGCCTCCAAGCTGGCCTGTGTTCTGTTGGCTCTGGTGGTGTTGTTCAAGCAGGAGCCAGAACTCCAGTCTCCACAGACCTGTTTGAGGTTGTTCATCAGCATCAGAGGCTTTCTTACCTGGCAATAAAATAAATGGTTGCAAGTACTTCCAACCAATCAAATCTGTGCATGCTATGAGAAAGGCCCTTGCTTGCTGTCTGCTCTCCAGAAGTCTGCTTCTGTGTGCTACAAGGCAGGCATGGAGGCAGAAGCAGTATCTGCTGTGTAAAACACAGGGAACCATTGAAACATGAAAATACTCATTTCCTCACTTCCACTGCTCTGCCTCAATGATACCTTCATAGCAAGAGAGAGAGGCTCATGGGACTGACCCACACTGGGAACTGAGTGGGGGAAGTTGTATTGAAATTCATTCTCAGAAACAAAAAAAATTCCAGTTCGCAAGTTTAAGAAAGTAATCTGGGATTATATCAGTGCAGACTGAGATGTAGCACATCTCAACTTACTTATTCCTTTTGGTTGGTTATTTGATAATTCAAAACACTCTTATTTTTATTTCCAATGGGTGGTCTCAGAAGATCCTGGTCAAGAAGATCACAGGTCCTTGTGTGCTTGAACAGAGAACTGGATACAGACACTGATTGCAAAGCAGTAGTGAAGTTTTATTGAAAGAGAAAAGAAATAGAAAGAGCAGTGTGCTCTGGATAGGTGGCACAGAAGCACTGATCTTTGTTCAAAGGGCAATTTATAAGTTGTAAGAGAAAACGGTGGAAAAAATCTGGGTGGTCTCTACAGGATGGGCTAGCATGATTGACAGTTTTGATTGACAAGGTCTTATTCTGTGCATGTGTCTATTCTGATTCCCAAGTCTTTAATTGTATGTATGAGAGTTATCAATATTCATAAGATATTAAGTAGAGGACTTCACCCGAGAGGACAGATTGAAGACAGAACTTTCTTTACTGAGCATGCACCATTTTCCAATATGAACTGCCAAGAGACTCCCTTACCTTTTGATAATTTACAACTTCAGAGAAATTTACATTGAAAAGGAATTTACAGCTGAGTGCTGGTACCAGCAAGGACAAGGAGGAATTCCTCACTCAGGAGTGACCTTTTGATGAATAAGGTGGTGTCTCATGACAGGTTTCTTCTTTTCCTATTACTAGCCTGCCTCATTTTCATGACTGAAAGAGGACAGTAAGGTTATTTCAGTATATGAATACTGTTGGTTCAGGTTTGGAAAACACTACACTTCCCACACATCCTATACCCCACCTCTGATACCGAGATTCTGATTTAATTCATCAGCAGTATGGCCTGAGGATTAGGATTATTTTAAAGCTCCTGGAGTATCCTAACCTGCAGCCAAGGTCAAGGACATGGCTTTAGCCAAGAAGTGGGGCTGAAGAGGTCCTTTGGAATGACCTGAAACCTTACCTCGAAAGAGGCCTTCTCTCAGGAGTCAGTGAGTCACCAGGAGAGACGTAGAAGTTGGCTGTATGGCAGAACCTGGGCCTTGCTCTGGGCTCTTTCTGAAGGTAGAATTAGGGATGTAAAGGACTGCTGCTCCCTCAGGAGGAGCCAGCCGTCCATGTCTGAGAAGGCCAAGGAAGTGATCTTGAGCTCAGCCTTTTAGACTGAGTGGGAATTTCCACTGTGGTAAAGTGGGGAGTGCTGAATAATTCCAGTGGTGAGATCAGACCAATTAATGGTCTTCTCAGTGTGGCATGGAGAGCAGTGAGACACTGAAGGAGAATTTGGGAGCCATAGTGCCCAGACTTTGAAAAGGCTTTTGTGCCTTTCTCCTCTGAGAGCATGACAAGCTCTAAGGCTACTTTATTCTCTACTGTTCCTGAGAAGAAAGAACACCCCATGCTGGGATCACAGATGTCCTAGACCTGAAAGGGCTCAAGAAAGGAATGAACAAGACAGGACATTTGAAAGGACTCACTCACTCAGGAAGGGAATGAGAAAACACATATCAAGAGGGTCAGCAGGCTGATCACCAAATGGCAAAATTTTATTTTTCTCAGCAAGCTTTATACAAAAGAGGAAGAGACTTAAACATCAAAACAATCTGACCTAGTTACAACCTTTCTGGCTTTGTCATCCTGTATTTTTACTGCCAGTGTCCTTGACTAAGTATAAACTGCTTTTTAGTCAAGGGAAACCATTTATAGTTCCTTCCCACTGTGATAGAGACATGGTGCACCTGCAGATTGCAATCTTGTCAGAAAGCTGCTAAGCCACAGTGAACTTGTCAGACTGTGGCTTTTGATTCCCAACACCCCCAGCCATAGAGTGAGTGGAGTAGTGAGTGGAGTAGCTCATGACAAGAGTCAATGCCTTAAATTTAAAAAAAGAAGTAGAAGAGGAGGAGGAGATGCACCCAAGAACACCAGTCCACTTTGGTTCTGCAGGATTTTGTTTCACTTCCCTTCCCTTCAAGGTCATGGTGGATGACCTGCAGGTAAGTATTATGTCGATTCCAGCTCTTAGGGAGTAGGTAATGGCTCTTTGTGGGTCTGTGTTCAGTGATGAATTGGTGGGTTCCTAAGGTCACAATTTGTCAGGGAGAGCCCAAGAGTGCTCAAGTCCTTTGCCTTTGCACAGTTGGCTATTTCTCCCTTCTTCCATGAGTGGTTTACATCACTTGACAGTTTCAGCATGTGTTGCTATGCCTGACTTGAACCAGCTCTGGACTTTGAGTCATATTCCTCAAGGAACAATTGAACATTTTTAGTTTTGAGATAATAAATGGGACCATTGTCATATGTACTTTCTGTCCTATAAGTGAGACCCTGGAAGACAATATCTACCAATCAGCTCAAAGGATGTGACTGCAAAGTTAGAGAAAGCTGCCTGGGCCTGGGCAAAGCCAAAGCATATGGACCTGAGAGGTCAGGAATGACCATGCAAGGATGAGGACTTGATGATACCTCCCAACATGTGAGAAGAAGCATCTTGATAGGCTCCAGGGAAAGGCTTTTAATGATGAGTGCTGTTCTCCAACTTCTAAATCCCCAAATCAATTTGCTTAGGGAACTGATTACACCAACCTGTTACCATCATTTTACTAGGACAGAGAAAGAATTTCAACATTTCTTCAGGATGAGTTCACACATGGTGAGAGCTATAGGAGTTCTGAATATGGCATCATTCATATCCCCAAAGCACAGAGAATACATTGCCAAGGAGCACAAAAGTGTCTGCAGTTCACTCATGAGAGGGACGATTCTTAGGATGCTTCCTCTGCTGTAGTGCCTGGCCCTGCATTTGAGAATATTCTTTATTCTGGCAGCTTTAACATATTTTCTCTGACACAAAATCTGTGAACTCTTGTTGGTTTTTTTCACTTATCAGTGATAAGTCCCTTTTTGGTTTGCCTGTGCTGTGTTCAATTTCCCTCCAATTTTTTTAAATTGGCTACATCATTTCTTCATGAATCCCTGGAAGTGACTAGTACAGTTTAAGATTTCATTTGTCATTATGTGGAGAAGGAGAAAATGTGGAAAGTTGTGTGAGTGTTAAGTATCTGGGGGAGACAAACAGATGAGCAAAAATGTAGTTAGAAGATAACATTTAAATAAAATCCAATGTTTTAGAACAGCGTGAAGAGAGCAAGGATTTTATAATGTGGAATATTTCATTGACCTCTCAAGGATGAGGAAAATTTGTTTTTAAACATTGAGTATTTAAAAAAAAACCAGAAAGATGCAAACTTTTGCAACACATGTTTTTCAGCCTCTCTAGACCTAAAAGTTTTTCCACAACATTTGCCTTCCAAAAGCCATTTCAGCATTATGGAATATTTCAGAGCTGTAAGTCTTGCAGAAAATAGTCCCTCTTCAATGTTATATAAATAAGTTTAAACCACTTTTTTTGTAGTACTGAGGTTTGAACTCAGAGGCTACACCTTGAGCTACTCCAGTAGCCATGTTTTGTGAAGGGTATTTTTGAGGTAGGGTCTTTCTAACTATTTGTCTGGGATGGCTTTGAAATGCAATCCTCCTGATCTCTGCCTCCTGAGTAGCTAGGATTATAGGGCTGAGCCACTAGTACCCGGGGTAGTTTAAACTATTTCTAACATTTTATAGCTGTTTCAGCAGAGCAAGCATTTGTCATTTTAAAAGACAGCAAAGAGTTCTTTTGAAAATATTCACCAATGTGTCAATGCTCCTGGGGACTGAGTCCCCAGCTCTGTTTCCTCCCTCAGTTTTGGGGACTTATATCTCTCTTTGTACATCTAAAAACTTGCCATGTTTGGTTTTCCTTTCTGAAATTTCTACTATATGCAGAAACTGTGCAAACTCAGAATCAAAGCCTTTCATAATGAGGTTTAGGTGTAAGTGTGATTGTTTTTGACCCTTGTAAGTTCCTTCTTGCAGAACCTTCTGGAGCTGATTTCTGACAGCTCTCTGGGGACTGCACTTGCCTGAGCACCTTGCCTCTGGCTCCTGGATAGACATTCTGATCCCCTTTTGTCCTTCATCACTCTATACATAGAACTCAGCTCTTGCCTGGCTTCCACTTACAGCAAGACAACCACTAATCCCAAACCTGGGGCAAGTCTACTAAGGAAGGCTGAAGATCTGGGGATCACAGCAAAGTCCTGGCTGTCCTGCTTCCTGTCCTTCTATTCTTACCTCATGTTTTGAACTGAAGTGCAACACCAAATTCTTCACTTCCTCTTATGCAGCTCTTGACCAAAGGTGTCCAAAGTTTCCAAAATGTTCTGAAGAAATGGGTTTGCCCTCTTCAGAAAAGAGCTGGAATTACATAGAGTGAAACAACTTCTGTGAGGTTTGCCAGATGGATGAAATCCTGATTACCTAAAGGGTTGGGATCTAGGGGGTGTCTGAACAGCATTCAAATTGTCCCCATTAACTGATGATGGACAGGAAGGTGTGAGGGACATGAAGTAACTATAAAATTATACAGCATTAGAGTAGCTCATGAATAAAATAGACCCATTTAAACAATCACATTGGGGAGTCTTGGGGTTTTGCTTTTAATTTTGCTGTGATGAATACTAGGTTCCCAGAGTGCAGAGTTCATGAGACCTCACTATCTCAACTCTTCATTTCAGAATTACTGAGCTGGGCAGTATCTGCAGAGAGCACACTGACAAGGGCCAGGAAACCTGTGCAATTACTTGAGGTTCAGACTATATGTGAGCTGAGCTGCAGAGGGACTTTGGAGGTCTCTGCTGAGCCTGGGGAAGCCAACAGAGCTGGACAGTCTGGGCTGCAGCAGCAGAGCAGAGCAAGGCCACAGGAACAGAGACCAGGTCATAAATAATGATGCTTTATGGCAGTATGCACCTGGGGTCTTGCTTTGATGCATCACAGCACTTCAGCCAGCCAGGACCATAAAAGCAGCAGGATATTTCCAGAGGCTCAGAGCACAGGTGAGACCCTTGGCAGACAAATCCTCCTCTAAACTTGAGCACACTTTCCATTCAATGAACTCTTAAGAGCATGGCCATATTGTTCCAAGAGATCAGGTTTTCTGCTTGCCCACATTTAGTGTTAGGGAAGACTTTGATCTAGATGTTCATTGTAATTTAGATTAAAGTCTTGGCAAGAGATATTTGAGAATGTGGGGGAGTCTAAGCAATTATCAAGCAAACTGAATTCTTCAGATATGTGAAAATGGAATAGTCAATATGATGTTTTGCTGAATTTGTATTTTTTAAATATGGTGATTTATTAAACTGAAAATGTGTTTTAATTTGGAGATAATGATTTTTTTAAAGACATACAAATAAATTTAAGAACAGAAGACATATACTTTCTCTGATCACAGGTCCCAAGGCATAGCTGCAGTAGTCATAGTAATGTGGCCTTGCATAGTGAGGTACTTGATTCATATTTCAGCCGGTATCCTCAAAGCCCTGTAGCCAAGATTATGAAGATTTGATTTGGATAACTTGAATTTCCACACATAGATGCTTTCTTTTTTCTTTTGTTCTTTCTAAGGCTTTGGAATTGGGGGCTACTTAATTGTCTTTTAAGTTGGTGGTGGGTAAGATCAGTTCTTTGTTTTCCAGTTTGGCTGTCCTTCCTTGTCCACCCTTTTTGCCACTGCACCTAGCAAGCTGCTTTGTGTGTAACAGGAGCACAGTTAAACCTGTTGCATTCTTTCTGCCAGTCTCCCTAATGGGAGCCTGAAATGGGTCAGCCTAAATGCAGAAGTGTGTAACTTCTGGGATGTGAAAAGCAGACAAAGAACACTTTATTGAAGTCATTGATGTAAATGAACAAAAGCATATTTTTGAGGGGAACCTAATTTGTGGGAAGTATGTTTCATTAAAAATATGCTAACTGGCCAGGTGCTGGTGGCTCAATCTTGTAATCCTAGCTACTCAGACAAGAGGGCAGAGATCAGGAGGATTGTGGTTTGAAGCCACACCAGGCAAATGGTTAGTCAGACCCTATCTCAAAAAAAAAAAAATCACAAAAACAGGGCTGGCAGAGTAGCTCAAGTGGTAGAGCCTCTGCCTAATAAGCATGAGGCCCTGAGTTCAAACCCCAGTACAGCCATAAAAAAATGCCAACTGAACTCATGGCTATATGGTCCTACTTGTGTTCTGTAACTGATGTGAAGTTTAAAAGAAGGCTGGTGGTTTATTTGCTAGTTCTGGGTTGGTGATAACTGTGGCTGGTGGTCGTTTTAAGGATAGGTAGATGGGGAATGTGAATAGCAGTGTGACTGCAACATAGTCACATCGTTGGACGGACTGAGTATTCAGTGCATCTCTGACTGGCTCTGTCAGTTGTAGTCTTGTTATCTTGAGTGTAACCATCCTAAAAGATGATGTGGAGGTAAATTGACCTCTAAAACTTACATTTGGACAAAAACCACTGCAATTTTGGGAAGGATCGACTAGTTAGTAACCCCAGGTTGTGGTTGAATTTTCATAAGTTTCCTGTTAATATAATTGTTTACTTACCATAAGGAACGCTGAGACTAATACTTTAAGGTATTTTAAGCCCCAAAAAGCAAACTCTTGAAACAGTCGCCTCTCACATCCCCTGGTGTGCACCCTGGCCATGACAAGAGGCAATATTTAGATGTTTGTAGCACAGGGCTCTATTCAGCTTCCTGCAGGTGACTCAAATGCTGCCTTTACGCTCAAGAACCAAATTTGTTGCCTTTTCTTCACTCTACAACCCTGCTCCTTTCATAATACTGAATTATGCTTCTACAGTCCACAGGGGGCAATTAGCTTTTAGCAAAGAGAGTCTCAAGCACAGATCTTTTAAAGCATAAAAAAATAATAATGCTTTATAAATTGAGACATGAGAAATTAGGTTTATTTGCAACCAGATGCAAATCCTAGTCTATTGCTTTTTCCCCCATTTACTCAAAGAACTATTCTTTTTCTTTTTAGTGTTATTGTAAGTCAGTGAGATTATAGATTCTTTCCTAGCTTCCTCATCCCAACCAATCCGTACCCTTTCAGAGGTCCCCGCAGGTGAACACATGCAAGATATGAGTGTCTCTGAGAGTGAATTTTCTATGTTGTAAATATTTTCAAGCTGGAAAGTTGAAAATTCTCCTCTAAATTTGTGTCTCTATTTCTTGCCTTGGGTCTAACTGACATTTACTCAATTTCTTCCTACAGAATCAGATGGGTAAGTCCTTTTTTTGGTATAATTAACCTGACCTGATGGATAAGTGATTTTTATTTGACACATTCACCCATCAAGTTAACAATTTCTGTAAAACAGTGTATCAGAATTTATAGCAGTAAACTATCCTTAGGAAGTTATTTTACCCTAAAATCAGGGCATATCAGACATTTCCTGTATTACTTCTCATTCCACTTTTGGGAGTATTTTCTTTCTTTTGACATTCTTTCTGTACTGAAATGTTCCAGCATGAGTGGTATTTCAATAAGATCCAAAGGTTAAGTGGGATCAGTTGTGCTTACTGTGTTGTGTGATGTTCTGTGCTGTTTGGAATAGTTGATTCTGGTTTTAGGCCAATTGGAAATGAATGGTGATAATGCATCTTGAAGTTTTCACTCCAGGCATCTCAATCAAAGTCCAGTGGAATAAAGAAGAAGCAAGTCTGCAGAAAGACCAGACTGGGGCAACATCTGCTTTCCCAGGGCCCCTCCTGGCACAGCATAGAGTGGTGCTCTGTGTTCTTGTGGAGGTCATGCACTGCAGAGTGACCACTGGATGTCCATCCTGGCTGGGGATCTATCAATTGGGTTGTGCTTCACATGTGCCCATTTAGAGTGACAACAGAACCTTAAGTCATTTATACAAGGACAATGAGCTGATGAGGACCTTAACCAAGATAAAAACAGAAGTCAGCTCTGGGGGATGTATTGGGAAGTTTATAGTGATTGAAGGAAATAGAAAATTGTTAAATATGTGCTGACAACATAAACTTTTAGCCATCTGAATAGTAAATAAACAGACAACTTAGTATATCTAGGCAAAGGTATAGAAACCAAGCTGTTGATGGGAGGAATGCAACACTGTACCCATTGGCTTTGGAGCAGCTGTGTTTTGAGCACAAGTATTCTTGAGGAAGTCAGAGCTGTGAACAGGGACTTCACATCCCTCTGTCACCTGGGGATGTCCCTCATAAGACTGAGGCCTAAAGAAGCACCCATTGCTTCTGCAACTCCCCCAGCCCTAGCTTTTGCAACCTTAGTGGGGTCTTTCCAGTAGACGCCACATTTTCATCTCACTTACAAACATTAGGGAAAGCATTCTTACAAACTTGTATTGCTTTGCACTTATGTAAGTCACTACAATTCGTAGCCTCTTGCTGGCAGAGAAAAGTTACAGTAAACCACTCTGCTGCCTGTGTCTTATCTTCAGGAATGTGGTGCTTGGTTTGTATATGCTTTGGGGACTGGGAAGTAAGAATTCCCCAATACCAGAAAGTGTGCTTGTCAACCGGTCAGGCACATCCTTAGTCTTGGTAACTTACAAATCAAACTGAATTGTGTTCTGAAACAGTTTACCCTTGGATGGTAATGCCATCTTTCCCATAATTGCCTAATAAAATCTTGACTCACAAACTTCAACCAGGTTGATTTGTTCATCCAGTTTAGCTTGTCAGCATCTGTTTCAAATTGAATTCTAAAATATTCAAATTTGAAGATTTCCCTTAGATTTAAACCAGAGCTCATTTTCCTTTTGGAATCAGATGTTGATGTTACCCAGAAAATAACTCTCAACTCAGTGTCACTGGGTAGGAAGGGAAGTTCGCAAATTGTTTTCATTCATACCCAAGCAACAAACCAACCAAGCAGTACAGAGCTATGTTTTCACATCTTGGAAGCTCCCTTCTCCAGAGTCCTATGTATGTCTCTCTTTAGCATGTCTGGGGCTCAGAGTCACTCTCCCCTTCAATCTGCATCCTTCAAAGTGAAATATTAAGTGGGATCTGTAAGGCTGGATATTGAAGGCATTGGACAAACTCTGTAAAAACAGTCATGTTCTTGCTTTCATAATTATTTTAAAATCTTTATGGTGAATGTTGGAAAATTGCAATTTCTGTGGGGTACTCTCTCTTGCTTCCTATTATGTTTGCAGCTCTAAATGGTAGAAATGCTTTTCCTTTCAGTTATTGATATTTACTCCTAAAATAGGATTGAGAAACTTATAACAAACCAAGGAAAGTAAAAATATCTATAAATATTTAGGTATTTCTCAACATGTCCATTTCTATTTTATCATTTTGAAGAATAAATCTTGAAGTTTTATATCAGTAAGTCTTGTGATGGTCATCCTTACACTTACCCTTTCTACTGGGTCCCAAACTTGTTTAATTAAATATAGCACATAAAATATTATAAATGCTTATATTTTAATGCATTTTATCTAATATTATGATTGCCAGATATGGCACAAGATCTCAGTTAAATTTGAATTTCAGAAAAATTGCATATTTTTCTTTTAGTATAACACTGCTTCTTGCGGTGTTTCAGACACTTAGAATTATATATGATATCCTCCATAATATTTTGGGCACTGTGACTTCATGTGTATGTAAAATTTTGTACTCCTGTTAATATACAGCAATAATATTTTTAACTTGCTACATGGTCTATGAATGTATTATTCCCATGGCTGTATACTGTTACTATGAGTTAAATTCCATTCTTATCTAACATTTCTTGTTTTGGACATCATGTACATCTCAAAACTTTTCACTTAAAGCATTGATTTAAAGCCTATCTTTCTTAACTTCAGGAAGATTTACACTACTTGGGAGGCTGAGATCAGGATGATTGGGGTTTGAGATGATACCTCATCTCAACCTCTCAACCAATAGCTGGGGGTGGTGGCACCAGCCACGGTGGGAAGTTTCCCAGTCCAGGTGGGCCTGGGCAAAAAGTGAGACCCTATCTCCAAAATAACCAGAGGAAAAAGGGCTAGAGATGTGGCCCAAGCAGTAGAGCCTTATAAGCACAAAGTCCTGAGTTCAAACCCCAGTACTAGGGAAAAAATATTTGTGAAGTGTGTGGCAGAGGATAGAGATAAACCTAAATAAGGATTTTTGTTCTTTTGTAGTGTTTCCTTAATGTAATTTCCTTGTAGACTATTTTAAGCCTAATAATCATTTCTAAACTTAATTTTCAAGTACCCAACAATTTTCTTGCATATATATATTTATACACGCATATATATGCATATATGCATATAAAGTGTATATGTACACATATACATACATACACACATATAAGGTATATATCCATATACATACATGTACATACATATATGATCATATATACACATATATATGCATAGGAGAGAGTAGTCTCCACATTGAGCCAGCAGCATGAGTGCCCCTTCAGTTTGTTAGAGATGTGGATCTCAGCCCAGTCTGCACCCACTTACTCTCTGAAGGATAGTAGGGCTCAGGCATGTGTGCTTCACTGGAGCCCCGGGTGAGCTGAGAACCACTGCATTAAGATCAGCATGGCCAAGTTTTTCTTACCTTGGTTGGGAACTTTAGGAAGAAGAACACATTGTAAAGTCATTGTTACGTATTAGATTTTCAGATACAGTATAAATTGCATGGAAAACCAGTATGAGGGTACCCAAGAACTCTTACTCAATGTCAAGATCAAGTGAGGGAAGGGGTCCTGGAAGAAATTTGCATAATTACGATGCAATAACCTTAGGCAGTGAATTTTTTCTCATAGAATCTTGGTCTAAATGAAATTTGATATAAAAAGTAATGGAAGGGTGTCTGTTTAGATACCTAGTTTTTATAATAGCATATTACATTTATTTTTCCTTTTAAATACATTTATTTGTTAGTGAGGTTTTAGGCTCACAGCAAAGTCAAGGCAAGATTAGAGAAATCTCATGTGTCCCTGTGCTTATACACTGTCTCCCCAATGACTGTCTACATCCACTGTCCACCACAAAACCAATGAACCTAGGCTGACACATCATTATCACCCAACATCCATACTTACACTGGATCAAATTTTAAAAATTATAAGCACTACATTAGTTACTAAAGGAGCTTTCTTTGTTGTTACTAAGGAACATGGTTTTCTAGATAACCTGTGTGCATTGTTTCCAAGTAAAAACATTTAGTTAAGTTTTTATAAAATTGTTTATGTAGTATACTTTCATACTAAAGCATGTAAAAGTCTGATACCAAACTTCTTACTTTAAAGAACTACGAATGTTCAATTTTAAAATATCTTCATACCAGTTACAAGATTTTACATCAGTGAGAAAAATTTTACATCAAAAATACAATGTGGCTTCCATTGATGGGAGAGAGCTTGAGTCAAGCCATGGATCTATTTGCCCAACTGTATAAGCAAAAGGTTTGAGATGTTTAACTCAAATTTTAACTTAAATTTTTGTCTTAATTAATTTGAAATAGTATTTGCATACTACAATTTTTATAGCATATATGTAGGAAGATTAAGTTCTCTGAAATGTATTTCAAGTGTATTTTTCTGTACTTTTATGAAAATCAATTTTAATAGTGAATTTTAGAATTGAGCCATTCTACTAATTTAACTTGGCTCTTTCAGTGTCAATATGTCATCTAGTCATTTCGTTCTCTTCTCAGGGAATTTATTAAGAATAATTAACTGCTTTAATCTGAAGTTGGTTGTATATTCAACACATGAAGCAGACTTACTAAAAATTTTTTTTCCTCAATTCCAAAATTACTTTACCAAATATATACAAAATATCGTTACCTCGCTGTGCTTTCCTAACCATCCTCTGCTTTGCCTTAATTTACACTAAAATGATTAATAAACATGGCGCTTCCTGCAGTGTGTTCTTTTTGATTTACAGCGCTTTTATTTATAATGTTGAAGATTGCATCTGTGAACAAAAGGCAAGAAGTGATCACAGAACCCAGAGTCTGAGCTCCTAACGGGTTGTTTGATGCACCATCTAAAGCTCATCAACAGACTCTTAGTAAGTTCCTGTTTTACATCTTAGACCCAGGTTTTGTATACTGAACTATAGAATAGATAAAGGTGATTTATGCACATTTTTCAGACAAAACTTATTTCCTATCCTCATTAGTAATTGAAACATGCATCTGTCACCATCACATTTGTGAATTACTGACTGAGAACTAAAAAATACACAGATTACGAATGTACTCATCTTCCCATCCATGAATTGTCTATATGATATTTCACTTATGATGCATATACATATGCCTATATATTATATATTATGAAATTATATATTAAAATAAAATAATCTGTGGGTGGATGGTGAATTATGGAGCACAGACATACTGTTTTGAGAAGAGCTTGTTAATAAGGTAATATGTGCCTTGACCTTGATCCATGTACTAAGTAGAAAAGCTGAGTGGATTGGAAGAAAGAGCACAGGTTTTGGAGTGTGGCAGACCACAGGCTGAGCTGTCTATGTGCCTGACTGCAGCGTGGTCCTCCTACTGCTGAGCCTGCCCTGAACCTCAGTTTCCTCATCTGAGAGTAATGTTACTCATGTCACAGGTTGTCACTATGGTTAAACAATATATCTCCAAGCACTGTGCCTACTCAGATGTCAAGAAAAAGTAAAGAGGAAAAATCTCAGCATAAATATGGTAAATTATATCCAAAGAGAACCAAGTGAAAGCAATTGGCAGTGAGAAGCTTACTCCATATTCTGTGAATGCTGGCCATTGTGGCTGATATGAAGAAATAGATGCAGTATCTATTTTTAGGTAGTCGGTCTTGTCCTTTGAAGGGAATATACTTGACTGTGACACTGGCTGCTTTTGTGAAGTAAGGTATTGATCTGTAGAAATTTTGCTCTTGTTTGAGTATCATGAATAATTGTGTTAAATACTTGTCTCCTAAATAGTTATCTTGTATTTAATTTTCTGAATTGGTGAGGTGTGCTTTTACTGAGTTTGTGGGCCATGGGTTCCAACTGAGTTACATTTTGGGGAGCTTTAGAATTTATTTATGCATGCATGTGTGCATTTATGTATTTTGGCTGTCTACCTTTGCCTTGCCTTTGCTTCTTTTCTTGAGAACTTCTGATGAGAGATAACGGCTGTGATCTTCATGGATCTGATAACGAATAAACTAACTCTGATGTGCAGTATTCTCCTTGATTTCCTGCAGTTCTTGTTTCTGGTGTTGAAAATGTGCTCTGGGCTTCTGGATGCTCTCAGGAAGAAGGTGTGCTGTGTATGCATAGACTCAGGCCCAGTGCAGAGATGGGTAGGATGCGAGGTGTCCATAACTAACTAGGCCATTCTGTCCTGAGGGCAGTGGGTGCCACAGTGTCAGGTGAGGAGGTGGAGAGGTGGGCATGGGCGCAATGAGGGGGACTCGTACTCGCTGTTATGCATGCTGGGACTGAGAGGTAAGAAGGAGGGCAGGAATGCGAGGACCTTCACCAGGAAATGAACCCTGCTTGCTTCTTGGAAAGAACCACTAGGACTATTTTCTGCCTAGGTCATTGGGAGATTGAGCCATTTCTTTTAAATGCAGCCAACTTCCCAGCCCTGTCTGACAAACCAGATTGTGATCCCTTCTAAGCAAACATGGCCTGACCTAGGTGGCAGCAATCATGTGCCTTGCCTCTAAAGTGGTTTGTACGGGAGTGAGGCCTCTGTGAGTGCTCCACACAGGATGTGACACAGTGACTCTCTTTGGGGGTTGCTGAATGGGAGGTACAAAGAGAGGAAGGTCACTTAAGAGTGATATTGAGGGATATTGAGCTGGTTTTAGGTTTCTCATGAGGACTGGTGGCCTGGGAATCAAGAGTTTATGCTATGAAGGTGTTTCCCATCTGATTTTATTTTCTCTGGTAGCTTTAGAAAAATCCCTTATTAGTGCAGATAGTTGTACAGGCCATTTCCTTGTCATTGTAAACAGCCTTATGGTAATACAATTAGTGTCCTAGCAGGTAAGCTTGGAAAGTCTTTGAGAGGAGGTTTCTGTGGACCTGGAGTGCCAGGCTAAGAATCTGGAGTATAGGCAGAGGGCCATGATGGCGTCACCATTAAATATTTTAAGGTTGTGGAACAAAACCATGCTAGCATAATGACTTATTAAAATTTGAAGATTATCAGCCTGTAAGGATATTTGGTTGCATAGAGAATGGAATGGCTCCACTCTGCCTTAACCAAATTGTCATGGACTTGGCTGGCTGTAGCCATTGAAACCTAAGCATATTTCATTGTAGTTAGGTTGTGGTGTGATAAATATTGAAAAAGGAAAATGATAAAAAGTTATGTCTTAAAAGGTTGTGTCATCAAGAATAGACCAAGAAAGTCAGGCAATGTGTGTACCCTCGGCTTCTTGCCTTTCCTCACTGTCGTGCCGCAGGAATGGGTGAGCTTGTCTTAAAGAATGTGGGAAGAGGATGCCCTGACTGATAATCTTTGCTGTCCCTTTTGTCAAATGAAACAGCAGATTCAGGTGAGGTTGCTAGTTAGTCAAATGGCTCAGTTAATAGTTTATGAGACAAAGATGTGAACTCGGGGGCCCACATCTGGCCAACTCCCTAGGTCAATATGCTTGCATCAGTGAGTCCTATCCAAGTCATGTGGGGGAACGGGGTTCAGGGCTGGGTGGACAGCAGGAAGAGTGTTCACAGCGGCTGTTTGTTTGGAGCACAAGGCTCAGGTGAAGTCCACCTTGTTATTTTGTAGCAAAGGCTTATTTCTGGCATTTTCTGAATAAGCCAGTTCAAGTCAGTAGCTTTTGGATGCTCACACTGTGCTAGGCCTAAACTTAGATACAAAAATGAATAAGCAACTGTGACCTGTATCCTATAAATTAGACCATAGAGATAAGACTTCTAAGAAAACTCTGGGAAGGCATGGGAGATGCAGCTGCCCTCTTCTCCTGTCTAAAGTTGACCTCAGAGACTGATAGGACACACATTTTCTGCCATATCTGAGGCTATGCATGCCACAAATGAAGTAGTACTCTGTGAACATCATTTCCAGAAAGTCATTGATGTTAATTTCTGTCCCTAATTTGGCAAATGTTGACTTCACAACTATATAACTTCTTCCCACCCCACTGAGACCCTGACTGACATGAAAGGTTTATGTGGTTTCTGTAATCCCAGCAAAACCAACCCAAGGGAACTTCTGTGATGCCACTGGAGCTGTCAGTCCAGGTCAGGTTTGTTGCCATCACTTATCACTTGGCATGTTGGAATTCAAATTTTGGTCATGACACTTCGATTTTTACACTGTAGACCTCTTCAGCTAAAGTTTTGAGGGTTGCTCTCAGAAAGTGTGTGCCTGACCTCTAGTTGAATAGATAGATCAAGTTTATCTTTACTTGACCAATGTAGACATTTCAAGCAACTGTTAGTTGATTTTAACTCAAAGGATCTACCAAAAAATCAAATGAGCAAGCAAGCTTGATTGAAAAAGTCAACTTTTTGTGTGTGTGTGTGACACTGGGGTTTGAACTCAAGGCCTCACACTTGCTAGGCAGGTGCTCTTGCTGCTTGCTTGAGCCACTCCAACAGCTTTTTTTTGTGATGGGTTTTTTTGAGATAGGGTCTCGTGAATTATTTGCCCAGGCTGGCTTTGGACCTTGATCCTCCTGATCTCTGCTTCCTGAGGTATCAGTGTCTGCCTGGCCTGCTCCTCTCATCCACATGGCCAGGAGTGGGTAAAACTCACCTGGCACATATGTCCCGAATTCTTGATTTGGCCACCCCAGAAAAGTGAACAACTACTGGGGAGAACCCTGATAAAGGAACCCTGATTAAGACCAAAGGGACAGATTTTATAGTAAATCCTAACTGGTTCAGCATAGGTCAAACCTCTGCTGTCTGGGAGAAAGAAGACAGATGAGATGAGACCAGGCTTCAATGATACTTTACTGGGACTTGAGATTTTTTTCCTACAATGGAGGAAAAGAAAACGGGAAGAGGAAGGTGACACGCTAAACAGAGCCTTCTGAAGTAACTCTGCCAATGGTCACAGTGGACTGGAGAGAAAATAGAGGCAGAGAGAATGCACTTCGCCTTGTTACCCTTGACCTTGTAATCACCCAAGAAGGGAAGCGAGGGCCTCATCTGTGGACAGCAGTGCTGGCCATGACGACAGAGCAGAGCCAGACAGGCCAGGCCCTGAACCGGGGTGTGCCCCAGGATCTGATATGTCACCACTGAGAGCTAACTCTTCCAGGGGATCTTGTCCTAAGCCATTCTTGAGGAAATAGTAGAGTTGATGAGATCTTAAGTGTTTAGCATAAGATCTTCACAAAAATGTCCTCTTTTTGTTCAAATGCTGACACCTCCCCCACCCCCAATTCTATTAGATTTTATTAGAAAGTGAACACACAGGAGATGGCGAGTCACTTAGTAAATAACCCATATATGAAAATTATCACTAGAACTGGACCTGGGATAAAAAATAAACAAGAGATGTTCCAAATGCACAGAAGGGAAAGGCTTTGTCCTTCTGTTTCCAAAGAAGCAATAGATGGGTTATTTCCATAGTGCTCTCCTTGCATACTTTTCAGACAAAGAGACAGTTCCATGGAGAGACTTAACGAGCTACTTCTAAGAGTTTTTAGTGACCTGCAAAATTTAAAATTACAAATGCAGTTGTCCCTCAGTAGCCACAGGGGACTGGCTTCAGGATGCCGTGGATCCCAAATCTGTGTTTGTTCAAGTCCCTTCTAAGTATTTGCATGTATCTTACACACATCCTCTCATGTACTTTAAATCAACCTTAGATTACATTTAATACCTAGTACAATACAGATGCTCGGTAAATAAATGCTATATTGTATTGTTTAGGAAATAAAGGCAAGAAAAATGTTTGTATATGTTTAGTACACATATGATTTTTCTCAATATTTTGTTTGGTTGGATCCATGGATGTGGATGCATGGATATGGAAGTTCAATCCACTTTTATTCAATCGATTTAAATGCTAGACCAATACTGAAGACACCACAGTTTGGTGGGTGTAGTCAAAATAAAATGAAGTTTGTTGATACCCAAAGAAAAATGAGTCCTTGACCTTACCATGTCCATCTGTGATTCTCTGCCCAGCCCAACCTCACAACGTGGCAAAATTGAGCCAGTTCCTCAAGATTTCTCTTCTTTCATCTACTCATGTAACTTGTTTTGGACTAATGGCCCCAACATCATGCACTCCTCTTTACAACATGTCCAGTTGCCGTCATTGGTTCTTAAACACAGGCAGCCCTGTACAGCACCCTGCTTTCACCAGGCCAGCATGGCATCACTGGAGTGAGGGAGGAAGTCTGTGGGCAGGGCTCTGGATCAATTTTCATTGTATTATTATGTCCACATGCAACCCTGGAAAATGAAAAGCTAAGTAAACTTCGTAGTTGGATATGCATAGAACCCTAGAATGCAACATCAGAAACAATGTGCAACTTCAAGTACAAATTTCCCATCTTGTATACAAATATTTTCTACAGTCAGGGAAAAGAGGGAGAGAGAGAGAAAGAGGAGATTTTACAGTCTTTGTGTAGCCTTTCCTTGTAGGGGACTATCTGCCATTCTATAGTTTCTGTACGTTTTTGTGAGGTCCACAAATTGCAGTACAAAATGTAGGTCTGATTCTTCAGTGGTGGTCTAGAAAGGTGAAAAATTACCTTGGAATAAGTTGTGATGTCGTTGGTAAGGCATGAAGTGTTGAAGTGCTGATGTGCTGTGAAATCTTTGGGGAGGTACAGAGTTCAATTTATAAACAGCTGTGGAAAGTTAGTATTAAATTTCTGATGGAGAAAAATAGACATTTTAAAATTGAGGCAGGATGAGGCCACTTCTAAGTCTAAGTGTGGGGACTTTGTAGGTAAAACCTGCTGCTTAGATTAACTCAAAAGACTATCTGACTCATTGGTTTGAAATCTAAAAGCTTTTCATTTTTTATACTCAATACAAGAAATTTACTATTTAATCTGAG